>NC_092341.1:181374500-182005500 GCF_046630445.1 Rutidosis leptorrhynchoides
CTTGTTAATGTCGGTTACCAGGTGTTCACCATATGAATGATTTTTATCTCTATGTATGGGATGTGTATTGAAATATGAAATCTTGTGGTCTATTGTTACGATTTGATATATATAGGTTAAACCTATAACTCACCAACTTTTTTGTTGACGTTTAAAGCATGTTTATTCTCAGGTGAATACTAAGAGCTTCCGCTGTTGCGTACTAAAATAAGGACAAGATTTGGAGTCCATGTTTGTATGATATTGTGTAAAAACTGCATTCAAGAAACTGATTTCGATGTAACATATTTGTATTGTAAACCATTATGTAATGGTCGTGTGTAAACAGGATATTTTAGATTATCATTATTTGATAATCTACGTAAAGCTTTTTAAACCTTTATTTATGAAATAAAGGTTATGGTTTGTTTTAAAAATGAATGCAGTCTTTGAAAAACGTCTCATATAGAGGTCAAAACCTCGCAACGAAATCAATTAATATGGAACGTTTTTAATCAATAAGAACGGGACATTTCAGTTGGTATCCGAGCGTTGGTCTTAGAGAACCAGAAAATTTGCATTAGTGTGTCTTATCGAGTTTGTTAGGATGCATTAGTGAGTCTGGACTTCGACCGTGTTTTCTTTAAAAATGATTGCTTAACATTTTTGTTGGAAACTATATATTTTTAACATATGAATATTATGTGATATATTAATCTCTTAACGTGTTTGATATTATGTGATAGATGTCTACCTCTTGAACAAGTCCCATTGACTCACCTAATAATAATGAAGAGTCAAATGTAAATTGGAATGATTCGTGGACTGATTCACAAGTTCCCGAAGAGGAACCGGAAGAAGAGTCGGAACCGGAAGAAGAATCGGAACCGGAAGAAGAATCGAAACCGGAAGAAGAAATAGAACTGGTGGGGAAAATAATAAAACGGTTAAGTAAAAGAGAATCCTCAACCAACCGACCAAGGTTAATTATGGTCAATGGTGTTTCCGCCAAGGAAGCAAAATATTGGGAGGATTACCAATTCTCCGATGAATCGGATTCCGAGAATTCCGATGATGTTATAGAAATTACCCCAACTGAATTTAAAAAGGCAAAAGAAAATAATAAGGGAAAGGGCATAAAAATAGAGAAATCTAATTCCAACCCCGAAGAACTTTATATGTACCGTCAACCCCCGAAGTCCTTAAGTTGTAACAATGACCCGGGAACCTCTAAACCACCAGGTTTTTCTAAACCAATGTGGACAACGACGGCTCGTATTAGGGGAACATCATATATCCTTAGAAACTTGGCAAAACGAACCAAAACCGAACAAGAAGAAACGAGCGAGTCGGAATAAGATAGTTGTATTTGTGTGGTGTAATATATGTAATATAGTGTGCTTATGCTTTATGATATATGTAAAAATTGCTTGTATTAATAAGTATTTTTTTTATGAATCTAACTCTTGTCTATTTTACAGTATAAAAACACAAAATGGATAGATAACCCAATATTTTAAGAGACCTACCCGGAGACATGATTGATGAAATCTTGTCTAGAGTCGGTCAGAATTCCTCGGCACAACTATTTAAGGCGAGATTAGTTTGTAAGACATTCGAAGAACGTTCCAAGAATGCCTTGGTTTATAAAAGGCTTTCGTTCGAAAGATGGGGGATATCACATTGGGAAATCCATAAGTTACGATGTGTTTACTTTGACGCATATATTGCTGGGAACCCAAATGCTATTTTACGCAACGGGTTAAGAAATTATTTTGACTCAGTATATCCGAATATAGGACTTCGTGATTTAGAAAAAGCGGCTAACATGCAACATAAAGAAGCATGTTATGCTTACGGGTTAGTAATGTTCGCTTCTCACCAAAGTGAGAACAAGAACATCGGGCTACAACTATTAAACAAAACGTTCCCACAAGTGACGGAGTCGGTAATTGGGGTAAGAAATGAGGTTTTTAGGTTATTACGAGACTGTTGGTCATTACGTAACCCTCGTCCCTTTGACGACGTTACAACACGCTGTCTTATCAACGGTCATAACGGTTATGTTCCACAAGACCAAGGATGGGAAGTAGTCCTAGTAAAACCAGAATGCATGACTTGTTTCTGGACGTATGAATTACGTGTCTTTATTGCCTTTGCTGAACGACTTGTGTACTAGCTAGAATTATCTTCACAACTATCTTGTATCAAAGTTATTGTGTGCTATATTTCATGCTTTATGTAAAACAAGCGGTATTGTAAGTTTGTAAAATATTGTATAAAAGTTTGAACGCGAAATATTATTACAATCAGTTTTTCATATAGAATTATAGTAGTTGAATTGTATATTAGCTACTAAGTATGAACTTAACGGGTAGGTACTACCCGAATTTAAACTTATAAAACGCTAATATGAAGAAAAAGCTTTTATAAATGAGTTCATATTATGCTACGAAATACTATTAACTACTCTTAATATTCTGTATGATTAACTTTTTCCATTTGACTATTTTGAAGGAAATGGCACCGACTACTCGACACACCGTGAATATGAATGAAGAGGAATTCCGTACTTTTCTAGCTTCAAACATAGCCGCAGTA
Organism: Rutidosis leptorrhynchoides; assembly: GCF_046630445.1. NCBI lineage: Eukaryota > Viridiplantae > Streptophyta > Magnoliopsida > Asterales > Asteraceae > Rutidosis > Rutidosis leptorrhynchoides. The sequence continues at coordinate 181,377,081 of NC_092341.1, forward strand.
CAGGCTGCGCTACATACCAACAATAACCTTGGATCTGGCAGTACAGGAAATCGTGTAGGATGCACCTACAAAGAATTCACTGCCTGCAAACCTTTGGAATTTGATGGAACCGAAGGACCAATCGGATTGAAACGATGGACCGAGAAGGTCGAATCGGTGTTTGTCATAAGTAAGTGTACTGAAGAGGACAAAGTGAAGTACGCTACGCATACCTTCACAGGTTCTGCGTTAACATGGTGGAATACCTATCTAGAGCAAGTGGGACAAGATGATGCGTACGCACTACCGTGGTCAGCATTCAAGCACTTGATGAACGAGAAGTACCGTCCCAGAACTGAGGTCAATAAGCTCAAGACAGAACTTAGAGGGTTACGAACCCAAGGATTTGAAATTACCACGTACGAAAGACGATTCACAGAATTGTGCCTATTGTGTCCGGGAGCATTCGAAGATGAGGAAGAGAAGATCGACGCGTTTGTGAAAGGATTACCGGAAAGAATCCAAGAAGATATAAGTTCACACGAGCCCGCCTCCATACAACAGGCATGTAGAATGGCTCACAAACTAGTGAACCAGATTGAAGAAAGAATTAAAGAACAGACTGCTGAAGAGGCCAATGTGAAGCAAGTCAAAAGAAAGTGGGAGGAAAACGGTGATAAGAATCACCAATACAACAACAACAGCAATTACAACAATAATCGCAACAATTATCCCAACAATCGCAACATCAATCGCAACTACAACAAACGGCCCAACAACAACAACAACAACAACAACAACAACAGCAACTACAACAATTATCCCAACAACAATAATAACCGCAACAACAACAACAATCAGAAGCAGCTATGCCAAAGGTGTGAAAAGTATCACTCGGGGTTCTGCACCAAATTTTACAACAAGTGTAAAAGAAATGGTCATAGCGCGGCGAAGTGTGAGGTCTACGGACCAGGGGTTAATAGAACGAAAGGAACAAATGGTGTCGGAACGAGTAATGGCGGAGCAAGTAGTGTCAGAGCAAGTTATGCCAATGTAGTTTGTTATAAATGTGGAAAACCGGGCCACATTATTAGAAATTGCCCGAACCAGGAGAACACGAATGGACAAGGCCGCGGAAGAGTTTTCAATATTAATGCGGCAGAGGCACAGGAAGACCCGGAGCTTGTTACGGGTACGTTTCTTATTGACAATAAATCTGCTTACGTTTTATTTGATTCGGGTGCGGATAGAAGCTATATGAGTAGAGATTTTTGTGCTAAATTAAGTTGTCCATTGACGCCTTTGGATAGTAAATTTTTACTCGAATTAGCAAATGGTAAATTAATTTCAGCAGATAATATATGTCGGAATCGAGAAATTAAACTGGTTAGCGAAACATTTAAGATTGATTTGATACCAGTAGAGTTAGGGAGTTTTGATGTGATAATCGGTATGGACTGGTTGAAAGAAGTGAAAGCAGAGATCGTTTGTTACAAAAATGCAATTCGCATTATACGAGAAAAAGGAAAACCCTTAATGGTGTACGGAGAAAAGGGCAACACGAAGCTGCATATTATTAGTAATTTGAAGGCACAAAAACTAATAAGAAAAGGTTGCTATGCTGTTCTAGCACACGTCGAGAAAGTACAAACTGAAGAAAAGAGCATCAATGATGTTCCCATTGCAAAAAAATTTCCCGATGTATTTCTGAAAGAATTACCGGGATTACCCCCACATCGATCCGTTGAATTTCAAATAGATCTTGTACAAGGAGCTGCACCAATAGCTCGTGCTCCTTACAGACTCGCACCCAGCGAGATGAAAGAACTGCAAAGCCAATTACAAGAACTTTTAGAGCGTGGTTTCATTCGACCAAGCACATCACCGTGGGGAGCTCCTGTTTTGTTTGTCAAGAAGAAAGATGGTACATTCAGGTTGTGTATCGACTATCGAGAGTTGAACAAACTTACCATCAAGAACCGCTACCCACTACCGAGAATCGACGACTTATTTGATCAACTACAAGGCTCGTCTGTTTATTCAAAGATTGACTTACGTTCCGGGTATCATCAAATGCGGGTGAAAGAAGATGATATTCCAAAGACTGCTTTCAGAACACGTTACGGTCATTACGAGTTTATGGTCATGCCTTTTGGTTTAACTAATGCACCAGCTGTGTTCATGGACCTTATGAACCGAGTGTGTGGACCATACCTTGACAAGTTTGTCATTGTTTTCATTGATGACATACTTATTTACTCAAAGAATGACCAAGAACACGGTGAACATTTGAGAAAGGTGTTAGAAGTATTGAGGAAGGAAGAATTGTACGCTAAGTTTTCAAAGTGTGCATTTTGGTTGGAAGAAGTTCAATTCCTCGGTCACATAGTGAACAAAGAAGGTATTAAGGTGGATTCAGCAAAGATAGAAACTGTTGAAAAGTGGGAAACCCCGAAAACTCCGAAACACATACGCCAGTTTTTAGGACTAGCTGGTTACTACAGAAGGTTCATCCAAGACTTTTCCAGAATAGCAAAACCCTCGACTGTATTAACGCATAAAGGGAAGAAATTTGAATGGAATGATGAACAAGAGAAAGCGTTTCAGTTATTGAAGAAAAAGCTAACTACGGCACCTATATTGTCATTGCCTGAAGGGAATGATGATTTTGTGATTTATTGTGACGCATCAAAGCAAGGTCTCGGTTGTGTATTAATGCAACGAACGAAGGTGATTGCTTATGCGTCTAGACAATTGAAGATTCACGAACAAAATTATACGACGCATGATTTGGAATTAGGCGCGGTTGTTTTTGCATTAAAGACTTGGAGGCACTACTTATATGGGGTCAAAAGTATTATATATACCGACCACAAAAGTCTTCAACACATATTTAATCAGAAACAACTGAATATGAGGCAGCGTAGGTGGTTTGAATTATTGAATGATTACGACTTTGAGATTCGTTACCACCCGGGGAAGGCAAATGTGGTAGCCGATGCCTTGAGCAGGAAGGACAGAGAACCCATTCGAGTAAAATCTATGAATATAATGATTCATAATAACCTTACTACTCAAATAAAGGAGGCGCAACAAGGAGTTTTAAAAGAGGGAAATTTAAAGAATGAAATACCCAAAGGATCGGAGAAACATCTTAATATTCGGGAAGACGGAACCCGGTATAGGGCTGAAAGGATTTGGGTACCAAAATTTGGAGATATGAAAGAAATGGTACTTAGAGAAGCTCATAAAACCAGATACTCAATACATCCTGGAACGGGGAAGATGTACAAGGATCTCAGGAAATATTTTTGGTGGCCGGGTATGAAAGCCGATGTTGCTAAATACGTAGGAGAATGTTTGACGTGTTCTAAGGTCAAAGCTGAGCATCAGAAACCATCAGGTCTACTTCAACAACCCGAAATCCCGGAATGGAAATGGGAAAACATTACCATGGATTTCATCACTAAATTGCCAAGGACTGCAAGTGGTTTTGATACTATTTGGGTAATAGTTGATCGTCTCACCAAATCAGCATATTTCCTGCCAATAAGAGAAGATGACAAGATGGAGAAGTTAGCACGACTGCATTTGAAGGAAGTCGTCTCCAGACATGGAATACCAATCTCTATTATCTCTGATAGGGATGGCAGATTTATTTCAAGATTCTGGCAGACATTACAGCAAGCATTAGGAACTCGTCTAGACAAGAGTACTGCCTATCATCGACAAACTGATGGGCAGAGCGAAAGGACGATACAAACACTTGAAGACATGCTACGAGCATGTGTTATTGATTTCGGAAACAGTTGGGATCGACATCTACCATTAGCAGAATTTTCCTACAACAACAGCTACCATTCAAGCATTGAGATGGCGCCGTTTGAAGCACTTTATGGTAGAAAGTGCAGGTCTCCGATTTGTTGGAGTGAAGTGGGGGATAGACAGATTACGGGTCCGGAGATTATACAAGAAACTACCGAGAAGATCATCCAAATTCAACAACGGTTGAAAACCGCCCAAAGTCGACAAAAGAGCTACGCTGACATTAAAAGAAAAGATATAGAATTTGAAATTGGAGAGATGGTCATGCTTAAAGTTGCACCTTGAAAAGGCGTTGTTCGATTTGGTAAACGAGGGAAATTAAATCCAAGGTATATTGGACCATTCAAGATTATTGATCGTGTCGGACCAGTAGCTTACCGACTTGAGTTACCTCAACAACTCGCGGCTGTACATAACACTTTCCACGTCTCGAATTTGAAGAAATGTTTTGCTAAAGAAGATCTCACTATTCCGTTAGATGAAATGCAAATCAACGAAAAACTCCAATTCATCGAAGAACCCGTCGAAATAATGGATCGTGAGGTTAAAAGACTTAAGCAAAACAAGATACCAATTTTTAAGGTTCGATGGAATGCTCGTAGAGGACCCGAGTTCACCTGGGAGCGTGAGATCAGATGAAGAAGAAATACCCGCATCTATTTCCAGAAGATTCGTCAACACCTTCAACAGCTTAAAATTTCGGGACGAAATTTATTTAACGGGTAGGTACTGTAGTGACCCGAACTGAAAGGACCCCCGTCCTAATCCATCCGGACGAAGTCCATATCGATTATAACCGATTCCCAACAGTTGATTACATCGCGAGGTACTTGACCTCTATATGATACATTTTACAAACATTGCATCCGTTTTGAAAAGACAATCTTTCATTAAATCTGAAGTTGACAGACATGCATACCATTTCATAATATATCCACTATAATTGGCTTAATAATAATCTTGATGAACACAACGACTCGAATACAACGTCTTTTGAAATATGTCATGAATGACTCCAAGTAATATCTCTAAAATGAGCAAATGCACAACGGAAGATTTCTTTCATACCTGAGAATAAACATGCTTTCAAGTGTCAACCAAAAGGTTGGTGAGTTCATTAGTTTAGCATAAATAATCATTTCATAATTTTAATAGACCACAAGATTTCATATTTCCAATTCTCATAAACATACGTCCCATACATAGAGACAAAAATATCATTCATATGGATTGAACACCTGGTAACCGACATTAACAATATACATACAAGAATATCCCCATCATTCCGGGATCCTCCTTCGGACATGATATAAATTTCAAAGTACTAAAGCATCCGATACTTTGGATGGGGCTTGTTGGGCCCGATAGATCTATCTTTAGAGTTCGCGTCAATTAGGGTGTCTGTTCCCTAATTCTTAGATTACCAGACTTAATAAAAAGGGCATATTCGATTTCGATCATTCAACCATATAATGTCATTTTGATTACTTGTGTCTATTTCGTAAAACAGTTATAAAAGTTGCGCATGTATTCTCAGTCCCAAAAATGTAAAGAGTAAAAGGGGATCAAAGGAACTCACCATACTGTATTTTGTAGTAAAAATACATATGACGTCATTGAACAAAGAAGGGTTGACCTCGGATTCACGAACCTATTTCAGTAACATAAATATTAAAACACATGTATTTTTAATCAAATAATTTCACCTATTAATTATATAATATTTATATATTTATTGTTTGTAGTTTATAAAGAATATTTTTTTTTTAATTCCACTATATATTTTATTTATCTTAAATTATATGCTATATATAAAAATTAATATTTATTCATATAGTTATATTAAAATATATATAAGTAATCAAGATTTGTCATATGTAATTTTTATATAATTGATGTTAGTATGTTTATTCCGAGATGTAATATAATTATGTATAAAATATGTTTTTATGTATTATATTTATTTAATAAAGTAAAGTTAATAATAATAGTAGTAATGATAATCTATATTAATCTTAATACAAATGATAATAATAATAGTAATAATAATAGTAACTATAATATTTTTAATAATAATACTTTTTCTAATAATGTTAGTAATGATGATATTAATAATAAATATGCTTATGCTTATAATAATAATAGTAATGATAATAATAATGTTTATAATAAAAATAATAAAATGATCACTTTTATAAAAATGATACTTTTAATAAAATGATATTTTTGGTAAAAAATGATAATAATAATAATAATAATAATAATAATAATAATAATAATAATAATAATAATAATAATAATAATAATAATAATAATAATAATAACAAAGATGAGTAGACTACCTCAAAGTAAAGGCTTTCAAAAAAAAAAAAGACTCCGATGCCCGGGATCGAACCCAAGACCTCACGCTTAAACACTCCCACCCTTAACCAATGATCCAATACATGTTTTCCGGAATTAACTTGCATACCTTAAATATTTAACCACCATTTCTAACTTCTTCTTCTTAAATTAATCAATCTGAGACTAATCTCAACCATCATCATCAACTAACTATCATCATCATCATCAAAATCTTATTATTATAACCCCCATCAAATAAATCTCGGTTCTATACTTCAACCATGTACTGGCCCAATAAATATTTAGATATACGGCTCCACCCATGATTAATTCAATCCGCGGTATTAAATTAAACAAGCATCGGTTTCTTTTTCTTATACTAAAACACAAGTGGCAAACATCTTTTTTTTTTTCTCAGCTTGTCATCATATTCATCAAGTAGTGACAATACCATATCATTATCATCATGTCTTCTATTTCTACCACCTTTTATGCTCGTGTCCAACAGCACAAAAAAAAATATCGTGGCCCAACCCATACTGAAATCACGGCTAAATAATATAAAGGAGAGTCCATCAAAGTTTACAAAAAGAGAAGAATTAATCTGCCCAAAATAGTTAGCTATAGTTCGGCCATGAAAGGAAGTCCAAACAAGAAGAATACATGCTCGATTAACTTGTTGTCAAACCATGGCAATTAAAATTATTTGACAGAAAGTGGTGAGTGGGGTTCGGCTAGGATAAAAAATTAAAGAAGTAGTTCACATGTCAAATACCAACAACTTACTTTCTTGTTGTCGGCCATCAAGGCTCCTTTTTGTCATCATTCAAAAGTAAAAAAAAATAAAAATAAAAACAAAAACAAACTTGTTGTATGAATGATAAATATTTCGGTGGTTCAAAAAGGGATTGCAAGGAAAAGGTGGCAAGCTTTATTGGATACCCATATGGGTGGGTCTCGAGTGGAATACAAACCGAAACAAACAAAAAGAAAAATATAACCATTGATTCTCTACTAACTACATCATGTTCCATGGTTAAGTTGTTGTTAATATATCATATAATGCTTCCTCTTGTCTGCCACCATCATAAATAATTCAAAGAGTGCTATTTAAATTCATTGAATCAAGAAAGAAATATGATAGATTAAATGAAGGTTCGTTGGTTTCGAAAGTTTAAACAGAAGAAACGAAAAACAGTTGAAGCAGGAGCAGAAAGCAGTTTTATATTGTTGGTGTTCAAATTATTTGTCTTGAATTTAAAATAAATACAAGATAGTTACATCATCAGGAAAAAGAAAGAAAAGAGGCATTTGCACCAGTGATTCACGGTGATGGTGGTGGAACTTGTGTGTTGATCAAGATGGTGACAATGGTGGTTGTTATGGTGTGCTCGATCCATAGTAGCAACAAAAGAAAATAACGTAACAACCACAATATAGCAATCTGGTCCACGATGATTGACCAAATAGCAAAACAGTAAAGTTGTAGCGGTTGTGGTTTGTGTTGGTCGACAAAAGTATATGATAGGAGAGATTGATATGATTATGGTGAGAGTGTAGGTGGTCGAGCAATTAGCAGACCGATGGCAATGATGATGGTATTCGCTAGTGTTGGTGAAGGAGAGAAGATTAAGTGCGTTTGAGAAGTGGTTCAAGAAAGAAGAATGGTGATGGTGTTGTCTATTGTATCGGGTCATATTCATTTGTTGAATAGGAGACGAGTAGTATTTAGTGACGAAGGTTGTAGTTGATCGAGCAGTTGATGTAATATAATATACTGAATAATTGAAGTGGAAAACATGTTTGGTATAATTGAAATCGACTGCTAACAACCCGTGATCAGAATCATTAGGTCATGACATCAAAATAAGATAAAGATATAAAGGTTTAGATTCTTTTTCTGACAGAATTTGGATTGGTCTATGAATGGACTGTGATTGTACTGGTTTGAGGTCATAAAAGCAAGATTTCCTACGGCATGAAAGTGATGCACAACAGAATACGCAATTAACTTGTATAAATAAGTGTTATCTTGTATTTTATGTATATATAGTTTAATATATAAATATATAGATATTTCTATTTTTATTTAACTGTATATATATTTATATTATCTATATAATATGATTAATCTTATTAATTAATAAATATAAATATTATAATAATAATAATAATAATACACATGTATCGAAATTTCTATCTATATATTTTATATTAAAAATAATAATACTAATACTACTAATATTAATATTAATATTAGTATTGGTGATAACCATGAATGTATTCATTTTAGTCTAAATATAACAATTATGTTTTAACTTATTATTTATTATTAACTATATAATATATAAAAATCGTATAATATATAATACCTTTATTGAATGTTTAATACTTATACATTTTATATATATTACAATTTATATATATAAAAATCATATTTATACAAATATATATATATATATATATATATATATATATATATATATATATATATATATATATATATATATATATATATATATATATATATATATATATATATATATATATATATATATATATATATATATATATATATATATATATATATTCATTCTAATAGCAGTTTGATTATTCTATGTATTACTTTGACATTTTCAGTTCAAGTAATTATATTGCATTTTATTAATTCAATTTATTAGGGATGCTTTATATTTGTTTTACAATATATATATATATATATATATATATATATATATATATATATATATATATATATATATATATATACAATCAATTATTCGTGAATCGTCGGGATTAGTCAAAGGGTAATTGAATCAATGTAAACAGTTCAAAAGTTTTTAAGAATCAGCATTACAGACTTTGCTTATCGTGTCAAAATCATATCAAGATTAAGTTTAAATTTGGTCGGAAATTCCCGGGTCGTCACAGTACCTACCCGTTAAAGAAATTTCATCCCGAAATTTGAGTGAGGTGGTCATGGCTAACAATAAAAATATTTTCATGAAAAATATGAGTTGATAAATAGAGTTTTATCATCATTGAGTATTATGGATAAAAACAATTCGATTATTCGAAGAGCATGAATGAAGCTATCACAAAAGATTGAGATAGAGATTTAACTTTTGACGTCGTCACTGTTGAATTTAGAAAATAAGGTGCGTCTTAACTTTTGATGGAGTCTGGTTTGAATTCCGAAATTCAAGGGATTTAAAGAAAATCTTCGAAATCTAAAGGATTTGATTCTTCGGCGCCTATGGAAAATTAAGATCTCTAAAATTAAATACGGTGATCTGCCTCGATTACTCTGTCTGATATTTCCATTATAAATTAAGCTCTTCCGTTCCATTATTCTCACCATTCCTATATTTCTTTCTTAGTTCATACATTTAAAAGATTGTGAAAATGCTTAATCCAGTTCTAATCCTTGCCCTTATCCTTACTATTACAACAATCATTCTCCTTTTCCAACTTCCACCAGAGGAATCTGTTTTCTTCTACTTTGCTCTTGGGGTTATAGTGTTTTTAATTCTCCCGTGTCTTTATGTTGCGATAAACATTAATATACACGGTTTGTAATTTATGTGTTGTTTTCTCTTCCTGACTTCAAGTCAAGCGAATAATGGTCCAGAATTTGTAGATATAGAGTTTCGAATGATTATAATGTTCTAAGCAGGAAGGAACATGATAGCACGGTTTGATTTTCAAATTCATCAATATCACAGAAGATAGAACCATCAAGAATACATTTTCTTGATATGTTCAGGAGTTAAGTAGAATGAAAGATTTATGTAACATGGCATATGATGACGTTATGATCTGTGAATCATCATGCTCCAATAGAACTTCCAGCATGACTTAATGTAATATAATCACGTTGGCCAAGCGTCATTATATTATACTAACCCATGCTTCAGTTCCCAACACTTCTCCACAATTCATTCATAATTTATACTTAGATTTTACAGAATTTCCAATATAATGGAATACAGAAAATACGAGGAGGTAGATAATTTCGGATAAGAATATTTATGAAAATATCCTCAGAAATATCGAAGATATTTATGATGATATTTTGGAATTTCTAAGTTCGAGGATTGATGAAGAAAAATATTCCGCAAAATTTTAACATGACTTCGGAGCAAGATATTCTCTAAAGATTTCATCGGGCATTTAATCATTTGGATTCTTTGAAGGCAAGTTTAGTCTTTGTGATTTGTCCACGGCTTCCATCATAGTTTTGCATAATCCGCTTTTTGATACTAAATTTTCTATTGGACGTTTCCAACATTCCATTCTTTATTATCAAACTTTTGGCCATTTAGACCATCTACGATTTTGCTGTTTTCTCTGCATTTAATGCTACCATATCTAAATCATCGGTTATTAATCCGAGGTGGTTTCAAGAGAATTGCGTTTTTTTTTAATGATTAAACGCTGATGATAATATGGTGGAATATAAAAGGTTCCCTGTTAACAATAAAAGAGCATGCGTATATATCAAGGTTATAACAAGGTTGTTTCAAATGAAAAGTCGAAGTTGTCTTGCTGGAGCTGTGACAAAATTTGCTACTTTGAAAGGGATTATCAAGTTATTTTGGGTAATAATAACACTAAGGAATTAGCACAACTACGTGTTAAATGTTTACTCAGTTGCCGAGAGTTTCTCAGGTGAAAAGTTATATGCATCAATCTTTTCTTCCGTAGATGAAATGCGGTTGGTTCATCATTTCGATTGAGGTGTTTTCAAGAATTACGAAAGGTTTGGACGCAGATTGTAATCGTCAAGATACATATGAGGTTTTAGGGTGAAATCAAGTGGCAAACTTGAAGATTTGTTTAGTTTCATATGTTATAATCAATATTTTAATTCATTTTAATTATCCAATGTTGGTAGTCCTCGATTGATAGTCCACAGTTAGCAATTCAACAATTCATATATAATTTAATATATAATATTCGAATTAATTAATACGTATCGTGACCCGTATTCGTCTCAGGCTCGATCACAACTCAAACTATATATAATTGTAGAACCAACCTCAACCCTGTATAGAGAACTCGATCATTACTGCATATAGAGTGTCTATGGTGATTCTAAATAATATATATAGATGCGTCGATATGATATGTCGAAATCTTGTATACGTGTCCCGATATTTAAAGTGCGTAAAATAAATAACAGAAAATAAATGAAGATAAATAAAGTGCGTAAAGTAAATAACAGAAATTAAATGACGATAAATAAAATTGCGAGAATTTAAATTGCGATAAATAAATTGCGATAAATAAAATGTAATCAGTTAGCTAGGAACAGTTAGCTAGGATTTTGTTAGCGTGGATTCTTAACAAAATTTCTCATAGTTAATTTGTTTGTTTCTAACAAATTTTATTTTGTCCAATGTTTTCTTCATTATGCCACTTGTCGGATTCTGATAGATCAAAATCCAAATATGAAATTGAATGAAAATGGTTATTTCGTGGTGAACGGATTTGTATATCGGTGGATGTAAGTATGATAGTAAATGACTATTGAATTAGATTCGAAGAACGTAAAATGTAACTTATTAATGTGAAATCTAAATATTCCTCGGGTATTACCTACCCGTTAAAATATTTTCACCATTAACAGTTTGTACAAAAGAATTTTTTTTTTTTTTATTACAATCTTTATGAAAACATATATACATATATATTTTCTTCAGATGTAATCATGGATTTAATGAGTTAATATAATATTAAACTCATTTAGTTTTCAGTTGGAACTAGAATAAATAATCTCTAAAACTTTAGAGATTACATATTAGCCATGTCGAACGAAGATAAATGAGGTAGAACGATACGTAGAACGAAGATCATACTCGAAGTACAGTTAGTGATATTGAAGCATGGATTGTTGATGGTACTGGTGCTGTTACTGATGGTACTGTTGGTGCCGGTGATGTTGCTGAAGCTGGTACATTTTGCACCATATTCTTCGAATTGATTATTCGAGCGCGAAGTTCGTTGACTTATTACTCCAGGATGATTGTCGGTCAGAACGAGCGGATGAATAAGATTCAGAATTGTGGATAGAATATAATCTTGTCGAGTTACCCTGGAAATGAGACTGAAAATGGTGTCTCGAACAAGTTCGCCGGTAAACGCTTCAGGTTCATTGCCAAGAGGTGAATTCGGTTGGTGGAAGGGATTGCCTTCTGCGCGTCTCCATTAATTAAGTCGACTACGAACCTATCAGATGAATTGATAATGGCTGATTGGTTGATTCATGCCGGTGACGCTGCTTTCGGAGCTTAGGTGAACATCTATGTCGGAATAGCTGTCGGAATAACTATCGGAATAGCTATCGGAATCTGAGGGACTCGAACTGGTTGCAGGATTCATCTCGTACGATCAGATGAAGGATTTTTGATAAGAAATAGATTATAGGATATAGATTAGTACTCTGCAATACATAATTTACATATGCATATATAATACTAAAATCCCATAAGTTACGGAGGAATCTACGGAAGGTGTCAGGCAAAGTTACAGTAACAGATACGCTAAGATATGAAGTAGCAGATACGCTAAGATATGAATTTTGTCTATACACTATTCATGCAGTCAATGCAGTAAAACGTGTCTAGACTAAGAATGATAAGCAAGTGATTCTCTAAGAATGATAAGCAGATAATTTTTGACACAAAATGATAAGCAAAACTTTTGACATGCAGACACGGTCGAAGTCCAGACTCACCAATGCATCCTAACGACTTATCAGTTAGACACACTAATGCAGACCCGGTTCACTAAGACCACCGCTCTGATACCAACTGAAAGGAACCGTCCTAATCCATCCGGACAAAGTCCATATCGATTATAACCGATTCCCAACAGTTGATTACATCGCGAGGTACTTGACCTATATATGATACATTTTACAAACATTGCATCCGTTTTGAAAAGACAATCTTTCATTAAATCTGAAGTTGACAGACATGCATACCATTTCATAATATATCCAACTATAATTGGCTTAATAATAATCTTGATGAACACAACGACTCGAATACAACGTCTTTTGAAATATGTCATGAATGACTCCAAGTAATATCTCTAAAATGAGCAAATGCACAGCGGAAGATTTCTTTCATACCTGAGAATAAACATGCTTTCAAGTGTCAACCAAAAGGTTGGTGAGTTCATTAGTTTAGCATAAATAATCATTTCATAATTTTAATAGACCACAAGATTTCATATTTCCAATTCTCATAAACATACGTCCCATACATAGAGACAAAAATATCATTCATATGGATTGAACACCTGGTAACCGACATTAACAATATGCATACAAGAATATCCCCATCATTCCGGGATCCTCCTTCGGACATGATATAAATTTTGAAGTACTAAAGCATCCGATACTTTGGATGGGGCTTGTTGGGCCCGATAGATCTATCTTTAGAGTTCGCGTCAATTAGGGTGTCTGTTCCCTAATTCTTAGATTACCAGACTTAATAAAAAGGGCATATTCGATTTCGATCATTCAACCATATAATGTCATTTTGATTACTTGTATCTATTTCGTAAAACAGTTATAAAAGTTGCGCATGTATTCTCAGTCCCAAAAATGTAAATAGTAAAAGGGGATCAAAGGAACTCACCATACTGTATTTTGTAGTAAAAATACATATGACGTCATTGAACAAAGAAGGGTTGACCTCGGATTCACGAACCTATTTCAGTAACATAAATATTAAAACACATGTATTTTTAATCAAATAATTTCACCTATTAATTATATAATATTTATATATTTATTGTTTGTAGTTTATAAAGAATTTTTTTTTAATTCCACTATATATTTTATTTATCTTAAATTATAAGCTATATATAAAAATTAATATTTATTCATATAGTTATATTAAAATATATATAAGTAATCAAGATTTGTCATATGTAATTTTTATATAATTGATGTTAGTATGTTTATTCCGAGATGTAATGTAATTATGTATAAAATATGTTTTTATGTATTATATTTATTTAATAAAGTAAAGTTAATAATAATAGTAGTAATGATAATCTATATTAATCTTAATACAAATGATAATAATAATAGTAATAATAATAGTAACTATAATATTTTTAATAATAATACTTTTTCTAATAATGTTAGTAATGATGATATTAATAATAAATATGCTTATGCTTATAATAATAATAGTAATGATAATAATAATGTTTATAATAAAAATAATAAAATGATCACTTTTATAAAAATGATACTTTTAATAAAATGATATTTTTGGTAAAAAATGATAATAATAATAATAATAATAATAATAATAATAATAATAATAATAATAATAATAATAATAATAAACATGAGTAGACTACCTCAAAGTAAAGGCTTTCAAAAAAAAAAAAGACTCCGATGCCCGGGATCGAACCCAAGACCTCACGCTTAAACACTCCCACCCTTAACCAATGATCCAATACATGTTTTCCGAAATTAACTTGCATACCTTAAATATTTAACCACAATTTCTAACTTCTTCTTCTTCTTAAATTAATCAATCTGAGACTAATCTCAACCATCATCATCAACTAACTATCATCATCATCATCAAAATCTTATTATTATAACCCCCATCAAATAAATCTCGGTTCTATACTTCAACCATGTACTGGCCCAATAAATATTTAGATATACGGCTCCACCCATGATTAATTCAATCCGCGGTATTAAATTAAACAAGCATCGGTTTCTTTTTCTTATACTAAAACACAAGTGGCAAACATCTTTTTTTTTTTCTCAGCTTGTCATCATATTCATCAAGTAGTGACAATATCATATCATTATCATCATGTCTTCTATTTCTACCACCTTTTATGCTCGTGTCCAACAGCACAAAAAAAAAATATCGTGGCCCAACCCATACTGAAATCACGGCTAAATAATATAAAGGAGAGTCCATCAAAGTTTACAAAAAGAGAAGAATTAATCTGCCCAAAATAGTTAGCTATAGTTTGGCCATGAAAGGAAGTCCAAACAAGAAGAATACATGCTCGATTAACTTGTTGTCAAACCATGGCAATTAAAATTATTTGACAGAAAGTGGTGAGTGGGGTTCGGCCAGGATAAAAAATTAAAGAAGTAGTTCACATGTCAAATACCAACAACTTACTTTCTTGTTGTCGGCCATCAAGGCTCCTTTTTGTCATCATTCAAAAGTAAAAAAAATAAAAATAAAAACAAAAACAAACTTGTTGTATGAATGATAAATATTTCGGTGGTTCAAAAAGGGATTGCAAGGAAAAGGTGGCAAGCTTTATTGGATACCCATATGGGTGGGTCTCGAGTGGAATACAAACCGAAACAAACAAAAAGAAAAATATAACCATTGATTCTCTACTAACTACATCATGTTCCATGGTTAAGTTGTTGTTAATATATCATATAATGCTTCCTCTTGTCTGCCACCATCATAAATAATTCAAAGAGTGCTATTTAAATTCATTGAATCAAGAAAGAAATATGATAGATTAAATGAAGGTTCGTTGGTTTCGAAAGTTTAAACAGAAGAAACGAAAAACAGTTGAAGCAGGAGCAGAAAGCAGTTTTATATTGTTGGTGTTCAAATTATTTGTCTTGAATATAAAATAAATACAAGATAGTTACATCATCAGGAAAAAGAAAGAAAAGAGGCATTTGCACCAGTGATTCACGGTGATGGTGGTGGAACTTGTGTGTTGATCAAGATGGTGACAATGGTGGTTGTTATGGTGTGCTCGGTCCATAGTAGCAACAAAAGAAAATAACGTAACAACCACAGTATAGCAATCTGGTCCACGATGATTGACCAAATAGCAAAACAGTAAAGTTGTAGCGGTTGTGGTTTGTGTTGGTCGACAAAAGTATATGATAGGAGAGATTGATATGATTATGGTGAGAGTGTAGGTGGTCGAGCAATTAGCAGACCGATGGCAATGAGGATGGTATTCGCTAGTGTTGGTGAAGGAGAGAAGATTAAGTGCATTTGAGAAGTGGTTCAAGAAAGAAGAATGGTGATGGTGTTGTCTATTGTATCGGGTCATATTCATTTGTTGAATAGGAGACGAGTAGTATTTAGTGACGAAGGTTGTAGTTGATCGAGCAGTTGATGTAATATAATATACTGAATAATTGAAGTGGAAAACATGTTTGGTATAATTGAAATCAACTGCTAACAACCCGCGATCAGAATCATTAGGTCATGACATCAAAATAAGATAAAGATATAAAGGTTTAGATTCTTTTTCTGACAGAATTTGGATTGGTCTATGAATGGACTGTGATTGTACTGGTTTGAGGTCATAAAAGCAAGATTTCCTACGGCATGAAAGTGATGCACAACAGAATACGCAATTAACTTGTATAAATAAGTGTTATCTTGTATTTTATGTATATATAGTTTAATATATAAATATATAGATATTTCTATTTTTATTTAACTGTATATATATTTATATTATCTATATAATATGATTAATCTTATTAATTAATAAATATAAATATTATAATAATAATAATAATAATACACATGTATCGAAATTTCTATCTATATATTTTATATTAAAAATAATAATACTAATACTACTAATATTAATATTAATATTAGTATTGGTGATAACCATGAATGTATTCATTTTAGTCTAAATATAACAATTATGTTTTAACTTATTATTTATTATTAACTATATAATATATAAAAATCGTATAATATATAATACCTTTATTGAATGTTTAATACTTATACATTTTATATATATTACAATTTATATATATAAAAATCATATTTATACAAATATATATATATATATATATATATATATATATATATATATATATATATATATATATATATATATATATATTCATTCATTCTAATAGCAGTTTGATTATTCTATGTATTACTTTGACATTTTCAGTTCAAGTAATTATATTGCATTTTATTAATTCAATTTATTAGGGATGCTTTATATTTGTTTTACAATATATATATATATATTCATTTATATATATATATATATATATATATATATATATATATATATATATATATATATATATATATATATATATATATTATATATATATATATATATATATATATATATATATATATACAATCAATTATTCGTGAATCGTCGGGATTAGTCAAAGGGTAATTGAATCAATGTAAACAGTTCAAAAGTTTTTAAGAATCAGCAATACAGACTTTGCTTATCGTGTCAAAATCATATCAAGATTAAGTTTAAATTTGGTCGGAAATTCCCGGGTCGTCACACGAACTTTTCCATGTTTATATATATTAATTGAGATTGATATTTACATGATTAAATGTTTCCAACATGTTAAGCAATTAAACTTGTTAAGACTTGATTAATTGAAATATGTTTCATATAGACAATTGACCACCCAAGTTGACCGGCGATTCACGAACGTTAAAACTTGTAAAAACGACATGACAATATATATATGGATATACATATGGTTAACATGAGATTATGATAAGTAAGTATCTCCATAAGTATATTAACAATGAGTTATATACATATAAACAAGACTACTAACTTAAGGATTTCGAAACGAGACATATATGTAACGATTATTGTTGTAACGACATTTAAATGTATATATATCATATTAAGATATATTAATATATCATAATATCATGATAATATAATAATTTAACATCTCATTAGATATAATAAACAATGGGTTAACAACATTAATTGAGATCGTTAACTTAAAGGTTTCAAAACAACACTTACATGTAACGACTAACGATGACTTAACGACTCAGTTAAAATGTATATACAAGTAGTGTATTTAGATGTATTAAAATACTTTTGGAAGACTTCAAGACATATATCAAAACACTCATACTTAACGAAAATGGTTACAGTCACTTTTCCATTCTTTTCTTTCATCAAGAATTCTAATCGTATTCTTACCCGTATTATACACAGCTTCAAAACGTACTTACTATGAGTATATACTAATAGGAACTAGCATGGGATTCCACTCTTGATTATGTCATGTATGACTAATCAATTTTAACTTCTACTATGAGCTAGTCAATTAACTAGAACTCCTTTTAACCCCACTCACCACTCACCAATTACCACTCATCATTCACTCCATTTCACTTCCAATTCTCTTTCTAATTCTCTCTCAACACACACACACTATTATGAACGTATTTTTCCAGTAGTTAATCATCATCTTCATCAAAAATCACTTCAAGAGTCAAGCTATAATCATCATAGGAAGAACACTTCAAGAACACTTCAAAAATCCCTTCAAGTTTACTAATTTACTTCCAAGCTTTCTAATCCATTCCAAGTAATCATCTAAGATCAAGAAACCTTTGTTATATACAGTAGGTTATCTTTCTTATTCAAGGTAATATTCATATTCAAACTTTGATTCAATTTCTATAACTATAAACTATCTTAATTCGAGTAAAAATCTTACTTGAACTTGTTTTTGTGTCATGATCCTACTTCAAGAACTTTCAAGCCATCCAAGATCCTTTGAAGCTAGATCATTTCTTGTCACTTCCAGTAGGTTTACCTACTAAACTTGAGGTAGTAATGATGTTCATAACATCATTCGATTCATATATATAAAACTATCTTATTCGAAGGTTTAAACTCGTAATCACTAGAACATAGTTTAGTTAATTCTAAACTTGTTCGCAAACAAAAGTTAATCCTTCTAACTTTACTTTTAAAATTAACTACACACATGTTCTATATCTATATGATATGCTAACTTAATGATTTAAAACCTGGAAACACGGAAAACACCGTAAAACCGGATTTACGCCGTCGTAGTAACACCGGGGGCTGTTTTGGGTTAGTTAATTAAAAACTATGATAAACTTTGATTTAAAAGTTGTTATTCTGAGAAAATGATTTTTATTATGAACATGAAACTATATCCAAAAATTATGGTTAAACTCAAAGTGGAAGTATGTTTTCTAAAATGGTCATCTAGACGTCGTTCTTTCGACTGAAATGACTACCTTTACAAAAAAGACTTGTAACTTATTTTTCCGACTATAAACCTATACTTTTTCTGTTTAGATTCATAAAATAGAGTTCAATATGAAACCATAGCAATTTGATTCACTCAAAACGGATTTAAAATGAAGAAGTTATGGGTAAAACAAGATTGGATAATTTTTCTCATTTTAGCTACGTGAAAATTGGTAACAAATCTATTCCAACCATAACTTAATCAACTTGTATTGTATATTATGTAATCTTGAGATACCATAGACACGTATACAATGTTTCGACCTATCATGTCGACACATCTATATATATTTCGGAACAACCATAGACACTCTATATGTGAATGTTGGAGTTAGCTATACAGGGTTGAGGTTGATTCCAAAATATATATAGTTTGAGTTGTGATCAATACTGAGATACGTATACACTGGGTCGTGGATTGATTCAAGATAATATTTATCGATT
The DNA here is from genome assembly GCF_046630445.1 of Rutidosis leptorrhynchoides. Taxonomy (NCBI): domain Eukaryota; kingdom Viridiplantae; phylum Streptophyta; class Magnoliopsida; order Asterales; family Asteraceae; genus Rutidosis; species Rutidosis leptorrhynchoides. Next base: position 181,396,749 of record NC_092341.1, read on the forward strand.
TATTTCTGTACATCTAACTGTGGACAACTAGTTGTAGGTTACTAACGAGGACAGCTAACTTAATAAACTTAAAACATCAAAATATATTAAAAGTGTTGTAAATATATTTTGAACATACTTTGATATATATGTATATATTGTTATAGGTTCGTGAATCAACCAGTGGCCAAGTCTTACTTCCCGACGAAGTAAAAATCTGTGAAAGTGAGTTATAGTCCCACTTTTAAAATCTAATATTTTTGGGATGAGAATACATGCAGGTTTTATAAATGATTTACAAAATAGACACAAGTACGTGAAACTACATTCTATGGTTGAATTATCGAAATCGAATATGCCCCTTTTTATTAAGTCTGGTAATCTATGAATTAGGGAACAGACACCCTAATTGACGCGAATCCTAAAGATAGATCTATTGGGCCTAACAAACCCCATCCAAAGTACCGGATGCTTTAGTACTTCGAAATTTATATCATTTCCGAAGGGTGTCCCGGAATGATGGGGATATTCTTATATATATGCATCTTGTTAATGTCGGTTACCTGGTGTTCACCATATGAATGATTTTTATCTCTATGTATGGGATGTGTATTGAAATATGAAATCTTGTGGTCTATTGTTACGATTTGATATATATAGGTTAAACCTATAACTCACTAACATTTTTGTTGACGTTTAAAGCATGTTTATTCTCAGGTGAATACTAAGAGCTTTCGCTGTTGCGTACTAAAATAAGGACAAGATTTGGAGTCCATGTGTAGTGACCCGAACTTTTCCATGTTTATATATATTAATTGAGATTGATATTTACATGATTAAATGTTTCCAACATGTTAAGCAATCAAACTTGTTAAGACTTGATTAATTGAAATATGTTTCATATAGACAATTGACCACCCAAGTTGACCGGTGATTCACGAACGTTAAAACTTGTAAAAACTATATGATGACATATATATGGATATATATATAGTTAACATGATACTATGATAAGTAAACATATCATTAAGTATATTAACAATGAACTACATATGTAAAAACAAGACTACTAACTTAATGATTTTTAAACGAGACATATATGTAACGATTATCGTTGTAAAGACATTTAATGTATATATATCATATTAAGAGATATTCATACATGATAATATCATGATAATATAATAATTTAAAATCTCATTTGATATTATAAACATTGGGTTAACAACATTTAACAAGATCGTTAACCTAAAGGTTTCAAAACAACACTTACATGTAACGACTAACGATGACTTAACGACTCAGTTAAAATGTATATACATGTAGTGTTTTAATATGTATTTATACACTTTTGAAAGACTTCAATACACTTATCAAAATACTTCTACTTAACAAAAATGCTTACAATTACATCCTCGTTCAGTTTCATCAACAATTCTACTCGTATGCACCCGTATTCGTACTCGTACAATACACAGCTTTTAGATGTATGTACTATTGGTATATACACTCCAATGATCAGCTCTTAGCAGCCCATGTGAGTCACCTAACACATGTGGGAACCATCATTTGGCAACTAGCATGAAATATCTCATAAAATTACAAAAATATGAGTAATCATTCATGACTTATTTACATGAAAACAAAATTACATATCCTTTATATCTAATCCATACACCAACGACCAAAAACACCTACAAACACTTTCATTCTTCAATTTTCTTCATCTAATTGATCTCTCTCAAGTTCTATCTTCAAGTTCTAAGTGTTCTTCATAAATTCCAAAAGTTCTAGTTTCATAAAATCAAGAATACTTTCAAGTTTGCTAGCTCACTTCAAATCTTGTAAGGTGATCATCCAACCTCAAGAAATCTTTGTTTCTTACAGTAGGTTATCATTCTAATACAAGGTAATAATCATATTCAAACTTTGGTTCAATTTCTATAACTATAACAATCTTATTTCAAGTGATGATCTTACTTGAACTTGTTTTCGTGTCATGATTCTGCTTCAAGAACTTCGAGCCATCCAAGGATCCATTGAAGCTAGATCCACTTTTCTCTTTTCCAGTAGGTTTATCCAAGGAACTTAAGGTAGTAATGATGTTCATAACATCATTCGATTCATACATATAAATCTATCTTATTCGAAGGTTTAAACTTGTAATCACTAGAACATAGTTTAGTTAATTCTAAACTTGTTCGCAAACAAAAGTTAATCCTTCTAACTTGACTTTTAAAATCAACTAAACACATGTTCTATATCTATATGATATGCTAACTTAATGATTTAAAACCTGGAAACACGAAAAACACCGTAAAACCGGATTTACGCCGTCGTAGTAACACCGCGGGCTGTTTTGGGTTAGTTAATTAAAAACTATGATAAACTTTGATTTAAAAGTTGTTATTCTGAGAAAATGATTTTTATTATGAACATGAAACTATATCCAAAAATTATGGTTAAACTCAAAGTGGAAGCATGTTTTCTAAAATGGTCATCTAGACGTCGTTCTTTCGACTGAAATGACTACCTTTACAAAAACGACTTGTAACTTAATTTTCCGACTAGAAACCTATACTTTTTTTTTTTAGATTCATAAAATAGAGTTCAATATGAAACCATAGCAATTTGATTCACTCAAAACGGATTTAAAATGAAGAAGTTATGGGTAAAACAAGATTGGATAATTTTTCTCATTTTAGCTACGTGAAAATTGGTAACAAATCTATTCCAACCATAACTTAATCAACTTGTATTATATATTATGTAATCTTGAGATACCATAGACATGTATACAATGTTTCGACCTATCATGTCGACACATCTATATATATTTCGGAACAACCATAGACACTCTATATGTGAATGTTGGAGTTAGCTATACAGGGTTGAGGTTGATTCCAAAATATATATAGTTTGAGTTGTGATCAATACTGAGATACGTATACACTGGGTCGTGGATTGATTCAAGATAATATTTATCGATTTATTTCTGTACATCTAACTGTGGACAACTAGTTGTAGGTTACTAACGAGGACAGCTGACTTAATAAACTTAAAACATCAAAATATATTAAAAGTGTTGTAAATATATTTTGAACATACTTTGATATATATGTATATATTGTTATAGGTTCGTGAATCAACCAGTGGCCAAGTCTTACTTCCCGACGAAGTAAAAATCTGTGAAAGTGAGTTATAGTCCCACTTTTAAAATCTAATATTTTTGGGATGAGAATACATGCAGGTTTTATAAATGATTTACAAAATAGACACAAGTACGTGAAACTACATTCTATGGTTGAATTATCGAAATTGAATATGCCCCTTTTTATTAAGTCTGGTAATCTAAGAATTAGGGAACAGACACCCTAATTGACGCGAATCCTAAAGATAGATCTATTGGGCCTAACAAACCCCATCCAAAGTACCGGTAGTACTTCGAAATTTATATCATATCCGAAGGGTGTCCCGAAATGATGGGGATATTCTTATATATGCATCTTGTTAATGTCGGTTACCAGGTGTTCACCATATGAATGATTTTTATCTCTATGTATGGGATGTGTATTGAAATATGAAATCTTGTGGTCTATTGTTACGATTTATATAGGTTAAACCTATAACTCACCAACATTTTTGTTGACGTTTAAAGCATGTTTATTCTCAGGTGAATATTAAGAGCTTCCGCTGTTGCATACTAAAATAAGGACAAGATTTGGAGTCCATGTTTGTATGATATTGTGTAAAAACTGCATTCAAGAAACTGATTTCGATGTAACATATTTGTATTGTAAACCATTATGTAATGGTCGTGTGTAAACAGGATATTTTAGATTATCATTATTTGATAATCTACGTAAAGCTTTTTAAACCTTTATTTATGAAATAAAGGTTATGGTTTGTTTTAAAAATGAATGCAGTCTTTGAAAAACGTCTCATATAGAGGTCAAAACCTCGCAACGAAATCAATTAATATGGAACGTTTTTAATCAATAAGAACGGGACATTTCAGTTGGTATCCGAGCGTTGGTCTTAGAGAACCAGAATTTTTCATTAGTGTGTCTTATCGAGTTTGTTAGGATGCATTAGTGAGTCTGGACTTCGACCGTGTTTACTTGAAAAATGATTGCTTAACAAATTTTGTTGGAAGCTATATATTTTTAACATGTGAATATTATGTGATATATTAATCTCTTAACGCGTTTGATATTATGTGATAGATGTCTACCTCTAGAACAAGTCCCATTGACTCACCTAATAATAATGAAGAGTCAAATGTAAATTGGAATGATTCGTGGACTGATTCACAAGTTCCCGAAGAGGAACCGGAAGAAGAGTCGGAACCGGAAGAAGAGTCGGAACCGGAAGAAGAATCGGAACCGGAAGAAGAATCGGAACCGGATGAAGAAATAGAACCGGTGGGGGAAATAATAAAACGGTTAAGTAAAAGAAAATCCTCAACCAACCGACCAAGGTTAATTATGGTCAATGGTGTTTCCGCCAAGGAAGCAAAATATTGGGAGGATTACCAATTCTCCGATGAATCGGATTCCGACGAGAATTCCGATGATGTTATAGAAATTACCCCAACTGAATTTAAAAAGGCAAAAGAAAATAATAAGGGAAAGGGCATAAAAATAGAGAAATCTAATTCCAACCCCGATGAACTTTATATGTATCGTCAACGCCCGAAGTCCTTAAGTTGTAACAATGACCCGGGAACCTCTAAACCACCAGGTTTTTCAAAACCAATGTGGACAACGACGGCTCGTATTAGGGGAACATCATATATCCCTAGAAACTTGGCAAAACGAACCAAAACCGAAGAAGAAGAAACGAGCGAGTCGGAATAAGATAGTTGTATTCGTGTGGTGTAATATATGTAATATAGTGTTCTTATGCTTTATGATATATGTAAAAATTGCTTGTATTAATAAGTACTTTTTTATGAATCTAACTCTTGTCTATTTTACAGTTTAAAAACACAAAATGGATAGACAACCCAATATTTTAAGAGACCTACCCGGAGACATGATTGATGAAATCTTGTCTAGAGTCGGCCAGAATTCCTCGGCACAACTATTTAAGGCGAGATCAGTTTGTAAGACATTCGAAGAACGTTCCAAGAATGTCTTGGTTTATAAGAGACTTTCGTTTGAAAGATGGGGGATATCACATTGGGAAACCCATAAGTTACGATGTGTTTACTTTGACGCATATATTGCGGGGAACCCAAATGCTATTTTACGCAACGGGTTAAGAAATTATTTTGACTCAATATATCCGAATATTGGACTTCGTGATTTAGAAAAAGCGGCTAACATGCAACATAAAGAAGTATGTTATGCTTACGGATTAGTAATGTTCGCTTCTCACCAAAGTGAGAACAAGAACATCGGGCTACAACTATTAAACAAAACATTTCCACAAGTGACGGAGTCGGTAATTGGGGTAAGAAATGAGGTTTATAGATTATTACGGGACTGTTGGACATTACGTAACCCTCGTCCCTTTGACGACGTTACAACATGCTGTCTTATCAACGGCCATAACGGTTATGTTGCACAAGGCCAAGGATGGGAAGTAGTCCTAGTAAAACCAGAATGCATGACTTGTTTCTGGACGTATGAATTACGTGTCTTTATTGCCTTTGCTGAACGACTTGTGTACTAGCTAGAATTATCTTCACAACTATCTTGTATCAAAGTTATTGTGTGCTATATTTCATGCTTTATGTAAAATAAGCGGTATTGTAAGTTTGTAAAATATTGTATAAAAGTTTGAACGCGAAATATTATTATAATCAGTTTTTCATATAGAATTGTAGTAGTTGAATTGTATATTAGCTACTAAGTATGAACTTAATGTAGTGACCCGAACTTTTCCATGTTTATATATATTAATTGAGATTAATATTTACATGATTAAATGTTTTCAACATGTTAAGCAATCAAACTTGTTAAGACTTGATTAATTGAAATAGGTTTCATATAGACAATTGACCACCCAAGTTGACCGGTGATTCACGAACGTTAAAACTTGTAAAAAAACTATATGATGACATATATATGGTTATATATATAGTTAACATGATATTATGATAAGTAAACATATCATTAATTATATTAACAATGAACTACATATATAAAAACAAGACTACTAACTTAATGATTTTTAAACGAGACATATATGTAACGATTATCGTTGTAAAGACATTTAATGTATATATATCATATTAAGAGATATTCATACATGATAATATCATGATAATATAATAATTTAAAATCTCATTTGATATTATAAACATTGGGTTAACAACATTTAACAAGATCGTTAACCTAAAGGTTTCAAAACAACACTTACATGTAACGACTAACGATGACTTAACAACTCAGTTAAAATGTATATACATGTAGTGTTTTAATATGTATTTATACACTTTTGAAAGACTTCAATACACTTATCAAAATACTTCTACTTAACAAAAATGCTTACAATTACATCCTCGTTCAGTTTCATCAACAATTCTACTCGTATGCACCCGTATTCGTACTCGTACAATACACAGCTTTTAGATGTATGTACTATTGGTATATACACTCCAATGATCAGCTCTTAGCAGCCCATGTGAGTCACCTAACACATGTGGGAACCATCATTTGGCAACTAGCATGAAATATCTCATAAAATTACAAAAATATGAGTAATCATTCATGACTTATTTACATGAAAACAAAATTACATATCCTTTATATCTAATCCATACACCAACGACCAAAAACACCTACAAACACTTTCATTCTTCAATTTTCTTCATCTAATTGATCTCTCTCAAGTTCTATCTTCAAGTTCTAAGTGTTCTTCATAAATTCCAAAAGTTCTAGTTTCATAAAATCAAGAATACTTTCAAGTTTGCTAGCTCACTTCCAATCTTGTAAGGTGATCATCCAACCTCAAGAAATCTTTGTTTATTATAGTAGGTTATCATTCTAATACAAGGTAATAATCATATTCAAACTTTGGTTCAATTTCTATAACTATAACAATCTTATTTCAAGTGATGATCTTACTTGAACTTGTTTTCGTGTAATGATTCTGCTTCAAGAACTTCGAGCCATCCAAGGATCCATTGAAGCTAGATCCATTTTTCTCTTTTCCAGTAGGTTTATCCAAGGAAATTAAGGTAGTAATGATGTTCATAACATCATTCGATTCATACATATAAAGCTATCTTATTCGAAGGTTTAAACTTGCAATCACTAGAACATAGTTTAGTTAATTCTAAACTTGTTCGCAAACAAAAGTTAATCCTTCTAACTTGACTTTTAAAATCAACTAAACACATGTTCTATATCTATATGATATGCTAACTTAATGACTTAAAACCTGGAAACACGAAAAACACCGTAAAACCGGATTTACGCCGTCGTAGTAACACCGCGGGCTGTTTTGGGTTAGTTAATTAAAAACTATGATAAACTTTGATTTAAAAGTTGTTATTCTGAGAAAATGATTTTTATTATGAACATGAAACTATATCCAAAAATTATGGTTAAACTCAAAGTGGAAGTATGTTTTCTAAAATGGTCATCTAGACGTCGTTCTTTCGACTGAAATGACTACCTTTACAAAAACGACTTGTAACTTATTTTTCCGACTAGAAACCTATACTTTTTTTGTTTAGATTCATAAAATAGATTTCAATATGAAACCATAGCAATTTGATTCACTCAAAACGGATTTAAAATGAAGAAGTTATGGGTAAAACAAGATTGGATAATTTTTCTCATTTTAGCTACGTGAAAATTGGTAACAAATCTATTCCAACCATAACTTAATCAACTTGTATTATATATTATGTAATCTTGAGATACCATAGACACGTATACAATGTTTCGACCTATCATGTCGACACATCTATATATATTTCGGAACAACCATAGACACTCTATATGTGAATGTTGGAGTTAGCTATACAGGGTTGTGGTTGATTCCAAAATATATATAGTTTGAGTTGTGATCAATACTGAGATACGTATACACTGGGTCGTGGATTGATTCAAGATAATATTTATCGATTTATTTCTGTACATCTAATTGTGGACAACTAGTTGTAGGTTACTAACGAGGACAGCTGACTTAATAAACTTAAAACATCAAAATATATTAAAAGTGTTGTAAATATATTTTGAACATACTTTGATATATATGTATATATTGTTATAGGTTCGTGAATCAACCAGTGGCCAAGTCTTACTTCCCGACGAAGTAAAAATCTGTGAAAGTGAGTTATAGTCCCACTTTTAAAATCTAATATTTTTGGGATGAGAATACATGCAGGTTTTATAAATGATTTACAAAATAGACACAAGTACGTGAAACTACATTCTATGGTTGAATTATCGAAATCGAATATGCCCCTTTTTATTAAGTCTGGTAATCTAAGAATTAGGGAACAGACACCCTAATTGACGCGAATCCTAAAGATAGATCTATTGGGCCTAACAAACCCCATCCAAAGTACCGGATGCTTTAGTACTTCGAAATTTATATCATATCCGAAGGGTGTCCCGGAATGATGGGGATATTCTTATATATGCATCTTGTTATTGTTGGTTACCAGGTGTTCACCATATGAATGATTTTTATCTCTATGTATGGGATGTGTATTGAAATATGAAATCTTGTGGTCTATTGTTACGATTTGATATATATAGGTTAAACCTATAACTCACCAACATTTTTGTTGACGTTTAAAGCATGTTTATTCTCAGGTGAATATTAAGAGCTTCCGCTGTTGCATACTAAAATAAGGACAAGATTTGGAGTCCATGTTTGTATGATATTGTGTAAAAACTGCATTCAAGAAACTGATTTCGATGTAACATATTTGTATTGTAAACCATTATGTAATGGTCGTGTGTAAACAGGATATTCTAGATTATCATTATTTGATAATCTACGTAAAGCTTTTTAAACCTTTATTTATGAAATAAAGGTTATGGTTTGTTTTAAAAATGAATGCAGTCTTTGAAAAACGTCTCATATAGAGGTCAAAACCTCGCAACGAAATCAATTAATATGGAACGTTTTTAATCAATAAGAACGGGACATTTCAGTTGGTATCCGAGCGTTGGTCTTAGAGAACCAGAAAATTTGCATTAGTGTGTCTTATCGAGTTTGTTAGGATGCATTAGTGAGTCTGGACTTCGACCGTGTTTTCTTTAAAAATGATTGCTTAACATTTTTGTTGGAAACTATATATTTTTAACATATGAATATTATGTGATATATTAATCTCTTAACGTGTTTGATATTATGTGATAAATGTCTACCTCTAGAACAAGTCCCATTGACTCACCTAATAATAATGAAGAGTCAAATGTAAATTGGAATGATTCGTGGACTGATTCACAAGTTCCCGAAGAGGAACCGGAAGAAGAGTCGGAACCGGAAGAAGAATCGGAACCGGAAGAAGAATCGGAACCGGATGAAGAAATAGAACCGGTGGGGGAAATAATAAAACGGTTAAGTAAAAGAAAATCCTCAACCAACCGACCAAAGTTAATTATGGTCAATGGTGTTTCCGCCAAGGAAGCAAAATATTGGGAGGATTACCAATTCTCCGATGAATTGGATTCCGATGAGAATTCCGATGATGTTATAGAAATTACCCCAACTGAATTTAAAAAGGCAAAAGAAAATAATAAGGGAAAGGGCATAAAAATAGAGAAATCTAATTCCAACCCCGATGAACTTTATATGTATCGTCAACCCCCGAAGTCCTTAAGTTGTAACAATGACCCGGGAACCTCTAAACCACCAGGTTTTTCTAAACCAATGTGGACAACGACGGCTCGTATTAGGGGAACATCATATATCCCTAGAAACTTGGCAAAATGAACCAAAACCGAAGAAGAAGAAACGAGCGAGTCGGAATAAGATAGTTGTATTCGTGTGGTGTAATATATGTAATATAGTGTTCTTATGCTTTATGATATATGTAAAAATTGCTTGTATTAATAAGTATTTTTTATGAAACTAACTCTTGTCTATTTTACAGTTTAAAAACACAAAATGGATAGACAACCCAATATTTTAAGAGACCTACCCGGAGACATGATTGATGAAATCTTGTCTAGAGTCGGCCAGAATTCTTCGGCACAACTATTTAAGGCGAGATCAGTTTGTAAGACATTCGAAGAACGTTCCAAGAATGTCTTGGTTTATAAGAGACTTTCGTTTGAAAGATGGGGGATATCACATTGGGAAACCCATAAGTTACGATGTGTTTACTTTGACGCATATATTGCGGGGAACCCAAATGCTATTTTACGCAACGGGTTAAGAAATTATTTTGACTCAATATATCCGAATATTGGACTTCGTGATTTAGAAAAAGCGGCTAACATGCAACATAAAGAAGCATGTTATGCTTACGGATTAGTAATGTTCGCTTCTCACCAAAGTGAGAACAAGAACATCGGGCTACAACTATTAAACAAAACGTTTCCACAAGTGACGGAGTCGGTAATTGGGGTAAGAAATGAGGTTTTTAGATTATTACGGGACTGTTGGACATTAGGTAACCCTCGTCCCTTTGATGACGTTACAACACGCTGTCTTATCAACGGCCATAACGGTTATGTTGCTCAAGACCAAGGATGGGAAGTAGTCCTAGTAAAACCAGAATGCATGACTTGTTTCTGGACGTATGAATTACGTGTCTTTATTGCCTTTGCTGAACGACTTGTGTACTAGCTAGAATTGTCTTCACAACTATCTTGTATCAAAGTTATTGTGTGCTATATTTCATGCTTTATGTAAAATAAGCGGTATTGTAAGTTTGTAAAATATTGTATAAAAGTTTGAACGCGAAATATTATTATAATCAGTTTTTCATATAGAATTGTAGTAGTTGAATTGTATATTAGCTACTAAGTATGAACTTAACGGGTAGGTACTACCCGAATTTAAACTTATAAAACGCTAATATGAAGAAAAAGCTTTTATAAATGAGTTCATATTATGCTACGAAATACTATTAACTACTCTTAATATTCTGTATGATTAACTTGTTCCATTTAACTATTTTGAAGGAAATGGCACCGACTACTCGACACACCGTGAATATGAATGAAGAGGAATTCCGTACTTTTCTAGCTTCAAACATAGCCGCAGTACAGGCTGCGCTACATACCAACAATAACCTTGGATCTAGCAGTACAGGAAATCGTGTAGGATGCACCTACAAAGAATTCACTGCCTGCAAACCTTTGGAATTTGATGGAACCGAAGGACCGATCGGATTGAAACGGTGGACCGAGAAGGTTGAATCGGTGTTTGCCATAAGTAAGTGTACTGAAGAGGACAAAGTGAAGTACGCTACGCATACCTTCACAGGTTCTGCGTTAACATGGTGGAATACCTATCTAGAGCAAGTGGGACAAGATGATGCGTACGCACTACCGTGGTCAGCATTCAAGCACTTGATGAACGAGAAGTACCATCCCAGAACCGAGGTCAATAAGCTCAAGACAGAACTTAGAGGGTTACGAACCCAAGGATTTGATATTACCACGTACGAAAGACGATTCACAGAATTGTGCCTATTGTGTCCGGGAGCATTCGAAGATGAGGAAGAGAAGATCGACGCGTTTGTGAAAGGATTACCGGAAAGAATCCAAGAAGATATAAGTTCACACGAGCCCGCCTCCATACAACAGGCATGTAGAATGGCTCACAAACTAGTGAACCAGATTGAAGAAAGAATTAAAGAACAGACTGCTGAAGAGGCCAATGTGAAGCAAGTCAAAAGAAAGTGGGAGGAAAACGGTGATAAGAATCACCAATACAACAACAACAGCAATTACAACAATAATCGCAACAATTATCCCAACAATCGCAACATCAATCGCAACTACAACAAACGGCCCAACAACAACAACAACAACAACAACAGCAACTACAACAATCATCCCAACAACAATAATAACCGCAACAACAACAACAATCAGAAGCAACTATGCCAAAGGTGTGAAAAGAATCACTCGGGGTTCTGCACCAAATTTTGCAACAAGTGTAAAAGAAATGGTCATAGCGCGGCGAAGTGTGAGGTCTACGGACCAGGGGTTAATAGAACGAAAGGAACAAATGGTGTCGGAACGAGTAATGGCGGAGCAAGTAGTGTCGGAGCAAGTTATGCCAATGTAGTTTGTTATAAATGTGGAAAACCAGGCCACATTATTAGAAATTGCCCGAACCAGGAGAACACGAATGGACAAGGCCGTGGAAGAGTTTTCAATATTAATGCGGTAGAGGCACAGGAAGACCCGGAGCTTGTTACGGGTACGTTTCTTATTGACAATAAATCTGCTTACGTTTTATTTGATTCGGGTGCGGATAGAAGCTATATGAGTAGAGATTTTTGTGATAAATTAAGTTGTCCATTGACGCCTTTGGATAGTAAATTTTTACTCGAATTAGCAAATGGTAAATTAATTTCAGCAGATAATATATGTCGGAATCGAGAAATTAAACTGGTTAGCGAAACATTTAAGATTGATTTGATACCAGTAGAGTTAGGGAGTTTTGATGTGATAATCGGTATGGACTGGTTGAAAGAAGTGAAAGCGGAGATCGTTTGTTACAAAAATGCAATTCGCATTATACGAGAAAAAGGAAAACCCTTAATGGTGTACGGAGAAAAGGGCAACACGAAGCTACATCTTATTAGTAATTTGAAGGCACAAAAACTAATAAGAAAAGGTTGCTATGCTGTTCTAACACACGTCGAGAAAGTACAAACTGAAGAAAAGAGCATCAATGATGTTCCCATTGCAAAAGAATTTCCCGATGTATTTCCGAAAGAATTACCGGGATTACCCCCACATCGATCCGTTGAATTTCAAATAGATCTTGTACCAGGAGCTGCACCAATAGCTCGTGCTCCTTACAGACTCGCACCCAGCGAGATGAAAGAACTGCAAAGCCAATTACAAGAACTTTTAGAGCGTGGTTTCATTCGACCAAGCACATCACCGTGGGGAGCTCCTGTTTTGTTTGTCAAGAAGAAAGATGGTACATTCAGGTTGTGTATCGACTACCGAGAGTTGAACAAACTTACCATCAAGAACCGCTACCCACTACCGAGAATCGACGACTTATTTGATCAACTACAAGGCTCGTCTGTTTATTCAAAGATTGACTTACGTTCCGGGTATCATCAAATGCGGGTGAAAGAAGATGATATTCCAAAGACTGCTTTCAGAACATGTTACGGTCATTACGAGTATATGGTCATGCCGTTTGGTTTAACTAATGCACCAGCTGTGTTCATGGACCTTATGAACCGAGTGTGTGGACCATACCTTGACAAGTTTGTCATTGTTTTCATTGATGACATACTTATTTACTCAAAGAATGACCAAGAACACGGTGAACATTTGAGAAAGGTGTTAGAAGTATTGAGGAAGGAAGAATTGTACGCTAAGTTTTCAAAGTGTGCATTTTGGTTGGAAGAAGTTCAATTCCTCGGTCACATAGTGAACAAAGAAGGTATTAAGGTGGATCCGGCAAAGATAGAAACTGTTGAAAAGTGGGAAACCCCGAAAACTCCGAAACACATACGCCAGTTTTTAGGACTAGCTGGTTACTACAGAAGGTTCATCCAAGACTTTTCCAGAATAGCAAAACCCTTGACTGCATTAACGCATAAAGGGAAGAAATTTGAATGGAAGGATGAACAAAAGAAAGCGTTTCAGTTATTGAAGAAAAAGCTAACTACGGCACCTATATTGTCATTGCCTGAAGGGAATGATGATTTTGTGATTTATTGTGACGCATCAAAGCAAGGTCTCGGTTGTGTATTAATGCAACGAACGAAGGTGATTGCTTATGCCTCTAGACAATTGAAGATTCACGAGCAAAATTATACGACGCATGATTTGGAATTAGGCGCGGTTGTTTTTGCATTAAAGACTTGGAGGCACTACTTATATGGGGTCAAAAGTATTATATATACCGACCACAAAAGTCTTCAACACATATTTAATCAGAAACAACTGAATATGAGGCAGCGTAGGTGGATTGAATTGTTGAATGATTCCGACTTTGAGATTCGTTACCACCCGGGGAAGGCAAATGTGGTAGCCGATGCCTTGAGCAGGAAGGACAGAGAACCCATTCGAGTAAAATCTATGAATATAATGATTCATAATAACCTTACTACTCAAATAAAGGAGGCGCAACAAGGAGTTTTAAAAGAGGGAAATTTAAAGGATGAAATACCCAAAGGATCGGAGAAGCATCTTAATATTCGGGAAGACGGAACCCGGTATAGGGCTGAAAGGATTTGGGTACCAAAATTTGGAGATATGAGAGAAATGGTACTTAGAGAAGCTCATAAAACCAGATACTCAATACATCCTGGAACGGGGAAGATGTACAAGGATCTCAAGAAATATTTTTGGTGGCCGGGTATGAAAGCCGATGTTGCTAAATACGTAGGAGAATGTTTGACGTGTTCTAAGGTCAAAGCTGAGCATCAGAAACCATCAGGTCTACTTCAACAACCCGAAATCCCAGAATGGAAATGGGAAAATATTACCATGGATTTCATCACTAAATTGCCAAGGACTGCAAGTGGTTTTGATACTATTTGGGTAATAGTTGATCGTCTCACCAAATCAGCACACTTCCTGCCAATAAGAGAAGATGACAAGATGGAGAAGTTAGCACGACTGTATTTGAAGGAAGTCGTCTCCAGACATGGAATACCAATCTCTATTATCTCTGATAGGGATGGCAGATTTATTTCAAGATTCTGGCAGACATTACAGCAAGCATTAGGAACTCGTCTAGACATGAGTACTGCCTATCATCCACAAACTGATGGGCAGAGCGAAAGGACGATACAAACGCTTGAAGACATGCTACGAGCATGTGTTATTGATTTCGAAAACAGTTGGGATCGACATCTACCGTTAGCAGAATTTTCCTACAACAACAGCTACCATTCAAGCATTGAGATGGCGCCGTTTGAAGCACTTTATGGTAGAAAGTGCAGGTCTCCAATTTGTTGGAGTGAAGTGGGGGATAGACAGATTACGGGTCCGGAGATTATACAAGAAACTACCGAGAAGATCATCCAAATTCAACAACGGTTGAAAACCGCCCAAAGTCGACAAAAGAGCTACGCTGACATTAAAAGAAAAGATATAGAATTTGAAATTGGAGAGCTGGTCATGCTTAAAGTTGCACCTTGGAAAGGCGTTGTTCGATTTGGTAAACGAGGGAAATTAAATCCTAGGTATATTGGACCATTCAAGATTATTGATCGTGTCGGACCAGTAGCTTACCGACTTGAGTTACCTCAACAACTCGCGGCTGTACATAACACTTTCCACGTCTCAAATTTGAAGAAATGTTTTGCTAAAGAAGATCTCACTATTCCGTTAGATGAAATCCAAATCAACGAAAAACTTCAATTCATCGAAGAACCCGTCGAAATAATGGATCGTGAGGTTAAAAGACTTAAGCAAAACAAGATACCAATTGTTAAGGTTCGATGGAATGCTCGTAGAGGACCTGAGTTCACCTGGGAGCGTGAAGATCAGATGAAGAAGAAATACCCGCATCTATTTCCAGAAGATTCGTCAACACCTTCAACAGCTTAAAATTTCGGGACGAAATTTATTTAACGGGTAGGTACTGTAGTGACCCGAACTTTTCCATGTTTATATATATTAATTGAGATTAATATTTACATGATTAAATGTTTCCAACATGTTAAGCAATCAAACTTGTTAAGACTTGATTAATTGAAATAGGTTTCATATAGACAATTGACCACCCAAGTTGACCGGTGATTCACGAACGTTAAAACTTGTAAAAAAACTATATGATGACATATATATGGTTATATATATAGTTAACATGATATTATGATAAGTAAACATATCATTAATTATATTAACAATGAACTACATATGTAAAAACAAGACTACTAACTTAATGATTTTTAAACGAGACATATATGTAACGATTATCGTTGTAAAGACATTTAATGTATATATATCATATTAAGAGATATTCATACATGATAATATCATGATAATATAATAATTTAAAATCTCATTTGATATTATAAACATTGGGTTAACAACATTTAACAAGATCGTTAACCTAAAGGTTTCAAAACAACACTTACATGTAACGACTAACGATGACTTAACAACTCAGTTAAAATGTATATACATGTAGTGTTTTAATATGTATTTATACACTTTTGAAAGACTTCAATACACTTATCAAAATACTTCTACTTAACAAAAATGCTTACAATTACAACCTCGTTCAGTTTCATCAACAATTCTACTCGTATGCACCCGTATTCGTACTCGTACAATACACAGCTTTTAGATGTATGTACTATTGGTATATACACTCCAATGATCAGCTCTTAGCAGCCCATGTGAGTCACCTAACACATGTGGGAACCATCATTTGGCAACTAGCATGAAATATCTCATAAAATTACAAAAATATGAGTAATCATTCATGACTTATTTACATGAAAACAAAATTACATATCCTTTATATCTAATCCATACACCAACGACCAAAAACACCTACAAACACTTTCATTCTTCAATTTTCTTCATCTAATTGATCTCTCTCAAGTTCTATCTTCAAGTTCTAAGTGTTCTTCATAAATTCCAAAAGTTCTAGTTTCATAAAATCAAGAATACTTTCAAGTTTGCTAGCTCACTTCCAATCTTGTAAGGTGATCATCCAACCTCAAGAAATCTTTGTTTATTATAGTAGGTTATCATTCTAATACAAGGTAATAATCATATTCAAACTTTGGTTCAATTTCTATAACTATAACAATCTTATTTCAAGTGATGATCTTACTTGAACTTGTTTTCGTGTCATGATTCTGCTTCAAGAACTTCGAGCCATCCAAGGATCCATTTGTAGTGACCCGAACTTTTCCATGTTTATATATATTAATTGAGATTGATATTTACATGATTAAATGTTTCCAACATGTTAAGCAATCAAACTTGTTAAGACTTGATTAATTGAAATAGGTTTCATATAGACAATTGACCACCCAAGTTGACCGGTGATTCACGAACGTTAAAACTTGTAAAAAACTATATGATGACATATATATGGTTATATGTATAGTTAACATGATATTATGATAAGTAAACATATCATTAATTATATTAACAATGAACTACATATGTAAAAACAAGACTACTAACTTAATGATTTTGAAACGAGACATATATGTAACGTTTATCGTTGTAACGACATTTAATGTATATATATCATATTAAGAAATATTCGTACATCATAATATCATGATAATATAATAATTTAAAATCTCTTTTGATATTATAAACATTGGGTTAACAACATTTAACAAGATCGTTAACCTAAAGGTTTCAAAACAACACTTACATGTAACGACTAACGATGACTTAACGACTCAGTTAAAATGTATATACATGTAGTGTTTTAATATGTATTTATACACTTTTGAAAGACTTCAATACACTTATCAAAATACTTCTACTTAACAAAAATGCTTACAATTACATTCTCGTTCAGTTTCATCAACAATTCTACTCGTATGCACCCGTATTCGTACTCGTACAATACACAGCTTTTAGATGTATGTACTATTGGTATATACACTCCAATGATCAGCTCTTAGCAGCCCATGTGAGTCACCTAACACATGTGGGAACCATCATTTGGCAACTAGCATGAAATATCTCATAAGATTACAAAAATATGAGTAATCATTCATGACTTATTTACATGAAAACAAAATTACATATCCTTTATATCTAATCCATACACCAACGACCAAAAACACCTACAAACACTTTCATTCTTCAATTTTCTTCATCTAATTGAACTCTCTCAAGTTCTATCTTCAAGTTCTAAGTGTTCTTCATAAATTCCAAAAGTTCTAGTTTCATAAAATCAAGAATACTTTCAAGTTTGCTAGCTCACTTCCAATCTTGTAAGGTGATCATCCAACCTCAAGAAATCTTTGTTTCTTACAGTAGGTTATCATTCTAATACAAGGTAATAATCATATTCAAACTTTGGTTCAATTTCTATAACTATAACAATCTTATTTCAAGTGATGATCTTACTTGAACTTGTTTTCGTGTCATGATTCTGCTTCAAGAACTTCGAGCCATCCAAGGATCCATTGAAGCTAGATCCACTTTTCTCTTTTCCAGTAGGTTTATCCAAGGAACTTAAGGTAGTAATGATGTTCATAACATCATTCGATTCATACATATAAAGCTATCTTATTCGAAGGTTTAAACTTGTAATCACTAGAACATAGTTTAGTTAATTCTAAACTTGTTCGCAAACAAAAGTTAATCCTTCTAACTTGACTTTTAAAATCAACTAAACACATGTTCTATATCTATATGATATGCTAACTTAATGATTTAAAACCTGGAAACACGAAAAACACCGTAAAACCGGATTTACGCCGTCGTAGTAACACCGCGGGCTGTTTTGGGTTAGTTAATTAAAAACTATGATAAACTTTGATTTAAAAGTTGTTATTCTGAGAAAATGATTTTTATTATGAACATGAAACTATATCCAAAAATTATGGTTAAACTCAAAGTGGAAGCATGTTTTCTAAAATGGTCATCTAGACGTCGTTCTTTCGACTGAAATGACTACCTTTACAAAAACGACTTGTAACTTATTTTTCCGACTAGAAACCTATACTTTTTTTTTTAGATTCATAAAATAGAGTTCAATATGAAACCATAGCAATTTGATTCACTCAAAACGGATTTAAAATGAAGAAGTTATGGGTAAAACAAGATTGGATAATTTTTCTCATTTTAGCTACGTGAAAATTGGTAACAAATCTATTCCAACCATAACTTAATCAACTTGTATTATATATTATGTAATCTTGAGATACCATAGACACGTATACAATGTTTCGACCTATCATGTCGACACATCTATATATATTTCGGAACAACCATAGACACTCTATATGTGAATGTTGGAGTTAGCTATACAGGGTTGAGGTTGATTCCAAAATATATATAGTTTGAGTTGTGATCAATACTGAGATACGTATACACTGGGTCGTGGATTGATTCAAGATAATATTTATCGATTTATTTCTGTACATCTAACTGTGGACAACTAGTTGTAGGTTACTAACGAGGACAGCTGACTTAATAAACTTAAAACATCAAAATATATTAAAAGTGTTGTAAATATATTTTGAACATACTTTGATATATATGTATATATTGTTATAGGTTCGTGAATCAACCAGTGGCCAAGTCTTACTTCCCGACGAAGTAAAAATCTGTGAAAGTGAGTTATAGTCCCACTTTTAAAATCTAATATTTTTGGGATGAGAATACATGCAGGTTTTATAAATGATTTACAAAATAGACACAAGTACGTGAAACTACATTCTATGGTTGAATTATCGAAATTGAATATGCCCCTTTTTATTAAGTCTGGTAATCTAAGAATTAGGGAACAGACACCCTAATTGACGCGAATCCTAAAGATAGATCTATTGGGCCTAACAAACCCCATCCAAAGTACCGGATGCTTTAGTACTTCGAAATTTATATCATATCCGAAGGGTGTCCCGGAATGATGGGGATATTCTTATATATGCATCTTGTTATTGTCGGTTACCAGGTGTTCACCATATGAATGATTTTTATCTCTATGTATGGGATGTGTATTGAAATATGAAATCTTGTGGTCTATTGTTACGATTTGATATATATAGGTTAAACCTATAACTCACCAACATTTTTGTTGACGTTTTAAGCATGTTTATTCTCAGGTGATTATTAAGAGCTTCCGCTGTCGCATACTTAAATAAGGACAAGATTTGGAGTCCATGCTTATATGATATTGTGTAAAAACTGCATTCAAGGAACTTATTTTGTTGTAACATATTTGTATTGTAAACCATTATGTAATGGTCGTGTGTAAACAGGATATTTTAGATTATCATTATTTGATAATCTACGTAAAGCTTTTTAAACCTTTATTGATGAAATAAAGGTTATGGTTTGTTTAAAAATGAATGCAGTCTTTGAAAAACGTCTCATATAGAGGTCAAAACCTCGCAACGAAATCAATTAATATGGAACGTTTTTAATCAATAAGAACGGGACATTTCAGTTGGTATCAGAGCGTTGGTCTTAGAGAACCAGAAAATTTGCATTAGTGTGTCTTATCGAGTTTGTTAGGATGCATTAATGAGTCTGGACTTCGACCGTGTTTTCTTTAAAAATGATTGCTTAACATTTTTGTTGGAAACTATATATTTTTAACATATGAATATTATGTGATATATTAATCTCTTAACGTGTTTGATATTATGTGATAGATGTCTACCTCTAGAACAAGTCCCATTGACTCACCTAATAATAATGAAGAGTCAAATGTAAATTGGAATGATTTGTGGACTGATTCACAAATTCCCGAAGAGGAACCGGAAGAAGAGTCGGAACCGGAAGAAGAATCGGAACTAGAAGAAGAATCGGAACCGGATGAAGAAATAGAACCGGTGGGGGAAATAATAAAACGGTTAAGTAAAAGAAAATCCTCAACCAACTGACCAAAGTTAATTATGGTCAATGGTGTTTCCGCCAAGGAAGCAAAATATTGGGAGGATTACCAATTCTCCGATGAATCGGATTCCGACGAGAATTCCGATGATGTTATAGAAATTACCCCAACTGAATTTAAAAAGGCAAAAGAAAATAATAAAGGAAAGGGCATAAAAATAGAGAAATCTAATTCCAACCCCGATGAACTTTATATGTATCGTCAACCCCCGAAGTCCTTAAGTTGTAACAATGACCCGGGAACCTCTAAACCACCAGGTTTTTCTAAACCAATGTGGACAACGACGGCTCGTATTAGGGGAACATCATATATCCCTAGAAACTTGGCAAAACGAACCAAAACCGAAGAAGAAGAAACGAGCGAGTCGGAATAAGATAGTTGTATTCGTGTGGTGTAATATATGGAATATAGTGTTCTTATGCTTTATGATATATGTAAAAATTGCTTGTATTAATAAGTATTTTTTTATGAATCTAACTCTTGTCTATTTTACAGTTTAAAAACACAAAATGGATAGACAACCCAATATTTTAAGAGACCTACCCGGAGACATGATTGATGAAATCTTGTCTAGAGTCGGCCAGAATTCTTCGGCACAACTATTTAAGGCGAGATCAGTCTGTAAGACATTCGAAGAACGTTCCAAGAATGTCTTGGTTTATAAGAGACTTTCGTTTGAAAGATGGGGGATATCACATTGGGAAACCCATAAGTTACGATGTGTTTACTTTGACGCATATATTGCGGGGAACCCAAATGCTATTTTACGCAACGGGTTAAGAAATTATTTTGACTCAATATATCCGAATATTGGACTTCGTGATTTAGAAAAAGCGGCTAACATGCAACATAAAGAAGCATGTTATGCTTACGGATTAGTAATGTTCGCTTCTCACCAAAGTGAGAACAAGAACATCGGGCTACAACTATTAAACAAAACGTTTCCACAAGTGACGGAGTCGGTAATTGGGGTAAGAAACGAGGTTTTTAGATTATTACGGGACTGTTGGACATTACGTAACCCTCGTCCCTTTGATGACGTTACAACACGCTGTCTTATCAACGGCCATAACGGTTATGTTGCACAAGACCAAGGATGGGAAGTAGTCCTAGTAAAACCAGAATGCATGACTTGTTTCTGGACGTATGAATTACGTGTCTTTATTGCCTTTGCTGAACGACTTGTGTACTAGCTAGAATTGTCTTCACAACTATCTTGTATCAAAGTTATTGTGTGCTATATTTCATGCTCTATGTAAAATAACCGGTATTGTAAGTTTGTAAAATATTGTATAAAAGTTTGAACGCGAAATATTATTATAATCAGTTTTTCATATAGAATTGTAGTAGTTGAATTGTATATTAGCTACTAAGTATGAACTTAACGGGTAGGTACTACCCGAATTTAAACTTATAAAACGCTAATATGAAGAAAAAGCTTTTATAAATGAGTTCATATTATGCTACGAAATACTATTAACTACTCTTAATATTCTGTATGATTAACTTGTTCCATTTAACTATTTTGAAGGAAATGGCACCGACTACTCGACACACCGTGAATATGAATGAAGAGGAATTCCGTACTTTTCTAGCTTCAAACATAGCCGCAGTACAGGCTGCGCTACATACCAACAATAACCTTGGATCTAGCAGTACAGGAAATCGTGTAGGATGCACCTACAAAGAATTCACTGCCTGCAAACCTTTGGAATTTGATGGAACCGAAGGACCGATCGGATTGAAACGGTGGACCGAGAAGGTTGAATCGGTGTTTGCCATAAGTAAGTGTACTGAAGAGGACAAAGTGAAGTACGCTACGCATACCTTCACAGGTTCTGCGTTAACATGGTGGAATACCTATCTAGAGCAAGTGGGACAAGATGATGCGTACGCACTACCGTGGTCAGCATTCAAGCACTTGATGAACGAGAAGTACCGTCCCAGAACCGAGGTCAATAAGCTCAAGACAGAACTTAGAGGGTTACGAACCCAAGGATTTGATATTACCACGTACGAAAGACGATTCACAGAATTGTGCCTATTGTGTCCGGGAGCATTCGAAGATGAGGAAGAGAAGATCGACGCGTTTGTGAAAGGATTACCGGAAAGAATCCAAGAAGATATAAGTTCACACGAGCCCGCCTCCATACAACAGGCATGTAGAATGGCTCACAAACTAGTGAACCAGATTGAAGAAAGAATTAAAGAACAGACTGCTGAAGAGGCCAATGTGAAGCAAGTCAAAAGAAAGTGGGAGGAAAACGGTGATAAGAATCACCAATACAACAACAACAGCAATTACAACAATTATCCCAACAATCGCAACATCAATCGCAACTACAACAAACGGCCCAACAACAACAACAACAACAACAACAACAACAGAAACTACAACAATCATCCCAACAACAATAATAAGCGCAACAACAACAACAATCAGAAGCAGCTATGCCAAAGGTGTGAAAAGAATCACTCGGGGTTCTGCACCAAATTTTGCAACAAGTGTAAAAGAAATGGTCATAGCGCGGCGAAGTGTGAGGTCTACGGACCAGGGGTTAATAGAACGAAAGGAACAAATGGTGTCGGAACGAGTAATGGCGGAGCAAGTAGTGTCGGAGCAAGTTATGCCAATGTAGTTTGTTATAAATGTGGAAAACCGGGCCACATTATTAGAAATTGCCCGAACCAGGAGAACACGAATGGACAAGGCCGTGGAAGAGTTTTCAATATTAATGCGGCAGAGGCACAGGAAGACCCGGAGCTTGTTACGGGTACGTTTCTTATTGACAATAAATCTGCTTACGTTTTATTTGATTCGGGTGCGGATAGAAGCTATATGAGTAGAGATTTTTGTGCTAAATTAAGTTGTCCATTGACGCCTTTGGATAGTAAATTTTTACTCGAATTAGCAAATGGTAAATTAATTTCAGCAGATAATATATGTCGGAATCGAGAAATTAAACTGGTTAGCGAAACATTTAAGATTGATTTGATACCAGTAGAGTTAGGGAGTTTTGATGTGATAATCGGTATGGACTGGTTGAAAGAAGTGAAAGCGGAGATCGTTTGTTACAAAAATGCAATTCGCATTATACGAGAAAAAGGAAAACCCTTAATGGTGTACGGAGAAAAGGGCAACACGAAGCTACATCTTATTAGTAATTTGAAGGCACAAAAACTAATAAGAAAAGGTTGCTATGCTGTTCTAGCACACGTCGAGAAAGTACAAACTGAAGAAAAGAGCATCAATGATGTTCCCATTGCAAAAGAATTTCCTGATGTATTTCCGAAAGAATTACCGGGATTACCCCCACATCGATCCGTTGAATTTCAAATAGATCTTGTACCAGGAGCTGCACCAATAGCTCGTGCTCCTTACAGACTCGCACCCAGCGAGATGAAAGAACTGCAAAGCCAATTACAAGAACTTTTAGAGCGTGGTTTCATTCGACCAAGCACATCACCGTGGGGAGCTCCTGTTTTGTTTGTCAAGAAGAAAGATGGTACATTCAGGTTGTGTATCGACTACCGAGAGTTGAACAAACTTACCATCAAGAACCGCTACCCACTACCGAGAATCGATGACTTATTTGATCAACTACAAGGCTCGTCTGTTTATTCAAAGATTGACTTACGTTCCGGGTATCATCAAATGCGGGTGAAAGAAGATGATATTCCAAAGACTGCTTTCAGAACACGTTACGGTCATTACGAGTTTATGGTCATGCCGTTTGGTTTAACTAATGCACCAGCTGTGTTCATGGACCTTATGAACCGAGTGTGTGGACCATACCTTGACAAGTTTGTCATTGTTTTCATTGATGACATACTTATTTACTCAAAGAATGACCAAGAACACGGTGAACATTTGAGAAAGGTGTTAGAAGTATTGAGGAAGGAAGAATTGTACGCTAAGTTTTCAAAGTGTGCATTTTGGTTGGAAGAAGTTCAATTCCTCGGTCACATAGTGAACAAAGAAGGTATTAAGGTGGATCCGGCAAAGATAGAAACTGTTGAAAAGTGGGAAACCCCGAAAACTCCGAAACACATACGCCAGTTTTTAGGACTAGCTGGTTACTACAGAAGGTTCATCCAAGACTTTTCCAGAATAGCAAAACCCTTGACTGCATTAACGCATAAAGGGAAGAAATTTGAATGGAATGATGAACAAGAGAAAGCGTTTCAGTTATTGAAGAAAAAGCTAACTACGGCACCTATATTGTCATTGCCTGAAGGGAATGATGATTTTGTGATTTATTGTGACGCATCAAAGAAAGGTCTCGGTTGTGTATTAATGCAACGAACGAAGGTGATTGCTTATGCGTCTAGACAATTGAAGATTCACGAACAAAATTATACGACGCATGATTTGGAATTAGGCGCGGTTGTTTTTGCATTAAAGACTTGGAGGCACTACTTATATGGGGTCAAAAGTATTATATATACCGACCACAAAAGTCTTCAACACATATTTAATCAGAAACAACTGAATATGAGGCAGCGTAGGTGGATTGAATTATTGAATGATTACGATTTTGAGATTCGTTACCACCCGGGGAAGGCAAATGTGGTAGCCGATGCCTTGAGCAGGAAGGATAGAGAACCCATTCGAGTAAAATCTATGAATATAATGATTCATAATAACATTACTACTCAAATAAAGGAGGCGCAACAAGGAGTTTTAAAAGAGGGAAATTTAAAGGATGAAATACCCAAAGGATCGGAGAAGCATCTTAATATTCGGGAAGACGGAACCCGGTATAGGGCTGAAAGGATTTGGGTACCAAAATTTGGAGATATGAGAGAAATGGTACTTAGAGAAGCTCATAAAACCAGATACTCAATACATCATGGAACGGGGAAGATGTACAAGGATCTCAAGAAACATTTTTGGTGGCCGGGTATGAAAGCCGATGTTGCTAAATACGTAGGAGAATGTTTGACGTGTTCTAAGGTCAAAGCTGAGCATCAGAAACCATCAGGTCTACTTCAACAACCCGAAATCCCGGAATGGAAATGGGAAAACATTACCATGGATTTCATCACTAAATTGCCAAGGACTGCAAGTGGTTTTGATACTATTTGGGTAATAGTTGATCGTCTCACCAAATCAGCACACTTCCTACCAATAAGAGAAGATGACAAGATGGAGAAGTTAGCACGACTGTATTTGAAGGAAGTCGTCTCCAGACATGGAATACCAATCTCTATTATCTCTGATAGGGATGGCAGATTTATTTCAAGATTCTGGCAGACATTACAGCAAGCATTAGGGACTCGTCTAGACATGAGTACTGCCTATCATCCACAAACTGATGGGCAGAGCGAAAGGACGATACAAACGCTTGAAGACATGCTACGAGCATGTGTTATTGATTTCGAAAACAGTTGGGATCGACATCTACCGTTAGCAGAATTTTCCTACAACAACAGCTACCATTCAAGCATTGAGATGGCGCCGTTTGAAGCACTTTATGGTAGAAAGTGCAGGTCTCCGATTTGTTGGAGTGAGGTGGGGGATAGACAGATTACGGGTCCGGAGATTATACAAGAAACTACCGAGAAGATCATCCAAATTCAACAACGGTTGAAAACCGCCCAAAGTCGACAAAAGAGCTACGCTGACATTAAAAGAAAAGATATAGAATTTGAAATTGGAGAGATGGTCATGCTTAAAGTTTCACCTTGGAAAGGCGTTGTTCGATTTGGTAAACGAGGGAAATTAAATCCAAGGTATATTGGACCATTCAAGATTATTGATCGTGTCGGACCAGTAGCTTACCGACTTGAGTTACCTCAACAACTCGCGGCTGTACATAACACTTTCCACGTCTCGAATTTGAAGAAATGTTTTGCTAAAGAAGATCTCACTATTCCGTTAGATGAAATCCAAATCAACGAAAAACTCCAATTCATCGAAGAACCCGTCGAAATAATTGATCGTGAGGTTAAAAGACTTAAGCAAAACAAGATACCAATTGTTAAGGTTCGATGGAATGCTCGTAGAGGACCCGAGTTCACCTGGGAGCGTGAAGATCAGATGAAGAAGAAATACCCGCATCTATTTCCAGAAGATTCGTCAACACCTTCAACAGCTTAAAATTTCGGGACGAAATTAATTTAACGGGTAGGTACTGTAGTGACCCGAACTTTTCCATGTTTATATATATTAATTGAGATTGATATTTACATGATTAAATGTTTCCAACATGTTAAGCAATCAAACTTGTTAAGACTTGATTAATTGAAATAGGTTTCATATAGACAATTGACCACCCAAGTTGACCGGTGATTCACGAACGTTAAAACTTGTAAAAAACTATATGATGACATATATATGGTTATATGTATAGTTAACATGATATTATGATAAGTAAACATATCATTAATTATATTAACAATGAACTACATATGTAAAAACAAGACTACTAACTTAATGATTTTGAAACGAGACATATATGTAACGTTTATCGTTGTAACGACATTTAATGTATATATATCATATTAAGAAATATTCGTACATCATAATATCATGATAATATAATAATTTAAAATCTCTTTTGATATTATAAACATTGGGTTAACAACATTTAACAAGATCGTTAACCTAAAGGTTTCAAAACAACACTTACATGTAACGACTAACGATGACTTAACGACTCAGTTAAAATGTATATACATGTAGTGTTTTAATATGTATTTATACACTTTTGAAAGACTTCAATACACTTATCAAAATACTTCTACTTAACAAAAATGCTTACAATTACATTCTCGTTCAGTTTCATCAACAATTCTACTCGTATGCACCCGTATTCGTACTCGTACAATACACAGCTTTTAGATGTATGTACTATTGGTATATACACTCCAATGATCAGCTCTTAGCAGCCCATGTGAGTCACCTAACACATGTGGGAACCATCATTTGGCAACTAGCATGAAATATCTCATAAGATTACAAAAATATGAGTAATCATTCATGACTTATTTACATGAAAACAAAATTACATATCCTTTATATCTAATCCATACACCAACGACCAAAAACACCTACAAACACTTTCATTCTTCAATTTTCTTCATCTAATTGAACTCTCTCAAGTTCTATCTTCAAGTTCTAAGTGTTCTTCATAAATTCCAAAAGTTCTAGTTTCATAAAATCAAGAATACTTTCAAGTTTGCTAGCTCACTTCCAATCTTGTAAGGTGATCATCCAACCTCAAGAAATCTTTGTTTCTTACAGTAGGTTATCATTCTAATACAAGGTAATAATCATATTCAAACTTTGGTTCAATTTCTATAACTATAACAATCTTATTTCAAGTGATGATCTTACTTGAACTTGTTTTCGTGTCATGATTCTGCTTCAAGAACTTCGAGCCATCCAAGGATCCATTGAAGCTAGATCCACTTTTCTCTTTTCCAGTAGGTTTATCCAAGGAACTTAAGGTAGTAATGATGTTCATAACATCATTCGATTCATACATATAAATCTATCTTATTCGAAGGTTTAAACTTGTAATCACTAGAACATAGTTTAGTTAATTCTAAACTTGTTCGCAAACAAAAGTTAATCCTTCTAACTTGACTTTTAAAATCAACTAAACACATGTTCTATATCTATATGATATGCTAACTTAATGATTTAAAACCTGGAAACACGAAAAACACCGTAAAACCGGATTTACGCCGTCGTAGTAACACCGCGGGCTGTTTTGGGTTAGTTAATTAAAAACTATGATAAACTTTGATTTAAAAGTTGTTATTCTGAGAAAATGATTTTTATTATGAACATGAAACTATATCCAAAAATTATGGTTAAACTCAAAGTGGAAGCATGTTTTCTAAAATGGTCATCTAGACGTCGTTCTTTCGACTGAAATGACTACCTTTACAAAAACGACTTGTAACTTAATTTTCCGACTAGAAACCTATACTTTTTTTTTTAGATTCATAAAATAGAGTTCAATATGAAACCATAGCAATTTGATTCACTCAAAACGGATTTAAAATGAAGAAGTTATGGGTAAAACAAGATTGGATAATTTTTCTCATTTTAGCTACGTGAAAATTGGTAACAAATCTATTCCAACCATAACTTAATCAACTTGTATTATATATTATGTAATCTTGAGATACCATAGACACGTATACAATGTTTCGACCTATCATGTCGACACATCTATATATATTTCGGAACAACCATAGACACTCTATATGTGAATGTTGGAGTTAGCTATACAGGGTTGAGGTTGATTCCAAAATATATATAGTTTGAGTTGTGATCAATACTGAGATACGTATACACTGGGTCGTGGATTGATTCAAGATAATATTTATCGATTTATTTCTGTACATCTAACTGTGGACAACTAGTTGTAGGTTACTAACGAGGACAGCTGACTTAATAAACTTAAAACATCAAAATATATTAAAAGTGTTGTAAATATATTTTGAACATACTTTGATATATATGTATATATTGTTATAGGTTCGTGAATCAACCAGTGGCCAAGTCTTACTTCCCGACGAAGTAAAAATCTGTGAAAGTGAGTTATAGTCCCACTTTTAAAATCTAATATTTTTGGGATGAGAATACATGCAGGTTTTATAAATGATTTACAAAATAGACACAAGTACGTGAAACTACATTCTATGGTTGAATTATCGAAATTGAATATGCCCCTTTTTATTAAGTCTGGTAATCTAAGAATTAGGGAACAGACACCCTAATTGACGCGAATCCTAAAGATAGATCTATTGGGCCTAACAAACCCCATCCAAAGTACCGGATGCTTTAGTACTTCGAAATTTATATCATATCCGAAGGGTGTCCCGGAATGATGGGGATATTCTTATATATGCATCTTGTTATTGTCGGTTACCAGGTGTTCACCATATGAATGATTTTTATCTCTATGTATGGGATGTGTATTGAAATATGAAATCTTGTGGTCTATTGTTACGATTTGATATATATAGGTTAAACCTATAACTCACCAACATTTTTGTTGACGTTTTAAGCATGTTTATTCTCAGGTGATTATTAAGAGCTTCCGCTGTCGCATACTTAAATAAGGACAAGATTTGGAGTCCATGCTTGTATGATATTGTGTAAAAACTGCATTCAAGGAACTTATTTTGTTGTAACATATTTGTATTGTAAACCATTATGTAATGGTCGTGTGTAAACAGGATATTTTAGATTATCATTATTTGATAATCTACGTAAAGCTTTTTAAACCTTTATTGATGAAATAAAGGTTATGGTTTGTTTAAAAATGAATGCAGTCTTTGAAAAACGTCTCATATAGAGGTCAAAACCTCGCAACGAAATCAATTAATATGGAACGTTTTTAATCAATAAGAACGGGACATTTCACCATTGAAGCTAGATCCATTTTTCTCTTTTCCAGTAGGTTTATCCAAGGAAATTAAGGTAGTAATGATGTTCATAACATCATTCGATTCATACATATAAAGCTATCTTATTCGAAGGTTTAAACTTGTAATCACTAGAACATAGTTTAGTTAATTCTAAACTTGTTCGCAAACAAAAGTTAATCCTTCTAACTTGACTTTTAAAATCAACTAAACACATGTTCTATATCTATATGATATGCTAACTTAATGACTTAAAACCTGGAAACACGAAAAACACCGTAAAACCGGATTTACGCCGTCGTAGTAACACCGCGGGCTGTTTTGGGTTAGTTAATTAAAAACTATGATAAACTTTGATTTAAAAGTTGTTATTCTGAGAAAATGATTTTTATTATGAACATGAAACTATATCCAAAAATTATGGTTAAACTCAAAGTGGAAGTATGTTTTCTAAAATGGTCATCTAGACGTCGTTCTTTCGACTGAAATGACTACCTTTACAAAAACGACTTGTAACTTATTTTTCCGACTAGAAACCTATACTTTTTTTGTTTAGATTCATAAAATAGAGTTCAATATGAAACCATAGCAATTTGATTCACTCAAAACGGATTTAAAATGAAGAAGTTATGGGTAAAACAAGATTGGATAATTTTTCTCATTTTAGCTACGTGAAAATTGGTAACAAATCTATTCCAACCATAACTTAATCAACTTGTATTATATATTATGTAATCTTGAGATACCATAGACACGTATACAATGTTTCGACCTATCATGTCGACACATCTATATATATTTCGGAACAACCATAGACACTCTATATGTGAATGTTGGAGTTAGCTATACAGGGTTGTGGTTGATTCCAAAATATATATAGTTTGAGTTGTGATCAATACTGAGATACGTATACACTGGGTCGTGGATTGATTCAAGATAATATTTATCGATTTATTTCTGTACATCTAATTGTGGACAACTAGTTGTAGGTTACTAACGAGGACAGCTGACTTAATAAACTTAAAACATCAAAATATATTAAAAGTGTTGTAAATATATTTTGAACATACTTTGATATATATGTATATATTGTTATAGGTTCGTGAATCAACCAGTAGCCAAGTCTTACTTCCCGACGAAGTAAAAATCTGTGAAAGTGAGTTATAGTCCCACTTTTAAAATCTAATATTTTTGGGATGAGAATACATGCAGGTTTTATAAATGATTTACAAAATAGACACAAGTACGTGAAACTACATTCTATGGTTGAATTATCGAAATCGAATATGCCCCTTTTTATTAAGTCTGGTAATCTAAGAATTAGGGAACAGACACCCTAATTGACGCGAATCCTAAAGATAGATCTATTGGGCCTAACAAACCCCATCCAAAGTACCGGATGCTTTAGTACTTCGAAATTTATATCATATCCGAAGGGTGTCCCGGAATGATGGGGATATTCTTATATATGCATCTTGTTATTGTTGGTTACCAGGTGTTCACCATATGAATGATTTTTATCTCTATGTATGGGATGTGTATTGAAATATGAAATCTTGTGGTCTATTGTTACGATTTGATATATATAGGTTAAACCTATAACTCACCAACATTTTTGTTGACGTTTAAAGCATGTTTATTCTCAGGTGAATATTAAGAGCTTCCGCTATTGCATACTAAAATAAGGACAAGATTTGGAGTCCATGTTTGTATGATATTGTGTAAAAACTGCATTCAAGAAACTGATTTCGATGTAACATATTTGTATTGTAAACCATTATGTAATGGTCGTGTGTAAACAGGATATTCTAGATTATCATTATTTGATAATCTACGTAAAGCTTTTTAAACCTTTATTTATGAAATAAAGGTTATGGTTTGTTTTAAAAATGAATGCAGTCTTTGAAAAACGTCTCATATAGAGGTCAAAACCTCGCAACGAAATCAATTAATATGGAACGTTTTTAATCAATAAGAACGGGACATTTCACTTAACGGGTAGGTACTACCCGAATTTAAACTTATAAAACGTTAATATGAAGAAAAATCTTTTATAAATGAGTTCATATTATGCTACGAAATACTATTAACTACTCTTAATATTCTGTATGATTAACTTGTTCCATTTAACTATTTTGAAGGAAATGGCACCGACTACTCGACACACCGTGAATATGAATGAAGAGGAATTCCGTACTTTTCTAGCTTCAAACATAGCCGCAGTACAGGCTGCGCTACATACCAACAATAACCTTGGATCTAGCAGTACAGGAAATCGTGTAGGATGCACCTACAAAGAATTCACTGCCTGCAAACCTTTGGAATTTGATGGAACCGAAGGACCGATCGGATTGAAACGGTGGACCGAGAAGGTCGAATCGGTGTTTGCCATAAGTAAGTGTACTGAAGAGGACAAAGTAAAGTACGCTACGCATACCTTCACAGGTTCTGCGTTAACATGGTGGAATACCTATCTAGAGCAAGTGGGACAAGACGATGCGTACGCACTACCGTGGTCAGCATTCAAGCACTTGATGAACGAGAAGTACCGTCCCAGAACCGAGGTCAATAAGCTCAAGACAGAACTTAGAGGGTTATGAACCCAAGGATTTGATATTACCACGTACGAAAGATGATTCACAGAATTGTGCCTATTGTGTCCGGGAGCATTTGAAGATGAGGAAGAGAAGATCGACGCGTTTGTGAAAGGATTACCGGAAAGAATCCAAGAAGATATAAGTTCACACGAGCCCGCCTCCATACAACAGGCATGTAGAATGGCTCACAAACTCGTGAACCAAATTGAAGAAGAATTAAAGAACAGACTGCTGAAGAGGCCAATGTGAAGCAAGTCAAAAGAAAGTGGGAGGAAAACGGTGATAAGAATCACCAATACAACAACAACAGAAATTACAACAATAATCGCAACAATTATCCCAACAATCGCAACATCAATCGCAACTACAACAAACGGCCCAACAACAACAACAACAGCAACTACAACAATCATCCCAACAACAATAATAACTGCAACAACAACAACAATCAGAAGCAGCTATGCCAAAGGTGTGAAAAGAATCACTCGGGGTTCTGCACCAAATTTTGCAACAAGTGTAAAAGAAATGGTTATAGCGCGGCGAAGTGTGAGGTCTACGGACCAGGGGTTAATAGAACGAAAGGAACAAATGGTGTCGGAACGAGTAATGGCGGAGCAAGTAGTGTCGGAGCAAGTTATGCCAATGTAGTTTGTTATAAATGTGGAAAACCGGGCCACATTATTAGAAATTGCCCGAACCAGGAGAACACGAATGGACAAGGCCGTGGAAGAGTTTTCAATATTAATGCGGCAGAGGCACAGGAAGACCCGGAGCTTGTTACGGGTACGTTTCTTATTGACAATAAATCTGCTTACGTTTTATTTGATTCGGGTGCGGATAGAAGCTATATGAGTAGAGATTTTTGTGCTAAATTAAGTTGTCCATTGACGCCTTTGGATAGTAAATTTTTACTCGAATTAGCAAATGGTAAATTAATTTCAGCAGATAATATATGTCGGAATCGAGAAATTAAACTGGTTAGCGAAACATTTAAGATTGATTTGATACCAGTAGAGTTAGGGAGTTTTGATGTGATAATCGGTATGGACTGGTTGAAAGAAGTGAAAGCGGAGATCGTTTGTTACAAAAATGCAATTCGCATTATACGAGAAAAAGGAAAACCCTTAATGGTGTACGGAGAAAAGGGCAACACGAAGCTACATCTTGTAACATCCCGCATTTTTCCGTTAAATTATTTTTAACGCCGTCTTTTTCTTTATAGATAATATTCCTCGTATCTAGATTCGTAACCTCCGTTAGCTAACATTCTAAATATTCTCGTTATCGGATTTTAATACGCGTTTTAAAATATTCCGTTTAGGTATTTTCCGCACCCGACTACAAACTCGAGGGACTAAAATTGACACGGGGCAAACTAGTTGACTAGGTCACCTAGTCCACCCCAATCACCACCATTCAACCATCTCCCTCTCTCTCTCTTTCTCTCTAGCAAGAACACACCCAATTTCCAAATTCATTCAATCATCATCTAAATTCGATCTAGGAGGCTTACAACAAAATAAATTACATATTCGTGATCCTCTCTTCATCCTCTTCATTTTGGTACCAACTTCATCTCGTTTGGGTAACATTTCTAAAACACTAGTTTTCTTTAAATTTGTGTTCGTGACTTAAAAGTATGTTAATTAGTGTCTATGGCTCATTGTGATGTCGTGTATGTAATTTGTATGCTCGATTTGTTGTTTTTGGTGTAACTAGTTCATTATGAAAATTACTTGCTAAATCCTTGATTTTGGATGATCAAATGTTATTAGATTGTTAATGTGCATGTTTTAAAAGTGTTACTAGTATCATTAGCTTCATTTTGATGTATATGATGTTTTTGCTTGATGAAAAGTGCTTAGTTGCGTTCCTTGTCGAAAGAGCTTTCCGATGATATAAAATACATGTTCTAATTGTTTGCGGATCATAAAATGTGATTGTTTGTGTTTTGGTTCGTCCATTTGAGGAATTCAGCAAACAGACCCTGGATGCCAATTGGGACGCCGTCCTGATTTTGGAACGCCGTCCCACTCTTCATATTGGGACGCCGTCCTGATTTTGGAACGCCGTCCCACTCTTCATATTGGGACGCCGTCCTGATTTTGGGACGCCGTCCCACTCTTCATATTGGGACGCCGTCCTGATTTTGGGACGCCGTCCCACTCTTCATATTGGGACACCGTCCTGATTTTGGGACACCGTCCTGATACACTAAAACTGGCTGTTTGCTTTGGTCATTTGACATAAAAATGTT
The DNA here is from genome assembly GCF_046630445.1 of Rutidosis leptorrhynchoides. NCBI lineage: Eukaryota > Viridiplantae > Streptophyta > Magnoliopsida > Asterales > Asteraceae > Rutidosis > Rutidosis leptorrhynchoides. The sequence goes on from NC_092341.1 coordinate 181,431,657, forward strand.
TGCTATGCTACGGACCTCCGATTAACATGAAACTTGGCCAACATGCTCATATATGATTATATAACTTAGAAAAATTGTCGGATACCCAACCCGACCTCGTTGACTTTTCCGTTGACTTTGACCCGACCAAGTTGACTTTTAATCAAACTTAACCAAATAATTGTGCAATCGTTCTAACATGTTTTTATACTTGTACCTTGCATGAAACATGACAATTTGATTCACATGCTATTATGATCGAGTCTTAACAAGCCATAGGACTAATTGAATATCTTTGACCGTTTGTGTTTACCGTTATTGATACAACCTATATGTTTAGGTCAAGACTAGCATTGTTCTTTGCACACGTTACTTGTCGAAGTACTTACTTACTCTTGCAATCAAAGGTGAGATCATAGTCCCACTTTTACTCTTTTTGAACTTATATTTGGGATGAGAAAACATAAACGATTCTTTTGAACTAAGTGAACACAAGAAAGGGAAAACAAACATTCTACATACGAGTTTAGAACAAAAATCCTCAATTCGATTATCATTAGTTACACTTGCCGGGTGTAAGCGAGAACTTATGTTATATGGCCATATGGGTTGACAACCCTCATCTTTGACGGTTCGCTACCGTCTACGGATGAAATATATTTTCGAGAATCAGTGTTTGTTCTAGCACTATGGATGGGGTATACAATGGATGGAATGTTAAGCTTTGATAATTGGGTGCTCGTGAATATTAACTTTTAGAATGTATTACTATTATTTCAACTTTGCAAACCTTGTGGTTCGACTTACTTACTTTTACTCACTTACTTACTTAAACCTATGATTTCACCAACGTTTTCGTTGACAGATTTCTATGTTTTTCTCAGGTCTTGCACGATATGTGATACATGCTTCCGCTCATTCTTTTTGATACTTGCATTGGATGTCGAGTATACTTGCTTACGTGGAGCGTCTTTTTGGCTACTTTAAACTATGTCACACGTGTTTCATATGAACTATAACATTTGTTATGTACTTGTCTTGGGAATTGCTTTTGTAAACATTGAAACATCCTTTTATGAAATGAATGCGACATATTTTCGGTCAAACTTTGTTATAAAGACCTATGACCATGTAATGGGACCATACGTAGATGACGCCGTCATTTGACGATTTGTCGGGGTCGCTACAAGTGGTATCAGAGCTTTGGTTGTAGGGATTTAGAGTTCATTTGTGTCCACCCCGAGTCATAGGGTACATAGGTGAATCTAGACTACAACCGACATATAGACTGAAGTAGGAATTACTTGACTATTTGTGCATTTATACTCGAACTCTTCTATCATATCTAACTCGTATTCGATCTTGATCTTACGTTGATAAATTTTGTTGACGCGCCACCTTGACTTTATGAAGTAATGTTAAATGCACATGAGAATCAGGGTAATATAATTTCCGGGATTATATTACGGTGATTCACATGGACATTCCGACATTATGACATAAAGAATTTAAGGCGAGTCAAGGAAAAATTTTCTCTCTATCCTTATTCCATATCACGGTTAGTATTGTTAAGAATACTAATCAACGATATTCTTGTGTCATGAAGGAACAATGGCTCACCAAGGTCAACACAATACCCCTCTCGAAACTCTAGAACAAGCTCTTCAACGAATGATAACCACCACCGTGGGTACGGCCGTGGCCGATCACTTTTCCAACAACACCAATCGTGGAGCCGGTAATTCAAGCGAAGGTTGCTCCTACAAGAACTTCATGAAGTACAACCCTCCCACTTTCGATGGAACCGGAGGACCGGTTGTTCTCACCCGATGGTTTGAACAAATGGAGACCGTTTTTAATACAAGCGGTTATCGAGACCAAGATAAGGTCAAGTTTTCCACCCTCACTTTCACCGGCATTACTCTTTCGTGGTGGAACAAGTACGTACAATCGGTGGGTATCGATGAAGCCCACACACTCTCATGGACCGAATTAAGAGAAAGAATGATCACCGAATATTTTCTGCGTGACGAGACTCGAAGGCTCGAACAGGGTCTAAGGAATTTAAAAACGGTCGGGAATGACCTCTGAACTTATAATCAACGGTTCACCGAACTAGTCTCAATGTGTCCAAATCTCATGACTCCCGAATCCCTAAGAGTCGAACTTTACATGGATGGCCTCCCTAAGAGCATACAACACGGGGTAATGGCATCCCAACCCACTAACCTACAAGAGGCTTTAGCAAAGGCCCACCAAACTTTGGAAACGGTGAATGAAATGGAAGCACCGGCACCAATGGTCGAGAACCACCCGAGTAACAACAAAAGAACATGGGGAGCCTCTCAATTTAGCAACCACAACAATAACAACAACCCCGCCAAGAAGCCTTTCACCTCCAACGACAAGAAAGGCTATGTCGGAAAACTACCTTTTTGTAACGAATGCCACAAGCATCACTTTGAAGGATGTGGCAAGTTTCGCCACCGGCGCCAAGGAAGTGGTCACGTCGCCAAACGTTGTGGAAGTACCACCCCCGTCGCTCGAATGATGCCCAACGCACACAGGACGGGTGCTTGCTTCGAATGTGGTCAACTGGGTCATTTTAGGAATGTGTGCCCAAAGAAGAAATCAACCCCAACGCACGCCGTTGAACTTTCAACATCAACGCTTAGGATGCCCGAGACGACGATGGACTAGTCACGGGTACGTTTCTTCACAACAAACCGTATATTTCATACTTATTCGATTCGATTACCGCTAGACGTTTTACAACCGAGACCTTGACTTGTACTCTTTACATTCCACCTTTTTCCCCTAGATACTACTTAGGCAATGTAAGCGACCAACGGAAAGATATTGTGTGTCTATAAATTTTATCGGAGGATATGCGTTAAGAAATTGGACTCGACACCTATAGAACTAAGGAGCTCAGAACCTATTCGTTAGGGAGAAATTGTTTCCCTACAACTAGGTATAGATTATTGTGAACCGAGTAATTTTCGGTTGGAAACCGATACCCTCTTCCTCGTATCCATTACCTCATGATTTTTTTGCGTGGATCCCGTGTATTCCAAATCGACCTCCGTTCCGGTTATCATCAATTGGGGGTTAAGGGAGACGATGTCTCCTAAGCCATTTTTCCGAATTCGCAACGTTAGTTGTAAATCTCTCTTAGTACCGTTTGATTTATTTAGGACTCCGTCCGTATTCATGAACCTCCTAAACCACGTATGCAACTTATCTAGACAAAGCTGTTATCGTATTTATGGATGACATCTTAACTTATTTAAGTAAAGAAGGAAAACGAACAACATCACCATCTTACGCTCGAACTTTTGAGAAAAGAGCAACTCTATACCAAATTCTCCGAGTGAGAATTTCTGTTGAACGAAGTCCAAGTTTCTAGACCATGATGTTAATGGTCAAGGCATTACAATCAATCTCAAAATCAAGCCACATGTAATCAGGAAACTCTACCAACTTGGACTTGTATTCGTAAAAATCTTAGATCTCGTCTGTTATTACCGAAGATTCATTTCTGACTTTTCTCGTGTTACACGACTTTTAAACTCGTTAACTCACTAAGGAAAACTTTAAACCTCTCCGTGTTCGCACCTTGAGCGTGATTCTTCACACCAACATTTCTAGTTAAAAATCGTATAGCAACAGATGGAACTCAAACATGGAAATATTTCTACTTGAACGCCGAAAGGCATACTCTCTCGACTCAAAAATCAACATAACTAAAATTCGTTATTTTGCACGAAGAATTCGAATACTAAATTGTGGATCCGATCAATTTTCTCGTCATCCCGTACCACACTACCTACCTCTGTTATTTCACCATCACCGTCTGATATTACTGGAATTTAAGATGACACACAATCCAACAATACTTCACTCTTCTTTGACTTAACGCCCTTGTGTTTCTGATAATCGGTCAACTATTGTTCAACCCCGAACTATACAACTACGTGTACTACCTCGTTTCTCTTTCAGACTTCAACTTTTGACAACTAGAGGCACGTTATGGCAACTGATGTTTGCAGCGGGGTGTACGAAATAGTATTATTTTTACTAGGAAATACTACAAAATATGACACAAGTTTTATTAATTTACGGATGGATATACTTAAACCTTGCTACAACACTTATAGGCAGTGTACCTAATCGTACAGTAGTGTAGTTTTTAGTAAGTCCGGTTCGTTCCACAGGGAGATCTTTAAGCAAAGCTCAACGCTATATTAGTTTACTTTTATAAAAATACAAATATATATATAAGTAATATTATTATTATAAAGGGGGGTTTTTACCGTTTAATGACCGGTTTGTCGATTTTAAAACTTTAGTCGCAGTTAAAACCTAATGTAAAATATAAAATAAATACAAGACTTTAAATTAAAGCGTAAAGTAAATAACGATAATGAAATTGCGAATAATAAAAATGCGATAAAAATTAAATTGCGATAATTAAAAAGTACGATAATTAAAAGTGCGATAAAATAAAATAACAATAAATAAAAGTGCGATAATTAGAAGTGCAATTAAATATAAAATAAAGGAAATAAAATATGAAAATAAAAGAATTATGCTTATTTAAACTTCCGTAATCATGATGTTTGACGTGTTGATTTTAGTTTTATGCCCATGGGTTAATTGTCCTTTGTCCTGGATTATTCAATATGTCCGTCTGGTTTTTGTCCATAACAGTCCATCAGTCATAAATATAAATTGCAAGTGTCCTTGTCAAATTATTATTATACCCGAAGATAAATATTCCAACTAATTGGGGATTCGAATTGTAACAAGGTTTTAATACTTTGTTTAATGAATACACCAGGTTATCGACTGCGTGTAAACCAAGGTTTTACTACTTTGTTAACAATTACACCAATTACCCTTGAATGTAATTTCACCCCTGTTTTGATTATTCTAGTGGCTATTAATCCATTCCCGTGTCCGGTTAAATGAACGATTATTCGTACATATAAATACCCCGCCCATCGTGTCCGATCGAGTGTATATGGTAATTTATAGGGACGCCCAATTGTAAATCTTTATATTAACATTAACAAACTTTCATTTAGTTAAACAAATATAAAGCCCATTAATAGCCCATAGCCTAGTTTCCACAAGTGTCGTTCTTTTATCCAAACCCCAATTATGGTACAAAGCCCAATTACCCAATTTTAGTAATTAGCCCAACATCATGATTACCTCGTTTTAAATAAGCATAATAATAACTTAGCTACGAGACATTAATATAAAAAGGTTGAACATAACTTACAATGATTAAAAATAGCGTAGCGTTACACGGACAGAATTTCGACTTACACCCTTACAACATTCGCTAACATACCCTTATTATTAGAATTATAATTAAAATTAAAATATAAATTATAAATATAAATATATTACTTCGTATGAATGAGAAGAAAAAATGATGATATTTTGATCAGAATTCGGGTTGATTTATAGCCAGGAATGATTTTTGGGGCTCCGCGACTCGCGGCAAAAAGCCCTTCAAACTCCGCGAGTCGCGGAGAGGTATTTTCATTTCACACCCTTGGAGTTTCTGGCTGCCGACGGTTTTTAATATATATATATAATATATATATAATTAATATAATTAATTATATATTATATTATATTTATATACATAGTTAACTTGTAATTTTTAGTCCGTTGCGTCGAGCGTTAAGAGTTGACTCTAGTCCCGGTTCCGGATTTTCGAACGTCCTCGCGTACAATTTAATATCTTGTACTTTGCGTTTTGAATCTTGTACTCTTGTGATTTCGAGACGTTTCTTATCAATATTTGGAACCTTTTTGATTGTCTTTTGTACTTTTGAGCTTTTTGGTCGTTTGCGTCTTCAATTCGTCGAATCTGTCTTTTGTCTTCACCTTTTATTATTTAAACGAATATCACTTGTAAATAGAACAATTGCAACTAAAAGCTTGTCTTTCTTGAGGAATAATGCTATGAAATATATGTTCGTTTTTAGTATTATCAAATATTCCCACACTTGAGCGTTGCTTGTCCTCAAGCAATATTGTCTTGAAATACTAGAATCACTTCTTTATTCTTCACACTTTGTACATCAGTGATTTCTATATGGCGGTATAAACAATGGTAGTAACGATATGGTTTACAGTCCCACATGACTATAAAAATTTAGATCCATTAAGGAAATTGGATCTTTATGAAAACATTTGATCTTTTGAAATCTAGTTTTTACCCTAGATAAGTTTTCCGGAATAACCCTTTACCGGTGTTTGCAAAATATTTTTGTGGGTTTGGTGGGTTTCAGATTTGAAAATTTTAGCTCAAAACTTGCGGTTTTGTGTCACCCACTTGCTAACCTTGTATTTGGAAAGCAACACGTCCAGTTTACTTGTTCCGTATATTACCTTTCGGCAAACTACCGTCCGGTTGTAAAGGAAAGCGTTGAACAAGCAACTGTTTAAGGCAATGTCCCGTGACATGCTTTTGATTATGGTCTATAACGTGTCGGACGCAATTACTATCCTTGGTAGGAGCAATAGTAAAGCTCACCCTTATAATTTGTCGGTTTGGCACAAGGTCCTGTCTTTGACCATGCTATGCAACCACCGTTCTTACGGTTGACACCCGATTTAGTTCAGGTGACCTAATGAATTCTAGGTGAATTCCTAGGATTTTACGTTCAATGAACGCATTGAAAATAGGGTTTTCAGAAAACAAATCGGTTTGTAATTTTGATCAAAATATTTTCTCGTTTAAGCTTGAGTTTAGATATCATTGAATTCCATGAGTTTGTAATTCTCAATCTTTAAGGTCAATCTCAAGGATTGAGTAATATCAGGCTTAAAAGCTGATTTTTGATCTTTAAGGAGATTATCCTTTCTGGGGATCTGATTCATTAGTCTTATCCAGCTAATTTGCACGGTGCCTCCCCATTGTACGAGATAAATCCTTCTCATGGTTAGGATAAATCAGACCACTTGACGACCCTGTTTTATGCTGAGGTCCGTGGATTTCCTGCTGATTTTAGTGATGACTTTTCTAGATTTTTCGTCAACCTACAGCTGGTCTGGACGACAACTTCATGACCTAAATCAAAAAGCGCGTTTCTTTTTCGGAAGACTTTACTTCCTTTTAATGATGGAATTGATTCATCGTGTAGATCCATCTCTTCTTTTCTTTCATTGGGTAAAACAGTTTAGTTTAGTTTAAAGCAAAAGTATTTTCAGTTATTTGTTACAAATATATGTGGCATATGTTTAAAATAACTTGGTAAATTTTCCCACACTTGGCTTTTTATTTTTCTTTTTATCGTCCTCTATTCCATTTTAAATGAATTTTAACATTTTAGTTTGTTTCTCAATTTATGTCCTTTCCGAGGTAACAATAGTTTCGGTGTTAAAACCTAGTTTCATCGTTCATAAATATGTATAAACATGTTTTTGAATTCATTTAATTGAAAATTTTGAAAAATTTTACTAGAATTGGGTAGTCAGTATATAAGACCAGGGCTGTTCTTTATTATCAGAGAGCACTAGATTCTAATACAACTACTGCTTTACTAGTATTTTTAATGGTAACCAAGTGTATAAAGTAAAAATTTTAAAATCCGAAAGAATTTAATCCCTTCCCACACTTAAGATCTTGCAATGCCCTCATTTGCAAGAAATCAGTAACAATTTAAATTATTGAGGGTGATTTGTGTGAAAATGATTAAATTTTTACCAAAGTTTCCAAATATATTGGCGTTTGTTTGCTGAATGATAAATGGTGCACATCATTTGTTCATTCCGTCTTGTTGTTATTTCACATATATTTTGCATCATTGTCGTCAAAATTACTTGCTTTTGCTGAACTTAATGCCAGTCTTTGAAAATGCGTTGTTTTACCCTGTTGTTTACATAAGATAAACTGCAAACATATATACATATTTTTGAAGTTTGGTATATTACCCCACATTCAAAAATTATTAAAATCTAAGAATAAAAGTTAGATAAATATAAAAATGGTTACAATATTAACAAAAAATATTAAACATATCAATAATTACAAATTACAAAATAAAAATAAAAATAAGTAAACTAAGGATGATATTGGTACCAATAGGGGTTCCACGCATAACCATAAGTGCTATAGAATGCCTCGGCAGGGTCATACGTAGGATATGGTGGCTGCATCTCTATCGACCAAGGAGGGAAGACGGGTTTCGGTGTAGGAATATAGTTTCTACCTATATGTTGGCAATGCGCTATGATCTGGTTCTGATGAACTTGCCAATCTTCAAATGCTCTCTGTCTAGCATTTTCGTATTCCTGAGAAGCTATAAACCTTTGCATTTCTTGCATCTGGTTCCCCCCTCCTACATTACCTTGTTCTTGGTTTCTCTCTACCTGTGGATGTCTACCATTGTATCGTACTGCGGCGTTATTTCGCCGCTTCAACACTTTCGCACCATGGTATACATTTAAACCTATAGTGTCGCGGGGTTCCGGCTCTTCTACTAATAATCCCCCCCGACTTATATCCACACCGAGATATTCACCAATCAAAGTAATAAAAATACCACCTCCTATTATGCTATGTGGACGCATCCCTCGAACCATAGCTGATAAATAATAACCCACACAATATGGTATACTTACAGCGCTGTGTGGGTCTCGAATACACATATGGTAAAACAAATCTTGTTCATTTACCTTTTCTTTGTTTTTACCCCTTTGTGTAATCGAATTAGCTAAAAACCTATGTATTACTCTTAATTCGGCTCTATCTATATCCAAATAAGAGTAGTTTCCCCCTTTGAAACGGTGGTGGCTTGTCATTTGACTCCACACACCGTGTGTATCAAAATTCTCATCTATTTTCCTACCGTTTAGTATCAATCCTCTACAATCGGCAGACGCTAATTCCTCAGGCGTATATATACGTAAAGCCTGAGCCATGTCCAGTAAAGACATGTGGCGCATCGAACCGCCTAACAAAAATCTAATAAAAGAACGATCGGTTAAACTGGCTACCCGATCATTCAACTCTATACTACATAACAATTCTTCACACCATACTTTATATACAGGTCTGCGTATGGTGAATAAACATATCCAGTCATTAAAAGAAGAATTACCATACCTCTGTACCAGTAATTCCCTAATTGGCCCGGCCAATTCTACAGCTTCCAAGGGTCCCCATTCTATGACCCTCGGTACCTCAACAACCTTGGAATGAAGAGTATGCAAACCCCGTTGATATTTTGGATAATCTATCCAAAGTCTGTCAAATCGCAGGTTCGGGTGCAACTGTTCCAAGTGCATATCTGAAAAGGTCATGACTGGATGAGGTACATCCTGCTTGTAGTAGTTATCTACCTCCTGTTGTTCCAAGTTCTCAGCAGGAGCATGTCGGGCTTGGGATGAAGATTCACCCCTTTCATTCTGCAAAACACATCAAACACAAATTTTGTGCATCCAAATATGCATTAGTGTCAGCAAAATCATCAATCAAAATAATTACAATGACATTATTAATTTATATCAAACTTAAGCTTATTTTCACATTTTTATCAAATCTACACTTTTTCAAATAATCATATACGAAAATTTTCGCCAAGTTCATAAGCATTCAACTCAAATAACATGTCAAAATAATCATTACTAGCAAATAAACAAGTCTCAAATGGCATTATCTTTCAAAAATCAAGTTCATGAATTTTGGACTTGAAAAAGTCCACTTTAATTCTCAAAATCATGTTTAGGCTCAAAGTTTTGATCATTTAACTACCTAGACATGTTACACTACTCAATTTAGCAACAATTCATGACAAAAATCGGCCATAACCTGTTTATATCAAAAAGCCCCAAATTGCTCAAGAACACAAACCCTAGATTCTAAAAATTTTGAAGTTTTTGGCTTCAAATCATGTTAACAAGCATCAATCTAGGTTATACATGCATAATATACTAACAATTTAACACTAATTACACTAAATATTAACAAAATTCAAATTATGAAAATATGCTCAAGAACACACTAAAATTCGGATTTAAAGGTGATTTGGGGTGTAATTGTACCTGTTTTCTTGAGTAGTTCCTAGATATCATCCTTCTCAACATGATTGTAGTGAAAAATTTGAAGATTAACGGTGAAAAATCGAGTTTTTGGGATGATTTTCGTGGGTTTTCTCGGGTTTTTTCGAGCTGTATTTGGGTGTTTATGTGTGTGGTGTGTACAGATCGTGCAGCTGGTTATATTTTTTTTTCTGTAATTTTGTCCCTCCGCGAGTCGCGGAGGTTTTCACTTAAAACTCCGCGAGTCGCGGAGTTATTTTTTTTTTTTTTTTTTTTTTTTTTTTTTTTATTTTTTTTTTTTTTTTTTTCGTTTTATAATCTTTAACTTATAAAACAATTAAGAAATTAATTTTAAAATTTTGTTTCCCTTGTTATTTAGGACGAGGTCGTTTCGGATCGATGTCCTAGTCCGTCCCTCGACAAAATTTTAAAATTTGTCTTTTTGTAGCGATTGTTTTTAAAAGCTAAGATTTTTGGGTTTTTTCAATGTTTTTGGCATACTCTAATTCAGTAAGATTAAAAATAATGATAATAAAAGTTCTCGTCCCTCCCTCGGGTAAAGCAATTTCGGTTCAAAGACCTAGTCTTCAACTTACGACGAATTTTAAAAATCATATTCTTAACTTAATGAGATAAAGTAAATTTTTGTTTTTAAATTCACACAACTTAAATATAAAATTCAAAATTAAAAATTAAAAATTCACACCAAACTCAAAATTTAAAATGCATAAAATTTAAATTCATATTTTAAAAATTAAAAATTCACACTAAACTTAATTTAAAAATTCATAAATTCATACCAAACTTATATTAATTTTTCAAATATTTACAATTTTAAAAATATTGTTTTTACAAAGTTTACAATATTAATTTAAGATTTAAATATTAATTTTAAAAACATAGTAAAAATAAAATTAAAAATCTTTTTTTTTTCTTTTTATCCCACTTTAATCAATCAAATATTATCAAAAATATGCGCCCCTCTTTTCGGTAAAGTAATTTCGGTTCCAAGACCTAATTTAACTCATGACGAATTTTTGAAATATTTTGGGTTGATTGATTAAAGATATTTATACCTTAAGAATAAACGTTAAATTTCGCAGTGATGTAATAAATTTTTGAACGATATCAATAATTTCGGTCGCCAAACCTAATTTTATTTAATACCAATTTAATACTTTTTAGCGAACAAATTAGCGTTTATTATCAAAAGGTTAAAAATAAAAATAAAAATAAAAACTGTACAGACATACCTGTGAAATAGATTTCTTAGTTATATGATCTATTATATTCATAAGATAGTCGGTTTAATTGGTTTTCCATGGCTGCATAGGCGTAACCTCGAGCATTCATTGTCTTTTCTTCTAAACATATGAACGGTCCGTCTCTGCATAAAGTAACAAATTCGGTATTTGAATAGGTTTGATTATTTGAACATTTACCTCCATGTGACCATTTTCCGCATTTGTGACATTTTTCTAGGTGTCGTGCTCTTCTTTTCGCTGCGGATTTTGATTTTCCTTTACCAAATTGTAACTTATTATCTTCGCATCTGGATCCTTTTCTAACTCCGTCCATTCTTTCTCTGATTACTGATACTATTTCACTCGGTAGTATGTCATTATTACGTTTAGTGATCAAAGCGTGTAGCATTAGACCATGGTTTAGTTCACAGGCAGTCTTCATTACGTAAAAACCTAAAAAAAATAAAAATTCAGAATGGGGGGAGAAGACTAGTTCTTTAGGGTCTGCTAGGGAAAGACCATACGTGTTCCATTTTCGAGAACTACACGAAAACAGACAATCTAACTCTAACAGAAATACATATTATCCTTTAAAGACTTGATTCTCCCCACACTCAGTTAGCTGTGGTGTTGAAATTGTGATTAACTTCGTTGTCAACTTCCATCGGACCATGTATGTAATGTTTAACTCTGTGACCATTAACTTTAAATTCAATCCCATTTGAATTTATTAATTCTATCGTTCCGTATGGGAAAACTCTTTTGACTATGAATGGTCCAGACCATCTTGATTTCAATTTTCCAGGAAATAGCTTGAATCGTGAATTGAAAAGAAGAACTCTGTCTCCTTCTTTAAATTCTTTTGAACTTCTGATTCTTTTATCATGCCATTTCTTCGTTCTTTCTTTATAGATTAATGAATTTTCGTATGCTTCATGTCTTAATTCTTCTAATTCGTTTAGTTGACTTAATCGTAGACGTCCGGCTTCATGTAAATCAAGATTACATGTCTTCAAAGCCCAAAATGCTTTGTGTTCAATTTCTACTGGAAGATGACATGCTTTTCCATAAACAAGTCTAAAAGGTGTGGTTCCAATTGGAGTTTTGTAGGCTGTTCTAAAAGCCCAGAGTGCATCCTCCAATTTAATGGACCATTCCTTTGGATTTGATCCTACGGTTTTCTCAAGAATACGTTTTAAAGCTCGGTTTGTATTTTCAACTTGTCCACTTGTTTGTGGATGATATGCGGTGGAGATTTTATGAGTTACTCCATATCTTTTAAGAACTTTCTCAAGTTGATTATTACAGAAATGAGTACCCCGATCACTTATTAAAGCTTTCGGTGTTCCAAACCTTGCAAAAAGACGTTTTAAAAAGTTGACTACAACTCGTGCATCGTTAGTTGGGAGAGCTTGTGCTTCCGCCCATTTAGATACATAATCAATGGCTACGAGTATATATAGATTATTATGAGATTTTGGAAATGGACCCATAAAGTCAATACCCCAAATGTCAAATACTTCACATACTTGGATGACATTTTGTGGCATTTCATCACGTTGACTTATTTTTCCGGCCCTTTGACATGCATCACAGGATTTGCAAAGAAGGTGTGCGTCTTTGTAAATTGTAGGCCAATAGAATCCAGCTTCATAAACTTTTCTTGCTGTTAGTTGAGGCCCATAATGCCCTCCTGTTGGTCCTGTGTGACAATGGTTTAAAATTTTACTAGCTTCATCTCCAAATACACATCGGCGTATTATTCCATCGGGACAACTTTTAAACAGATGTGGATCTTCCCAGAAATAGTGTTTTATATCACTGAAGAATTTCTTTCGTCTTTGGTACGATAATCCTTTTTCAAGGAATCCACAAACTAAGTAGTTTGCATAGTCTGCAAACCATGGGATTTCTTTATAATCTATCTTCAATAGATATTCATCAGGAAAGTTGTCTTGTATGGCCGATTCATTTAGAACTTCTAATTCGGGATTTTCAAGACGAGAAAGATGATCAGCGGCGAGATTTTCTGCTCCCTTTTTATCTCGGATTTCAATATCAAACTCTTGTAAGAGTAAGATCCAACGGATTAATCTTGGTTTAGCATCTTGTTTTGAAAATAGGTATCTAAGAGCAGAATGGTCGGTATAGACCACCGTTTTTGCTAGAACGAGATATGATCGAAATTTGTCAAAAGCAAAGACAATAGCAAGGAGTTCTTTTTCAGTAGTTGTATAGTTCGTTTGTGCTCCTTGTAATGTCTTACTAGCATAATATATAGGTTGAAATCGTTTTTCAATCCTTTGTCCTAAAACGGCTCCCATTGCAAAATCACTTGCATCGCACATTAGTTCAAATGGTAGATTCCAATTTGGTGTTATCATGATCGGCGCATTAGTGAGTTTTTCTTTAAGTATATTAAAAGATTTGATACATTCATCTGAAAAGATGAATGGCGCATCCTTTTCTAGGAGTTTATTCATAGGAGTGGCAATTTTAGAAAAATCTTTTATGAAACGTCGGTAAAAACCGGCATGCCCTAGAAAACTCCTAACTCCTCTAACATTGGTGGGATGTGGAAGTTTAGCAATTACATCTACTTTAGCTCTATCCACTTCAATTCCTTCTTTTGAAATTTTATGTCCAAGAACGATGCCTTCTTTAACCATGAAATGGCATTTCTCCCAATTAAGTACTAGATTTGATTTTTCGCATCTAATTAGCATTCGTTCCAGATTAACTAGACATGATTTAAATGTATCACCGAAGACTGAAAAGTCATCCATGAATACTTCCATGCATTCTTCTATCATGTCATGAAAAATCGCCATCATGCACCTTTGAAAGGTTGCAGGGGCGTTACAAAGTCCAAATGGCATGCGTTTGTAAGCAAAAGTACCATAAGGGCACGTGAATGTGGTTTTCTCTTGATCTTCGGGTGCTATTGGAATTTGAAAATATCCGGAAAATCCATCTAGAAAACAATAGTAACTATTTCCGGCTAATCTTTCCAACATTTGATCTATGAAAGGTAAGGGAAAGTGATCTTTTCTGGTGGCGTCATTTAATTTTCTATAATCAATACATACACGCCATCCTGTTACAGTCCTAGTAGGAATAAGCTCATTCTTCTCATTTGTGATAACAGTCATGCCACCCTTCTTAGGTACGCATTGAACTGGGCTTACCCATGGACTATCAGAGATTGGATATATCAAACCTGCATCTAGCAGTTTAATAATCTCTTTCTTAACTACATCTTGCATATTAGGATTTAGTCTTCGTTGGCGTTGCACATACGTTTTATGACCTTCTTCCATAAGGATTTTATGTGTGCAATACGAAGGACTTATTCCTTTAATATCATGAATCTTCCATGCAATGGCTGGTTTATGAGCTTTCAACACAGAAATGAGCTGTGATTTCTCATTTTCAGTAAGAGAAGACGATATTATTACAGGTAATTCAGATTCACCATGTAAATAAGCGTATTCCAAATGGTTTGGAAGTGGCTTTAACTCTAATTTCGGAGGTTCTTCTATCGATGATTTATATCGATATCTGTCTTCTTCTTTTAGCATTTGAATTTCTTCTGTTGTTGGTTCATATCCATTAGCTATAAGTGTAGCTAACATTTCAGCTTCATCAATTGGTTCATTTCCTTCTCCTAAAGAACATTCTCCTGTTCCTTGTAATTCTGGAAATTCTTCTAATAATTCTGCATGTGCATCTATAGTTTTAATATAATAACATGTATCATCTGCAGATTGTGGTTGTTGCATTGCTCTATCAACTGAAAAGGTAACACTCTCATCCTCTATACTTAGGGTCAGTTTCTTACCGAACACGTCTATCATTGCTTTAGCCGTGTTTAAGAATGGTCTTCCTAATATGAGAGGAACTTGAGAATCTTCTTCCATGTCCAAAACAACAAAATCTACTGGAAATACTAAAGTACCAACTTTAACTAGCATGTTCTCCATTATCCCTCTAGGATATTTTATTGATCTATCGGCTAGTTGTATGCTTATTCTGGTTGGTTTCAATTCTCCAAGGTCTAGTTTAGCGTATAGTGAATACGGCATTAGATTTATACTAGCACCTAAGTCAGCCAATGCTTCTATTGAACTAAGACTACCCAGAAAACATGGAATTGTGAAACTTCCTGGATCAGATAGTTTTTCTGGTATCTTATTCAACAGCACTGCTGAACAATTAGCATTCATAGTGACAGCCGAGAGTTCTTCCATTTTCTTTCTATTTGAGATTAGATCTTTCAAGAATTTAGCATATCTTGGCATTCCTGAAATCACATCAATGAAAGGAAGATTTACATTTATCTGTTTAAACATATCCAAGAATTTGGATTGCTCGGCTTCAAGTTTTTCTTTCTTCATTTTACTCGGGTAAGGAAGTGGTGGTTGGTATGGTTTAACATAAGGTTTATCCTTAACTGTGTTATCTTCATTAACCTTTTCAACTACCGGTTCTTTTTCCTTTTCTTTATCAGGTTGTAGTTCTTGTGGAGTAGGAATAGTTTCATCAGAAGTTACAGGTATTTCAGGTGGTTTAAGTGTTGTACCACTTCTTGTGGTAATAGCTTTAGCTGTTTCATTCCGGGGGTTAGCATTTGTATCGCTTGGTAGACTTCCCGGTTTTCTTTCACCTATTAACCTTGCTAGGTTACTCACTTCTTGTTCCAGATTTTGAATAGAAGCTTGTTGATTTCTAAATGCTTGAGCATTTTGTTCATTGGTTTGTTTTTGAGATGTGAAAAACTGCGTTTGAGTTTCAACTAGCTTCGTCATCATATCTTCTAAATTCGGCTTTTTATCATCGGTTTGTTGTGGTGGTTTGTTTTGAAAATTCGGTCTTTGCTGATTATAAGTATTGTTGGATACTTGTTGATTGCTAGGACCTTGTTGGTTGTTGTATGGAATATTTCGGTTATAATTCTGGTTTTGATTGTAAATCGGTCTTGGCGGTTGATAATTATTCTGATAATTATTTCCAGGCCTTTGGTTTATGTATGAAATATTCTCTCTTTGTTCCATTGTTAATTCAATATTGAGACAATCTTTTGTCAAATGTGGTCCTCCACACTGCTCACAACTAATTCGTATTGAGTGAATATCCTTAGTCATCTTTTCCATTCGTCTCTCGAAAGCATCTATCTTTGCGGAAATGGAATCTAAGTCATGGCTAGAATCGGCTCTAGCTGCTTTAGATGATCTAATGATATCTTTTTCTTGGTGCCACTCATGTGAGTGGGAAGCAGTGTTATCAATAATTTTGTAGGCATCAGTTTCGGTTTTCTTCATAATAGAACCACCAGCTGCTATGTCTATGTCTTTTCTTGTAGTGATGTCGCATCCTTGGTAGAATATTTGTACTATTTGACAGGTGTCTAAACCATGTTGCGGACATCCTCTTAACAACTTTCCATATCTTGTCCACGCCTCATATAGAGTTTCATTTGGTTTCTGTGTGAACGTAACAATTTCTGCTTGAAGTCTTACGGCTTTAGATGCAGGAAAGAATTGTTTAAGAAATTTGTCAATTAAAACATCCCATGTATCAATCGCTCCTTCAGGTAACGATTCCAACCAATCTTTGGCTTCTCCCTTTAAAGTCCAGGGAAATAACATGAGATATATCTGTTCATCCTCCACTTCTCGTATTTTAAATAGTGTGCAGATCCTATTAAAGGTACGTAGATGTTCATTTGGATCTTCCTTCGGCGCACCACTAAATTGGCATTGATTAGTCACCATGTGTAGAATTTGTCCTTTGATTTCATAATCTGGCGCATTAATGTCTGGATGAGTAATTGCGTGACCTTGGCCAGTGCGTTTAGCTCTCATTCGGTCTTCCATACTTAAAGGTTCCAGATTCTCCATAATTGAATTTGTTGACTCGGTATCACTAGATGCTTCAGATTTAATGGTTCGTTCCTCAACAATCTCTGTTTGAATGATTGGTGGTTCCGGAGGAAAGTTTAATGGTTCAGGATCTATGAACCGTTCCTGAATATTTTCTGGATTCTCAATTGTGAGGTTTGTTTCAAAAAATGGATTATCGGAAATTTGAACTGAAGTACTTGGTCGACTGGATGACGATTCTAAAGAAAAATCAACGGCGGTTATATTTGTTAAACGATGTCTTGATCGAGTTACAGGTGGTGAACGTACAAAAGGTGGTGAACGTCTTGCTCGGTGCATTCACTGAATATCCTATTAGTTTTAAAAAGGAAAGAAAAATTATAATAAGTTATCCAACCAATAGACTTTTCTGATTTTGCCCACGTTTCGAATAGCCAAAAGATGCAGCAGAGGGGCAGGATTCGTTTGGTCTCAATATAATTGAGGACTGTTTGGCTCCAATAACCCGGTCCACGTACAAATCCAACTATTACTACGAACCAGAAAATTTTGATGTCTATCAATTTAACCACTCAAAATAAATTTTCGTAATTTTTAGAAATTTAGATAAGAAGTAGAAAAAATTCTAAGTCCTAAAACTAGAATAGCGAGAAATAAGAAAGACAAAGAGTTCGTCGCAAAATGTCGAAAAAGAAATGGTTGAAAAATAAAAGGTGACGGAAAAATAAAAGAAACTTATAAAAACTTAAAAATACTTAACTAATTTAACCTTATTACTACAACTAACTTAAAATTATAATCGCAAATTGAAATTACTAATTGGAATGATAATTGATACATAGTAAAAGGTGTAAAAATATTAAAGCTTACAGGAAAAACTAAATCTCAAATGAAAATAACTTAAAAAGAAACTAAAACTTAAAAAGGCGTCGCAAAATTCTAAAGCACCTAAATCTTAGTCTAAAGAAAAAGCACTTAAGGAATTCTACGGCAAAGCCTAAAAATCTAGGAGTAAAAATAACTATAGCAAAAACTAAGTTTAAAATTAATTATGAGCTAAAAATATAAAAGTTACGCTACAATGATTAAAAAGGTACAAAATATAAAAATATACAAAAAGTTGTAAAAAGTACAATTTTTATAAAAATATTATTTTTATATTATTTATTTAATAAAAACTACTAATTTTACAATTTTATTAAACTTATTTAAACTAAATACATAAATTAAATAAAAATAAAACTTAAAACTAATAATAATAATAATAATAATAATGTTTAAATAATAATAATAAATAATAACCCGTGATTAATGCGGTTTTAGGGTTTTTGTCCGTGTGTCAGAAGCCCTCCGCGAGTTGCGGTGAATAAAGAGGAAAACCCCGCGAGTCGCGGGGATCCAGAAATCAGTTGACAGGTTTTGTTTTTACGCGTTTTTCTTTATATTTTTTTTTTTTTTATTTTGTTTTCTGTTTTTAATTTAAATAAACGATTTTTAATAAAATTTATATTTTTATAAATTAAAATAAAGATAAAGAAACTTATAAAACTTAAATATTTAACAAAATCCTAAAAATACTAATATTTTTGTTTTCTTTTTATATTTTTGAATATTTAAAACGTATTTTTAAAAAACGAATTTTTAATAAAAGTAACTAAAAATCTTTTTTTTTTTTTTATATTAGCGTTGCGCTTCCGGCTTTTAAGATAGCTCCCCGGCAGCGGCGCCAAAAATACTTGATGTTTGCAGCGGGGTGTACGAAATAGTATTATTTTTACTAGGAAATACTACAAAATATGACACAAGTTTTATTAATTTACGGATGGATATACTTAAACCTTGCTACAACACTTATAGGCAGTGTACCTAATCGTACAGTAGTGTAGTTTTTAGTAAGTCCGGTTCGTTCCACAGGGAGATCTTTAAGCAAAGCTCAACGCTATATTAGTTTACTTTTATAAAAATACAAATATATATATAAGTAATATTATTATTATAAAGGGGGGTTTTTACCGTTTAATGACCGGTTTGTCGATTTTAAAACTTTAGTCGCAGTTAAAACCTAATGTAAAATATAAAATAAATACAAGACTTTAAATTAAAGCGTAAAGTAAATAACGATAATGAAATTGCGAATAATAAAAATGCGATAAAAATTAAATTGCGATAATTAAAAAGTACGATAATTAAAAGTG
Source organism: Rutidosis leptorrhynchoides (assembly GCF_046630445.1). Taxonomy (NCBI): domain Eukaryota; kingdom Viridiplantae; phylum Streptophyta; class Magnoliopsida; order Asterales; family Asteraceae; genus Rutidosis; species Rutidosis leptorrhynchoides. The sequence continues at coordinate 181,451,025 of NC_092341.1, forward strand.
CGATAAAATAAAATAACAATAAATAAAAGTGCGATAATTAGAAGTGCAATTAAATATAAAATAAAGGAAATAAAATATGAAAATAAAAGAATTATGCTTATTTAAACTTCCGTAATCATGATGTTTGACGTGTTGATTTTAGTTTTATGCCCATGGGTTAATTGTCCTTTGTCCTGGATTATTCAATATGTCCGTCTGGTTTTTGTCCATAACAGTCCATCAGTCATAAATATAAATTGCAAGTGTCCTTGTCAAATTATTATTATACCCGAAGATAAATATTCCAACTAATTGGGGATTCGAATTGTAACAAGGTTTTAATACTTTGTTTAATGAATACACCAGGTTATCGACTGCGTGTAAACCAAGGTTTTACTACTTTGTTAACAATTACACCAATTACCCTTGAATGTAATTTCACCCCTGTTTTGATTATTCTAGTGGCTATTAATCCATTCCCGTGTCCGGTTAAATGAACGATTATTCGTACATATAAATACCCCGCCCATCGTGTCCGATCGAGTGTATATGGTAATTTATAGGGACGCCCAATTGTAAATCTTTATATTAACATTAACAAACTTTCATTTAGTTAAACAAATATAAAGCCCATTAATAGCCCATAGCCTAGTTTCCACAAGTGTCGTTCTTTTATCCAAACCCCAATTATGGTACAAAGCCCAATTACCCAATTTTAGTAATTAGCCCAACATCATGATTACCTCGTTTTAAATAAGCATAATAATAACTTAGCTACGAGACATTAATATAAAAAGGTTGAACATAACTTACAATGATTAAAAATAGCGTAGCGTTACACGGACAGAATTTCGACTTACACCCTTACAACATTCGCTAACATACCCTTATTATTAGAATTATAATTAAAATTAAAATATAAATTATAAATATAAATATATTACTTCGTATGAATGAGAAGAAAAAATGATGATATTTTGATCAGAATTCGGGTTGATTTATAGCCAGGAATGATTTTTGGGGCTCCGCGACTCGCGGCAAAAAGCCCTTCAAACTCCGCGAGTCGCGGAGAGGTATTTTCATTTCACACCCTTGGAGTTTCTGGCTGCCGACGGTTTTTAATATATATATATAATATATATATAATTAATATAATTAATTATATATTATATTATATTTATATACATAGTTAACTTGTAATTTTTAGTCCGTTGCGTCGAGCGTTAAGAGTTGACTCTAGTCCCGGTTCCGGATTTTCGAACGTCCTCGCGTACAATTTAATATCTTGTACTTTGCGTTTTGAATCTTGTACTCTTGTGATTTCGAGACGTTTCTTATCAATATTTGGAACCTTTTTGATTGTCTTTTGTACTTTTGAGCTTTTTGGTCGTTTGCGTCTTCAATTCGTCGAATCTGTCTTTTGTCTTCACCTTTTATTATTTAAACGAATATCACTTGTAAATAGAACAATTGCAACTAAAAGCTTGTCTTTCTTGAGGAATAATGCTATGAAATATATGTTCGTTTTTAGTATTATCAGCAACCTCGAGATGTAAACTCATCCTATTCTAGGTCCTCATTTCACTCCTATCTTTATCGCTCGCATTTCTGTTTAAGGAAACTCCTTGTAACATTTCTCCATGGATAGAGAAACTCCTTATATTACATTAGTATTCGCCACGAGGGTGAATAGTCCTAACGAACATTTCTCGAACCCTAACTGACTTGTTCAAACATATCTTAAGAGATTCTTTTCCAACACGGTGTATCTTCGTCAATTATCATGTATCGAAATACTCGTTTCACTTCTAGTTTTGCAAGAAACCTTGGGAACCCGCTTAGGCATGAGTACCACGTAGCTCCCACAAACCAACGAACCGAGCAAACGAATGATTTACATCTTGGAAAGACATGTTTCAAACTTGTATGGTCGCTTTTAGTTGATTCCTCTCACTGTGATAATACCATTCGTGTACTAACGCCGCACCTCCGAAACCCTATATGACCGCAAATGTCATACCCCTGTTCATTTAACCAAAGCATGTGGCAAACAAACTCCGAAATCTGGACTCCATCAAGAAACAACAATTGAGATCGTTCAAGTCCGAGAAGGGCTCGAGATGACCCGTAGTCGCCAGAAGAGTTATACCAAACTTAGATGAAAACCTCACAAAATCCCAGTGTGTAACCGCGTAATATTGAGAACCCGCACCTTGGAAAGGTGTAATCCATTTTGGGAAATCGAGGAAGGTTATAACCGCAATATTGAACCATTTGAAACCTTGGGGCGTATTGGAACCGCTTCCTACCGTTTAGAACTTCCGACTCAATTAAGTTTCCGTTTATCCTACATTTCGTGTAACAAACTTAGAAACGTGTCATGCGGAACAGGAATGTGCAATCCTTCTAGATGCACCAACTATTGATGACAAACTCCTCTTCATGGGAAAACTGGTTGAAATCATGGATCGTGAAATCGAACCTCAATACAACGTAACACCCCGACTATCCGGATTCGTGGAATGTCCAAGAAAGTACCTTCACTCATTCGTAGAGTTACTACTCTAAGTCTCGAGTAAGAGATATCGACTACTACTTCCAACTAAATTTCGGGACGAAATTTCTTTTGAGGTGTGGATAATGTAACATCCCGCATTTTTCCGTTAAATTATTTTTAACGCCGTCTTTTTATTTTTAGATAATATTCCTCGTATCTAGATTCGTAACCTCCGTTAGCTAACATTCTAAATATTCTCGTTATCGGATTTTAATACGCGTTTTAAAATATTCCGTTTAGGTATTTTCCGCACCCGACTACAAACTCGAGGGACTAAAATTGACACGGGGCAAACTAGTTGACTAGGTCACCTAGTCCACCCCAATCACCACCATTCAACCATCTCCCTCTCTCTCTCTTTCTCTCTAGCAAGAACACACCCAATTTCCAAATTCATTCAATCATCATCTAAATTCGATCTAGGAGGCTTACAACAAAATAAATTACATATTCGTGATCCTCTCTTCATCCTCTTCATTTTGGTACCAACTTCATCTCGTTTGGGTAACATTTCTAAAACACTAGTTTTCTTTAAATTTGTGTTCTTGACTTAAAAGTATGTTAATTAGTGTCTATGGCTCATTGTGATGTCGTGTATGTAATTTGTATGCTCGATTTGTTGTTTTTGGTGTAACTAGTTCATTATGAAAATTACTTGCTAAATCCTTGATTTTGGATGATCAAATGTTATTAGATTGTTAATGTGCATGTTTTAAAAGTGTTACTAGTATCATTAGCTTCATTTTGATGTATATGATGTTTTTGCTTGATGAAAAGTGCTTAGTTGCGTTCCTTGTCGAAAGAGCTTTTCGATGATATAAAATACATGTTCTAATTGTTTGCGGATCATAAAATGTGATTGTTTGTGTTTTGGTTCGTCCATTTGAGGAATTCAGCAAACAGACCCTGGATGCCAATTGGGACGCCGTCCTGATTTTGGAACGCCGTCCCACTCTTCATATTGGGACGCCGTCCTGATTTTGGAACGCCGTCCCACTCTTCATATTGGGACGCCGTCCTGATTTTGGGACGCCGTCCCACTCTTCATATTGGGACGCCGTCCTGATTTTGGGATGCCGTCCCACTCTTCATATTGGGACACCGTCCTGATTTTGGGACACCGTCCTGATACACTAAAACTGGCTGTTTGCTTTGGTCATTTGACATAAAAATATTTGCTATGCTACGGACCTCCGATTAACATGAAACTTGGCCAACATGCTCATATATGATTATATAACTTAGAAAAATTGTCGGATACCCAACCCGACCTCGTTGACTTTTCCGTTGACTTTGACCCGACCAAGTTGACTTTTAATCAAACTTAACCAAATAATTGTGCAATCGTTCTAACATGTTTTTATACTTGTACCTTGCATGAAACATGACAATTTGATTCACATGCTATTATGATCGAGTCTTAACAAGCCATAGGACTAATTGAACATCTTTGACCGTTTGTGTTTACCGTTATTGATACAACCTATATGTTTAGGTCAAGACTAGCATTGTTCTTTGCACACGTTACTTGTCGAAGTACTTACTTACTCTTGCAATCAAAGGTGAGATCATAGTCCCACTTTTACTCTTTTTGAACTTATATTTGGGATGAGAAAACATAAACGATTCTTTTGAACTAAGTGAACACAAGAACGGGAAAACAAACATTCTACATACGAGTTTAGAACAAAAATCCTCAATTCGATTATCATTAGTTACACTTGCCGGGTGTAAGCGAGAACTTATGTTATATGGCCATATGGGTTGACAACCCTCATCTTTGACGGTTCGCTACCGTCTACGGATGAAATATATTTTCGAGAATCAGTGTTTGTTCTAGCACTATGGATGGGGTATACAATGGATGGAATGTTAAGCTTTGATAATTGGGTGCTCGTGAATATTAACTTTTAGAATGTATTACTATTATTTCAACTTTGCAAACCTTGTGGTTCGACTTACTTACTTTTACTCACTTACTTACTTAAACCTATGATTTCACCAACGTTTTCGTTGACAGATTTCTATGTTTTTCTCAGGTCTTGCACGATATGTGATACATGCTTCCGCTCATTATTTTTGATACTTGCATTGGATGTCGAGTATACTTGCTTACGTGGAGCGTCTTTTTGGCTACTTTAAACTATGTCACACGTGTTTCATATGAACTATAACATTTGTTATGTACTTGTCTTGGGAATTACTTTTGTAAACATTGAAACATCCTTTTATGAAATGAATGCGACATATTTTCGGTCAAACTTTGTTATAAAGACCTATGACCATGTAATGGGACCATACGTAGATGACGCCGTCATTTGACGATTTGTCGGGGTCGCTACACATCTTATTAGTAATTTGAAGGCACAAAAACTAATAAGAAAAGGTTGCTATGCTATTCTAGCACACGTCGAGAAAGTACAAACTGAAGAAAAGAGCATCAATGATGTTCCCGTCGCAAAAGAATTTCCTGATGTATTTCTGAAAGAATTACCGGGATTACCCCCACATCGATCTGTTGAATTTCAAATAGATCTTGTACCAGGAGCTGCACCAATAGCTCGTGCTCCTTACAGACTCGCACCCAGCGAGATGAAAGAACTACAAAGCTAATTACAAGAACTTTTAGAGCGTGATTTCATTCGACCAAGCACATCACCGTGGGGAGCTCCTGTTTTGTTTGTCAAGAAGAAAGATGGTACATTCAGGTTGTGTATCGACTACCGAGAGTTGAACAAACTTACCATCAAGAACCGCTACCCACTACCGAGAATCGATGACTTATTTGATCAACTACAAGGCTCGTCTGTTTATTCAAAGATTGACTTACGTTCCGGGTATCATCAAATGCGGGTGAAAGAAGATGATATTCCAAAGACTGCTTTCAGAACACGTTACGGTCATTACGAGTTTATGGTCATGCTGTTTGGTTTAACTAATGCACCAGCTGTGTTCATGGACCTTATGAACCGAGTGTGTGGACCATACCTTGACAAGTTTGTCATTGTTTTCATTGATGACATACTTATTTACTCAAAGAATAACCAAGAACACGGTGAACATTTGAGAAAGGTGTTAGAAGTATTGAGGAAGGAAGAATTGTACGCTAAGTTTTCAAAGTGTGCATTTTGGTTGGAAGAAGTTCAATTCCTCGGTCACATAGTGAACAAAAAAGGTATTAAGGTGGATCCGGCAAAGATAGAAACTGTTGAAAAGTGGGAAACCCCGAAAACTCCGAAACACATACGCCAGTTTTTAGGACTAGCTGGTTACTACAGAAGGTTCATCCAAGACTTTTCCAGAATAGCAAAACCCTTGACTGCATTAACGCATAAAGGGAAGAAATTTGAATGGAATGATGAACAAGAGAAAGCGTTTCAGTTATTGAAGAAAAAGCTAACTACGGCACCTATATTGTCATTGCCTGAAGGGAATGATGATTTTGTGATTTATTGTGATGCATCAAAGCAAGGTCTCGGTTGTGTATTAATGCAACGAATGAAGGTGATTGCTTATGCGTCTAGACAATTGAAGATTCACGAACAAAATTATACGACACATGATTTGGAATTAGGCGCGGTTGTTTTTGCATTAAAGACTTGGAGGCACTACTTATATGGGGTCAAAAGTATTATATATACCGACCACAAAAGTCTTCAACACATATTTAATCAGAAACAACTGAATATGAGGCAGCGTAGGTGGATTGAATTATTGAATGATTACGACTTTGAGATTCGTTACCACCCGGGGAAGGCAAATGTGGTAGCCGATGCCTTGAGCAGGAAGGACAGAGAACCCATTCGAGTAAAATCTATGAATATAATGATTCATAATAACATTACTACTCAAATAAAGGAGGCGCAACAAGGAGTTTTAAAAGAGGGAAATTTAAAGGATGAAATACCCAAAGGATCGGAGAAGCATCTTAATATTCGGGAAGACAGAACCCGGTATAGGGCTGAAAGGATTTGGGTACCAAAATTTGGAGATATGAGAGAAATGGTACTTAGAGAAGCTCATAAAACCAGATACTCAATACATCCTGGAACGGGGAAGATGTACAAGGATCTCAAGAAACATTTTTGGTGGCCGGGTATGAAAGCCGATGTTGCTAAATACGTAGGAGAATGTTTGACGTGTTCTAAGGTCAAAGCTGAGCATCAGAAACCATCAGGTCTACTTCAACAACCCGAAATCCCGAAATGGAAATGGGAAAACATTACCATGGATTTCATCACTAAATTGCCAAGGACTGCAAATGGTTTTGATACTATTTGGGTAATAGTTGACCGTCTCACCAAATCAGCACACTTCTTGCCAATAAGAGAAGATGACAAGATGGAGAAGTTAGCACGACTGTATTTGAAGGAAGTCATCTCCAGACATGGAATACCAATCTCTATTATCTCTGATAGGGATGGCAGATTTATTTCAAGATTCTGGCAGACATTACAGCAAGCATTAGGAACTCGTCTAGACATGAGTACTGCCTATCATCCACAAACTGATGGGCAGAGCGAAAGGACGATACAAACGCTTGAAGACATGCTACGAGCATGTGTTATTGATTTCAGAAATAGTTGGGATCGACATCTACCGTTAGCAGAATTTTCCTACAACAACAGCTACCATTCAAGCATTGAGATGGCGCCGTTTGAAGCACTTTATGGTAGAAAGTGCAGGTCTCCGATTTGTTGGAGTGAAGTGGGGGATAGACAGATTACGGGTCCGGAGATTATACAAGAAACTACCGAGAAGATCATCCAAATTCAACAACGGTTGAAAACCGCCCAAAGTCGACAAAAGAGCTACGCTGACATTAAAAGAAAAGATATAGAATTTGAAATTGGAGAGATGGTCATGCTTAAAGTTGCACCTTGGAAAGGCGTTGTTCGATTTGGTAAACGAGGGAAATTAAATCCAAGGTATATTGGACCATTCAAGATTATTGATCGTATCGGACCAGTAGCTTACCGACTAGAGTTACCTCAACAACTCGCGGCTGTACATAACACTTTCCACGTCTCGAATTTAAAGAAATGTTTTGCTAAAGAAGATCTCACTATTCCGTTAGATGAAATCCAAATCAACGAAAAACTTCAATTCATCGAAGAACCCGTCAAAATAATGGATCGTGAGGTTAAAAGACTTAAGCAAAACAAGATACCAATTGTTAAGGTTCGATGGAATGCTCGTAGAGGACCCGAGTTCACCTGGGAGCGTGAAGATCAGATTCGTCAACACCTTCAACAGCTTAAAATTTCGGGACGAAATTTATTTAACGGGTAGGTACTGTAGTGACCCGAACTTTTCCATGTTTATATATATTAATTGAGATTGATATTTACATGATTAAATGTTTCCAACATGTTAAGCAATCAAACTTGTTAAGACTTGATTAATTGAAATATGTTTCATATAGACAATTAACCACCCAAGTTGACCGGTGATTCACGAACGTTAAAACTTGTAAAAACTATATGATGACATATATATGGATATATATATAGTTAACATGATACTATGATAAGTAAACATATCATTAAGTATATTAACAATGAACTACATATGTAAAAACAAGACTACTAACTTAATGATTTTTAAACGAGACATATATGTAACGATTATCGTTGTAAAGACATTTAATGTATATATATCATATTAAGAGATATTCATACATGATAATATCATGATAATATAATAATTTAAAATCTCATTTGATATTATAAACATTGGGTTAACAACATTTAACAAGATCGTTAACCTAAAGGTTTCAAAACAACACTTACATGTAACGACTAACGATGACTTAACGACTCAGTTAAAATGTATATACATGTAGTGTTTTAATATGTATTTATACACTTTTGAAAGACTTCAATACACTTATCAAAATACTTCTACTTAACAAAAATGCTTACAATTACATCCTCGTTCAGTTTCATCAACAATTCTACTCGTATGCACCCGTATTCGTACTCGTACAATACACAGCTTTTAGATGTATGTACTATTGGTATATACACTCCAATGATCAGCTCTTAGCAGCCCATGTGAGTCACCTAACACATGTGGGAACCATCATTTGGCAACTAGCATGAAATATCTCATAAAATTACAAAAATATGAGTAATCATTCATGACTTATTTACATGAAAACAAAATTACATATCCTTTATATCTAATCCATACACCAACGACCAAAAACACCTACAAACACTTTCATTCTTCAATTTTCTTCATCTAATTGATCTCTCTCAAGTTCTATCTTCAAGTTCTAAGTGTTCTTCATAAATTCCAAAAGTTCTAGTTTCATAAAATCAAGAATACTTTCAAGTTTGCTAGCTCACTTCCAATCTTGTAAGGTGATCATCCAACCTCAAGAAATCTTTGTTTCTTACAGTAGGTTATCATTCTAATACAAGGTAATAATCATATTCAAACTTTGGTTCAATTTCTATAACTATAACAATCTTATTTCAAGTGATGATCTTACTTGAACTTGTTTTCGTGTCATGATTCTGCTTCAAGAACTTCGAGCCATCCAAGGATCCATTGAAGCTAGATCCATTTTTCTCTTTTCCAGTAGGTTTATCCAAGGAACTTAAGGTAGTAATGATGTTCATAACATCATTCGATTCATACATATAAAGCTATCTTATTCGAAGGTTTAAACTTGTAATCACTAGAACATAGTTTAGTTAATTCTAAACTTGTTCGCAAACAAAAGTTAATCCTTCTAACTTGACTTTTAAAATCAACTAAACACATGTTCTATATCTATATGATATGCTAACTTAATGATTTAAAACCTGGAAACACGAAAAACACCGTAAAACCGGATTTACGCCGTCGTAGTAACACCGCGGGCTGTTTTGGGTTAGTTAATTAAAAACTATGATAAACTTTGATTTTAAAGTTGTTATTCTGAGAAAATGATTTTTATTATGAACATGAAACTATATCCAAAAATTATGATTAAACTCAAAGTGGAAGTATGTTTTCTAAAATGGTCATCTAGACGTCGTTCTTTCGACTGAAATGACTACCTTTACAAAAATGACTTGTAACTTATTTTTCCGACTATAAACCTATACTTTTCTGTTTAGATTCATAAAATAGAGTTCAATATGAAACCATAGCAATTTGATTCACTCAAAACGGATTTAAAATGAAGAAGTTATGGGTAAAACAAGATTGGATAATTTTTCTCATTTTAGCTACGTGAAAATTGGTAACAAATCTATTCCAACCATAACTTAATCAACTTGTATTGTATATTATGTAATCTTGAGATACCATAGACACGTATACAATGTTTCGACCTATCATGTCGACACATCTATATATATTTCGGAACAACCATAGACACTCTATATGTGAATGTTGGAGTTAGGTATACAGGGTTGAGGTTGATTCCAAAATATATATAGTTTGAGTTGTGATCAATACTAAGATACGTATACACTGGGTCGTGGATTGATTCAAGATAATATTTATCGATTTATTTCTGTACATCTAACTGTGGACAACTAGTTGTAGGTTACTAACGAGGACAACTGACTTAATAAACTTAAAACATCAAAATATATTAAAAGTGTTGTAAATATATTTTGAACATACTTTGATATATATGTATATATTGTTATAGGTTCGTGAATCAACCAGTGGCCAAGTCTTACTTCCCGACGAAGTAAAAATCTGTGAAATTGAGTTATAGTCCCACTTTTAAAATCTAATATTTTTGGGATGAGAATACATGCAGGTTTTATAAATGATTTACAAAATAGACACAAGTACGTGAAACTACATTCTATGGTTGAATTATCGAAATCGAATATGCCCCTTTTTATTAAGTCTGGTAATCTAAGAATTAGGGAACAGACACCCTAATTGACGCGAATCCTAAAGATAGATCTATTGGGCCTAACAAACCCCATCCAAAGTACCGGATGCTTTAGTACTTCGAAATTTATATCATATCCGAAGGGTGTCCCGGAATGATGGGGATATTCTTATATATGCATCTTGTTAATGTCGGTTACCAGGTGTTCACCATATGAATGATTTTTATCTCTATGTATGGGATGTGTATTGAAATATGAAATCTTGTGGTCTATTGTTACGATTTGATATATATAGGTTAAACCTATAACTCACCAACATTTTTGTTGACGTTTAAAGCATGTTTATTCTCAGGTGAATATTAAGAGCTTCCGCTGTTGCATACTAAAATAAGGACAAGATTTGGAGTCCATGTTTGTATGATATTGTGTAAAAACTGCATTCAAGAAACTGATTTCGATGTAACATATTTGTATTGTAAACCATTATGTAATGGTCGTGTGTAAACAGGATATTTTAGATTATCATTATTTGATAATCTACGTAAAGCTTTTTAAACCTTTATTTATGAAATAAAGGTTATGGTTTGTTTTAAAAATGAATGCAGTCTTTGAAAAACGTCTCATATAGAGGTCAAAACCTCGCAACGAAATCAATTAATATGGAACGTTTTTAATCAATAAGAACGGGACATTTCACCATGTTTGTATGATATTGTGTAAAAACTGCATTCAAGAAACTGATTTCGATGTAACATATTTGTATTGTAAACCATTATGTAATGGTCGTGTGTAAACAGGATATTTTAGATTATCATTATTTGATAATCTACGTAAAGCTTTTTAAACCTTTATTTATGAAATAAAGGTTATGGTTTGTTTTAAAAATGATTGCAGTCTTTGAAAAACGTCTCATATAGAGGTCAAAACCTCGCAACGAAATCAATTAATATGGAACGTTTTTAATCAATAAGAACGGGACATTTCAATTGTGATCTCGTGTGCATCAAGATGTGTCCGAGTACAGCTCCGGAGATTTTGGTATTGCATCACAAATTTTGCTCTCAAATCAAGAAAACTGGTAATACTCCTTGGCGGCAAACTAGCAAACCATTCGCGTGCCATTTTCTGCAGTACCATAGGAAACATATGGCACGCAGTTTCATCCTCCCAATGCTGCAACCTCATAACACCTTCAAACATAGTAAGAAAATCTTTCGGATCCGTTGTGCCATCATAAACTCCAATTGTTGGTATAGCAAGATTTCTTGGCAATAGATAATTAGCAATTCGATCAATGAAACACTGTGTAGATTCTGCCATGGCTGGTGGCTTGGTGGCTTGCTCTCCAGTAATGAGGGCAAAGAAATTATCCACGGCCACAGCACGGACGGCGGGCTGCGCTAAGCGTTGCTTATATTTTGCCGGAGCTGTCTGCTTAAGAATGTCATTCAAAAGCAACACTGCCTGCTTATCTGACATGAACTCATCTTTGTCAGTTTCATCATCAGAGTCATTATCATCATAGCTCAGGTCGTTATCATCCCCAGAATCATCAATAAGACTGCCCAGCTTGTCAAGTAACCTGGATAACTTGTATTTTGATATAGATTGCCTTTTCATTATTTGCTTGTCTTTGCCATCCGCCATCCGCTGAAAAGGTATAAATGATGGACATCGCCGTGGTTGCATCAATGGTCGTCGCTCTGGATTAGTAACAAAATTTGGAAGTCTTTCTGCACTTTTGGCTGTCGTTTCTTCGATTACTGGCCTTTTCTCCGAATTAGTTGCCAAATGTTTAAGCCTTTCTGCAGTTTCAGCAACTGTTTCTTCAATCGTACCATCTAGTGGTGGAACGGGTACATCTTCAACAGTTATCATGTCGTTAGCTGATGGATTGTTGACTGCTTCAAGTACAAATGGAGCTTCAGTTGTTTTTGTTCCTTTTCCGTTTCGTGCTTCAAGTACATGATAACTGTTGAAGCAGTCAATAATAATGACTCTGATGATGAAATTGACAAAGATGAGTTCATGTCAGAGAAGCAGGCAGTGTTACTTTTAAATGACATCCTTAAGCAGACAGCTCCGGCAAAATATAAGCAACGCTTAGCGCAGCCCGCTGTCCGTGCTGTGGCTGTAGATAATTTCTTCGCCCTCAATACTGGAGAGCAAGCTACAAAGCCACCAGCTATGGCAGAATCCACTCAATGTTTCATTGATCGAATTGTCAACTATTCGTTGCACAGGAATCTTGGCATACCAGCAATTGGAGTTTATGATGGTACAACAGATCCTGAGGATTTCCTCACCATGTTTGAAGGCGCTATGAGGTTGCAGCATTGGGATGATGAGGTAGCTTGTCATATGTTTCCAATGGTGCTGCAAAAAATGGCAAGGGAATGGTTTGCTAGCTTGCCGCCACGAAGCATCACCAGTTATTTGGACCTCCGTGCAAAGTTTGTTATGCAGTATCAAAACCTTCGAAGCTGTACTTTGACGCATCTTGATGCACATGAGGTCACAATGCATCACAATAAATCCTTGAGTAATTTCATGAAGCGATACACACTTAAAGCACAGAATATACCTGATTATCCAGAATCTCAGCTAGTATCTGGTTTTAGTTTTTGTCTGGATCAGCGACGGTTTAGTGCACTTGTTCATGCGTTAAGGTACGACTTGCCAAAAACTCTACATCAGGTGTTAGAAGTTGCACAGAAGCATGTTCGAACCGGTGAGCGGGGGATGAATAAGTTTGATGGCAGCAGCTGAAATGTCCCGTTCTTATTGATTAAAAACGTTCCAAATTAATTGATTTCGTTGTGAGGTTTTGACCTCTATATGAGACGTTTTTCAAAGACTGCATTCATTTTTAAAACAAACCATAACCTTTATTTCATAAATAAAGGTTTAAAAAAGCTTTACGTAGATTATCAAATAATGATAATCTAAAATATCCTGTTTACACACGACCATTACATAATCTAAAATATCCTGTTTACACACGACCATTACACACGACCATCATTCCGGGACACCCTTCGGATATGATATAAATTTCGAAGTACTAAAGCATCCGGTACTTTGGATGGGGTTTGTTAGGCCCAATAGATCTATCTTTAGGATTCGCGTCAATTAGGGTGTCTGTTCCCTAATTCTTAGATTACCAGACTTAATAAAAAGGGGCATATTCGATATCGATAATTCAACCATAGAATTTAGTTTCACGTACTTGTGTCTATTTTGTAAATCATTTATAAAACCTGCATGTATTCTCATCCCAAAAATATTAGATTTTAAAAGTGGGACTATAACTCACTTTCACAGATTTTTTACTTCGTCGGGAAGTAAGACTTGGCCACTGGTCTATTCACGAACCTATAACAAATATGTACATATATATCAAAGTATGTTCAAAATATATTTACAACACTTTTAATACATTTTGATGTTTTAAGTTTATTAAGTCAGCTGTCCTCGTTAGTAACCTACAACTAGTTGTCCACAGTTAGATGTGCAGAAATAAATCGATATATATTATCTTGAATCAATCCACGACCCAGTGTATACATATCTCAGTATTGATCACAACTCAAACTATATATATTTTGGAATCAACCGCAACCCTGTATAGCTAACTCCAACATTCACATATAGAGTGTCTATGGTTGTTCCGAAATATATATAGATGTGTCGACATGATAGGTCGAAACATTGTATACGTGTCTATGGTATCTCAAGATTACATAATATACAATACAAGTTGATTAAGTTATGGTTGGAATAGATTTGTTACCAATTTTCACGTAGCTAAAATGAGAAAAATTATCCAATCTTGTTTTACCCATAACTTCTTCATTTTAAATCCGTTTTGAGTGAATCAAATTGCCATGGTTTCATATTGAACTCTATTTTATGAATCTAAACAGAAAAAGTATAGGTTTATAGTCGGAAAAATAAGTTACAAGTCGTTTTTGTAAAGGTAGTCATTTCAGTCGAAAGAACGACGTCTAGATGACCATTTTAGAAAACATACTTCCACTTTGAGTTTAACCATAATTTTTTGGATATAGTTTCATGTTCATAATAAAAATCATTTTCCCAGAATAACAACTTTTAAATCAAAGTTTATCATAGTTTTTAATTAACTAACCCAAAACAGCCCGCGGTGTTACTACGACGGCGTAAATCCGGTTTTGCGGTGTTTTTCGTGTTTCCAGGTTTTAAATCATTAAGTTAACATATCATATAGATATAGAACATGTGTTTAGTTGATTTTAAAAGTCAAGTTAAAAGGATTAACTTTTATTTGCGAACAAGTTTAGAATTAACTAAACTATGTTCTAGTGATTACAAGTTTAAACCTTCGAATAAGATAGCTTTATATGTATGAATCGAATGATGTTATGAACATCATTACTACCTCAAGTTTCTTGGATAAACCTACTGGATATAAGAAAAATGGATCTAGCTTCAAAGGATCCTTGGATGGCTTGAAAGTTCTTGAAGCAGAATCATGACACGAAAACAATTTCAAGTAAGATTTCCACTCGAAATAAGATTGTTATAGCTATAGAAATTGAATTAAAGTTTGAATATGATTATTACCTTGTATTAGAAAGATAACCTACTGTAAGTAACAAAGGTTTCTTGATCTTGGATGATTACTTGGAATGGATTTAGAAAACTTGGAAGTAAACTTGCAATCTTGGAAGTTTTCTTGATTTTATGAAACTAGAACTTTTGGAATTTATGAAGAACACTTAGAACTTGAAGATAGAACTTGAGAGAGATCAATTAGATGAAGAAAATTGAAGAATGAAAGTGTTTGTAGGTGTTTTTGGTCGTTGGTGTATGGATTAGATATAAAGGATATGTAATTTTGTTTTCATGTAAATAAGACATGAATAATTACTCATATTTTTGTAATTTTATGAGATATTTCATGCTAGTTGCCAAATGATGGTTCCCACATGTGTTAGGTGACTCACATGGGCTGCTAAGAGCTGATCATTGGAGTGTATATACCAATAGTACATACATCTAAAAGCTGTGTATTGTACGAGTACGAATACGGGTGCATACGAGTAGAATTGTTGATGAAACTGAACGAGGATGTAATTGTAAGCATTTTTGTTAAGTAGAAGTATTTTGATAAGTGTCTTGAAGTCTTTCAAAAGTGTATGAATACATATTAAAACACTACATGTATATACATTTTAACTGAGTCGTTAAGTCATCGTTAGTCGTTACATGTAAATGTTGTTTTGAAACCTTTAGGTTAACGATCTTGTTGAATGTTGTTAACCCATTGTTTATTATAACAAATGAGATGTTAAATTTTTATATTATCATGATATTATGATATATAATATATCTTAGTATGATATATATAACGTTAAATGTCGTTACAACGATAATCGTTACATATATGTCTCGTTTCGAAATCATTAAGTTAGTAGTCTTATTTTTACATATGTATTTCATTGTTAATACACTTAATAATATATTTACTTATCATTTAACATAATTAACCAAGTGTATCAATATCTTAATATGATTCATATGTGAAATGTCCCGTTCTTATTGATTAAAAACGTTCCATATTAATTGATTTCGTTGCGAGGTTTTGACCTCTATATGAGACGTTTTTCAAAGACCGCATTCATTTTAAAACAAATCATAACCTTTATTTCATCAATAAAGGTTTAAAAAGCTTTACGTAGATTATCAAATAATGACAATCTAAAATATCCTGTTTACACAAGACCATTACATAATGGTTTACAATACAAATATGTTACAACGAAATAAGTTTCTTGAATGCAGTTTTTACACAATATCATACAAGCATGGACTCCAAATCTCGTCCTAATTTAAGTATGCGATAGCGGAAGCTCTTAATAATCACCTGAGAATAAACATGCTTAAAACGTCAACAAAAATGTTGGTGAGTTATAGGTTTTACCTATATATTATCAAATCATAATAATAGACCACAAGATTTCATATTTCAATACACATCCCATACATAGAGATAAAAATCATTCATATAGTGAACATCTGGTAACCGACATTAACAAGATGCATATTTAAGAATATCCCCATCATTCCGGGACACCCTTCGGATATGATATAAATTTCAAAGTACTAAAGCATCCGGTACTTTGAATGGGGTTTGTTAGGCCCAATAGATCTATCTTTAGGATTCGCGTCAATTAGGGTGTCTGTTCCCTAATTCTTAGATTACCAGACTTAATAAAAAGGGGCATATTCGATATCGATAATTCAACCATAGAATTTAGTTTCACGTACTTGTGTCTATTTTGTAAATCATTTATAAAACCTGCATGTATTCTCATCCCAAAAATATTAGATTTTAAAAGTGGGACTATAACTCACTTTCACAGATTTTTTACTTCGTCGGGAAGTAAGACTTGGCCACTGGTCGATTCACGAACCAACAACAAATATGTACATATATATCAAAGTATGTTCAAAATATATTTACAACACTTTTAATACATTTTGATGTTTTAAGTTTATTAAGTCAGCTGTCCTCGTTAGTAACCTACAACTAGTTGTCCACAGTTAGATGTGCAGAAATAAATCGATATATATTATCTTGAATCAATCCACGACCCAGTGTATACATATCTCAGTATTGATCACAACTCAAACTATATATATTTTAGAATCAACCTCAACCCTGTATAGCTAACTCCAACATTCACATATAGAGTGTCTATGGTTGTTCCGAAATATATATAGATGTGTCGACATGATAGGTCGAAACATTGTATACGTGTCTATGGTATCTCAAGATTACATAATATACAATACAAGTTGATTAAGTTATGGTTGGAATAGATTTGTTACCAATTTTCACGTAGCTAAAATGAGTAGTTTTTACCAATTTTGTTTTGCTCGCCATTTCTTCGTTTCTAATCCGTTTTGAGTGATTTAAGCGGCCACGGTTTCGTATTGAACTTGACTTTATGAAACTAAACAGAAAAGGTATAGGTTTATAGTCAGAAATACAAGTTACAAGTTGTTTTTGAAAGAGGTAGTCGTTTCCGTCGAAAGAACGACATTTTGATGACTGTTTTAAAAAACATACTTTCACTTTGAGTTTAACCATGATTTTTGGATATGGTTTCATGTTCATAAGAAAAATCATTTTCCCAGAAGTATAGCTTTTAAATCAAAGTTTTTCATAGTTTTTAATTGAAATGTCCCGTTCTTATTGATTAAAAACGTTCCATATTAATTGATTTCGTTGCGAGGTTTTGACCTCTATATGAGACGTTTTTCAAAGACTGCATTCATTTTTAAAACAAACCATGACCTTTATTTCATAAATAAAGGTTTAAAAAGCTTTACGTAGATTATCAAAAAATGATAATCTAAAATATCCTGTTTACACACGACCATTACATAATGGTTTACAATACAAATATGTTACATCGAAATCAGTTTCTTGAATGCAGTTTTTACACAATATCATACAAACATGGACTCCAAATCTTGTCCTTATTTTAGTATGCAACAGCGGAAGCTCTTAATATTCACCTGAGAATAAACATGCTTTAAACGTCAACAAAAATGTTGATGAGTTATAGGTTTAAGCTATATATATCAAATCGTAACAATAGACCACAAGATTTCATATTTCAATACACATCCCATACATAGAGATAAAAATCATTCATATGGTGAACACCTGGTAACCGACATTAACAAGATGCATATATAAGAATATCCCCATCATTCCGGGACACCCTTCGGATATGATATAAATTTCGAAGTACTAAAGCATCCGGTACTTTGGATGGGGTTTGTTAGGCCCAATAGATCTATCTTTAGGATTCGCGTCAATTAGGGTGTCTGTTCCCTAATTCTTAGATTACCAGACTTAATCAAAAGGGGCATATTCGATTTCGATAATTCAACCATAGAATGTAGTTTCACGTACTTGTGTCTATTTTGTAAATCATTTATAAAACCTGCATGTATTCTCATCCCAAAATATTAGATTTTAAAAGTGGGACTATAACTCACTTTCACAGATTTTTACTTCGTCGGGAAGTAAGACTTGGCCACTGTTGATTCACGAACCTATAACAATATATACATATACATATATATTAAAGTATGTTCAAAATATATTTACAACACTTTTAATATATTTTGATGTTTTAAGTTTATCAAGTCAGCTGTCCTCGTTAGTAACCTACAACTAGTTATCCACAGTTAGATGTACAGAAATAAATCGATAAATATTATCTTGAATCAATCCACGACCCAGTGTATACGTATCTCAGTATTGATCACAACTCAAACTATATATATTTTGGAATCAACCTCAACCCTGTATAGCTAACTCCAACATTCACATATAGAGTGTCTATGGTTGTTCCGAAATATATATAGATGTGTCGACATGATAAGTCGAAACATTGTATACGTGTTTATGGTATCTCAAGATTACATAATATACAATACAATTTGATTAAGTTATGGTTGGAATAGATTTGTTACCAATTTTCACGTAGCTAAAATGAGAAAAATTATCCAATCTTGTTTTACCCATAACTTCTTCATTTTAAATCCGTTTTGAGTGAATCAAATTGCTATGGTTTCATATTGAACTCTATTTTATGAATCTAAACATAAAAAGTATAGGTTTATAGTCGGAAAAATAAGTTACAAGTCGTTTTTGTAAAGGTAGTCATTTTAGTCGAAAGAACGACGTCTAGATGACCATTTTAGAAAACATACTTCCACTTTGAGTTTAACCATAATTTTTGGATATAGTTTCATGTTCATAATAAAAAATCATTTTCTCAGAATAACAAATTTTAAATCAAAGTTTATCATAGTTTTTAATTAACTAACCCAAAACAGCCCGCGGTGTTACTACGACGGCGTAAATCCGGTTTTACGGTGTTTTTCGTGTTTCCAGGTTTTAAATCATTAAGTTAGCATATCATATAGATATAGAACATGTGTTTAGTTAATTTTAAAAGTCAAGTTAGAAGGATTAACTTTTGTTTGCGAACAAGTTTAGAATTAACTAAACTATGTTCTAGTGATTACGAGTTTAAACCTTCGAATAAGATAGTTTTATATATATGAATCGAATGATGTTATGAACATCATTACTACCTCAAGTTTAGTAGGTAAACCTACTGGAAGTGACAAGAAATGATCTAGCTTCAAAGGATCTTGGATGGCTTGAAAGTTCTTGAAGTAGGATCATGACACAAAAACAAGTTCAAGTAAGATTTTTACTCGAATTAAGATAGTTTATAGTTATAGAAATTGAATCAAAGTTTGAATATGAATATTACCTTGAATAAGAAAGATAACCTACTGTATATAACAAAGGTTTCTTGATCTTAGATGATTACTTGGAATGGATTAGAAAGCTTGGAAGTAAATTAGTAAACTTGAAGGGATTTTTGAAGTGTTCTTGAAGTGTTCTTCCTATGATGATTATAGCTTGATTCTTGAAGTGATTTTTGATGAAGATGATGATTAACTACTGGAAAAATGCGTTCATAATAGTGTGTGTGTGTTGAGAGAGAATTAGAAAGAGAATTGGAAGTGAAATGGAGTGAATGATGAGTGGTAATTGGTGAGTGGTGAGTGGGGTTAAAAGGAGTTCTAGTTAGTTGACTAGCTCATGGTAGAAGTTAAAATTGATTAGTCATACATGACATAATCAAGAGTGGAATCCCATGCTAGTTCCTATTGGTATATACCCATAGTAAGTACGTTTTGAAGCTGTGTATAATACGGGTAAGAATACGTCTAGAATTCTTGATGAAATAAAAGAATGGGAAAGTAACTGTAACCATTTTCGTTAAGTATGAGTGTTTTGATATATGTCTTGAAGTCTTCCAAAAGTATTTTAATACATCTAAATACACTACATGTATATACATTTTAACTAAGTCGTTAAGTCTTCGTTAGTCGTTACATGTAAGTGTTGTTTTGAAACCTTTAAGTTAACGATCTCAATTAATGTTGTTAACCCATTGTTTATTATATCTAATGAGATGTTAAATTATTATATTATCATGATATTATGATATATTAATATATCTTAATATGATATATATACATTTAAATGTCGTTACAACGATAATCGTTACATATATGTCTCGTTTCGAAATCCTTAAGTTAGTAGTCTTGTTTATATGTATATAACTCATTGTTAATATACTTATGGAGATACTTACTTATCATAATCTCATGTTAACCATATGTATATCCATATATATATCGTCATGTCGTTTTTACAAGTTTTAACGTTCGTGAATCGCCGGTCAACTTGGGTGGTCAATTGTCTATATGAAACATATTTCAATTAATCAAGCCTTAACAAGTTTGATTGCTTAACATGTTGGAAACATTTAATCATGTAAATATCAATCTCAATTAATATATATAAACATGGAAAAGTTCGGGTCACTACAGTACCTTCCCGTTAAATAAATTTCGTCCCGAAATTTTAAGCTGTTAAAGGTGTTGACAAATCTTCTGGAAATAGATGCGGGTATTTCTTCTTTATCTGATCTTCACGCTCCCAGGTGAACTCGGGTCCTCTACGAGCATTCCATCGAACCTTAACAATTGATATCTTGTTTTGCTTAAGTCTTTTAACCTCACGATTCATTATTTCGACGGGTTCTTCGATGAATTGGAGTTTTTCGTTGATTTGGATTTCATCTAACGGAATAGTGAGATCTTCTTTAGCAAAACATTTCATCAAATTCAAGACGTGGAAAGTGTTATGTACAGCCGCGAGTTGTTGAGGTAACTCAAGTCGGTAAGCTACTGGTCCGACACGATCAATAATCTTGAATGGTCCAATATACCTTGGATTTAATTTCCCTCGTTTACCAAATCGAACAACGCCTTTCCAAGGTGCAACTTTAAGCATGACCATCTCTCCAATTTCAAATTCTATATCTTTTCTTTTAATGTCAGCGTAGCTCTTTTGTCGACTTTGGGCGGTTTTCAACCGTTGTTGAATTTGGATGATCTTCTCGGTAGTTTCTTGTATAATCTCCGGACCCGTAATCTGTCTATCCCCCACTTCACTCCAACAAATTGGAGACCTGCACTTTCTACCATAAAGTACTTCAAACGGCGCCATCTCAATTCTTGAATGGTAGCTATTGTTGTAGGAAAATTCTGCTAACGGTAGATGTCGATCCCAACTGTTTCCGAAATCAATAACACATGCTCGTAGCATGTATTCAAGCGTTTGTATCGTCCTTTCGCTCTGCCCATCAGTTTGTGGATGATAGGCAGTACTCATGTCTAGACGAGTTCCTAATGCTTGCTGTAATGTCTGCCAGAATCTTGAAATAAATCTGCCATCCCTATCAGAGATAATAGAGATTGGTATTCCATGTCTGGAGACGACTTCCTTCAAATACAGTCATGCTAACTTCTCCATCTTGTCATCTTCTCTTATTGGCAGGAAGTGTGCTAATTTGGTGAGACGATCAACTATTACCCAAATAGTATCAAAACCACTTGCAGTCCTTGGCAATTTAGTAATGAAATCCATGGTAATGTTTTCCCATTTCCATTCTGAGATTTCGGGTTGTTGAAGTAGACCTGATGGTTTCTGATGCTCAGCTTTGACCTTAGAAACATCGGCTTTCATACCCGGCCACCAAAAATGTTTCTTGAGATCCTTGTACGTCTTCCCCGTTCCAGGATGTATTGAGTATCTGGTTTTATGAGCTTCTCTAAGTACCATTTCTCTCATATCTCCAAATTTTGGTACCCAAATCCTTTCAGCCCTATACCGGGTTCTGTCTTCCCGAATATTAAGATGCTGCTCCGATCCTTTGGATATTTCATCCTTTAAATTTCCTTCTTTTAAAACTCCTTGTTGCGCCTCCTTTATTTGAGTAGTAAGGTTATTATGAATCATTATATTCATAGATTTTACTCGAATGGGTTCTCTGTCCTTCCTGCTCAAGGCATCGGCTACCACATTTGCCTTCCCCGGGTGGTAACGAATCTCAAAGTCGTAATCATTCAACAATTCAATCCACCTACGCTGCCTCATATTCAGTTGTTTCTGATTAAATATGTGTTGAAGACTTTTGTGGTCGGTATATATAATAATTTTGACCCCATATAAGTAGTGCCTCCAAGTCTTTAATGCAAAAACAACCGCGCCTAATTCCAAATCATGCGTCGTATAATTTTTCTCATGAATCTTCAATTGTCTAGACGCATAAGCAATCACCTTCGTTCGTTGCATTAATACACAACTGAGACCTTGATTTGATGCGTCACAATAAATCACAAAATCATCATTCCCTTCAGGCAATGACAATATAGGTGCCGTAGTTAGCTTTTTCTTCAATAACTGAAACACTTTCTCTTGTTCATCCTTCCATTCAAATTTCTTCCCTTTATGCGTTAATGCAGTCAAGGGTTTTGCTATTCTGGAAAAGTCTTGGATGAACCTTCTGTAGTAACCAGCTAGTCCTAAAAACTGGCGTATGTGTTTCGGAGTTTTCGGGGTTTCCCACTTTTCAACAGTTTCTATCTTTGCCGGATCCACCTTAATACCTTCTTTGTTCACTATGTGACCGAGGAATTGAACTTCTTTCAACCAAAATGCACACTTTGAAAACTTAGCGTACAATTCTTCCTTCCTCAATACTTCTAACACCTTTCTCAAATGTTCACCGTGTTCTTGGTCATTCTTTGAGTAAATAAGTATGTCATCAATGAAAATAATGACAAACTTGTCAAGGTATGGTCCACACACTCGGTTCATAAGGTCCATGAACACAGCTGGTGCATTAGTTAAACTAAACGGCATGACCATAAACTCGTAATGACCGTAATGTGTTCTGAAAGCAGTCTTTGGAATATCATCTTCTTTCACCCGCATTTGATGATACCCGGAACGTAAGTCAATCTTTGAATAAACAGACGAGCCTTGTAGTTGATCAAATAAGTCGTCGATTCTCGGTAGTGGGTAGCGGTTCTTGATGGTAAGTTTGTTCAACTCTCGGTAGTCGATACACAACCTGAATGTACCATCTTTCTTCTTGACAAACAAAACAGGAGCTCCCCACGGTGATGTGCTTGGTCGAATGAAACCACGCTTTAAAAGTTCTTGTAATTGGCTTTGCAGTTCTTTCATCTCGCTGGGTGCGAGTCTGTAAGGAGCACGAGCTATTGGTGCAGCTCCCGGTACAAGATCTATTTGAAATTCAACGGATCGATGTGGGGGTAATCCCGGTAATTCTTTCGGAAATACATCGGGAAATTCTTTTGCAATGGGAACATTATTGATGCTCTTTTCTTCAGTTTGTACTTTCTCGACGTGTGCTAGAACAGCATAGCAACCTTTTCTTATTAGTTTTTGTGCCTTCAAATTACAAATAAGATGTAGCTTCGTGTTTCCCTTTTCTCCGTACACCATTAAGGGTTTTCCTTTTTCTCGTATAATGCGAATTGCATTTTTGTAACAAACGATCTCTGATTTCACTTCTTTTAACCAGTCCATACCGATTATCACATCAAAACTCCCTAACTCTACTGGTATCAAATCAATCTTAAATGTTTCGCTAACCAGTTTAATTTCTCGATTCCGACATCTATTATCTGCTGAAATTAATTTACCATTTGCTAATTCAAGTAAAAATTTACTATCCAAAGGCGTCAATGGACAATTTAATTTAGCAAAAAAATCTCTACTCATATAGCTTCTATCCGCACCCGAATCAAATAAAACGTAAGCATATTTATTGTCAATAAGAAACGTACCCGTAACAAGCTCAGGGTCTTCCTGTGCCTCTGCCGCATTAATATTGAAAACTCTTCCGCGGCCTTGTCCATTCGTGTTCTCCTGGTTCGGGCAATTTCTAATAATGTGGCCCAGTTTTCCACATTTATAACAAACTACATTGGCATAACTTGCTCCGACACTACTTGCTCCGCCATTACTCATTCCGACACCATTTGTTCCTTTCGTTCTATTAACCCCTGGTCCATAGACCTCACACTTCGCCGCGCTATGACCATTTCTTTTACACTTGTTGCAAAATTTGGTGCAGAACCCCGAGTGATACTTTTCACACCTTTGGCATAGCTGCTTCTGATTGTTATTGTTGTTGCGGTTATTATTGTTGTTGGGATGATTGCTGTAGTTGCTGTTGTTATTGTTGTTGTTGTTGTTGTTGGGCCGTTTGTTGTAGTTGCGATTGATGTTGCGATTGTTGGGATAATTGTTGCGATTATTGTTGTAATTGCTGTTGTTGTTGTATTGGTGATTCTTATCACCGTTTTCCTCCCACTTTCTTTTGACTTGTTTCACATTGGCCTCTTCAGCAGTCTGTTCTTTAATTCTTTCTTTAATCTGGTTCACTAGTTTGTGAGCCATTCTACATGCCTGCTGTATGGAGGCGGGCTCGTGTGAACTTATATCTTCTTGGATTCTTTCCGGTAATCCTTTCACAAACGCGTCGATCTTCTCTTCCTCATCTTCGAATGCTCCCGGACACAATAGGCACAATTCTGTGAATCGTCTTTCGTACGTGGTAATATCAAATCCTTGGGTTCGTAACCCTCTAAGTTCTGTCTTGAGCTTATTAACCTCGGTTCTGGGACGGTACTTCTCATTCATCAAGTGCTTGAATGCTGACCATGGTAGTGCGTACGCATCGTCTTGTTCCACTTGCTCTAGATAGGTATTCCACCATGTTAACGCAGAACCTGTGAAGGTATGCGTAGCGTACTTTACTTTGTCCTCTTCAGTACACTTACTTATGGCAAACACCGATTCGACCTTCTCGGTCCACCATTTCAATCCGATCGGTCCTTCGGTTCCATCAAATTCCAAAGGTTTGCAGGCAGTGAATTCTTTGTAGGTGCATCCTACACGATTTCCTGTACTGCTAGATCCAAGGTTATTATTGGTATGTAGCGCAGCCTGTACTGCGGCTATGTTTGAAGCTAGAAAAGTATGGAATTCCTCTTCATTCATATTCACGGTGTGTCGAGTAGTCGGTGCCATTTCCTTCAAAATGGTCAAATGGAACAAGTGAATCATACAGAATATTAAGAGTAGTTAATAGTATTTCGTAGCATAATATGAACTCATTTATAAAAGCTTTTTCTTCATATTAGCGTTTTATAAGTTTAAATTCGGGTAGTACCTACCCGTTAAGTTCATACTTAGTAGCTAATATACAATTCAACTACTACAATTCTATATGAAAAACTGATTATAATAATATTTCGCGTTCAAACTTTTATACAATATTTTACAAACTTACAATACCGCTTATTTTACATAAAGCATGAAATATAGCACACAATAACTTTGATACAAGATAGTTGTGAAGATAATTCTAGCTAGTACACAAGTTGTTCAGCAAAGGCAATAAATACACGTAATTCATACATCCAGAAACAAGACATGCATTCTGGTTTTACTAGGACTACTTCCCATCCTTGGTCTTGTGGAACATAACCGTTATGGCCGTTGATAAGACAGCGTGTTGTAATGTCGTCAAAGGGACGAGGGTTACGTAATGTCCAACAGTCCCGTAACAATCTAAAAACCTCATTTCTTACCCCAATTACCGACTCCGTCACTTGTGGGAACGTTTTGTTTAATAGTTGTAGGCCGATGTTCTTGTTCTCACTTTCGTGAGAAGCGAACATTACTAATCCGTAAGCATAACATGCTTCTTTATGTTGCATGTTAGCCGCTTTTTCTAAATCACGAAGTCCAATATTCGGATATATTGAGTCAAAATAATTTCTTAACCCATTGCGTAAAATAGCATTTGGGTTCCTCGCAATATATGCGTCAAAGTAAACACATCGTAACTTATGGATTTCCCAATGTGATATCCCCCATCTTTCGAACGAAAGCCTTTTATAAACCAAGGAATTCTTGGAGCGTTCTTCGAATGTCTTACAAACTGATCTCGCCTTAAATAGTTGTACCGAAGAATTCTGACCGACTCTAGACAAAATTTCATCAATCATGTCTCCGGGTAGGTCTCTTAAAATATTAGGTTGTCTATCCATTTTGTGTTTTTATACTGTCAAATAGACAAGAGTTAGATTCATAAAAAAAATACTTATTAATACAAGCAATTTTTACATATATCATAAAGCATAAGCACACTATATTACATATATTACACCACACGAATACAACTATCTTATTCCAACTCGCTTGTTTCTTCTTCTTCAGTTTTGGTTCATTTTGCCAAGTTTCTAGGGATATATGATGTTCCCCTAATACGAGCCGTCGTTTTCCACATTGGTTTAGAAAAACCTGGTGGTTTAGAGGTTCCCGGGTCATTGTTACAACTTAAGGACTTCGGGGGTTGACGATACATATAAAGTTCATTGGGGTTGGAATTAGATTTCTCTATTTTTATGCCCTTTCCCTTATTATTTTCTTTTGCCTTTTTAAATTCAGTTGGGGTAATTTCTATAACATCATCGGAATTCTCGTCAGAATCTGATTCATCGGAGAATTGGTAATCCTCCCAATATTTTGCTTCCTTAGCGGAAACACCATTGACCATAATTAACCTTGGTCGGTTGGTTGAGGATTTTCTTTTACTTAACCTTTTTATTATTTCCCCCACCGGTTCTATTTCTTCATCCGGTTCCGATTCTTCTCCTGGTTCCGATTCTTCTTCTGGTTCCGACTCTTCTTCCGGTTCCTCTTCAGGAACTTGTGAATCAGTCCACGAATCATTCCAATTTACATTTGACTCTTCATTATTATTAGGTGAGTCAATGGGACTTGTTCTAGAGGTAGACATCTATCACATAATATTAACATGTTAAAAATATATAGTTTCCAACAAAATTTGTTAAGCAATCATTTTTCAAGTAAACACGGTCGAAGTCCAGACTCACAAATGCATCCTAACAAACTCGATAAGACACACTAATGCAAAATTCTGGTTCTCTAAGACCAACGCTCGGATACCAACTGAAATGTCCCGTTCTTATTGATTAAAAACGTTCCATATTAATTGATTTCGTTGCGAGGTTTTGACCTCTATATGAGACGTTTTTCAAAGACTGCATTCATTATTAAAACAAACCATAACATTTATTTCATAAATAAAGGTTTAAAAAGCTTTACGTAGATTATCAAATAATGATAATCTAAAATATCCTGTTTACACACGACCATTACATAATGGTTTACAATACAAATATGTTACATCGAAATCAGTTTCTTGAATGCAGTTTTTACACAATATCATACAAACATGGACTCCAAATCTTGTCCTTATTTTAGTATGCAACAGCGGAAGCTCTTAATATTCACCTGAGAATAAACATGCTTTAAACGTCAACAAAAATGTTGATGAGTTATAGGTTTAAGCTATATATATCAAATCGTAACAATAGACCACAAGATTTCATATTTCAATACACATCCCATACATAGAGATAAAAATCATTCATATGGTGAACACCTGGTAACCGATATTAACAAGATGCATATATAAGAATATCCCCATCATTCCGGGACACCCTTCGGATATGATATAAATTTCGAAGTACTAAAGCATCCGGTACTTTGGATGGGGTTTGTTAGGCCCAATAGATCTATCTTTAGGATTCGCGTCAATTAGGGTGTCTGTTCCCTAATTCTTAGATTACCAGACTTAATCAAAAGGGGCATATTCGATTTCGATAATTCAACCATAGAATGTAGTTTCACGTACTTGTGTCTATTTTGTAAATCATTTATAAAACCTGCATGTATTCTCATCCCAAAATATTAGATTTTAAAAGTGGGACTATAACTCAGTTTCACAGATTTTTACTTCGTCGGGAAGTAAGACTTGGCCACTGTTGATTCACGAACCTATAACAATATATACATATACATATATATTAAAGTATGTTCAAAATATATTTACAACACTTTTAATATATTTTGATGTTTTAAGTTTATTAAGTCAGCTGTCCTCGTTAGTAACCTACAACTAGTTATCCACAGTTAGATGTACAGAAATAAATCGATAAATATTATCTTGAATCAATCCACGACCCAGTGTATACGTATCTCAGTATTGATCACAACTCAAACTATATATATTTTGGAATCAACCTCAACCCTGTATAGCTAACTCCAACATTCACATATAGTGTGTCTATGGTTGTTTCGAAATATATATAGATGTGTCGACATGATAAGTCGAAACATTGTATACGTGTTTATGGTATCTCAAGATTACATAATATACAATACAATTTGATTAAGTTATGGTTGAAATAGATTTGTTACCAATTTTCACGTAGCTAAAATGAGAAAAATTATCCAATCTTGTTTTACCCATAACTTCTTCATTTTAAATCCGTTTTGAGTGAATCAAATTGCTATGGTTTCATATTGAACTCTATTTTATGAATCTAAACAGAAAAAGTATAGGTTTATAGTCGGAAAAATAAGTTACAAGTCGTTTTTGTAAAGGTAGTCATTTCAGTCGAAAGAACGACGTCTAGATGACCATTTTAGAAAACATACTTCCACTTTGAGTTTAACCATAATTTTTGGATATAGTTTCATGTTCATAATAAAAATCATTTTCTCAGAATAACAAATTTTAAATCAAAGTTTATCATAGTTTTTAATTAACTAACCCAAAACAGCCCGCGGTGTTACTACGACGGCGTAATTCCGGTTTTACGGTGTTTTTCGTGTTTCCAGGTTTTAAATCATTAAGTTAGCATATAATATAGATATATAACATGTGTTTAGTTAATTTTAAAAGTCAAGTTAGAAGGATTAACTTTTGTTTGCGAACAAGTTTAGAATTAACTAAACTATGTTCTAGTGATTACGAGTTTAAACCTTCGAATAAGATAGTTTTATATATATGAATCGAATGATGTTATGAACATCATTACTACCTCAAGTTTAGTAGGTAAACCTACTGGAAGTGACAAGAAATGATCTAGCTTCAAAGGATCTTGGATGGCTTGAAAGTTCTTGAAGTAGGATCATGACACAAAAACAAGTTCAAGTAAGATTTTTACTCGAATTAAGATAGTTTATAGTTATAGAAATTGAATCAAAGTTTGAATATGAATATTACCTTGAATAAGAAAGATAACCTACTGTATATAACAAAGGTTTCTTGATCTTAGATGATTACTTGGAATGGATTAGAAAGCTCGGAAGTAAATTAGTAAACTTGAAGGGATTTTTGAAGTGTTCTTGAAGTGTTCTTCCTATGATGATTATAGCTTGATTCTTGAAGTGATTTTTGATGAAGATGATGATTAACTACTGGAAAAATGCGTTCATAATAGTGTGTGTGTGTGTTGAGAGAGAATTAGAAAGAGAATTGGAAGTGAAATGGAGTGAATGATGAGTGGTAATTGGTGAGTGGTGAGTGGGGTTAAAAGGAGTTCTAGTTAGTTGACTAGCTCATGGTAGAAGTTAAAATTGATTAGTCATACATGACATAATCAAGAGTGGAATCCCATGCTAGTTCCTATTGGTATATACCCATAGTAAGTACGTTTTGAAGCTGTGTATAATACGGGTAAGAATACGACTAGAATTCTTGATGAAAGAAAAGAATGGGAAAGTAACTGTAACCATTTTCGTTAAGTATGAGTGTTTTGATATATGTCTTGAAGTCTTCCAAAAGTATTTTAATACATCTAAATACAATACATGTATATACATTTTAACTAAGTCGTTAAGTCTTCGTTAGTCGTTACATGTAAGTGTTGTTTTGAAACCTTTAAGTTAACGATCTCAATTAATGTTGTTAACCCATTGTTTATTATATCTAATGAGATGTTAAATTATTATATTATCATGATATTATGATATATTAATATATCTTAATATGATATATATACATTTAAATGTCGTTACAACGATAATCGTTACATATATGTCTCGTTTCGAAATCCTTAAGTTAGTAGTCTTGTTTATATGTATATAACTCATTGTTAATATACTTATGGAGATACTTACTTATCATAATCTCATGTTAACCATATGTATATCCATATATATATCGTCATGTCGTTTTTACAAGTTTTAACGTTCGTGAATCGCCGGTCAACTTGGGTGGTCAATTGTCTATATGAAACATATTTCAATTAATCAAGCCTTAACAAGTTTGATTGCTTAACATGTTGGAAACATTTAATCATGTAAATATCAATCTCAATTAATATATATAAACATGGAAAAGTTCGGGTCACTACATTAATTATCCAAACCAAAACAGCCCCCGGTTGTAACTACAACGGCGTAAATCCGGTTTTATGGTGTTTATCGTGTTTCCGGGTTTTAAATCATTAAGTTAGCATATCATATAGATATAGAACATGTGTATAGTTGATTTTAAAAGTGTAGTTAGAAGGATTAACTTTATTTGCGAACAAGTTTAGAATTAACTAAACTATGTTCTAGTGATTACTAGTTTACCACTTCGAATATGATAGCTTTTTATGTATGAATCGAATGATGTTATGAACATCATTACTACCTTAAGTTCCTTGGATAAACCTATTGGAAAAGAGAAAAATGGATCTAGCTTCAACGGATCCTTGGATGGCTCGAAGTTCTTGAAGCAGAATCATGACACGAAAACAAGTTCAAGAAAGATCATCACTTGAAATAAGATTGTTATAGTTATAGAAATTGAACCAAAGTTTGAATATGATTATTACCTTGTATTAGAAAGATAACCTACTGTAAGTAACAAAGGTTTCTTGATCTTGGATGATTACTTGGAATGGATTTAGAAAACTTGGAAGTAAACTTGCAATCTTGGAAGTATTCTTGATTTTATGAAACTAGAACTTTTGGAATTTATGAAGAACACTTAGAACTTGAAGATAGAACTTGAGAGAGATCAATTAGATGAAGAAAATTGAAGAATGAAAGTGTTTGTAGGTGTTTTTGGTCGTTGGTGTATGGATTAGATATAAAGGATATGTAATTTTGTTTTCATGTAAATAAGTCATGAATGATTACTCATATTTTTGTAATTTTATGAGATATTTCATGCTAGTTGCCAAATGATGGTTCCCACATGTGTTAGGTGGCTCACATGGGCTGCTAATAGCTGATCATTGGAGTGTATATACCAATAGTACATACATCTAAAAGCTGTGTATTGTACGAGTACGAATACGGGTGCATACGAGTAGAATTGTTGATGAAACTGAACGAGGATGTAATTGTAAGCATTTTTGTTAAGTAGAAGTATTTTGATAAGTGTCTTGAAGTCTTTCAAAAGTGTATGAATACATATTAAAACACTACATGTATATATACATTTTAACTGAGTCGTTAAGTCATCGTTAGTCGTTACATGTAAATGTTGTTTTGAAACCTTTAGGTTAACGATCTTGTTGAATGTTGTTAACCCATTGTTTATTATAACAAATGAGATGTTAAATTGTTATATTATCATGATATTATGATATATAATATATCTTAGTATGATATATATACAGTTAAATGTTGTTACAACGATAATCGTTACATATATGTCTCGTTTCGAAATCATTAAGTTAGTAGTCTTATTTTTACATATGTATTTCATTGTTAATACACTTAATAATATATTTACTTATCATTTAACATAATTAACCAAGTGTATCAATATCTTAATATGATTCATATGTACCTAGTAAGACGTTGTTATAACGATAATCATTATATATATCGTTTTCGGGTTTCTTAAATTAATAGTCTCATTTTTATGTATATAACTCATTATTAAAATACCTAATGAGATACATACTTATAATAAAATTATGTTAACTATATATATAACCATATATATGTCATCGTATAGTTTTTACAAGTTTTAACGTTCGTGAATCACCGATCAACTTGGGTGGTCAATTGTCTATATGAAACCTATTTCAATTAATCAAGTCTTAACAAGTTTGATTGCTTAACATGTTGGAAACAATTAATCATGTAAATAACAATTTCATTTAATATATATATAAACATGGAAAAGTTCGGGTCACTACAGTACCTACCCGTTAAATAAATTTCGTCCCGAAATTTTAAGCAGTTGGAGGTGTTGACGTATCTTCTGGAAATAAATGCGGATATTTCTTCTTCATCTGATCTTCACGCTCCCAGGTGAACTCGGGTCCTCTACGAGCATTCCATCGAACCTTAACAATCAGTATCTTGTTTTGTTTAAGTCTCTTAACCTCACGATCCATTATTTCGACGGGTTCTTCAATGAATTGAAGTTTTTCATTGATTTGGATTTCGTCCAATGGAATAGTGAGATCTTCTTTAGCAAAACATTTCTTCAAATTTGAGACGTGGAAAGTGTTATGTACAGCCGCGAGTTGTTGAGGTAGCTCCAGTTGGTAAGCTACTGGCCCGACACAATCTATAATCTTGAATGGTCCAATGTACCTTGGATTTAGTTTCCTCCGTTTACCAAATCGAACAACGCCTTTCCAAGGTGAAACCTTAAGCATGACCATTTCTCCAATTTCAAACTCTATATCTTTTCTTTTACTGTCCGCGTAGCTCTTTTGTCGATTTTGGGCGGTTTTCAATCTTTGTTGAATTTGGATGATTTTCTCGGTAGTTTCTTGTATTATCTCCGGACCCGTAATCTGTCTATCCCCCACTTCACTCCAACAAATCGGAGACCTGCACTTTCTACCATAAAGTGCTTCAAACGGCGCCATCTCAATGCTTGAATGGTAGCTGTTGTTGTAGGAAAATTCTACTAACGGTAGATGTCGATCCCAACTGTTTTCGAAATCAATAACACAAGCTCGTAGCATGTCTTGAAGCGTTTGTATCGTCCTTTCGCTCTGCCCATCAGTTTGTGGATGATAGGCAGTACTTATGTCTAGACGAGTTCCCAATGCTTGCTGTAATTTCTGCCAGAATCTTGAAATAAATCTGCCATCCCTATCAGAGATAATAGAGATTGGTATTCCATGTCTGGAGACGACTTCCTTCAAATACAGTCGTGCTAACTTCTCCATCTTGTCATCTTCTCTTATTGGCAGGAAGTGTGCTGACTTGGTGAGACGATCAACTATTACCCAAATAGTATCATAACCACTTGCAGTCCTTGGCAATTTAGTTATGAAATCCATGGTAATGTTTTCCCATTTCCATTCCGGGATTTCAGGTTGTTGTAGTAGACCTGATGGTTTCTGATGTTCAGCTTTGACCTTAGAACACGTCAAACATTCTCCTACGTATTTAGCAACATCGGCTTTCATACCCGGCCACCAAAAATGTTTCTTGAGATCCTTGTACATCTTCCTCATTCCAGGATGTATTGAGTATCTGGTTTTATGAGCTTCTCTAAGTACCATTTCTCTCATATCTCTAAATTTTGGTACCCAAATCCTTTCAGCCCTATACCGGGTTTCGTCTTCTCAAATATTAAGATGCTTCTCCGATCCTTTGGGTATTTCATCCTTTAAATTTCCCTCTTTTAAAACTCCTTGTTCGCCTCCTTTATTTGAGTAGTAAGGTTAGTGTGAATCATTATATTCATAGATTTTACTCGAATGGGTTCTCTGTCCTTCCTGCTCAAGGCGTCGGCTACCACATTTGCCTTCCCCGGGTGGTAACGAATCTCAAAGTCATAATCATTCAACAATTCAATCCACCTACGCTGCCTCATATTCAGTTGTTTCTGATTAAATATGTGTTGAAGACTTTTGTGGTCGGTATATATAATAATTTTGACCCCATATAAGTAGTGCCTCCAAGACTTTAATGCAAAAACTACCGCGCCTAATTCCAAATCATGCGTCGTATAATTTTGCTCGTGAATCTTCAATTGTCTAGACGCATAAGCAATCACCTTCGTTCGTTGAATTAATACACAACTGAGACCTTGCTTTGATGCGTCACAATAAATCACAAAATCATCATTCCCTTCAGGCAATGATAGGTGTCGTAGTTAGCTTTTTCTTCAATAACTGAAACGCTTTCTCTTGTTCATCCTTCCATTCAAATTTCTTCCCTTTATGCGTTAATGCAGTCAAGGGTTTTGCTATTCTGGAAAAGTCTTGGATGAACTTTCTGTAGTAACCAGCTAGTCCTAAAAACTGGCGTATGTGTTTCGGAGTTTTCGGGGTTTCCCACTTTTCAACAGTTTCTATCTTTGCCGGATCCACCTTAATACCTTTTTTGTTCACTATGTGACCGAGGAATTGAACTTCTTCCAACCAAAATGCACACTTTGAAAATTTAGCGTACAATTCTTCCTTCCTCAATACTTCTAACACCTTTCTCAAATGTTCACCGTGTTCTTGGTCATTCTTTGAGTAAATAAGTATGTCATCAATGAAAACAATGACAAACTTGTCAAGGTATGGTCCACACACTCGGTTCATAAGGTCCATGAACACAGCTGGTGCATTAGTTAAACCAAACGGCATGACCATAAACTCGTAATGACCGTAACGTGTTCTAAAAGCAGTCTTTGGAATATCATCTTCTTTCACCCGCATTTGATGATACCCGGAACGTAAGTCAATCTTTGAATAAACAGACGAGCCTTGTAGTTGATCAAATAAGTAGTCGATTCTCGGTAGTGGGTAGCGGTTCTTGATGGTGAGTTTGTTCAACTCTCGGTAGTCGATACACAACCTGAATGTACCATCTTTCTTCTTGACAAACAAAACAGGAGCTCCCCACGGTGATGTGCTTGGTCGAATGAAACCACGCTCTAAAAGTTCTTGTAATTGGCTTTACTGTTCTTTCATCTCGCTGGGTGCGAGTCTATAAGGAGCACGAGCTATTGGTGCAGCTCCTGGTACAAGATCTATTTGAAATTCAACGGATCGATGTGGGGGTAATCCCGGTAATTCTTTTGGAAATACATCGGGAAATTCTTTTGCGACGGGAACATCATTGATGCTCTTTTCTTCAGTTTGTACTTTCTCGACATGTGCTAGAACAGCATAGCAACCTTTTCTTATTAGTTTTTGTGCCTTCAAATTACTAATAAGATGTAACTTCGTGTTGCCCTTTTCTCCGTACACCATTAAGGGTTTTCCTTTTTCTCGTATAATGCGAATTGCATTTTTGTAACAAACGATCTCTGCTTTCACTTCTTTCAACCAGTCCATACCGATTATCACATCAAAACTTTCTAACTCTACTGGTATCAAGTCAATCTTAAATGTTTCGCTAACCAGTTTAATTTCTCGATTCCGACATATATTATCTGCTGAAATTAATTTACCATTTGCTAATTCGAGTAAAAATTTACTATCCAACGACGTCAATGGACAACTTAATTTAGCACAAAAATCTCTACTCATATAGCTTCTATCCGCACCCGAATCAAATAAAACGTAAGCAGATTTATTGTCAATAAGAAACGTACCCGTAACAAGCTCCGGGTCTTCCTGTGCCTCTGCCGCATTAATATTGAAAACTCTTCCGCGGCCTTGTCCATTCGTGTTCTCCTGGTTCGGGAAATTTCTAATAATGTGGCCCGGTTTTCCACATTTATAACAAACTACATTGGCATAACTTGCTCCGACACTACTTGCTCCGCCATTACTCGTTCCGACACCATTTGTTCCTTTCGTTCTGTTAACCCCTGGTCCGTAGACCTCACACTTCGCCGCGTATGACCATTTCTTTTACACTTGTTGCAAAATTTGGTACAGAACCCCGAGTGATACTTTTCACACCTTTGGCATAGCTGCTTCTGATTGTTGTTGTTGTTGCGGTTGTTATTGTTGTTGGGATGATTGTTGTAGTTGCTGTTGTTGTTGTTGTTGTTGTTGTTGTTGTTGTTGTTGTTGTTGTTGTTGTTGGGCCGTTTGTTGTAGTTGCGATTGATGTTGCGATTGATGTTGCGATTGTAGTGACCCGAACTTTTCCATGGTTATATATATTAATTGTGTAGTGACCCGAACTTTTCCATGTTTATATATATTAATTGAGATTGATATTTACATGATTAAATGTTTCCAACATGTTAAGCAATCAAACTTGTTAAGACTTGATTAATTGAAATATGTTTCATATAGACAATTGACCACCCAAGTTGACCGGTGATTCACGAACGTTAAAACTTGTAAAAACTATACGATGACATATATATGGTTATATATATAGTTAACATGTTTTTATTATAAGTATGTATCTCATTAGGTATTTTAACAATGAGTTATATACATAAAAATGAGACTATTAATTTAAGAAACTCGAAAACGATATATATAACGATTATCGTTATAACAACGTCTTACTAGGTACATATGAATCATATTAAGATATTGATACACTTGGTTAATTATGTTAAATGATAAGTAAATATATTATTAAGTGCATTAACAATGAAATACATATGTAAAAATAAGACTACTAACTTAATGATTTCGAAACGAGACATATATGTAACGATTATCGTTGTAACGACATTTAACTGTATATACATCATACTGAGATATATTATATATCATAATATCATGATAATATAACAATTTAACATCTCATTTGTTATAATAAACAATGGGTTAACAACATTCAACAAGATCATTAACCTAAAGGTTTCAAAACAACATTTACATGTAACGACTAACGATGACTTAACGACTCAGTTAAAATGTATATACATGTAGTGTTTTAATATGTATTCATACACTTTTGAAAGACTTCAAGACACTTATCAAAATACTTCTACTTAACAAAAATGCTTACAATTACATCCTCGTTCAGTTTCATCAACAATTCTACTCGTATGCACCCGTATTCGTACTCGTACAATACACAGCTTTTAGATGTATGTACTATTGGTATATACACTCCAATGATCAGCTCTTAGCAGCCCATGTGAGTCACCTAACACATGTGGGAACCATCATTTGGCAACTAGCATGAAATATCTCATAAAATTACAAAAATATGAGTAATCATTCATGACTTATTTACATGAAAACAAAATTACATATCCTTTATATCTAATCCATACACCAACGACCAAAAACACCTACAAACACTTTCATTCTTCAATTTTCTTCATCTAATTGATCTCTCTCAAGTTCTATCTTCAAGTTCTAAGTGTTCTTCATAAATTCCAAAAGTTCTAGTTTCATAAAATCAAGAATACTTTCAAGTTTGCTAGCTCACTTCCAATCTTGTAAGGTGATCATCCAACCTCAAGAAATCTTTGTTTCTTACAGTAGGTTATCATTCTAATACAAGGTAATAATCATATTCAAACTTTGGTTCAATTTCTATAACTATAACAATCTTATTTCAAGTGATGATCTTACTTGAACTTGTTTTCGTGTCATGATTCTGCTTCAAGAACTTCGAGCCATCCAAGGATCCATTGAAGCTAGATCCATTTTTCTCTTTTCCAGTAGGTTTATCCAAGGAACTTAAGGTAGTAATGATGTTCATAACATCATTCGATTCATACATATAAAGCTATCTTATTCGAAGGTTTAAACTTGTAATCACTAGAACATAGTTTAGTTAATTCTAAACTTGTTCGCAAACAAAAGTTAATCCTTCTAACTTGACTTTTAAAATCAACTAAACACATGTTATATATCTATATGATATGCTAACTTAATGATTTAAAACCTGGAAACACGAAAAACACCGTAAAACCGGATTTACGCCGTCGTAGTAACACCGCGGGCTGTTTTGGGTTAGTTAATTAAAAACTATGATAAACTTTGATTTAAAAGTTGTTATTCTGAGAAAATGATTTTTATTATGAACATGAAACTATATCCAAAAATTATGGTTAAACTCAAAGTGGAAGTATGTTTTCTAAAATGGTCATCTAGACGTCGTTCTTTCGACTGAAATGACTACCTTTACAAAAACGACTTGTAACTTATTTTTCCGACTATAAACCTATACTTTTTCTGTTTAGATTCATAAAATAGAGTTCAATATGAAACCATAGCAATTTGATTCACTCAAAACGGATTTAAAATGAAGAAGTTATGGGTAAAACAAGATTGGATAATTTTTCTCATTTTAGCTACGTGAAAATTGGTAACAAATCTATTCCAACCATAACTTAATCAAATTGTATTGTATATTATGTAATCTTGAGATACCATAGACACGTATACAATGTTTCTACCTATCATGTCGACACATCTATATATATTTCGGAACAACCATAGACACTCTATATGTGAATGTTGGAGTTAGCTATACAGGGTTGAGGTTGATTCCAAAATATATATAGTTTGAGTTGTGATCAATACTGAGATACGTATACACTGGGTCGTGGATTGATTCAAGATAATATTTATCGATTTATTTCTGTACATCTAATTGTGGACAACTAGTTGTAGGTTACTAACGAGGACAGCTGACTTAATAAACTTAAAACATCAAAATATATTAAAAGTGTTGTAAATTTATTTTGAACATACTTTGATATATATGTATATATTGTTATAGGTTCGTGAATCAACCAGTGGCCAAGTCTTACTTCCCGACGAAGTAACAATCTGTGAAAGTGAGTTATAGTCCCACTTTTAAAATCTAATATTTTTGGGATGAGAATACATGCAGGTTTTATAAATGATTTACAAAATAGACACAAGTACGTGAAACTATATTCTATGGTTGAATTATCGAAATCGAATATGCCCCTTTTTATTAAGTCTGGTAATCTAAGAATTAGGGAACAGACACCCTAATTGACGCGAATCCTAAAGATAGATCTATTGGGCCTAACAAACCCCATCCAAAGTACCGGATGCTTTAGTACTTCGAAATTTATATCATATCCGAAGGGTGTCCCGGAATGATGGGGATATTCTTATATATGCATCTTGTTAATGTCGGTTACCAGGTGTTCACCATATGAATGATTTTTATCTCTAGGTATGGGATGTGTATTGAAATATGAAATCTTGTGGTCTATTGTTACGATTTGATATATATAGGTTAAACCTATAACTCACCAACATTTTTGTTGACGTTTAAAGCATGTTTATTCTCAGGTGAATATTAAGAGCTTCCGCTGTTGCATACTAAAATAAGGACAAGATTTGGAGTCCATGTTTGTATGATATTGTGTAAAAACTACATTCAAGAAACTGATTTCGATGTAACATATTTGTATTGTAAACCATTATGTAATGGTCGTGTGTAAACAGGATATTTTAGATTATCATTATTTGATAATCTACGTAAAGCTTTTTAAACCTTTATTTATGAAATAAAGGTTATGGTTTGTTTTAAAAATGAATGCAGTCTTTGAAAAACGTCTCATATAGAGGTCAAAACCTCGCAACGAAATCAATTAATATGGAACGTTTTTAATCAATAAGAACGGGACATTTCAGTTGGTATCCGAGCGTTGGTCTTAGGGAACCAGAATTTTGTATTAGTGTGTCTTATCAAGTTTGTTAGGATGCATTAGTGAGTCTGGACTTCGACCGTGTTTACTTGAAAAATGATTGCTTAACAAATTTTGTTGGAAACTATATATTTTTAACATGTGAATATTATGTGATATATTAATCTCTTAACGCGTTTGATATTATGTGATAGATGTCTACCTCTAGAACAAGTCCCATTGACTCACCTAATAATAATGAAGAGTCAAATGTAAATTGGAATGATTCGTGGACTGATTCACAAGTTCCCGAAGAGGAACCGGAAGAAGAGTCGGAACCGGAAGAAGAATCGGAACCGGAAGAAGAATCGGAACCGGATGAAGAAATAGAACCGGTGGGGGAAATAATAAAACGGTTAAGTAAAAGAAAATTCTCAACCAACCGACCAAGGTTAATTATGGTCAATGGTGTTTCCGCCAAGGAAGCAAAATATTGGGAGGATTACCAATTCTCTGATGAATCGGATTCCGACGAGAATTCCGATGATGTTATAGAAATTACCCCAACTGAATTTAAAAAGGCAAAAGAAAATAATAAGGGAAAGGGCATAAAAATAGAGAAATCTAATTCCAACCCCGATGAACTTTATATGTATCGTCAACCCCCGAAGTCCTTAAGTTGTAACAATGACCCGGGAACCTCTAAACCACCAGGTTTTTCTAAACCAATGTGGAAAATTACGGCTCGTATTAGGGGAACATCATATATCCCTAGAAACCTGGCAAAACGAACCAAAACCGAAGAAGAAGAAACGAGCGAGTCGGAATAAGATAGTTGTATTCGTGTGGTGTAATATATGTAATATAGTGTGCTTATGCTTTATGATATATGTAAAAATTGCTTGTATTAATAAGTATTTTTTTATGAATCTAACTCTTGTCTATTTTACAGTTTAAAAACACAAAATGGATAGACAACCCAATATTTTAAGAGACCTACCCGGAGACATGATTGATGAAATCTTGTCTAGAGTCGGTCAGAATTCCTCGGCACAACTATTTAAGGCGAGATCAGTTTGTAAGACATTCGAAGAACGTTCCAAGAATGTCTTGGTTTATAAGAGACTTTCGTTTGAAAGATGGGGGATATCACATTGGGAAACCCATAAGTTACGATGTGTTTACTTTGACGCATATATTGCGGGGAACCCAAATGCTATTTTACGCAACGGGTTAAGAAACTATTTTGACTCAATATATCCGAATATTGGACTTCGTGATTTAGAAAAAGCGGCTAACATGCAACATAAAGAAGCATGTTATGCTTACGGATTAGTAATGTTCGCTTCTCACCAAAGTGAGAACAAGAACATCGGGCTACAACTATTAAACAAAACGTTTCCACAAGTGACGGAGTCGGTAATTGGGGTAAGAAATGAGGTTTTTAGATTATTACGGGACTGTTGGACATTACGTAACCCTCGTCCCTTTGACGACGTTACAACACGCTGTCTTATCAATGGCCATAACGGTTATGTTGCACAAGACCAAGGATGGGAAGTAGTCCTAGTAAAACCAGAATGCATGACTTGTTTCTGGACGTATGAATTACGTGTCTTTATTGCCTTTGCTGAACGACTTGTGTACTAGCTAGAATTATCTTCACAACTATCTTGTATCAAAGTTATTGTGTGCTATATTTCATGCTTTATGTAAAATAAGCGGAATTGTAAGTTTGTAAAATATTGTATAAAAGTTTGAACGCGAAATATTATTATAATCAGTTTTTCATATAGAATTGTAGTAGTTGAATTGTATATTAGCTACTAAGTATGAACTTAACGGGTAAGTACTACCCGAATTTAAACTTATAAAATGCTAATATGAAGAAAAAGCTTTTATAAATGAGTTCATATTATGCTACGAAATACTATTAACTACTCTTAATATTCTGTATGATTAACTTGTTCCATTTGACTATTTTGAAGTTAATGGCACCGACTACTCGACACACCGTGAATATGAATGAAGAGGAATTCCGTACTTTTCTAGTTTCAAACATAGCTGCAGTACAGGCTGCGCTACATACCAACAATAACCTTGGATCTAGCAGTACAGGAAATCGTGTAGGATGCACCTACAAGGAATTCACTGCCTGTAAACCTTTGGAATTTGATGGAACCGAAGGACCGATCGGATTGAAACGGTGGACCGAGAAGGTCGAATCGGTGTTTGCCATAAGTAAGTGTACTGAAGAGGACAAAGTGAAGTACGCTACGCATACCT
Organism: Rutidosis leptorrhynchoides; assembly: GCF_046630445.1. NCBI lineage: Eukaryota > Viridiplantae > Streptophyta > Magnoliopsida > Asterales > Asteraceae > Rutidosis > Rutidosis leptorrhynchoides. The sequence goes on from NC_092341.1 coordinate 181,493,060, forward strand.
TCACAGGTTCTGCGTTAACATGGTGGAATACCTATCTAGAACAAGTGGGACAAGATGATGCGTACGCACTACCGTGGTCAGCATTCAAGCACTTGATGAACGAGAAGTACCGTCCGAGAACCGAGGTCAATAAGCTCAAGACAGAACTTAGAGGGTTACGAACCCAAGGATTTGATATTACCACGTACGAAAGACGATTCACAGAATTGTGCCTATTGTGTCCGGGAGCATTCGAAGATGAGGAAGAGAAGATCGACGCATTTGTGAAAGGATTACCGGAAAGAATCCAAGAAGATATAAGTTCACACGAGCCCACCTCCATACAACAGGCATGTAGAATGGCTCACAAACTCGTGAACCAAATTGAAGAAAGAATTAAAGAACAGACTGCTGAAGAGGCCAATGTGAAGCAAGTCAAAAGAAAGTGGGAGGAAAACGGTGATAAGAATCACCAATACAACAACAACAGCAATTACAACAATAATCGCAACAATTATCCCAACAATCGCAACATCAATCGCAACTACAACAAACGGCCTAACAACAACAACAACAACAACAACAGCAACTACAACAATCATCCCAACAACAATAATAACCGCAACAACAACAACAATCAGAAGCAGCTATGCCAAAGGTGTGAAAAGAATCACTCGGGGTTCTGCACCAAATTTTGCAACAAGTGTAAAAGAAATGGTCATAGCGCGGCGAAGTGTGAGGTCTACGGACCAGGGGTTAATAGAACGAAAGGAACAAATGGTGTCGGAACGAGTAATGGCGGAGCAAGTAGTGTCGGAGCAAGTTATGCCAATGTAGTTTGTTATAAATGTGGAAAACCGGGCCACATTATTAGAAATTGCCCGAACCAGGAGAACACGAATGGACACGGCCGTGGAAGAGTTTTCAATATTAATGCGGCAGAGGCACAGGAAAACCCGGAGCTTGTTACGGGTACGTTTCTTTTTGACAATAAATCTGCTTACGTTTTATTTGATTCGGGTGCGGATAGAAGCTATATGAGTAGAGATTTTTGTGCTAAATTAAGTTGTCCATTGACGCCTTTGGATAGTAAATTTTTACTCGAATTAGCAAATGGTAAATTAATTTCAGCAGATAATATATGTCAGAATCGAGAAATTAAACTGGTTAGCGAAACATTTAAGATTGATTTGATACCAGTAGAGTTAGGGAGTTTTGATGTGATAATCGGTATGGACTGGTTGAAAGAAGTGAAAGCGGAGATCGTTTGTTACAAAAATGCAATTCGCATTATACGAGAAAAAGGAAAACCCTTAATGGTGTACGGAGAAAAGGGCAACACGAAGCTACATCTTATTAGTAATTTGAAGGCACAAAAACTAATAAGAAAAGGTTGCTATGCTGTTCTAGCACACGTCAAGAAAGTACAAACTGAAGAAAAGAGCATCAATGATGTTCCCGTCGCAAAAGAATTTCCTGATGTATTTCCGAAATAATTACCGGGATTACCCCCACATCGATCCGTTGAATTTCAAATAGATCTTGTACCAGGAGCTGCACCAATAGCTCGTGCTCCTTACAGACTCGCACCCAGCGAGATGAAAGAACTACAAAGCCAATTACAAGAACTTTTAGAGCGTGGTTTCATTCGACCAAGCACATCACCGTGGGGAGCTCCTGTTTTGTTTGTCAAGAAGAAAGATGGTACATTCAGGTTGTGTATCGACTACCGAGAGTTGAACAAACTTACCATCAAAAACCGCTACCTACTACCGAGAATCGATGACTTATTTGATCAACTACAAGGCTCGTCTGTTTATTCAAAGATTGACTTACGTTCCGGGTATCATCAAATGCGGGTGAAAGAAGATGATATTCCAAAGACTGCTTTCAGAACACGTTACGGTCATTACGAGTTTATGGTCATGCCGTTTGGTTTAACTAATGCACCAGCTGTGTTCATGGACCTTATGAACCGAGTGTGTGGACCATACCTTGACAAGTTTGTCATTGTTTTCATTGATGACATACTTATTTACTCAAAGAATGACCAAGAACACGGTGAACATTTGAGAAAGGTGTTAGAAGTATTGAGGAAGGAAGAATTGTACGCTAAGTTTTCAAAGTGTGCATTTTGGTTGGAAGAAGTTCAATTCCTCGGTCACATAGTGAACAAAGAAGGTATTAAGGTGGATCCGGCAAAGATAGACACTGTTGAAAAGTGGGAAACCCCGAAAACTCCGAAACACATACGCCAGTTTTTAGGACTAGCTGGTTACTACAGAAGGTTCATCCAAGACTTTTCCAGAATAGCAAAACCCTTGACTGCATTAACGCATAAAGGGAAGAAATTTGAATGGAATGATGAACAAGAGAAAGCGTTTCAGTTATTGAAGAAAAAGCTAACTACGGCACCTATATTGTCATTGCCTGAAGGGAATGATGATTTTGTGATTTATTGTGATGCATCAAAGCAAGGTCTCGGTTGTGTATTAATGCAACAAACGAAGGTGATTGCTTATGCGTCTAAACAATTGAAGATTCACGAACAAAATTATACGACGCATGATTTGGAATTAGGCGCGGTTGTTTTTGCATTAAAGACTTGGAGGCACTACTTATATGGGGTCAAAAGTATTATATATACCGACCACAAAAGTCTTCAACACATATTTAATCAGAAACAACTGAATATGAGGCAGCGTAGGTGGATTGAATTATTGAATGATTACGACTTTGAGATTCGTTACCACCCGGGGAAGGCAAATGTGGTAGCCGATGCCTTGAGCAGGAAGGACAGAGAACCCATTCGAGTAAAATCTATGAATATAATGATTCATAATAACATTACTACTCAAATAAAGGAGGCGCAACAAGGAGTTTTAAAAGAGGAAAATTTAAAGGATGAAATACCCAAAGGATCGGAGAAGCATCTTAATATTCGGGAAGACGGAACCCGGTATAGGGCTGAAAGGATTTGGGTACCAAAATTTGGAGATATGAGAGAAATGGTACTTAGAGAAGCTCATAAAACCAGATACTCAATACATCCTGGAACGGGGAAGATGTACAAGGATCTCAAGAAACATTTTTGGTGGCCGGGTATGAAAGTCGATGTTGCTAAATACGTAGGAGAATGTTTGACGTGTTCTAAGGTCAAAGCTGAGCATCAGAAACCATCAGGTCTACTTCAACAACCCGAAATCCCAGAATGGAAATGGGAAAACATTACCATGGATTTCATCACTAAATTGCCAAGGACTGCAAGTGGTTTTGATACTATTTGGGTAATAGTTGATCGTCTCACCAAATCAGCACACTTCCTGCCAATAAGAGAAGATGACAAGATGGAGAAGTTAGCACGACTGTATTTGAAGGAAGTCGTCTCCAGACATGGAATACCAATCTCTATTATCTCTGATAGGGATGGTAGATTTATTTCAAGATTCTGGCAGACATTACAGCAAGCATTAGGAACTCGTCTAGACATGAGCACTGCCTATCATCCACAAACTGATGGGCAGAGTGAAAGGACGATACAAACGCTTGAAGACATGCTACGAGCATGTGTTATTGATTTCGGAAACAGTTGGGATCGACATCTACCGTTAGCAGAATTTTCCTACAACAACAGCTACCATTCAAGCATTGAGATGGCGCCGTTTGAAGCACTTTATGGTAGAAAGTGCAGGTCTCCGATTTGTTGGAGTGAAGTGGGAGATAGACAGATTACGGGTCCGGAGATTATACAAGAAACTACCGAGAAGATCATCCAAATTCAACAACGGTTGAAAACCGCCCAAAGTCGACAAAAGAGCTACGCTGACATTAAAAGAAAAGATATAGAATTTGAAATTGGAGAGATGGTCATGCTTAAAGTTGCACCTTGGAAAGGCGTTGTTCGATTTGGTAAACGAGGGAAATTAAATCCAAGGTATATTGGACCATTCAAGATTATTGATCGTATCGGACCAGTAGCTTACCGACTTGAGTTACCTCAACAACTCGCGGCTGTACATAACACTTTCCACGTCTCGAATTTGAAGAAATGTTTTGCTAAAGAAGATCTCACTATTCCGTTAGATGAAATCCAAATCAACGAAAAACTTCAATTCATCGAAGAAACCGTCGAAATAATGGATTGTGAGGTTAAAAGACTTAAGCAAAACAAGATACCAATTGTTAAGGTTCGATGGAATGCTCGTAGAGGACCCGAGTTCACCTGGGAGCTTGAAGATCAGATGAAGAAGAAATACCCGCATCTATTTCCAGAAGATTCGTCAACACCTTCAACAGCTTAAAATTTCGGGACGAAATTTATTTAACGGGTAGGTACTGTAGTGACCCGAACTTTTCCATGTTTATATATATTAATTGAGATTGATATTTACATGATTAAATGTTTCCAACATGTTAAGCAATCAAACTTGTTAAGACTTGATTAATTGAAATATGTTTCATATAGACAATTGACCACCCAAGTTGACCGGTGATTCACGAACGTTAAAACTTGTAAAAACTATACGATGACATATATATGGTTATATATATAGTTAACATGTTTTTATTATAAGTATGTATCTCATTAGGTATTTTAACAATGAGTTATATACATAAAAATGAGACTATTAATTTAAGAAACTCGAAAACGATATATATAACGATTATCGTTATAACAACGTCTTACTAGGTACATATGAATCATATTAAGATATTGATACACTTGGTTAATTATGTTAAATGATAAGTAAATATATTATTAAGTGCATTAACAATGAAATACATATGTAAAAATAAGACTACTAACTTAATGATTTCGAAACGAGACATATATGTAACGATTATCGTTGTAACGACATTTAACTGTATATACATCATACTGAGATATATTATATATCATAATATCATGATAATATAACAATTTAACATCTCATTTGTTATAATAAACAATGGGTTAACAACATTCAACAAGATCATTAACCTAAAGGTTTCAAAACAACATTTACATGTAACGACTAACGATGACTTAACGGCTCAGTTAAAATGTATATACATGTAGTGTTTTAATATGTATTCATACACTTTTGAAAGACTTCAAGACACTTATCAAAATACTTCTACTTAACAAAAATGCTTACAATTACATCCTCGTTCAGTTTCATCAACAATTCTACTCGTATGCACCCGTATTCGTACTCGTACAATACACAGCTTTTAGATGTATGTACTATTGGTATATACACTCCAATGATCAGCTCTTAGCAGCCCATGTGAGTCACCTAACACATGTGGGAACCATCATTTGGCAACTAGCATGAAATATCTCATAAAATTACAAAAATATGAGTAATCATTCATGACTTATTTACATGAAAACAAAATTACATATCCTTTATATCTAATCCATACACCAACGACCAAAAACACCTACAAACACTTTCATTCTTCAATTTTCTTCATCTAATTGATCTCTCTCAAGTTCTATCTTCAAGTTCTAAGTGTTCTTCATAAATTCCAAAAGTTCTAGTTTCATAAAATCAAGAATACTTTCAAGTTTGCTAGCTCACTTCCAATCTTGTAAGGTGATCATCCAACCTCAAGAAATCTTTGTTTCTTACAGTAGGTTATCATTCTAATACAAGGTAATAATCATATTCAAACTTTGGTTCAATTTCTATAACTATAACAATCTTATTTCAAGTGATGATCTTACTTGAACTTGTTTTCGTGTCATGATTCTGCTTCAAGAACTTCGAGCCATCCAAGGATCCATTGAAGCTAGATCCATTTTTCTCTTTTCCAGTAGGTTTATCCAAGGAACTTAAGGTAGTAATGATGTTCATAACATCATTCGATTCATACATATAAAGCTATCTTATTCGAAGGTTTAAACTTGTAATCACTAGAACATAGTTTAGTTAATTCTAAACTTGTTCGCAAACAAAAGTTAATCCTTCTAACTTGACTTTTAAAATCAACTAAACACATGTTCTATATCTATATGATATGCTAACTTAATGATTTAAAACCTGGAAACACGAAAAACACCGTAAAACCGGATTTACGCCGTCGTAGTAACACCGCGGGCTGTTTTGGGTTAGTTAATTAAAAACTATGATAAACTTTGATTTAAAAGTTGTTATTCTGAGAAAATGATTTTTATTATGAACATGAAACTATATCCAAAAATTATGGTTAAACTCAAAGTGGAAGTATGTTTTCTAAAATGGTCATCTAGACGTCGTTCTTTCGACTGAAATGACTACCTTTACAAAAACGACTTGTAACTTATTTTTCCGACTATAAACCTATACTTTTTCTGTTTAGATTCATAAAATAGAGTTCAATATGAAACCATAGCAATTTGATTCACTCAAAACGGATTTAAAATGAAGAAGTTATGGGTAAAACAAGATTGGATAATTTTTCTCATTTTAGCTACGTGAAAATTGGTAACAAATCTATTCCAACCATAACTTAATCAAATTGTATTGTATATTATGTAATCTTGAGATACCATAGACACGTATACAATGTTTCTACCTATCATGTCGACACATCTATATATATTTCGGAACAACCATAGACACTCTATATGTGAATGTTGGAGTTAGCTATACAGGGTTGAGGTTGATTCCAAAATATATATAGTTTGAGTTGTGATCAATACTGAGATACGTATACACTGGGTCGTGGATTGATTCAAGATAATATTTATCGATTTATTTCTGTACATCTAATTGTGGACAACTAGTTGTAGGTTACTAACGAGGACAGCTGACTTAATAAACTTAAAACATCAAAATATATTAAAAGTGTTGTAAATTTATTTTGAACATACTTTGATATATATGTATATATTGTTATAGGTTCGTGAATCAACCAGTGGCCAAGTCTTACTTCCCGACGAAGTAACAATCTGTGAAAGTGAGTTATAGTCCCACTTTTAAAATCTAATATTTTTGGGATGAGAATACATGCAGGTTTTATAAATGATTTACAAAATAGACACAAGTACGTGAAACTATATTCTATGGTTGAATTATCGAAATCGAATATGCCCCTTTTTATTAAGTCTGGTAATCTAAGAATTAGGGAACAGACACCCTAATTGACGCGAATCCTAAAGATAGATCTATTGGGCCTAACAAACCCCATCCAAAGTACCGGATGCTTTAGTACTTCGAAATTTATATCATATCCGAAGGGTGTCCCGGAATGATGGGGATATTCTTATATATGCATCTTGTTAATGTCGGTTACCAGGTGTTCACCATATGAATGATTTTTATCTCTAGGTATGGGATGTGTATTGAAATATGAAATCTTGTGGTCTATTGTTACGATTTGATATATATAGGTTAAACCTATAACTCACCAACATTTTTGTTGACGTTTAAAGCATGTTTATTCTCAGGTGAATATTAAGAGCTTCCGCTGTTGCATACTAAAATAAGGACAAGATTTGGAGTCCATGTTTGTATGATATTGTGTAAAAACTACATTCAAGAAACTGATTTCGATGTAACATATTTGTATTGTAAACCATTATGTAATGGTCGTGTGTAAACAGGATATTTTAGATTATCATTATTTGATAATCTACGTAAAGCTTTTTAAACCTTTATTTATGAAATAAAGGTTATGGTTTGTTTTAAAAATGAATGCAGTCTTTGAAAAACGTCTCATATAGAGGTCAAAACCTCGCAACGAAATCAATTAATATGGAACGTTTTTAATCAATAAGAACGGGACATTTCAAATTGAGATTGATATTTACATGATTAAATGTTTCCAACATGTTAAGCAATCAAACTTGTTAAGACTTGATTAATTGAAATATGTTTCATATAGACAATTGACCACCCAAGTTGACCGGTGATTCACGAACGTTAAAACTTGTAAAAACTATATGATGACATATATATGGATATATATATAGTTAACATGATACTATGATAAGTAAACATATCATTAAGTATATTAACAATGAACTACATATGTAAAAACAAGACTACTAACTTAATGATTTTTAAACGAGACATATATGTAACGATTATCGTTGTAAAGACATTTAATGTATATATATATCATATTAAGAGATATTCATACATGATAATATCATGATAATATAATAATTTAAAATCTCATTTGATATTATAAACATTGGGTTAACAACATTTAACAAGATCGTTAACCTAAAGGTTTCAAAACAACACTTACATGTAACGACTAACGATGACTTAACGACTCAGTTAAAATGTATATACATGTAGTGTTTTAATATGTATTTATACACTTTTGAAAGACTTCAATACACTTATCAAAATACTTCTACTTAACAAAAATGCTTACAATTACATCCTCGTTCAGTTTCATCAACAATTCTACTCGTATGCACCCGTATTCGTACTCGTACAATACACAGCTTTTAGATGTATGTACTATTGGTATATACACTCCAATGATCAGCTCTTAGCAGCCCATGTGAGTCACCTAACACATGTGGGAACCATCATTTGGCAACTAGCATGAAATATCTCATAAAATTACAAAAATATGAGTAATCATTCATGACTTATTTACATGAAAACAAAATTACATATCCTTTATATCTAATCCATACACCAACGACCAAAAACACCTACAAACACTTTCATTCTTCAATTTTCTTCATCTAATGGATCTCTCTCAAGTTCTATCTTCAAGTTCTAAGTGTTCTTCATAAATTCTACAAGTTCTAGTTACATAAAATCAAGAATACTTTCAAGTTTGCTAGCTCACTTCCAATCTTGTAAGTTGATCATCCAACCTCAAGAAATCTTTGTTTCTTACAGTAGGTTATCATTGTAATACAAGGTAATAATCATATTCAAACTTTGGTTCAATTTCTATAACTATAACAATCTTATTTCAAGTGATGATCTTACTTGAACTTGTTTTCGTGTCATGATTCTGCTTCAAGAACTTCGAGCCATCCAAGGATCCGTTGAAGCTAGATCCATTTTTCTCTTTTCCAGTAGGTTTATCCAAGGAACTTAAGGTAGTAATGATGCTCATAACATCATTCGATTCATACATATAAAGCTATCTTATTCGAAGGTTTAAACTTGTAATCACTAGAACATAGTTTAGTTAATTCTAAACTTGTTCGCAAACAAAAGTTAATCCTTCTAACTTGACTTTTAAAATCAACTAAACACATGTTCTATATCTATATGATATGCTAACTTAATGATTTAAAACCTGGAAACACGAAAAACACCGTAAAACCGGATTTACGCCGTCGTAGTAACACCGCGGGCTGTTTTGGGTTAGTTAATTAAAAACTATGATAAACTTTGATTTAAAAGTTGTTATTCAAAGAAAATGATTTTTATTATGAACATGAAACTATATCCAAAAATTATGGTTAAACTCAAAGTGGAAGTATGTTTTCTAAAATGGTCATCTAGACGTCGTTCTTTCGACTGAAATGACTACCTTTACAAAAACGACTTGTAACTTATTTTTCTGACTATAAACCTATACTTTTTCTGTTTAGATTCATAAAATAGAGTTCAATATGAAACCATAGCAATTTGATTCACTCAAAACGGATTTAAAATGAAGAAGTTATGGGTAAAACAAGATTGGATATTTTTCTCATTTTAGCTACGTGAAAATTGGTAATAAATCTATTCCAACCAAAACTTAATCAACTTGTATTGTATATTATGTAATCTTGAGATACCATAGACACGTATACAATGTTTCGACCTATCATGTCGACACATCTATATATATTTCGGAACAACCATAGACACTCTATATGTGAATGTTGGAGTTAGCTATACAGGGTTGAGGTTGATTCCAAAATATATATAGTTTGAGTTGTGATCAATACTGAGATACGTATACACTGGGTCGTGGATTGATTCAAGATAATATTTATCGATTTATTTCTGTACATCTAACTGTGGACAACTAGTTGTAGGTTACTAACGAGGACAGCTGACTTAATAAACTTAAAACATCAAAATATATTAAAAGTGTTGTAAATATATTTTGAACATACTTTGATATATATGTATATATTGTTATAGGTTCGTGAATCAACCAGTGGCCAAGTCTTACTTCCCGACGAAGTAAAAATCTGTGAAAGTGAGTTATAGTCCCACTTTTAAAATCTAATATTTTTGGGATGAGAATACATGCAGGTTTTATAAATAATTTACAAAATAGACACAAGTACGTGAAACTACATTCTATGGTTGAATTATCGAAATCGAATATGCCCCATTTTATTAAGTCTGGTAATCTAAGAATTAGGGAACAGACACCCTAATTGACGCGAATCCTAAAGATAGATCTATTGGGCCTAACAAACCCCATCCAAAGTACCGGATGCTTTAGTACTTCGAAATTTATATCATATCCGAAGGGTGTCCCGGAATGATGGGGATATTCTTATATATGCATCTTGTTAATGTCAGTTACCAGGTGTTCACCATATGAATGATTTTTATCTCTATGTATGGGATGTGTATTGAAATATGAAATCTTGTGGTCTATTATTATGATTTGATATATATAGGTTAAACCTATAACTCACCAACATTTTTGTTGACGTTTTAAGCATGTTTATTCTCAGGTGATTATTAAGAGCTTCCGCTGTCGCATACTTAAATAAGGACGAGATTTGGAGTCCATGCTTGTATGATATTGTGTAAAAACTGCATTCAAGAAACTTATTTTGTTGTAACATATTTGTATTGTAAACCATTATGTAATGGTCGTGTGTAAACCATCATTATTTGATAATCTACGTAAAGCTTTTTAAACCTTTATTGATAAAATAAAGGTTATGGTTTGTTTTAAAATGAATGCAGTCTTTGAAAAACGTCTCATATAGAGGTCATAACCTCGCAACGAAATCAATTAATATGGAACGTTTTTAATCAATAAGAACGGGACATTTCAGCGATTGTTGGGATAATTGTTGCGATTATTGTTGTAATTGCTGTTGTTGTTGTATTGATGATTCTTATCACCGTTTTCCTCCCACTTTCTTTTGACTTGCTTCACATTGGCCTCTTCAGCCGTCTGTTCTTTAATTCTTTTCTCAATCTGGTTCACTAGTTTGTGAGCCATTCTACATGCCTGTTGTATGGAGGCGGGCTCGTGTGAACTTATATCTTCTTGGATTCTTTCCGGTAATCCTTTCACAAACGCGTCGATCTTCTCTTCCTCATCTTCGAACGCTCCCGGACACAATACCACAATTCTGTGAATCATCTTTCGTACGTGGTAATATCAAATCCTTGGGTTCGTAACCCTCTAAGTTCTGTCTTGAGCTTATTGACCTCGGTTCTGGGACGGTACTTCTCGTTCATCAAGTGCTTGAATGCTGACCACGGTAGTGCTTAAGCATCATCTTGTCCCACTTGCTCTAGATAGGTATTCCACCATGTTAACGCAGAACCTGTGAAGGTATGCGTAGCGTACTTCACTTTGTCCTCTTCAGTACACTTACTTATGGCAAACACCAATTTGACCTTCTCGGTCCACCGTTTCAATCCGATCGGTCCTTCGGTTCCATCAAATTCCAAAGGTTTGCAGGCAGTGAATTATTTGTAGGTGCATCCTACTCGATTTCCTGTACTGCTAGATCCAAGGTTATTGTTGGTATGTAGCGCAGCCTGTACTGCGGCTATGTTTGAAGCTAGAAAATTACGGAATTCCTCTTCATTCATATTCACGGTGTGTCGAGTAGTCGGTGCCATTTCCTTCAAAATAGTCAAATGGAACAAGTTAATCATACAGAATATTAAAAGTAGTCAATAGTATCTCGTAGCATAATATGAACTCATTTATAAAAGCTTTTTCTTCATATTAGCGTTTTATAAGTTTAAATTCGGGTAGTACCTACCCGTTAAGTTCATACTTAGTAGCTAATATACAATTCAACTACCACAATTCTATATGAAAAACTGATTATAATAATATTTCGCGTTCAAACTTTTACACAATATTTTACAAACTTACAATACCGGTTATTTTACATATAGCATGAAATATAGCACACAATAAATTTGATACAAGATGGTTGTGAAGATAATTCTAGCTAGTACACAAGTCGTTCAGCATAGGAAATAAAGACACGTAATTCATACATCCAGAAACAAGTCATGCATTCTGGTTTTACTAGGACTACTTCCCATCCTTGGTCTTGTGGAACATAACCGTTATGGCCGTTGATAAGACAGCGTGTTGTAACGTCGTCAAGGGGAGGAGGGTTACGTAATGTCCAACAGTCCTGTAACATTCTAAAAACCTCATTTCTTACCCCAATTACCGACTCCATCACTTGTGGGAACGTTTTGTTTAATAGTTGTAGCCCGATGTTCTTGTTCTCACTTTGGTGAGAAGCGAACATTACTAACCTGTAAGCATAACATGCTTCTTTATGTTGCATGTTAGCCGCTTTTTCTAAATCACGAAGTCCTATATTCGGATATATTGAGTCAAAATAATTTCTTAACCCGTTGCGTAAAATAGCATTTGGGTTCCCCGCAATATATGCGTCAAAGTAAACACATCGTAACTTATGGATTTCCCAATGTGATATCCCCCATCTTTCAAACGAAAGCCTTTTATAAACCAAGGCATTCTTGGAACGTTCTTCGAATGTCTTACAAACTGATCTCGCCTTAAATAGTTGTGCCGAGGAATTCTGACCGACTCTAGACAAGATTTCATCAATCATGTCTCCGGGTAGGTCTGTTAAAATATTGGGTTGTCTATCCATTTTGTGTTTTTATACTGTAAAATAGACAAGAGTTAGATTCATAAAAAAAAATACTTATTAATACAAGCAATTTTTACATATATCATAAAGCATAAGCACACTATATTACATATATTACACCACACGAATACAACTATCTTATTCCGACTTGCTCGTTTCTTCTTCTTCAGTTTTGGTTCGTTTTGACAAGTTTCTAGGGATATATGATGTTCCCCTAATACGAGCCATCGTTTTCCACATTGGTTTAGAAAAACCTGGTGGTTTAGAGGTTCCCGGGTTATTGTTACAACTTAAGAAATACGGGTGTTGACAATACATATAAAGTTCATCGGGTTTGGAATCAAATTTCTCTATTTTTATGCCCTTTCCCTTATTGTTCTCTTTTGCCTTATTAAATTGTGTTGGGGTAATTTCTATAACATCATCGGAATCCTTGTCGGGATCCAATTCATCGGAGAATTGGTAATCCTCCCAATACTTTGCTTCCTTGGCGGAAACACCATTGACCATAATTAACTTTGGTCGGTTGGTTGAGGATTTTCTTCTACTTAACCGTTTTATTATTTCCCCCACTGGTTCTATTTCTTCTTCCGGTTCCGATTCTTCTTCCGGTTCCGACTCTTCTTCCTATTCCTCTTCGGGAACTTGTGAATCAGTCCACGAATCATTCCAATTTACATTTGACTCTTCATTATTATTAGGTGAGTCAATGGGACTTGTTCTAGAGGTAGACATCTATCACATAATATCAAACACGTTAAGAGATTAATATATCACATAATATTCACATGTTAAAAATATATAGTTTCCAACAAAAAATTTTTAAGCAATCATTTTTCAAGTAAACACGGTCGAAGTCCAGACTCACTAATGCATCCTAACAAACTCGATAAGACACACTAATGCAAAATTCTGGTTCTCTAAGACCAACGCTCGGATACCAACTGAAATGTCCCGTTCTTATTGATTAAAAACGTTCCATATTAATTGATTTCGTTGCGAGGTTTTGACCTCTATATGAGACGTTTTTTAAAGACTGCATTCATTTTAAAACAAACCATAACCTTTATTTCATCAATAAAGGTTTAAAAATCTTTACGTAGATTATCAAATAATGATAATCTAAAATATCCTGTTTACACAAGACCATTACATAATGGTTTACAATACAAATATGTTACAACGAAATAAGTTTCTTGAATGCAGTTTTTACACAATATCATACAAGCATGGACTCCAAATCTCATCCTTATTTAAGTATGCGATAGCGGAAGCTCTTAATAATCACCTGAGAATAAACATGCTTAAAACGTCAACAAAAATGTTGGTGAGTTATAGGTTTTACCTATATATTATCAAATCATAATAATAGACCACAAGATTTCATATTTCAATACACATCCCATACATAGAGATAAAAATCATTCATATAGTGAACACCTGGTAACCGACATTAACAAGATGCATATTTAAGAATATCCCCATCATTCCGGGACACCCTTCGGATATGATATAAATTTCGAAGTACTAAAGCATCCGGTACTTTGGATGGGGTTTGTTAGGCCCAATAGATCTATCTTTAGGATTCGCGTCAATTAGGGTGTCTGTTCCCTAATTCTTAGATTACCAGACTTAATAAAAAGGGGCATATTCGATATCAATAATTCAACCATAGAATGTAGTTTCACGTACTTGTGTCTATTTTGTAAATCATTTATAAAACCTGCATGTATTCTCATCCCAAAAATATTAGATTTTAAAAGTGGGACTATAACTCACTTTCACAGATTTTTTACTTCGTCGGGAAGTAAGACTTGGCCACTGGTCGATTCACGAACCTATAACAAATATGTACATATATATCAAAGTATGTTCAAAATATATTTACAACACCTTTAATACATTTTGATGTTTTAAGTTTATTAAGTCAGCTGTCCTCGTTAGTAACCTACAACTAGTTGTCCACAGTTAGATGTGCAGAAATAAATCGATATATATTATCTTGAATCAATCCACGACCCAGTGTATACATATCTCAGTATTGATCACAACTCAAACTATATATATTTTGGAATCAACCTCAGCCCTGTATAGCTAACTCCAACATTCACATATAGAGTGTCTATGGTTGTTCCGAAATATATATAGATGTGTCGACATGATAGGTCGAAACATTGTATACGTGTCTATGGTATCTCAAGATTACATAATATACAATACAAGTTGATTAAGTTATGGTTGGAATAGATGTGTTACCAATTTTCACGTAGCTAAAATGAGTAGTTTTTACCAATTTTGTTTTGCTCGCCATTTCTTCGTTTCTAATCCGTTTTGAGTGATTTAAGCGGCCACGGTTTCGTATTGAACTTGACTTTATGAAACTAAACAGAAAAGGTATAGGTTTATAGTCGGAAATACAAGTTACAAGTCGTTTTTGAAAGAGGTAGTCATTTCCGTCGAAAGAACGACATTTTGATGACTGTTTTGAAAAACATACTTTCACTTTGAGTTTAACCATGATTTTTGGATATGGTTTCATGTTCATAAGAAAAATCATTTTCCCAGAAGTATAGCTTTTAAATCAAAGTTTTTCATAGTTTTTAATTATCCAAACCAAAACAGCCCCCGGTTGTAACTACGACGGCGTAAATCCGGTTTTATGGTATTTATCGTGTTTCCGTATTTTAAATCATTAAGTTAGCATATCATATAGATATAGATCATGTGTATAGTTGATTTTAAAAGTGTAGTTAGAAGGATTAACTTTATTTGCGAACAAGTTTAGAATTAACTAAACTATGTTCTAGTGATTACTAGTTTACCACTTCGAATATAATAGCTTTTTATGTATGAATCGAATGATGTTATGAACATCATTACTACCTTAAGTTCATTGGATAAACCTACTGGAAAAGAGAAAAATGGATCTAGCTTCAACGGATCCTTGGATGGCTCGAAGTTCTTGAAGCAGAATCATGACACGAAAACAAGTTCAAGTAAGATCATCACTTGAAATAAGATTGTTATAGTTATATAAATTGAACCAAAGTTTGAATATGATTATTACCTTGTATTAGAAAGATAACCTACTGTAAGTAACAAAGGTTTCTTGATCTTGGATGATTACTTGGAATGGATTTAGAAAACTTGGAAGTAAACTTGCAATCTTGGAAGTATTCTTGATTTTATGAAACTAGAACTTTTGGAATTTATGAAGAACACTTAGAACTTGAAGATAGAACTTATGAGAGATCAATTAGATGAAGAAAATTGAAGAATGAAAGTGTTTATAGGAGTTTTTGGTCGTTGGTGTATGGATTAGATATAAAGGATATGTAATTTTGTTTTCATGTAAATAAGTCATTAATGATTACTCATATTTTTGTAATTTTATGAGATATTTCATGCTAGTTGCCAAATGATGGTTCCCACATGTGTTAGGTGGCTCAAATGGGCTGCTAAGAGCTGATCATTGGAGTGTATATACCAATAGTACATACATCTAAAAGCTGTGTATTGTACGAGTACGAATACGGGTGCATACGAGTAGAATTGTTGATGAAACTGAACGAGGATGTAATTGTAAGCATTTTTGTTAAGTAGGAGTATTTTGATAAGTGTCTTGAAGTCTTTCAAAAGTGTATGAATACATATTAAAACACTACATGTATATACATTTTATCTGAGTCGTTAAGTCATCGTTAGTCGTTACATGTAAATGTTGTTTTGAAACCTTTAGGTTAACGATCTTGTTGAATGTTGTTAACCCATTGTTTATTATAATAAATGAGATGTTAAATTGTTATATTATCATGATATTATGATATATAATATATCTTAGTATGATATATATACAGTTAAATGTCGTTACAACGATAATCGTTACATATATGTCTCGTTTCGAAATCATTAAGTTAGTAGTCTTATTTTTACATATGTATTTCATTGTTAATACACTTAATAATATATTTACTTATTATTTAACATAATTAACCAAGTGTATCAATATCTTAATATGATTCATATGTACCTAGTAAGACGTTGTTATAACGATAATCGTTATATATATAGTTTTCGAGTTTCTTAAATTAATAGTCTCATTTTTATGTATATAACTCATTGTTAAAATATCTAATGAGATACATACTTATAATAAAATCATGTTAACTATATATATAACCATATATATCTCATCGTATAGTTTTTACAAGTTTTAACGTTCGTGAATCACCGATCAACTTGGGTGGTCAATTGTCTATATGAAACCTATTTCAATTAATCAAGTCTTAACAAGTTTGATTGCTTAACATGTTGGAAACACTTAATCATGTAAATAACAATTTCATTTAATATATATATATACATGGAAAAGTTCAGGTCACTACAATATGTACCTAGTAAGACGTTGTTATAACGATAATCGTTATATATATCGTTTTCGAGTTTCTTAAATTAATAGTCTCATATTTATGTATATAACTCATTGTTAAAATACCTAATGAGATACATACTTATAATAAAATCATGTTAACTATATATATAACCATATATATGTCATCGTATAGTTTTTACAAGTTTTAACGTTCGTGAATCACCGGTCAACTTGGGTGGTCAATTGTCTATATGAAACCTATTTCAATTAATCAAGTCTTAACAAGTTTGATTGCTTAACATGTTGGAAACACTTAATCATGTAAATAACAATTTCATTTATTATATATATAAACATGGAAAAGTTCAGGTCACTACAGTACCTACCCGTTAAATAAATTTCGTCCCGAAATTTTAAGCAGTTGGAGGTGTTGACGTATCTTCTGGAAATAAATGCGGGTATTTCTTCTTCATCTGATCTTCACGCTCCCAGGTGAACTCGGGTCCTCTACGAGCATTCCATCGAACCTTAACAATCGGTATCTTGTTTTGTTTAAGTCTCTTAACCTCACGATCCATTATTTCGACGGGTTCTTCAATGAATTGAAGTTTTTCATTGATTTGGATTTCGTCCAATGGAATAGTGAGATCTTCTTTAGCAAAACATTTCTTCAAATTTGAGACGTGGAAAGTGTTATGTACAGCCGCGAGTTGTTGAGGTAGCTCCAGTTGGTAAGCTACTGGTCCGACACGATCTATAATCTTGAATGGTCCAATGTACCTTGGATTTAGTTTCCTCCGTTTACCAAATCGAACAACGCCTTTCCAAGGTGAAACCTTAAGCATGACCATTTCTCCAATTTCAAACTCTATATCTTTTCTTTTACTGTCCGCGTAGCTCTTTTGTCGATTTTGGGCGGTTTTCAATCTTTGTTGAATTTGGATGATTTTCTCGGTAGTTTCTTGTATTATCTCCGGACCCGTAATATGTCTATCCCCCACTTCACTCCAACAAATCAGAGACCTGCACTTTCTACCATAAAGTGCTTCAAACGGCGCCATCTCAATGCTTGAATGGTAGCTGTTGTTGTAGGAAAATTCTGCTAACGTTAGATGTCGATCCCAACTGTTTCCGAAATCAATAACACATGCTCGTAGCATGTCTTCAAGCGTTTGTATCGTCCTTTCGCTCTGTCCATCAGTTTGTGGATGATAGGCAGTACTCATGTCTAGACGAGTTCCTAATGCTTGCTGTAATGTCTGCCAGAATCTTGAAATAAATCTGCCATCCCTATCAGAGATAATAGAGATTGGTATTCCATGTCTGGAGACGACTTCCTTCAAATGCAGTCGTGCTAACTTCTCCATCTTGTCATCTTCTCTTATTGGCAGGAAGTGTGCTGATTTGGTGAGACGATCAACTATTACCCAAATAGTATCAAAACCACTTGCAGTCCTTGGCAATTTAGTGATGAAATCCATGGTAATGTTTTCCCATTTCCATTCCGGGATTTCGGGTTGTTGAAGTAGACCTGATGGTTTCTGATGCTCAGCTTGACCTTAGAACACGTCAAACATTCTCCTACGTATTTAGCAATATCGGCTTTCATACCTGGCCACCAAAAATGTTTCTTAAGATCCTTGTACATCTTCCCCGTTCCAGGATGTATTGAGTATCTGGTTTTATGAGCTTCTCTAAGTACCATTTCTCTCATATCTCCAAATTTTGGTACCCAAATTCTTTCAGCCCTATACCGGGTTCCGTCTTCCCGAATATTAAGATGCTTCTCCGATACTTTGGGTATTTCATCCTTTAAATTTCCCTCTTTTAAAACTCCTTGTTGCGCCTCCTTTATTTGAGTAGTAAGGTTAGTGTGAATCATTATATTCATAGATTTTACTCGAATGGGTTCTCTGTCCTTTCTGCTCAAGGCGTCGGCTACCACATTTGCCTTCCCCGGGTGGTAACGAATCTTAAAGTCGTAATCATTCAACAATTCAATCCACCTACACTGCCTCATATTCAGTTGTTTCTGATTAAATATGTGTTGAAGACTTTTGTGGTCGGTATTATATAATACTTTTGACCCCATATAAGTAGTGCCTCCAAGTCTTTAATGCAAAAACAACCGCGCCTAATTCCAAATCATGCGTCGTATAATTTTGCTCGTGAATCTTCAATTGTCTAGACGCATAAGCAATCACCTTCGTCCGTTGCATTAATACACAACCGAGACCTTGCTTTGATGCGTCACAATAAATCACAAAATCATCATTCCCTTCAGGCAATGACAATATAGGTGCCGTAGTTAGCTTTTTCTTTAATAATTGAAACGCCTTTTCTTGTTCATCCTTCCATTCAAATTTCTTCCCTTTATGCGTTAATGCAGTCAAGGGTTTTGCTATTTTGGAGAAGTCTTGGATGAATCTTCTGTAGTAACCAGCCAATCCTAAAAATTGACGTATATGCTTCGGAGTTTTTGGGGTTTCCCACTTTTCAACGGTTTCGATCTTTGCCGGGTCCACCTGGATACCTTCTTTGTTCACTATGTGACCGAGGAATTGAACTTCTTCCAACCCAAATGCACACTTTGAAAACTTTGCGTACAATTTTTCTTTCCTCAATACTTCTAGCACTTTTCTCAAATGTTCTTCGTGCTCTTGATCATTCTTTGAGTAAACAAGTATATCATCGATGAAAACAATGACAAACTTGTCAAGATATGGCCCACACACTCGGTTCATAAGGTCCATGAACACAGCTGGTGCGTTAGTCAATCCAAACGGCATAACCATAAACTCGTAATGACCATAACGCGTCCTAAAAGCAGTTTTTGGAATATCATCCTCCTTTACTCGCATTTGATGATATCCAGAACGTAAATCGATCTTCGAATAAACCGACGAGCCTTGTAGTTGATCAAATAAGTCATCAATTCTCGGCAGTTGATAACGATTTTTGATGGTAAGTGAAATGTCCCGTTCTTATTGATTAAAAACGTTCCATATTAATTGATTTCGTTGCGAGGTTTTGACCTCTATATGAGACGTTTTTCAAAGACTGCATTCATTTTAAAACAAACCATAACCTTTATTTCATCAATAAAGGTTTAAAAAGCTTTACGTAGATTATCAAATAATGATAATCTAAAATATCCTGTTTACACACGACCATTACATAATGGTTTACAATACAAATATGTTACAACAAAATAAGTTTCTTGAATGCAGTTTTTACACAATATCATACAAACATGGACTCCAAATCTCGTCCTTATTTAATTATGCGACAGCGGAAGCTCTTAATAATCACCTGAGAATAAACATGCTTAAAACGTCAACAAAAATGTTGGTGAGTTATAGGTTTAACCTATATATATCAAATCATAATAATAGACCAAAAGATTTCATATTTCAATACACATCCCATACATAGAGATAAAAGTCATTCATATGGTGAACACCTGGTAACCGACATTAACAAGATGCATATATAAGAATATCCCCATCATTCCGGGACACCCTTCGGATATGATATAAATTTCGAAGTACTAAAGCATCCGGTACTTTGGATGGGGCTTGTTGGGCCCGATAGATCTATCTTTAGGATTCGCGTCAATTAGGGTGTCTGTTCCCTAATTCTTAGATTACCAGACTTAATAAAAAGGGGCATATTCGATTTCGATAATTCAACCATAGAATGTAGTTTCACGTACTTGTGTCTATTTTTTAAATCATTTATAAAACCTGCATGTATTCTCATCCCAAAAATATTAGATTTTAAAAGTGGGACTATAACTCACTTTCACAGATTTTTACTTCGTCGGGAAGTAAGACTTGGCCACTGGTTGATTCACGAACCTATAACAATATATACATATATATCAAAGTATGTTCAAAATATATTTACAACACTTTTAATATATTTTGATGTTTTAAGTTTATTAAGTCAGCTGTCCTCGTTAGTAACCTACAACTAGTTGTCCACAATTAGATGTACAGAAATAAATCGATAAATATTATCTTGAATCAATCCACGACCCAGTGTATACGTATCTCAGTATTGATCACAACTCAAACTATATATATTTTGGAATCAACCTCAACCCTGTATAGCTAACTCCAACATTCACATATAGAGTGTCTATGGTTGTTTCGAAATATATATAGATGTGTCGACATGATAGGTCGAAACATTGTATACGTGTCTATGGTATCTCAAGATTACA
Source organism: Rutidosis leptorrhynchoides (assembly GCF_046630445.1). NCBI lineage: Eukaryota > Viridiplantae > Streptophyta > Magnoliopsida > Asterales > Asteraceae > Rutidosis > Rutidosis leptorrhynchoides. The sequence goes on from NC_092341.1 coordinate 181,514,429, forward strand.
TAATATACAATACAAGTTGATTAAGTTATGGTTGGAATAGATTTGTTACCAATTTTCACGTAGCTAAAATGAGAAAAATTATCCAATCTTGTTTTACCCATAACTTCTTCATTTTAAATCCGTTTTGAGTGAATCAAATTGCTATGGTTTCATATTGAACTCTATTTTATGAATCTAAACAGAAAAAGTATAGGTTTATAGTCGAAAAAATAAGTTACAAGTCATTTTTGTAAAGGTAGTCATTTCAGTCGAAAGAACGACGTCTAGATGACCATTTTAGAAAACATACTTCCACTTTGAGTTTAACCATAATTTTTGGATATAGTTTCATGTTCATAATAAAAATCATTTTCTCAGAATAACAACTTTTAAATCAAAGTTTATCATAGTTTTTAATTAACTAACCCAAAACAGCCCGCGGTGTTACTACGACGGCGTAAATCCGGTTTTACGGTGTTTTTCGTGTTTCCAGGTTTTAAATCATTAAGTTAGCATATCATATAGATATAGAACATGTGTTTAGTTGATTTTAAAAGTCAAGTTAGAAGGATTAACTTTTATTTGCGAACAAGTTTAGAATTAACTAAACTATGTTCTAGTGATTACAAGTTTAAACCTTCGAATAAGATAGCTTTATATGTATGAATCGAATGATGTTATGAACATCATTACTACCTTAAGTTCCTTGGATAAACCTACTGGAAAAGAGAAAAATGGATCTAGCTTCAACGGATCCTTGGATGGCTCGAAGTTCTTGAAGCAGAATCATGACACGAAAACAAGTTCAAGTAAGATCATCACTTGAAATAAGATTGTTATAGTTATAGAAATTGAACCAAAGTTTGAATATGATTATTACCTTGTACTAGAATGATAACCTACTATAAGAAAGAAAGATTTCTTGAGGTTGGATGATCACCTTACAAGATTGGAAGTGAGCTAGCAAACTTGAAAGTATTCTTGATTTTATGTAACTAGAACTTGTAAAATATAAGAAGAACACTTAGAACTTGAAGATAGAACTTGAGAGAGATCAATTAGATGAAGAAAATTGAAGAATGAAAGTGTTTGTAGGTGTTTTTGGTCGTTGGTGTATGGATTAGATATAAAGGTTATGTAATTTTGTTTTCATGTAAATAAGTCATGAATGATTACTCATATTTTTGTAATTTTATGAGATATTTCATGCTAGTTTCCAAATGATGGTTCCCACATGTGTTAGGTGACTCACATGGGCTGCTAAGAGCTGATCATTGGAGTGTATATACCAATAGTACATACATCTAAAAGCTGTGTATTGTACGAGTACGAATACGGGTGCATACGAGTAGAATTGTTGATGAAACTGAACGAGGATGTAATTGTAAGCATTTTTGTTAAGTAGAAGTATTTTGATAAGTGTCTTGAAGTCTTTCAAAAGTGTATGAATACATATTAAAACACTACATGTATATACATTTTAACTGAGTCGTTAAGTCATCGTTAGTCGTTACATGTAAATGTTGTTTTGAAACCTTTAGGTTAACGATCTTGTTGAATGTTGTTAACCCATTGTTTATTATAACAAATGAGATATTAAATTATTATATTATCATGATATTATGATATATAATATATCTTAGTATGATGTATATACAGTTAAATGTCGTTACAATGATAATCGTTACATATATGTCTCGTTTCGAAATCATTAAGTTAGTAGTCTTATTTTTACATATGTATTTCATTGTTAATACACATAATAATATATTTATTTATCATTAGCATAATTAACCAAGTGTATCAATATCTTAATATGATTCATATGTACCTAGTAAGACGTTGTTATAACGATAATCGTTATATATATCGTTTTCGAGTTTCTTAAATTAATAGTCTCATTTTTATGTATATAACTCATTGTTAAAATACCTAATGAGATACATACTTATAATAAAAACATGTTAACTATATATATAACCATATATATGTCATCGTATAGTTTTTACAAGTTTTAACGTTCGTGAATCACCGGTCAACTTGGGTGGTCAATTGTCTATATGAAACATATTTCAATTAATCAAGTCTTAACAAGTTTGATTGCTTAACATGTTGGAAACATTTAATCATGTAAATATCAATCTCAATTAATATATATAAACATGGAAAAGTTCGGGTCATTACAGTACCTACCCGTTAAATAAATTTTGTCCCGAAATTTTAAGCTGTTGAAGGTGTTGACGAATCTTCTGGAAATAGATGCGAGTATTTCTTCTTCATCTGATCTTCACGCTCCCAGGTGAACTCGGGTCCTCTACGAGCATTCCATCGAACCTTAACAATTGGTATCTTGTTTTGCTTAAGTCTTTTAACCTCACGATCCATTATTTCGACGGGTTCTTCGATGAATTGAAGTTTTTCGTTGATTTGGATTTCATCTAACGGAATAGTGAGATCTTCTTTAGCAAAACATTTCTTCAAATTCGAGACGTGGAAAGTGTTATGTACAGCCGCGAGTTGTTGAGGTAACTCAAGTCGGTAAGCTACTGGTCCGACACGATCAATAATCTTGAATGGTCCAATATACCTTGGATTTAATTTCCCTCGTTTACCAAATCGAACAACGCCTTTCCAAGGTGCAACTTTAAGCATGACCATCTCTCCAATTTCAAATTCTATATCTTTTCTTTTAAAGTCAGCGTAGCTCTTTTGTCGACTTTGGGCGGTTTTCAACCGTTGTTGAATTTGGATGATCTTCTCGGTAGTTTATTGTATAATCTCTGGACCCGTAATCTGTCTATCCCCCACTTCACTCCAACAAATCGGAGACCTGCACTTTCTACCATAAAGTGCTTCAAACGGCGCCATCTCAATGCTTGAATGGTAGCTGTTGTTGTAGGAAAATTCTGCTAACGGTAGATGTCGATCCCAACTGTTTCCGAAATCAATAACACATGCTCGTAGCATGTCTTCAAGCATTTGTATCGTCCTTTCACTCTGCCCATCAGTTTGTGGATGATAGGCAGTACTCATGTCTAGACGAGTTCCTAATGCTTGCTGTAATGTCTGCCAGAATCTTGAAATAAATCTGCCATCCCTATCAGAGATAATAGAGATTGGTATTCCATGTCTGGATACGACTTCCTTCAAATACAGTCGTGCTAACTTCTCCATCTTGTCATCTTCTCTTATTGGCAGGAAGTGTGCTGATTTGGTGAGACGATCAACTATTACCCAAATAGTATCAAAACCACTCGCAGTCCTTGGCAATTTAGTGATGAAATCCATGGTAATGTTTTCCCATTTCCATTCTGGGATTTCGGGTTGTTGAAGTAGACCTGATGGTTTCTGATGCTCAGCTTTGACCTTAGAACACGTCAAACATTCTCCTACGTATTTAGCAACATCGGCTTTCATACCCAGCCACCAAAAATATTTCCTAAGATCCTTGTACATCTTCCCCGTTCCAGGATGTATTGAGTATCTGGTTTTATGAGCTTCTCTAAGTACCATTTCTCTCATATCTCCAAATTTTGGTACCCAAATCCTTTCAGCCCGATACCGGGTTCCGTCTTCCCGAATATTAAGATGCTTCTCCGATCCTTTGGGTATTTCATCCTTTAAATTTCCCTCTTTTAAAACTCCTTGTTGCGCCTCCTTTATTTGAGTAGTAAGGTTATTATGAATCATTATATTCATAGATTTTACTCGAATGGGTTCTCTGTCCTTCCTGCTCAAGGCATCGGCTACCACATTTGCCTTCCCCTGGTGGTAACGAATCTCAAAGTCGTAATCATTCAACAATTCAATCCACCTACGCTGCCTCATATTCAGTTGTTTCTGATTAAATATGTGTTGAAGACTTTTGTGGTCGGTATATATAATACTTTTGACCCCATATAAGTAGTGCCTCCAAGTCTTTAATGCAAAAACAACCGCGCCTAATTCCAAATCATGCGTCGTATAATTTTGTTCGTGAATCTTCAGTTGTCTAGACGCATAAGCAATCACCTTCGTTCGTTGCATTAATACACAACTGAGACCTTGCTTTGATGCGTCACAATAAATCACAAAATCATCATTCCCTTCAGGCAATGACAATATAGGTGCCGTAGTTAGCTTTTTCTTCAATAACTGAAACGCTTTCTCTTGTTCATCATTCCATTCAAATTTCTTCCCTTTATGCGTTAATGCAGTCAAGGGTTTTGCTATTCTGGAAAAATCTTGGATGAACCTTCTGTAGTAACCAGCTAGTCCTAAAAACTGGCGTATGTGTTTCGGAGTTTTCGGGGTTTCCCACTTTTCAACAGTTTCTATCTTTGCCGGATCCACCTTAATACCTTCTTTGTTCACTATGTGACCGAGGAATTGAACTTCTTCCAACCAAAATGCACACTTTGAAAACTTAGCGTACAATTCTTCCTTCCTCAATACTTCTAACACCTTTCTCAAATGTTCACCGTGTTCTTGGTCATTCTTTGAGTAAATAAGTATGTCATCAATGAAAACAATGACAAACTTGTCAAGGTATGGTCCACACACTCGGTTCATAAGGTCCATGAACACAGCTGGTGCATTAGTTAAACCAAACGGCATGACCATAAACTCGTAATGACCGTAACGTGTTCTGAAAGCAGTCTTTGGAATATCATCTTCTTTCACCCGAATTTTATGATACCCGGAACGTAAGTCAATCTTTGAATAAACAGATGAGCCTTGTAGTTGATCAAATAAGTCGTCGATTCTCGGTAGTGGGTAGCGGTTCTTGATGGTAAGTTTGTTCAACTCTCGGTAGTCGATACACAACCTGAATGTACCATCTTTCTTCTTGACAAACAAAACAGGAGCTCCCCACGGTGATGTGCTTGGTCGAATGAAACCACGCTCTAAAAGTTCTTGTAATTGGCTTTGCAGTTCTTTCATCTCGCTGGGTGCGAGTCTGTAAGGAGCACGAGCTATTTGTGCAGCTCCTGGTACAAGATCTATTTGAAATTCAACGGATCGATGTGGGGGTAATCCCGGTAATTCTTTCGAAAATACATCGGGAAATTCTTTTGCAATGGGAACATCATTGATGCTCTTTTCTTCAGTTTGTACTTTCTCGACGTGTGCTAGAACAGCATAGCAACCTTTTCTTATTAGTTTTTGTGCCTTCAAATTACTAATAAGATGTAGCTTCGTGTTGCCCTTTTCTCCGTACACCATTAAGGGTTTTCCTTTTTCTCGTATAATGCGAATTGCACTTTTGTAACAGACGATCTCTGCTTTCACTTCTTTCAACCAGTCCATACCGATTATCACATCAAAACTCCCTAACTCTACTGGTATCAAATCAATCTTAAATGTTTCGCTAACCAGTTTAATTTCTCGATTCCGACATATATTATCTGCTGAAATTAATTTACCATTTGCTAATTCGAGTAAAAATTTACTATCCAAAGGCGTCAATGGACAACTTAATTTAGCACAAAAATCTCTACTCATATAGCTTCTATCCGCACCCGAATCAAATAAAACGTAAGCAGATTTATTGTCAATAAGAAACGTACCCGTAACAAGCTCCGGGTCTTCCTGTGCCTCTGCCGCATTAATATTGAAAACTCTTCTGCGGCCTTGTCCATTCGTGTTCTCCTGGTTCGGGCAATTTCTAATAATGTGGCCCGGTTTTCCACATTTATAACAAACTACATTGGCATAACTTGCTCTGACACTACTTGCTCCGCCATTAGTCGTTCCGACACCATTTGTTCCTTTCGTTCTATTAACCCCTGGTCCGTAGACCTCACACTTCGCCGTGCTATGACCATTTCTTTTACACTTGTTGCAAAATTTGGTGCAGAACCCCGAGTGATACTTTTCACACCTTTGGCATAGCTGCTTCTGATTGTTGTTGTTGTTGCGGTTATTATTGTTGTTGGGATGATTGTTGTAGTTGCTGTTGCTGTTGTTGTTGTTGTTGTTGTTGTTGGGCCGTTTGTTGTAGTTGCGATTGATGTTGCGATTGTTGGGATAATTGTTGTGATTATTGTTGTAATTGCTGTTGTTGTTGTATTGGTGATTCTTATCACCGTTTTCCTCCCACTTTCTTTTGACTTGCTTCACATTGGCCTCTTCAGCAGTCTGTTCTTTAATTCTTTCTTCAATCTGGTTCACTAGTTTGTGAGCCATTCTACATGCCTGTTGTATAGAGGCGGGCTCGTGTGAACTTATATCTTCTTGGATTCTTTCCGGTAATCCTTTCACAAATGCGTCGATCTTCTCTTCCTCATCTTCGAATGCTCCCGGACATAATAGGCACAATTCTGTGAATCGTCTTTCGTACGTGGTAATATCAAATCCTTGGGTTCGTAACCCTCTAAGTTCTGTCTTGAGCTTATTGACCTCGGTTCTGGGACGGTACTTCTCGTTCATCAAGTGCTTGAATGCTGACCACGGTAGTGCGTACGCATCGTCTTGTCCCATTTGCTCTAGATAGGTATTCCACCATGTTAACACAGAACCTGTGAAGGTATGCGTAGCGTACTTCACTTTGTCCTCTTCAGTACACTTACTTATGGCAAACACCGATTCGACCTTCTCGGTCCACCGTTTCAATCCGATCGATCCTTCGGTTCCATCAAATTCCAAAGGTTTGCAGGCAGTGAATTCTTTGTAGGTGCATCCTACACGATTTCCTGTACTGCTAGATCCAAGGTTATTGTTGGTATGTAGCACAGCCTGTACTGCGGCTATGTTTGAAGCTAGAAAAGTACGGAATTCCTCTTCATTCATATTCACGGTGTGTCGAGTAGTCGGTGCCATTTCCTTCAAAATAGTCAAATGGAAAAAGTTAATCATACAGAATATTAAGAGTAGTTAATAGTATTTCGTAGCATAATATGAACTCATTTATAAAAGCTTTTTCTTCATATTAGCGTTTTATAAGTTTAAATTCGGGTAGTACCTACCCGTTAAGTTCATACTTAGTAGCTAATATACAATTCAACTACTACAATTCTATATGAAAAACTGATTATAATAATATTTCGCGTTCAAACTTTTATACAATATTTTACAAACTTACAATATCGCTTATTTTACATAAAGCATGAAATATAGCACACAATAACTTTGATATACAAGATAGTTGTGAAGATAATTCTAGCTAGTACACAAGTCGTTCAGCAAAGGCAATAAAGACACGTAATTCATACGTCCAGAAACAAGTCATGCATTCTGGTTTTACTAGGACTACTTCCCATCCTTGGTCTTGTGGAACATAACCGTTATGGCCGTTGATAAGACAGCGTGTTGTAACGTCGTCAAAGGGACGAGGGTTACGTAATGTCCAACAGTCCCGTAATAATCTAAAAACCTCATTTCTTACCCCAATTACCGACTCCGTCACTTGTGGAAACGTTTTGTTTAATAGTTGTAGCCCGATGTTCTTGTTCTCACTTTGGTGAGAAGCGAACATTACTAATCCGTAAGCATAACATGCTTCTTTATGAGTCAAAATAATTTCTTAACCCGTTGCGTAAAATAGCATTTGGGTTCCCCGCAATATATGCGTCAAAGTAAACACATCGTAACTTATGGGTTTCCCAATGTGATATCCCCCATCTTTCAAATGAAAGTCTCTTATAAACCAAGACATTCTTGGAACGTTCTTCGAATGTCTTACAAACTGATCTCGCCTTAAATAGTTGTGCCGAGGAATTCTGGCCGACTCTAGACAAGATTTCATCAATCATGTCTCCGGGTAGGTCTCTTAAAATATTGGGTTGTCTATCCATTTTGTGTTTTTAAACTGTAAAATAGACAAGAGTTAGATTCATAAAAAAAATACTTATTAATACAAGCAATTTTTACATATATCATAAAGCATAAGAACACTATATTACATATATTACACCACACGAATACAACTATCTTATTCCGACTCGCTCGTTTCTTCTTCTTCTGTTTTGGTTCGTTTTGCCAAGTTTCTAGGGATATATGATGTTCCCCTAATACGAGCCGTCATTGTCCACATTGGTTTAGAAAAACCTGGTGGTTTAGAGGTTCCCGGGTCATTGTTACAACTTAAGGACTTCGGGGGTTGACGATACATATAAAGTTCATCGGGGTTGGAATTAGATTTCTCTATTTTTATGCCCTTTCCCTTATTATTTTCTTTTGCCTTTTTAAATTCAGTTGGGGTAATTTCTATAACATCATTGGAATTCTCGTCGGAATCCGATTCATTAATTGGTAATCCTCCCAATATTTTGCTTCCGTGGCGGAAACACCATTGACCATAATTAACCTTGGTCGGTTGGTTGAGGATTCTCTTTTACTTAACCGTTTTATTATTTCCCCCACCGGTTCCGATTCTTCTTCCGGTTCCGACTCTTCTTCCGGTTCCTCTTCGGGAACTTGTGAATCAGTCCACGAATCATTCCAATTTATATTTGACTCTTCATTATTATTAGGTGAGTCAATGGGACTTGTTCTAGAGGTAGACATCTATCACATAATATCAAACACGTTAAGAGATTAATATATCACATAATATTCATATGTTAAAAATATATAGTTTCCAACAAAAATGTTAAGCAATCATTTTTAAAGAAAACACGGTCGAAGTCCAGAATCACTAATGCATCCTAACAAACTCGATAAGACACACTAATGCAAATTTTCTGGTTCTCTAAGACCAACGCTCGGATACCAACTGAAATGTCCCGTTCTTATTGATTAAAAACTTTCCATATTAATTGATTTCGTTGCGAGGTTTTGACCTCTATATGAGACGTTTTTCAAAGACTGCATTCATTTTAAAACAAACCATAACCTTTATTTCATCAATAAAGGTTTAAAAAGCTTTACGTAGATTATCAAATAATGATAATCTAAAATATCCTGTTTACACACGACGATTACATAATGGTTTACAATACAAATATGTTACAACAAAATAAGTTTCTTGAATGCAGTTTTTACACAATATCATACAAACATAGACTCCAAATCTCGTCCTTATTTAATTATGCGACAGCGGAAGCTCTTAATAATCACCTGAGAATAAACATGCTTAAAACGTCAACAAAAATGTTGGTGAGTTATAGGTTTAACCTATATATATCAAATCATAATAATAGACCAAAAGATTTCATATTTCAATACACATCCCATACATAGAGATAAAAGTCATTCATATGGTGAACACCTGGTAACCGACATTAACAAGATGCATATATAAGAATATCCCCATCATTCCGGGACACCCTTCGGATATGATATAAATTTCGAAGTACTAAAGCATCCGGTACTTTGGATGGGGCTTGTTGGGCCCGATAGATCTATCTTTAGGATTCGCGTCAATTAGGGTGTCTGTTCCCTAATTCTTAGATTACCAGACTTAATAAAAAGGGGCATATTCGATTTCGATAATTCAACCATAGAATGTAGTTTCACGTACTTGTGTCTATTTTGTAAATCATTTATAAAACCTGCATGTATTCTCATCCCAAAAATATTAGATTTTAAAAGTGGGACTATAACTCACTTTCACAGATTTTTACTTCGTCGGGAAGTAAGACTTGGCCACTGGTTGATTCACGAACCTATAACAATATATACATATATATCAAAGTATGTTCAAAATATATTTAAAACACTTTTAATATATTTTGATGTTTTAAGTTTATTAAGTCAGCTGTCCTCGTTAGTAACCTACAACTAGTTGTCCACAATTAGATGTACAGAAATAAATCGATAAATATTATCTTGAATCAATCCACGAACCAGTGTATACGTATCTCAGTATTGATCACAACTCAAACTATATATATTTTGGAATCAACCTCAACCCTGTATAGCTAACTCCAACATTCACATATAGAGTGTCTATGGTTGTTCCGAAATATATATAGATGTGTCGACATGATAGGTCGAAACATTGTATACGTGTCTATGGTATCTCAAGATTACATAATATACAATACAAGTTGATTAAGTTATGGTTGGAATAGATTTGTTACCAATTTTCACGTAGCTAAAATGAGAAAAATTATCCAATCTTGTTTTACCCATAACTTCTTCATTTTAAATCCGTTTTGAGTGAATCAAATTGCTATGGTTTCATATTGAACTCTATTTTATGAATCTAAATAGAAAAAGTATAGGTTTATAGTCGAAAAAATAAGTTCCAAGTCGTTTTTGTAAAGGTAGTCATTTCAGTCGAAAGAACGACGTCTAGATGACCATTTTAGAAAACATACTTCCACTTTGAGTTTAACCATAATTTTTGGATATAGTTTCGTGTTCATAATAAAAATCATTTTCTCAGAATAACAACTTTTAAATCAAAGTTTATCATAGTTTTTAATTAACTAACCCAAAACAGCCCGCGGTGTTACTACGACGGCGTAAATCCGGTTTTACGGTGTTTTTCGTGTTTCCAGGTTTTAAATCATTAAGTTAGCATATCATATAGATATAGAACATGTGTTTAGTTGATTTTAAAAGTCAAGTTAGAAGGATTAACTTTTATTTGCGAACAAGTTTAGAATTAACTAAACTATGTTCTAGTGATTACAAGTTTAAACCTTCGAATAAGATAGCTTTATATGTATGAATCGAATGATGTTATGAACATCATTACTACCTTAAGTTCCTTGGATAAACCTACTGGAAAAGAGAAAAATGGATCCAGCTTCAACGGATCCTTGGATGGCTCGAAGTTCTTGAAGCAGAATCATGACACGAAAACAAGTTCAAGTAAGATCATCACTTGAAATAAGATTGTTATAGTTATAGAAATTGAACCAAAGTTTGAATATGATTATTACCTTGTATTAGAATGATAACCTACTGTAAGAAACAAAGATTTCTTGAGGTTGGATGATCACCTTACAAGATTGGAAGTGAGCTAGCAAACTTGAAAGTATTCTTGATTTTATGTAACTAGAACTTGTAAAATATATGAAGAACACTTAGAACTTGAAGATAGAACTTGATAGAGATCAATTAGATGAAGAAAATTGAAGAATTAAAGTGTTTGTAGGTGTTTTTGGTCATTGGTGTATGGATTAGATATAAAGGTTATGTAATTTTGTTTTCATGTAAATAAGTCATGAATGATTACTCATATTTTTGTAATTTTATGAGATATTTCATGCTAGTTGCCAAATGATGGTTCTCACATGTGTTAGGTGACTCACATGGGCTGCTAAGAGCTGATCATTGGAGTGTATATACCAATAGTACATACATCTAAAAGCTGTGTATTGTACGAGTACGAATACGGGTGCATACGAGTAGAATTGTTGATGAAACTGAACGAGGATGTAATTGTAAGCATTTTTGTTAAGTAGAAGTATTTTGATAAGTGTCTTGAAGTCTTTCAAAAGTGTATGAATACATATTAAAACACTACATGTATATACATTTTAACTGAGTCGTTAAGTCATCGTTAGTCGTTACATGTAAATGTTGTTTTGAAACCTTTAGGTTAACGATCTTGTTGAATGTTGTTAACCCATTGTTTATTATAACAAATGAGATGTTAAATTATTATATTATCATGATATTATGATATATAATATATCTTAGTATGATGTATATACAGTTAAATGTCGTTACAACGATAATCGTTACATATATGTCTCGTTTCGAAATCATTAAGTTAGTAGTCTTATTTTTACATATGTATTTCATTGTTAATACACTTAATAATATATTTACTTATCATTTAACATAATTAACCAAGTGTATCAATATCTTAATATGATTCATATGTACCTAGTAAGACGTTGTTATAACGATAATCGTTATATATATCGTTTTCGAGTTTCTTAAATTAATAGTCTCATTTTTATGTATATAACTCATTGTTAAAATACCTAATGAGATACATACTTATAATAAAAACATGTTAACTATATATATAACCATATATATGTCATCGTATAGTTTTTACAAGTTTTAACGTTCGTGAATAACCGGTCAACTTGGGTGGTCAATTGTCTATATGAAACATATTTCAATTAATCAAGTCTTAACAAGTTTGATTGCTTAACATGTTGGAAACATTTAATCATGTAAATATCAATCTCAATTAATATATATAAACATGGAAAAGTTCGGGTCATTACAGTAAGTTTGTTCAACTCTCTGTAGTCAATACACAACCTAAATGTACCATCTTTCTTCTTGACAAACAAAACAGGAGCTCCCCACGGTGATGTGCTTGGTCGAATGAAACCACGCTCTAAAAGTTCTTGTAATTGGCTTTGCAGTTCTTTCATCTCGCTGGGTGCGAGTCTGTAAGGAGAACGAGCTATTGGTGCAGCTCCTGGTACAAGATCTATTTGAAATTCAACGGATCGATGTGGGGGTAATCCTGGTAATTCTTTCGGAAATACATCGGGGAATTCTTTTGCGACGGGAACATCATTGATGCTCTTTTCTTCAGTTTGTACTTTCTCGACGTGTGCTAGAATAGCATAGCAACCTTTTCTTATTAGTTTTTGTGCCTTCAAATTACTAATAAGATGTAGCTTCGTGTTGCCCTTTTCTCCGTACACCATTAAGGGTTTTCCTTTTTCTCGTATAATGCGAATTGCATTTTTGTAACAAACGATCTCTGCTTTCACTTCTTTCAACCAGTCCATACCGATTATCACATCAAAACTCCCTAACTCTACTGGTATCAAGGCAATCTTAAATGTTTCGCTAACCAGTTTAATTTCTCGATTCCGACATATATTATCTGCTGAAATTAATTTACCGTTTGCTAATTCGAGTAAAAATTTACTATCCAACGGCGTCAATGGACAACTTAATTCAGCACAAAAATCTCTACTCATATAGCTTCTATCCGCATCCGAATCAAATAAAACGTAAGCAGATTTATTGTCAATAAGAAACGTACCCGTAACAAGCTCCGGGTCTTCCTGTGCCTCTGCCGCATTAATATTGAAAACTCTTCCGCGGCCTTGTCCATTCGTGTTCTCCTGGTTCGGGCAATTTCTAATAATGTGGCCCGATTTTCCACATTTATAACAAACTACATTGGCATAACTTGCTCCGACACTACTTGCTCCGCCATTACTCGTTCCGACACCATTTGTTCCTTTCGTTCTGTTAACCCCTGGTCCGTAGACCTCACACTTCACCGCGCTATGACCATTTCTTTTACACTTGTTGCAAAATTTGGTGCAGAACCCCGAGTGATACTTTTTACACCTTTGGCATAGCTGCTTCTGATTGTTGTTGTTGTTGCGGTTGTTATTGTTGTTGGGATGATTGTTGTAGTTGTTGTTGTTGTTGTTGTTGTTGTTGGGCCATTTGTTGTAGTTGCGATTGATGTTGCGATTGTTGGGATAATTGTTGGGATTATTATTGTAATTGCTGTTGTTGTTGTATTGGTGATTCTTATCACCGTTTTCCTCCCACTTTCTTTTGACTTGCTTCACATTGGCCTCTTCAGCCGTCTGTTCTTTAATTCTTTCCTCAATCTGGTTCACTAGTTTGTGAGCGATTCTACATGCCTGTTGTATGGAGGCGGGCTCGTGTGAACTTATATCTTCTTGGATTCTTTCCGGTAATCCTTTCACAAACGCGTCGATCTTCTGTTCCTCATCTTCGAACGCTCCCGGACACAATAGGCACAATTCTGTGAATCGTCTTTCATACGTGGTAATATCAAATCCTTGGGTTCGTAACCCTCTAAGTTTTATCTTGAGCTTATTGACCTCGGTTCTGGGACGGTACTTCTCGTTCATCAAGTGCTTGAATGCTGACCACGGTAGTGCGTACGCATCATCTTGTCCCACTTGCTCTAGATAGGTATTCCACCATGTTAACGCAGAACCTGTGAAGGTATGCGTAGCGTACTTCACTTTGTCCTCTTCAGTACACTTACTTATGGCAAACACCGATTCGACCTTCTCGGTCCATCGTTTCAATCCGATCGGTCCTTCGGTTCCATCAAATTCCAAAGGTTTACAGGCAGTGAATTCTTTGTAGGTGCATCCTACACGATTTCCTGTACTGCTAGATCCAAGGTTATTGTTGGTATGTAGCGCAGCCTGTACTGCGGCTATGTTTGAAGCTAGAAAAGTACGGAATTCCTCTTCATTCATATTCACGGTGTGTCGAGTAGTCGGTGCCATTTCCTTCAAAATAGTCAAATGGAACAAGTTAATCATACAGAATATTAAGAGTAGTCAATAGTATCTCGTAGCATAATATGAACTCGTTTATAAAAGCTTTTTCTTTATATTAGCGTTTTATAAGTTTAAATTCGGGTAGTACCTACTCGTTAAGTTCATACTTAGTAGCTAATATACAATTCAACTACTACAATTCTATATGAATAACTGATTATAATAATATTTCCCGTTCAAACTTTTACACAATATTTTACAAACTTACAATACCGGTTATTTTACATATAGCATGAAATTTAACACACAATAAATTTGATACAAGATGGTTGTGAAGATAATTCTAGCTAGTACACAAGTCGTTCAGCAAAGGAAATAAAGACACGTAATTCATACGTCCAGAAACAAGTCATGCATTCTGGTTTTACTAGGACTACTTCCCATCCTTGGACTTGTGGAACATAACCATTATGGCCGTTGATAAGACAGCGTGTTGTATCGTCGTCAAAGGGAGGAGGGTTACGTAATGTCCAACAGTCTCGTAATAACCTAAAAACCTCATTTCTTACCCCAATTACCGACTCCGTCACTTGTGGGAACGTTTTGTTTAATAGTTGTAGCCCGATGTTCTTTTTCTCACTTTGGTGAGAAGCGAACATTACTAACCTGTAAGCATAGCATGCTTCTTTATGTTGCATGTTAGCCGCTTTTTCTAAATCATGAAGTCCTATATTCGGATACATTGAGTCAAAATAATTTCTTAACCCATTGCGTAAAATAGCATTTGGGTTCCCCGCAATATATGCATCAAAGTAAACACATCGTAACTTATGGGTTTCCCAATGTGATATCCCCCATCTTTCAAACGAAAGTCTCTTATAAACCAAGACATTCTTGGAATGTTCTTTGAATGTCTTACAAACTGATTTCGCCGTAAATAGTTGTGCCGAAGAATTCTGACCGACTCTAGACAAGATTTCATCAATCATGTCTCCGGGTAGGTCTCTTAAAATATTGGGTTGTCTATCCATTTTGTGTTTTTATACTGTAAAATAGACAAGAGTTAGATTCATAAAAAAAAATACTTATTAATACAAGCAATTTTTACATATATCATAAAGCATAAGCACACTATATCACATATATTACACCACACGAATACAACTATCTTATTCCGACTCGCTCGTTTCTTCTTCTTCAGTTTTGGTTCGTTTTACCAAGTTTCTAGGGATATATGATGTTCCCCTAATACGAGCTGTCGTTTTCCACAACGGTTTAGAAAAACCTGGTGGTTTAGAGGTTCCCGGGTCATTGTTACAACTTAAGGGCTTCGGGGGTTGACGATACATATAAAGTTCATCCGGTTCTGATTCTTCTTCCGGTTCCGACTCTTCTTCCGGTTCCTCTTCGGGAACTTGTGAATCAGTCCACGAATCATTCCAATTTACATTTGACTCTTCATTATTATTAGGTGAGTCAATGGGACTTGTTCTAGAGGTAGACATCTATCACATTATATCAAACGCGTTAAGAGATTAATATATCACATAATATTCACATGTTAAAAATATATAGTTTCCAACAAAATTTGTTAAGCAATCATTTTTCAAGTAAACACGGTCGAAGTCCAGACTCACTAATGCATCCTAACAAACTCGATAAGATACACTAATGCAAAATTCTGGTTCTCTAAGAACAACGCTCGGATACCAACTGAAATGTCCCGTTCTTATTGATTAAAAACGTTCCATATTAATTGATTTCGCTGCGAGGTTTTGACCTCTATATGAGATGTTTTTCAAAGACTGCATTCATTTTTAAAACAAACCATAACCTTTATTTCATAAATAAAGGTTTAAAAAGCTTTACGTAGATTATCAAATAATGATAATCTAAAATATCCTGTTTACACACGACCATTACATAATGGTTTACAATACAAATATGTTACATCGAAATCAGTTTCTTGAATGCAGTTTTTACACAATATCATACAAACATGGACTCCAAATCTTGTCCTTATTTTAGTATGCAACAGCGGAAGCTCTTAGTATTCACCTGAGAATAAACATGCTTTAAACGTCAACAAAAATGTTGGTGAGTTACAGGTTTAACCTATATATATCAAATCGTAACAATAGACCACAAGATTTCATATTTCAATACACATCCCATGCATAGAGATAAAAATCATTCATATGGTGAACACCTGGTAACCGACATTAACAAGATGCATATATAAGAATATCCCCATCATTCCGGGATACCCTTCGGATATGATATAAATTTCGAAGTACTAAAGCATCCGGTACTTTGGATGGGGTTTGTTAGGCCCAATAGATCTATCTTTAGGATTCGCGTCAATTAGGGTGTCTGTTCCCTAATTCTTAGATTACCAGACTTAATAAAAAGGGGCATATTCGATTTCGATAATTCAACCATAGAATGTAGTTTCACGTACTTGTGTCTATTTTGTAAATCATTTATAAAACCTGCATGTATTTTCATCCCAAAAATATTAGATTTTAAAAGTGGGACTATAACTCACTTTTACAGATTTTTACTTCGTCGTCGGGAAGTAAGACTTGGCCACTGGTTGATTCACGAACCTATAACAATATATACATATATATCAAAGTATGTTCAAAATATATTTACAACACTTTTAATATATTTTGATGTTTTAAGTTTATTAAGTCAGCTGTCCTCGTTAGTAACCTACAACTAGTTGTCCACAGTTAGATGTACAGAAATAAATCGATAAATATTATCTTGAATCAATCCACGACCCAGTGTATATGTATCTCAGTATTGATCACAACTCAAACTATATATATTTTGGAATCAACCTCAACCCTGTATAGCTAACTCCAACATTCACATATAGAGTGTCTATGGTTGTTCCGAAATATATATAGATATGTCAACATGATAGGTCGAAATATTGTATACGTGTCTATGGTATCTCAAGATTACATAATATACAATACAAGTTGATTAAGTTATAGTTGGAATAGATTTGTTACCAATTTTCACGTAGCTAAAATGAGAAAAATTATCCAATCTTGTTTTACCCATAACTTCTTCATTTTAAATCCGTTTTGAGTGAATCAAATTGCCATGGTTTCATATTGAACTCTATTTTATGAATCTAAACAGAAAAAGTATAGGTTTATAGTTGAAAAAATAAGTTACAAGTCATTTTTGTAAAGGTAGTCATTTCAGTCGAATAACAACTTTTAAATCAAAGTTTATCATAGTTTTTAATTAACTAACCCAAAACAGCCCGCGGTGTTACTACGACGGCGTAAATCCGGTTTTACGGTGTTTTTCGTGTTTCCAGGTTTTAAATCATTAAGTTAGCATATCATATAGATATAGAACATGTGTTTAGTTGATTTTAAAAGTCAAGTTAGAAGGATTAACTTTTATTTGCGAACAAGTTTAGAATTAACTAAACTATGTTCTAGTGATTACAAGTTTAAACCTTCGAATAAGATAGCTTTATATGTATGAATCGAATGATGTTATGAACATCATTACTACCTCAAGTTTCTTGGATAAACCTACTGGAAATAAGAAAAATGGATCTAGCTTCAAAGGATCCTTGGATGGCTTGAAAGTTCTTGAAGCACAATCATGACACGAAAACAATTTCAAGTAAGATTTCCACTCGAAATAAGATTGTTATGGCTATAGAAATTGAATTAAAGTTTGAATATGATTATTACCTTGTATTAGAAAGATAACCTACTGTAAGTAACAAAGGTTTCTTGATCTTGAATGATTACTTGGAATGGATTTAGATAACTTGGAAGTAAACTTGCAATCTTCGAAGTATTCTTGATTTTATGAAACTAGAACTTTTGGAATTTATGAAGAACACTTAGAACTTGAAGATAGAACTTGAGAGAGATCAATTAGATGAAGAAAATTGAAGAATGAAAGTGTTTGTAGGTGTTTTTGGTCGTTGGTGTATGGATTAGATATAAAGGATATGTAATTTTGTTTTCATGTAAATAAGTCATGAATGATTACTCATATTTTTGTAATTTTATGAGATATTTCATGCTAGTTGCCAAATGATGGTTCCCACATGTGTTAGGTGACTCACATGGGCTGCTAAGAGCTGATCATTGGAGTGTATATACCAATAGTACATACATCTAAAAGCTGTGTATTGTACGAGTACGAATACGGGTGCATACGAGTAGAATTGTTGATGAAACTGAACGAGGATGTAATTGTAAGCATTTTTGTTAAGTAGAAGTATTTTGATAAGTGTCTTGAAGTCTTTCAAAAGTGTATGAATACATATTAAAACACTACATGTATATACATTTTAACTGAGTCGTTAAGTCATCGTTAGTCGTTACATGTAAATGTTGTTTTGAAACCTTTAGGTTAACGATCTTGTTGAATGTTGTTAACCCATTGTTTATTATAACAAATGAGATGTTAAATTTTTATATTATCATGATATATAATATATCTTAGTATGATATATATACAGTTAAATGTCGTTACAACGATAATCGTTACATATATGTCTCGTTTCGAAATCATTAAGTTAGTAGTCTTATTTTTACATATGTATTTCATTGTTAATACACTTAATAAATATATTTACTTATCATTTAACATAATTAACCAAGTGTATCAATATCTTAATATGATTCATATGTACCTAGTAAGACGTTGTTATAGCGATAATCGTTATATATATCGTTTTCGAGTTTCTTAAATTAATAGTCTCATTTTTATGTATATAACTCATTGTTAAAATACCTAATGAGATACATACTTAAAATAAAATCATGTTAACTATATATATAACCATATATATGTCATCGTATAGTTTTTACAAGTTTTAACGTTCGTGAATCACCGGTCAACTTGGGTGGTCAATTGTCTATATGAAATCTATTTCAATTAATCAAGTCTTAACAAGTTTGATTGCTTAACATGTTGGAAATACTTAATCATGTAAATAACAATTTCATTTAATATATATATAAAATAAACATGGAAAAGTTCGGGTCACTACAGCAGCAGTAGAAAACCGCACAACGGAGGGTGGTACTTTGACAGAAATCAGAGGAGGAATGACAATTCCAATAGCGGATGGAGAGGCAACAACCATCCCAATGATTTTCATCACAATAAAAGGCCAATAGAGAGGCATCCGTTGATAATGGCGCTGACTAAAACTCCAAAAGAGATTCTTTTCACCGAACCAATCCGAACCACTTTCAATCCGCCGGCACCCATGGAGGAAAGAGAGGGTCCAAAAAGTGAACTATGGTGTGACTTTCATGAAGCATGGGGTCATGATACAGATAATTGCAAATCCCTGATGAGAGAGATCATCGCAAAGATCAAAGCAGGAGAGTTAAACCACTTGTTACCAGGCAAACAATACAGGAGGAATGATCCTCGTAGAAAATTTGGATGGAAAAGGAATGATAGTGGAAGAGGTCGTCGAGATACAACAGAAGAAGGGAAGAGCATGGCGGAGGAGATAACAGAAATCAGTACGGAAACCGGATCACGGAGCGTGAGTCAACTCCAGACGTTGTAATCAAAATGGTGTGGTTGAATGGAAGTCACTATGAGGACGGTGAGCAGTTGGATAACAATGTTGATAGCTGGAGATATGCTCCAATTATTTTTCAACCAATTCAAAATTGGGCTTTGTCTGTTCAGCCAGTGGTCATTTCAGCAGAAATTGCAAACAAGTTCATCAGCCATATTTACACAGATACAGGCAGTGAGGCTGACATCATTTATTGGCATTGTTTCAAGGCTTTTCCAAGGCATGTGCAGGTAAGAGCTAGGCGGACGAGTTTGAAGGTTTCAGGGCTAACATGAGCGCCAGTGAATGCAATGGGAAGAGTTCGTTTGGAGGTCGTTTTGGGAACATTTCCACTATTAAGAACCGAAACAATCGATATCACTATCTTGGATGGTAATTCACGATTCAATTTCCTTTTTGGAAGGGCAGCGTTAGCAAAATTTGGAGCGATAACATCAAGGGCCCATGCAGAGATCAGATTCCCAACTCCTAACGGAGTAGCCGCCATACACTCACAGTATGTGGCACCAACAAGGGAACGATCCACATTTGCAAACATACCAGAAGGCAATATGAATCAAAGGAGGAGAAATCTGTTGTTCAGGGAAGATGA
This sequence comes from Rutidosis leptorrhynchoides, assembly GCF_046630445.1. Lineage (NCBI taxonomy): Eukaryota > Viridiplantae > Streptophyta > Magnoliopsida > Asterales > Asteraceae > Rutidosis > Rutidosis leptorrhynchoides. The sequence continues at coordinate 181,534,731 of NC_092341.1, forward strand.
GGTTCAGGTGTTTTTCATTCCATAATCAAGTGTTTGGGCAGGACAGCGCTGGGGGCTCGGCGTGTGAAGAAGCAATTTGTTAGCATTTTTTTATCAAGAGCAGAATTTATCATTTCAATAAACACAGTTTGTTAGCATTTTCTGAAGAGCAACGTGTATCAATTTACTGTAGACCATTGTGGTCATTTTTAAAGTGCATGTATTCGCAATAAGCAAACACTAAACATTCATGATGTACTAATTAGGCTTGATCCACCTAAATTCGTCATCAATCGTTTATGTATTGCTCAGTACTGATCAATAAGTTTTATATTTTTCTTAAACAAAGTGCTACCCGTGACAAATGTAGAACATTGCATTTATATCCTGCCCACAGAAGGAGTGTATTTTTATACCTCCGATGGCGAAAGCTGTTGTGCCGGCCAGCAAAAGGCACAAGGGATCGGCTAGAAAACGTTTAAGTTTTACTAGAATGCACCGAGGCATGATACAAAACTCAGATACTTGTCATGACAAACATTATAAAAAACTTACTTCACAGAACGAAGTTCTATATTTTATATGAAAGCAAAAATATTTAGCAATTCTTCCTCATATACTTTATGACGGAAGGCGTATGACGGACAAGTCACTAACTCATAACTAATATTTATGTAATATTTCAAAAATTCTTCCTCTATACTTTATGACGGAAGGTGTACGGCGGAAAGATTATTTTATAATCACTCTTCAAAGAACACTCCATAACTATTCCTCATCAATTTGATGATGGAAGGCGTGTAACATACTTTAAATATCCTATTAATTGTTTGAAGGCATAATATTTGTAAAGTGGGATTTCAATTTTGCATGTGTTATTCCTTTGGCAGAAGTTCACAGTGCAAAACGTTCAAAAACGAATTACCTTAAAAATGCTCTGAGCATAGTAGATGCGTTATACATAACAAACATTAAAGTATTTGGTGCAAGCACACAAGCAAAGCATAATCACTACAATAAGCATATATTTGTGACATTCAAGTTATCAATGTTTATTACAAACGATTGCTCATCAAATGGTTACAAATTTATGAAAATTCAACATTGAGCACATCCTGAGCAGAGGACTCCTCTCTGCTGCATACTTCATCATAAACATCTATCTTCAGATTAATCAATCTGTCTCTAGCTTCATCAACCTTCTCCAGGGTTCCAGGAGGCATCAGATTCGTAATAGCAGCAGGGAGAGATTTGTTTGGAGCAAGGCGTCTGGTTAATTTGTCTGTCACATCAGCAATAGCATGGGTGCGTATAGCATCAACATAATCATTGTAGGGATTCCCCACAAGACTGGATCCAAGCACTTTCGCTATCAAACCCGGTATACCCTTCTTAAAGCTCGGCAAAGTTGCTCTCACCCTTCTCCGCCCTCTGGAGAAGCCCAGCAGACTTTTCTCTTTCTGCAGATAGCTGCTTTTCCAACTCAGCAATCTTCAACTGATCCTCCTCAACCCTTTTCTTCTCAACATCCACCAACTTGTCTTTCTCCTCTTGCAGGGCAGTGGCAGCATCTAGAGCATTTTTTAGCTCCATCTCCTTAGCTTTTATTATTTTCTGAGCGTCACTCAAGGCACGCTCAGCATCAGCAGCTCTCTTACAAGCATTTGCATCTTCAGCTATATCTTTACGGGCTATAGTAAGAATAGACTCCTGATGCTCCTGCAGTTGCAGGACGGACTCCAGCTGATTGGTTAGTAGCAAGTGAGTAGCAGCAGTTGATTCCCTGAGTTGTTCAGAACGGAGAGCGTTTAAATGAGCTTTCAACTCAGGGATAACACAACCCTGCAACAGCAAAATATTATGATTAAATATTGCAAAGCTCAGGGATAGCATAACCCTGCAGAAGAAAAATTTTATGGTTAATTTCAAGCACCTCACATAAATAAGTTGCAAGCATATACATGCAGGAGGTTTTATCATTCATACCTGAAGGAGAGCTGAAAATTCTGTATCCTTAGTAGCAGGGTTCTCAATGATCGCCTGCAATGTCCTTACATGAGCTGGAAGGGATGGCTCTTGTACATTGGATGAGGTGATTGGAGGGATAGTAGAGCTACGAGGTGGAGAATGATAGGAGGCGTCATCCTCCGTCCTTGAATCATGGAATTCGGATTCATTAAAAGAAGTAAAGTTTGGGTCAGGAGTTTTCAGACCCTTATCACCTTCACCTTCAAGGTTCTCCTCCGGCCTCCGCTCACCGCCTTCCGCTCACCGCCCTCAGTAGCCTTCCCTTGGCTATCATCAGATTCTGCTAAATCACTAACAAGAACAAATTAGCATTATGAACAAATATAACAGTTATAAGCAAAAACGTGTGCATTATTAAGAAAGAGTAGAATGGGCATACTTCTTCTGCGTTTCTGCTTTTGGCCCCCCTCTGTACTTTTCACCCTCTTAGAACCTATGCTCTTCTTCCTTGTCTTTTGGGTTGGAGGGGGGGGGGGTGGGGTTTGTTTCACCCGTGATATCTGTCATAACCCGTCCTTAACCATAAGAACGAGTTAGATAACGTATGATTTCATTGCGAGGTATTGACCTCTATATGCGACAATTTTAAAAGAACAACTGCATTTATTTTACATTACAAACCATAACTCTTATTTTAATACAAGCTTTAGACAATAAAAAGATGATTATCGTTTAGCGATAATCTTAGACTTACAAACTTTACATGTGATGATAACAATACGATTTCTAGCATATTTTAAATTACAATTCCTCGGATATGCAGTTTTGTTTTTGACACAAATATGCGTACACATGATCTTGCTTAAATTCAACATGTTGCAGCGGAAGATTTTAGTTATCACCTGAGAATAGACATGTTTAAAACGTCAACATAAAGTTGGTGAGATATAGGTTTAATGCCGGCAGCGATATAAATATAGACCACAAGATTTCATATGTAAACATTTTAATAAAAATATTCTAAGTGGTTGAGCACTTGGTAACCATACTTAACATTTAATCACGTCGCATATTCCCTTTATTATGAAATCTTACTACACCGTACCAAGTGTAGTCACGAAACGAAGTACTGTGCAACCGTTGAATACTGGTCGTCCAGTCCGGTTGGGGTTGTCAGGCCCGATAGATCTATCAACAGGATTCGCGTTTACAATACCGCTGTAAATAATAGTTACCAAGCTACAGGGAAGTATGCCAGTGGTACAACTCAACGTAGAATATATTTTTCAGTTACTTGTGTCCATAACGTAAAACATAAAATACATGTATTCTCATCCCGAAATACTTAGAGTTTAAAAGTGGGACTATATACTCACTTTTGCCTTGAAGATATATATATTTTGACTTGGTCTCCGGTTGATATCACGAACCTATCCATATATAATTTATCAATATATTTTCATTTAAAACAATCGTCACATATATATATACTTATAATACTTTTAATGTCTTCTTAGTCCGTAGTTAGCAGTCTGATGTTAGTAATTCAATTTTAATGGTTCATATTTAGGTGTTTAATAAATAAATAAAACCCCCATCGAAATAAATAAAACCCCATCGTATTTGTATTGGTCGGGATTAATCTTGACCCACGGTACCGGTGTTGTCAAATGACGTGTTGCGTACATAAAGTACCGGTGTTGTCAAATGACGTGTTGCGTACAATCATGGAATCTTATGATTAATCTTCTCGTATTGTTTACGGGTGGTCCTGAAATATATAAAATTAAATTATGAGTACATATATATAAAATATCATGTTATTTTAGAAAGATGTGATTCATTTAATTTTTCTCCAACTATTTTCGTGGCTAAACTAGTTTTGGATATCCGATCTTGTTTTGGTCATAGTTTCTTCGTTACAACTCCGTTTTCGTTGGTTCAACTTGCCACTTCCTTGGATCGAGTTCTTCTTTAAGACTATGAACTGTGAATACCTTAGTTTGTATTCGAAATCACAGGTCATAGGTCAAACTTTGGTGAAACTTATGAAGTTAATCATTTTCCCTTATGTAAACAACATTAAATGATTATTTTTCTAAAAATACAAACTTTGAGTTAAATCATGAAATTTTTATGTGTTATCATATTCATAGTAAATATCATTTTTCCAGAAAATAAACCTCCAATTCAAGGTTCAAAATAGTTTTTAATTATCCAACCCAAAACAGCCCCCGGTTGCACTCCGACGTCGTAAAAACAGTTTTTAAGGTGTTCTTTGAAAAACCAAGTTATACCTTGTTAAATTAGCATATATTTATGATATATTACAGGTCTTGAAGTATTTTAAAAGTTAAGTTAGAAGGATCTATTTAGTTTGCAAACAAGTTTGAAAACATTCAAACTATGTTCTTGTTGTTAAAATTTTATACCATAAAATAAGATAGCTATATATATATGAATCGAATAAGGTTATGAACAAAGTTACTACCTCAAGTTACTTGGACAAGATTTCTGTAAAAGTGGAGTAAAAACCTAGAACCAAAAGAGTGGTGGAGTTGGATGAAAGATTGGAAGTAAACTTGTGTTCTTGGAAGGATTCTTGAAGTGTTTTTGTAAGGGTTTTCTTATGGTGATTAAGTGATGTTTTTATGGCTAGATCTTCATGGTAACTTGCTGAATTGCTTAAGGTGTCTAAGGGTTATGAAAGAGTGTGTGTTTAACTAAGAAATGAGGTTAGAAATTGAACTAGAAATGGTGATCCTTATAGCCTTAAAAAAACGTGTATCATGGAGAACATGATAAGATTTTTAGTTTGTTATTTTATGTAATTAGTCAACAAGCTTCCAAATTCTAATTACCTTATACCTAGGGTAGTAACAAGGGCTGGTTAGGTGGTGATTTGATGTGTATATACCAATAGTAAATACGTATAGAAGCTAGGTATGATACGGGTACATATACCGTAGATATACGTATAGAAATCTTGTGAAAAATGAAATGAGAATTCAAATATAGCTATCTTTTGTGAATACACTTATATTGTTTTATGTATTTAAGTCCTTAAAAAGTGATTAAATACATTACTTATACGATATATGTATAAACATTATAGGTCATAAGTATTTATGTCAAATAACGTTACGTATGGTTATCGTTTTGAAAACTTAAGTTAGTAGTTTCAAAATATACTTATAACTTATTGTTATTAATACAAAATGAGGTATTAAAACATCCTTAGATCATGTTAAATATGTATATATACATATATATACACAAACGTATAATTATCATATATTATATAGTTCGTGATATCATCGGTCAAACTAGACGGTCAAACGTTGTGTAAAACTCTTTTCAAAAACATAAATCTTAACAATTTGGATTGCTTATCATGTTGGTAAGGTTTAATTTATGTAAATATTAATCTTATAAGTATAGAACGATCGAAAAAGTGCGGGTCATTACAGTACCTACCCGTTAAATAAATTCCGTCCCGAAATTTTAAAATTGTACCTATTTTGCGTCATCGGGAAACAAGTGTGGATATTTTCGTTTCATCTGGTCCTCCCGTTCCTACGTAAACTCGGGACTTCTTCAAGCATTCCAACGAACCTTAACGATCGGTATGTTGCTCTGCTTGAGCTGTTTAACTTCACGGTCCATGATTTCGACTGGTTCTTCTACGAATTGTAATTTCTCGTCAACTTGGATTTCTTCAAGAGGAATGGTGAGGTCTTCCTTTGCAAGACACTTCTTAAGGTTTGAGACGTGAAAGGTATTATGTACTCCGGCGAGTTGTTGCGGTAATTCGAGTCGATAAGCTACCGGTCCAATGCGTTCAATGATCTTGAACGGGCCTACATATCTTGGGTTCAGTTTACCCCTTTTTCCGAAGCGTATTACACCTTTCCACGGTGACACCTTTAACATAACCATGTCCCCGATCTGAAACTCTAATGGTTTCCTTCGGACATCGGCGTAGCTCTTTTGGCGGCTACGGGCTGTTTTCAATCTCTCCTTGATTTGTACTATCTTCTCAGTCGTTTCGTGTATGATCTCGGGACCAGTTAATTGTCGATCTCCTACTTCATTCCAACAGATAGGAGATCTACACTTCCTTCCATACAGTGCTTCGAATGGTGCAGCTTTAATGCTCGCATGATAACTATTATTATACGAGAATTCTGCTAATGGTAGATATTTATCCCATCCGTTTCCAAAATCGATCACACATGCCCTAAGCATGTCTTCAAGAGTCTGAATTGTTCTTTCACTCTGCCCGTCAGTTTGCGGATGATATGCGGTACTCATATCCAAACGAGTTCCTAGGGCCTCCTGTAGTGATTGCCAGAACTTTGATGTAAATCTACTATCACGATCGGATATAATGGAAATAGGTATTCCATGCCTTGAAACAATTTCCTTTATGTATAATCGTAATAATTTCTCCATTCTATCCGTTTCCTTTATAGGCAAGAAATGTGCAGATTTGGTGAGACGATCAACAATTACCCAAATGGTATCGTATCCCCAGGCAGTCTTTGGTAACTTCGTGATGAAATCCATGGTAATACCATCCCATTTCCATTCTGGGATTTCTGGTTGTTGAAGTAGCCCTGACGGCTTTTGGTGTTCTGCTTTGACTTTGGAACAAGTTAAACACTCCCCAACATATGTTGCAATGTCTGTCTTTAAATTAGGCCACCAATAATGTGTCTTAAGATCTTGGTACATCTTTCCAACTCCAGGATGTATCGAGTATCTTGTCTTATGTGCCTCATTCAATATCAACTTCCTTAATCCACCCAACTTCGGTACCCAAATACGGTTTGCAAAATATCGAATTCCGTCTTCCCGTATAACGAGTTGCTTCTCATACTTCTTCATTATTTCATTTCTTATGTTTTCTTTAGTAAGTGCTTCTCGTTGAACTTCTTTGATTTGTGAGTTGAGATTCATACGAATTTTTATGTTCATCGCTCGTACTCGAATTGGTTCTCGTTCCTTTCTGCTTAGTGCGTCAGCCACCACATTCGCTTTCCCGGGATGATAACGAATTTCACAATCATAGTCGTTTATTAACTCGACCCACCTACGTTGCCTCATGTTCAGCTGTTTCTGATCAAAAATATGTTGAAGACTTTTATGATCAGTAAACACAGTGCATCTAACCCCATATAAGTAGTGTCTCCATATCTTCAACGCAAACACGACTGCTCCCAGTTCTAGATCATGAGTCGTATAATTCCGCTCGTGAATCTTCAATTGTCGGGATGCGTATGCAATAACTTTCTTTCGTTGCATAAGAACACAACCAAAACCTTGTCGTGAAGCGTCACAATATATTTCAAAATCATCGTTCCCTTCAGGTAACGATAAAATAGGCGCCGTAGTTAACTTCTTCTTTAGTAATTGAAATGCACTCTCCTGCTCAGAGGTCCATTCATATTTCTTCCCTTTTTGCATTAACGCTGTCAACGGCTTAGCTATTCGGGAAAAATCTTGAATAAACCTTCTATAATAACCGGCTAAACCCAAAAATTGGCGTATCTGCGTTGGTGTCTTAGGAGTCTCCCATTTTTCAATGGCTTCAATTTTTGCTGGATCAACCTGAATTCCTTTGCTACTAACAACGTGGCCAAGAAATTGCACTTCTTTCAACCAGAAAGCACATTTAGAAAATTTAGCATATAGCTGTTCTTTTCTCAACAACTCTAATATTAACCTTAAATGCTGCTCATGCTCTTGCTCACTCTTGGAATAGATAAGAATGTCATCAATGAAAACGATAACAAACTTATCTAAATACGGACTACAAACTCGATTCATAAGGTCCATGAATACAGCTGGCGCATTTGTCAACCCAAACGGCATGACCAAAAATTCGTAATGACCATAACGTGTCCGAAAAGTAGTTTTCGGTATATCTTCTTCTTTGACGCGTAATTGATGATAGCCCGATCTTAGGTCAATTTTCGAGTACACACATGATCCTTGGAGTTGATCAAATAAGTCGTCAATTCTCGGTAGTGGATACTGATTCTTGATAGTTAACTTATTTAATTCACGATAATCTATACACATCCTAAAAGATCCATCTTTCTTTTTAACAAATAGAATCGGAGCTCCCCACGGTGAAGTACTTGGTCGTATGAATCCACGATCCAGTAATTCTTTTAACTGACTCTGAAGTTCTTTTAACTCGGACAGTGCAAGTCTATATGGAGCACGGGCAACTGGTGCAGCTCCTGGTACTAAATCTATTTGAAATTCTACAGATCTAAATGGAGGTAATCCCGGCAACTCTTCCGGAAAAACTTCAGGAAAATCTCTTGCCACAGGCACGTCGTTGATGCACTTCTCTTTTTCTTTCTTTTCAACTTTATTAACATGTGCTAGAATAGCATAACATCCCTTTTCTAAACACTTCTTGGCTTTCAAACAGCTAATGAGTTTTAGCTTTGAGTTACCCTTCTCTCCATAAATCATCACCGGCTTTTTATCCTTACAAGGAATGCGAATTGCCTTCTTGGCACACACAACTTCAGCTCCTACTTTGGACATCCAGTCCATGCCGACTATTACATCAAAACTTCCTAATTCTACGGGTATCAAGTCAATTTTAAACGTTTCTCCGGCTAAATTTATTTTACAATCACCACAAATTTTATCGGCTTTAATTAGTTTACCATTTGCTAACTCAATCATGTACTTAGCATCTAGAGGTAATGATGAACAATTCAATTTAGTGTAAAAATTTCTACACACGTAACTTCTATCGGCACCAGTATCAAATATAATAGATGCTGATAAGTTATTAATGGTAAACGTACCCGTAACAAGCTCCGGGTCTTCACATGCCTCTCTAGCATTAATAATAAATGCTCTCCCACGTGCAGGTCCGATATTCTTCTCAGGATTCGGGCACTGGCTCTTATAGTGACCTTGTTTTCCACACCCATAACAAGTAATGGTAGCCAAAGCAGTTCTATTTGCATTGGTTGAAATGTCCCGTTCTTATTGATTAAAAACGTTCCATATTAATTGATTTCGTTGCGAGGTTTTGACCTCTATATGAGACGTTTTTCAAAGACTGCATTCATTTTAAAACAAACCATAACCTTTATTTCATAAATAAAGGTTTAAAAAGCTTTACGTAGATTATCAAATAATGATAATCTAAAATATCCTGTTTACACACGACCATTACATAATGGTTTACAATACAAATATGTTACATCGAAATCAGTTTCTTGAATGCAGTTTTTACACAATATCATACAAACATGGACTCCAAATCTTGTCCTTATTTTAGTATGCAACAGCGGAAGCTCTTAATATTCACCTGAGAATAAACATGCTTTAAACGTCAACAAAAAATGTTGGTGAGTTATAGGTTTAACCTATATATATCAAATCGTAACAATAGACCACAAGATTTCATATTTCAATACACATCCCATACATAGAGATAAAAATCATTCATATGGTGAACACCTGGTAACCGACATTAACAAGATGCATATATAAGAATATCCCCATCATTCCGGGACACCCTTCGGATATGATATAAATTTCGAAGTACTAAAGCATCCGGTACTTTGGATGGGGCTTGTTGGGCCCGATAGATCTATCTTTAGGATTCGCGTCAATTAGGGTGTCTGTTCCCTAATTCTTAGATTACCAGACTTAATAAAAAGGAGCATATTCGATTTCGATAATTCAACCATAGAATGTAGTTTCACGTACTTGTGTCTATTTTGTAAATCATTTATAAAACCTGCATGTATTCTCATCCCAAAAATATTAGATTTTAAAAGTGGGACTATAACTCACTTTCACAGATTTTTACTTCGTCGGGAAGTAAGACTTGGCCACTGGTTGATTCACGAACCTATAACAATATATACATATATATCAAAGTATGTTCAAAATATATTTACAACACTTTTAATATATTTTGATGTTTTAAGTTTATTAAGTCAGCTGTCCTCGTTAGTAACCTACAACTAGTTGTCCACAGTTAGATGTACAGAAATAAATCGATAAATATTATCTTGAATCAATCCACGACCCAGTGTATACGTATCTCAGTATTGATCACAACTCAAACTATATATATTTTGGAATCAACCTCAACCCTGTATAGCTAACTCCAACATTCACATATAGAGTGTCTATGGTTGTTCCGAAATATATATAGATGTGTCGACATGATAGGTCGAAACATTGTATACGTGTCTATGGTATCTCAAGATTACATAATATACAATACAAGTTGATTAAGTTATAGTTGGAATAGATTTGTTACCAATTTTCACGTAGCTAAAATGAGAAAAATTATCCAATCTTGTTTTACCCATAACTTCTTCATTTTAAATCCGTTTTGAGTGAATCAAATTGCTATGGTTTCATATTGAACTCTATTTTATGAATATAAACAGAAAAGTATAGGTTTATAGTCGGAAAAATAAGTTACAAGTCGTTTTTGTAAAGGTAGTCATTTCAGTCGAAAGAACGACGTCTAGATGACCATTTTAGAAAACATACTTCCACTTTGAGTTTAATCATAATTTTTGGATATAGTTTCATGTTCATAATAAAAATCATTTTCTCAGAATAACAACTTTAAAATCAAAGTTTATCATAGTTTTTAATTAACTAACCCAAAACAGCCCGCGGTGTTACTACGACGGCGTAAATCCGGTTTTACGGTGTTTTTCGTGTTTCCGGGTTTTAAATCATTAAGTTAGCATATCATATAGATATAGAACATGTGTTTAGTTGATTTTAAAAGTCATGTTAGAAGGATTAACTTTTGTTTGCGAACAAGTTTAGAATTAACTAAACTATGTTCTAGTGATTACAAGTTTAAACCTTCGAATAAGATAGCTTTATATGTATGAATCGAATGATGTTATGAACATCATTACTACCTTAAGTTCCTTGGATAAACCTACTGGAAAAGAGAAAAATGGATCTAGCTTCAATGGATCCTTGGATGGCTCGAAGTTCTTGAAGCAGAATCATGACACGAAAACAAGTTCAAGTAAGATCATCACTTGAAATAAGATTGTTATAGTTATAGAAATTGAACCAAAGTTTGAATATGATTATTACCTTGTATTAGAATGATAACCTACTGTAAGAAACAAAGATTTCTTGAGGTTGGATGATCACCTTACAAGATTGGAAGTGAGCTAGCAAACTTGAAAGTATTCTTGATTTTATGAAACTAGAACTTTTGGAATTTATGAAGAACACTTAGAACTTGAAGATAGAACTTGAGAGAGATCAATTAGATGAAGAAAATTGAAGAATGAAAGTGTTTGTAGGTGTTTTTGGTCGTTGGTGTATGGATTAGATATAAAGGATATGTAATTTTGTTTTCATGTAAATAAGTCATGAATGATTACTCATATTTTTGTAATTTTATGAGATATTTCATGCTAGTTGCCAAATGATGGTTCCCACATGTGTTAGGTGACTCACATGGGCTGCTAAGAGCTTATCATTGGAGTGTATATACCAATAGTACATACATCTAAAAGCTGTGTATTGTACGAGTACGAATACGGGTGCATACGAGTAGAATTGTTGATGAAACTGAACGAGGATGTAATTGTAAGCATTTTTGTTAAGTAGAAGTATTTTGATAAGTGTATTGAAGTCTTTCAAAAGTGTATAAATACATATTAAAACACTACATATATATACATTTTAACTGAGTCGTTAAGTCATCGTTAGTCGTTACATGTAAGTGTTGTTTTGAAACCTTTAGGTTAACGATCTTGTTAAATGTTGTTAACCCAATGTTTATAATATCAAATGAGATTTTAAATTATTATATTATCATGATATTAACATGTATGAATATCTCTTAATATGATATATATACATTAAATGTCTTTACAACGATAATCGTTACATATATGTCTCGTTTAAAAATCATTAAGTTAGTAGTCTTGTTTTTACATATGTAGTTCATTGTTAATATACTTAATGATATGTTTACTTATCATAGTATCATGTTAACTATATATATATCCATTATATGTCATCATATAGTTTTTACAAGTTTTAACGTTCGTGAATCACCGGTCAACTTGGGTGGTCAATTGTCTATATGAAACATATTTCAGTTAATCAAGTCTTAACAAGTTTGATTGCTTAACATGTTGGAAACATTTAATCATGTAAATATCAATCTCAATTAATATATATAAACATGGAAAAGTTCGGGTCACTACAGTACCTACCCGTTAAATAAATTTCGTCCCGAAATTTTAAGCTGTTGAAGGTGTTGACGAATCTTCTGGAAATAGATGCGGGTATTTCTTCTTCATCTGATCTTCACGCTCCCAGGTGAACTCGGGTCCTCTACGAGCATTCCATCGAACCTTAACAATTGGTATCTTGTTTTGCTTAAGTCTTTTAACCTCACGATCCATTATTTCGACGGGTTCTTCGATGAATTGAAGTTTTTCGTTGATTTGGATTTCATCTAACGGAATAGTGAGATCTTCTTTAGCAAAACATTTCTTCAAATTCGAGACGTGGAAAGTGTTATGTACAGCCGCGAGTTGTTGAGGTAACTCAAGTCGGTAAGCTACTGGTCCGACACGATCAATAATCTTGAATGGTCCAATATACCTTGGATTTAATTTCCCTCGTTTACCAAATCGAACAACGCCTTTCCAAGGTGCAACTTTAAGCATGACCATCTCTCCAATTTCAAATTCTATATCTTTTCTTTTAATGTCAGCGTAGCTCTTTTGTCGACTTTGGGCAGTTTTCAACCGTTGTTGAATTTGGATGATCTTCTCGGTAGTTTCTTGTATAATCTCCGGACCCGTAATCTGTCTATCCCCCACTTCACTCCAACAAATCGGAGACCTGCACTTTCTACCATAAAGTGCTTCAAACGGCGCCATCTCAATGCTTGAATGGTAGCTGTTGTTGTAGGAAAATTCTGCTAACGGTAGATGTCGATCCCAACTGTTTCCGAAATCAATAACACATGCTCGTAGCATGTCTTCAAGCGTTTGTATCGTCCTTTCGCTCTGCCCATCAGTTTGTGGATGATAGGCAGTACTCATGTCTAGACGAGTTCCTAATGCTTGCTGTAATGTCTGCCAGAATCTTGAAATAAATCTGCCATCCCTATCAGAGATAATAGAGATTGGTATTCCATGTCTGGAGACGACTTCCTTCAAATACAGTCTTGCTAACTTCTCCATCTTGTCATCTTCTCTTATTGGCAGGAAGTGTGCTGATTTGGTGAGACGATCAACTATTACCCAAATAGTATCAAAACCACTTGCAGTCCTTGGCAATTTAGTGATGAAATCCATGGTAATGTTTTCCCATTTCCATTCCGGGATTTCGGGTTGTTGAAGTAGACCTGATGGTTTCTGATGCTCAGCTTTGACCTTAGAACACGTCAAACATTCTCCTACGTATTTAGCAACATCGGCTTTCATACCCGGCCACCAAAAATGTTTCTTGAGATCCTTGTACATCTTCCCCGTTCCAGGATGTATTGAGTATCTGGTTTTATGAGCTTCTCTAAGTACCATTTCACTCATATCTCCAAATTTTGGTACCCAAATCCTTTCAGCCCTATACCGGGTTCCGTCTTCCTGAATATTAAGATGCTTCTCCGATCCTTTGGGTATTTCATCCTTTAAATTTCCCTCCTTTAAAACTCCTTGTTGCGCCTCCTTTATTTGAGTAGTAAGGTTATTATGAATCATTATATTCATAGATTTTACTCGAATGGGTTCTCTGTCCTTCCTGCTCAAGGCATCGGCTACCACATTTGCCTTCCCCGGGTGGTAACGAATCTCAAAGTCGTAATCATTCAATAATTCAATCCACCTACGCTGCCTCATATTCAGTTGTTTCTGATTAAATATGTGTTGAAGACTTTTGTGGTCGGTATATATAATACTTTTGACCCCATATAAGTAGTGCCTCCAAGTCTTTAATGCAAAAACAACCGCGCCTAATTCCAAATCATGCGTCGTATAGTTTTGTTCGTGAATCTTCAATTGTCTAGACGCATAAGCAATCACCTTCGTTCGTTGCATTAATACACAACCGAGACCTTGCTTTGATGCATCACAATAAATCACAAAATCATCATTCCCTTCAGGCAATGACAATATAGGTGCCGTAGTTAGCTTTTTCTTCAATAACTGAAACGCTTTCTCTTGTTCATCATTCCATTCAAATTTCTTCCCTTTATGCGTTAATGCAGTCAAGGGTTTTGCTATTCTGGAAAAGTCTTGGATGAACCTTCTGTAGTAACCAGCTAGTCCTAAAAACTGGCGTATGTGTTTCGGAGTTTTCGGGGTTTCCCACTTTTCAACAGTTTCTATCTTTGCCGGATCCACCTTAATACCTTCTTTGTTCACTATGTGACCGAGGAATTGAACTTCTTCCAACCAAAATGCACACTTTGAAAACTTAGCGTACAATTCTTCCTTCCTCAATACTTCTAACACCTTTCTCAAATGTTCACCGTGTTCTTGGTCATTCTTTGAGTAAATAAGTATGTCATCAATGAAAACAATGACAAACTTGTCAAGGTATGGTCCACACACTCGGTTCATAAGGTCCATGAACACAGCTGGTGCATTAGTTAAACCAAACGGCATGACCATAAACTCGTAATGACCGTAACGTGTTCTGAAAGCAGTCTTTGGAATATCATCTTCTTTCACCCGCATTTGATGATACCCGGAACGTAAGTCAATCTTTGAATAAACAGACGAGCCTTGTAGTTGATCAAATAAGTCATCGATTCTCGGTAGTGGGTAGCGGTTCTTGATGGTAAGTTTGTTCAACTCTCGGTAGTCGATACACAACCTGAATGTACCATCTTTCTTCTTGACAAACAAAACAGGAGCTCCCCACGGTGATGTGCTTGGTCGAATGAAACCACGCTCTAAAAGTTCTTGTAATTGGCTTTGTAGTTCTTTCATCTCGCTGGGTGCGAGTCTGTAAGGAGCACGAGCTATTGGTGCAGCTCCTGGTACAAGATCTATTTGAAATTCAACGGATCGATGTGGGGGTAATCCCGGTAATTCTTTCGGAAATACATCAGGAAATTCTTTTGCGACGGGAACATCATTGATGCTCTTTTCTTCAGTTTGTACTTTCTCGACGTGTGCTAGAACAGCATAGCAACCTTTTCTTATTAGTTTTTGTGCCTTCAAATTACTAATAAGATGTAGCTGCGTGTTGCCCTTTTCTCCGTACACCATTAAGGGTTTTCCTTTTTCTCGTATAATGCGAATTGCATTTTTGTAACAAACGATCTCCGCTTTCACTTCTTTCAACCAGTCCATACCGATTATCACATCAAAACTCCCTAACTCTACTGGTATCAAATCAATCTTAAATGTTTCGCTAACCAGTTTAATTTCTCGATTCCGACATATATTATCTGTTGAAATTAATTTACCATTTGCTAATTCGAGTAAAAATTTACTATCCAAAGGCGTCAATGGACAACTTAATTTAGCACAAAAATCTCTACTCATATAGCTTCTATCCGCACCCGAATCAAATAAAACGTAAGCAGATTTATTGTCAATAAGAAACGTACCCGTAACAAGCTCCGGGTCTTCCTGTGCCTCTGCCGCATTAATATTGAAAACTCTTCCACGGCCTTGTCCATTCGTGTTCTCCTGGTTCGGGCAATTTCTAATAATGTGGCCTGGTTTTCCACATTTATAACAAACTACATTAGCATAACTTGCTCCGACACTACTTGCTCCGCCATTACTCGTTCCGACACCATTTGTTCCTTTCGTTCTATTAACCCCTGGTCCGTAGACCTCACACTTCACCGCGCTATGACCATTTCTTTTACACTTGTTGCAAAATTTGGTGCAGAACCCCGAGTGATTCTTTTCACACCTTTGGCATAGCTGCTTCTGATTGTTGTTGTTGTTGCGGTTATTATTGTTGTTGGCATGATTGTTGTAGTTGTTGTTGTTGTTGTTGTTGGGCCGTTTGTTGTAGTTGCGATTGATGTTGCGATTGTTGGGATAATTGTTGCGATTATTGTTGTAATTGCTGTTGTTGTTGTATTGGTGATTCTTATCACCGTTTTCCTCCCACTTTCTTTTGACTTGCTTCACATTGGCCTCTTCAGCAGTCTGTTCTTTAATTCTTTCTTCAATTTGGTTCACGAGTTTGTGAGCCATTCTACATGCCTGTTGTATGGAGGCGGGCTCGTGTGAACTTATATCTTCTTGGATTCTTTCCGGTACTCCTTTCACAAACGCGTCGATCTTCTCTTCCTCATCTTCGAATGCTCCCGGACACAATAGGCACAATTCTGTGAATCGTCTTTCGTACGTGGTAATATCAAATCCTTGGGTTCGTAACCCTCTAAGTTCTGTCTTGAGCTTATTGACCTCGGTTCTGGGACGGTACTTCTCGTTCATCAAGTGCTTGAATGCTGACCACGGTAGTGCGTACGCATCGTCTTGTCCCACTTGCTCTAGATAGGTATTCCACCATGTTAACGCAGAACCTGTGAAGGTATGCGTAGCGTACTTTACTTTGTCCTCTTCAGTACACTTACTTATGGCAAACACCGATTCGACCTTCTCGGTCCACCGTTTCAATCCGATCGGTCCTTCGGTTCCATCAAATTCCAAAGGTTTGCAGGCAGTGAATTCTTTGTAGGTGCATCCTACACGATTTCCTGTACTGCTAGATCCAAGGTTATTGTTGGTATGTAGCGCAGCCTGTACTGCGGCTATGTTTGAAGCTAGAAAAGTACGGAATTCCTCTTCATTCATATTCACGGTGTGTCGAGTAGTCGGTGCCATTTCCTTCAAAATAGTTAAATGGAACAAGTTAATCATACAGAATATTAAGAGTAGTTAATAGTATTTCGTAGCATAATATGAACTCATTTATAAAAGCTTTTTCTTCATATTAGCGTTTTATAAGTTTAAATTCGGGTAGTACCTACCCGTTAAGTTCATACTTAGTAGCTAATATACAATTCAACTACTACAATTCTATATGAAAAACTGATTATAATAATATTTCGCGTTCAAACTTTTATACAATATTTTACAAACTTACAATACCGCTTATTTTACATAAAGCATGAAATATAGCACACAATAACTTTGATACAAGATAGTTGTGAAGACAATTCTAGCTAGTACACAAGTCGTTCAGCAAAGGCAATAAAGACACGTAATTCATACGTCCAGAAACAAGTCATGCATTCTGGTTTTACTAGGACTACTTCCCATCCTTGGTCTTGTGCAACATAACCGTTATGGCCGTTGATAAGGCAGCGTGTTGTAACGTCATCAAAGGGACGAGGGTTACGTAATGTCCAACAGTCCCGTAATAATCTAAAAACCTCATTTCTTACCCCAATTACCGACTCCGTCACTTGTGGAAACATTTTGTTTAATAGTTGTAGCCCGATGTTCTTGTTCTCACTTTGGTGAGAAGCGAACATTACTAATCCGTAAGCATAACATGCTTCTTTATGTTGCATGTTAGCCGCTTTTTCTAAATCACGAAGTCCAATATTCGGATATATTGAGTCAAAATAATTTCTTAACCCGTTGCGTAAAATAGCATTTGGGTTCCCCGCAATATATGCGTCAAAGTAAACACATCGTAACTTATGGGTTTCCCAATGTGATATCCCCCATCTTTCAAACGAAAGTCTCTTATAAACCAAGACATTCTTGGAACGTTCTTCGAATGTCTTACAAACTGATCTCGCCTTAAATAGTTGTGCCGAAGAATTCTGGCCGACTCTAGACAAGATTTCATCAATCATGTCTCCGGGTAGGTCTCTTAAAATATTGGGTTGTCTATCCATTTTGTGTTTTTAAACTGTAAAATAGACAAGAGTTAGATTCATAAAAAAATACTTATTAATACAAGCAATTTTTACATATATCATAAAGCATAAGAACACTATATTACATATATTACATCACACGAATACAACTATCTTATTCCGACTCGCTCGTTTCTTCTTCTTCGGTTTTGGTTCGTTTTGCCAAGTTTCTAGGGATATATGATGTTCCCCTAATACGAGCCGTTGTTGTCCACATTGGTTTAGAAAAACCTGGTGGTTTAGAGGTTCCCGGGTCATTGTTACAACTTAAGGACTTCGGGCGTTGACGATACATATAAAGTTCATCGGGGTTGGAATTAGATTTCTCTATTTTTATGCCCTTTCCCTTATTATTTTCTTTTGCCTTTTTAAATTCAGTTGGGGTAATTTCTATAACATCATCGGAATTCTCGTCGGAATCCGATTCATCGGAGAATTGGTAATCCTCCCAATATTTTGCTTCCTTGGCGGAAACACCATTGACCATAATTAACCTTGGTCGGTTGGTTGAGGATTTTCTTTTACTTAACCGTTTTATTATTTCCCCCACCGGTTCTATTTCTTCATCCGGTTCCGATTCTTCTTCCGGTTCAGATTCTTCTTCCGGTTCTGACTCTTCTTCCGGTTCCTCTTCGGGAACTTGTGAATCAGTCCACGAATCATTCCAATTTACATTTGATTCTTCATTATTATTAGGTGAGTCAATGGGACTTGTTCTAGAGGTAGACATCTATCACATAATATCAAACGCGTTAAGAGATTAATATATCACATAATATTCACATGTTAAAAATATATAGTTTCCAACAAAATTTGTTAAGCAATCATTTTTCAAGTAAACACGGTCGAAGTCCAGACTCACTAATGCATCCTAACAAACTCGATAAGACACACTAATGCAAAATTCTGGTTCTCTAAGACCAACGCTCTGATACCAACTGAAATGTCCCGTTCTTATTGATTAAAAACGTTCCATATTAATTGATTTCGTTGCGAGGTTTTGACCTCTATATGAGACGTTTTTCAAAGACTGCATTCATTTTAAAACAAACCATAACCTTTATTTCATAAATAAAGGTTTAAAAAGCTTTACGTAGATTATCAAATAATGATAATCTAAAATATCCTGTTTACACACGACCATTACATAATGGTTTACAATACAAATATGTTACATCGAAATCAGTTTCTTGAATGCAGTTTTTACACAATATCATACAAACATGGACTCCAAATCTTGTCCTTATTTTAGTATGCAACAGCGGAAGCTCTTAATATTCACCTGAGAATAAACATGCTTTAAACGTCAACAAAAAATGTTGGTGAGTTATAGGTTTAACCTATATATATCAAATCGTAACAATAGACCACAAGATTTCATATTTCAATACACATCCCATACATAGAGATAAAAATCATTCATATGGTGAACACCTGGTAACCGACATTAACAAGATGCATATATAAGAATATCCCCATCATTCCGGGACACCCTTCGGATATGATATAAATTTCGAAGTACTAAAGCATCCGGTACTTTGGATGGGGCTTGTTGGGCCCGATAGATCTATCTTTAGGATTCGCGTCAATTAGGGTGTCTGTTCCCTAATTCTTAGATTACCAGACTTAATAAAAAGGGGCATATTCGATTTTGATAATTCAACCATAGAATGTAGTTTCACGTACTTGTGTCTATTTTGTAAATCATTTATAAAACCTGCATGTATTCTCATCCCAAAAATATTAGATTTTAAAAGTGGGACTATAACTCACTTTCACAGATTTTTACTTCGTCGGGAAGTAAGACTTGGCCACTGGTTGATTCACGAACCTATAACAATATATACATATATATCAAAATATGTTCAAAATATATTTACAACACTTTTAATATATTTTGATGTTTTAAGTTTATTAAGTCAGCTGTCCTCGTTAGTAACCTACAACTAGTTGTCCACAGTTAGATGTACAGAAATAAATCGATAAATATTATCTTGAATCAATCCACGACCCAGTGTATACGTATCTCAGTATTGATCACAACTCAAACTATATATATTTTGGAATCAACCTCAACCCTGTATAGCTAACTCCAACATTCACATATAGAGTGTCTATGGTTGTTCCGAAATATATATAGATGTGTCGACATGATAGGTCGAAACATTGTATACGTGTCTATGGTATCTCAAGATTACATAATATACAATACAAGTTGATTAAGTTATGGTTGGAATAGATTTGTTACCAATTTTCACGTAGCTAAAATGAGAAAAATTATCCAATCTTGTTTTACCCATAACTTCTTCATTTTAAATCCGTTTTGAGTGAATCAAATTGCTATGGTTTCATATTGAACTCTATTTTATGAATATAAACAGAAAAGTATAGGTTTATAGTCGGAAAAATAAGTTACAAGTCGTTTTTGTAAAGGTAGTCATTTCAGTCGAAAGAACGACGTCTAGATGACCATTTTAGAAAACATACTTCCACTTTGAGTTTAATCATAATTTTTGGATATAGTTTCATGTTCATAATAAAAATCATTTTCTCAGAATAACAACTTTAAAATCAAAGTTTATCATAGTTTTTAATTAACTAACGCAAAACAGCCCGCGGTGTTACTAAGACGGCGTAAATCCGGTTTTACGGTGTTTTTCGTGTTTCCAGGTTTTAAATCATTAAGTTAGCATATCATATAGATATAGAACATGTGTTTAGTTGATTTTAAAAGTCATGTTAGAAGGATTAACTTTTGTTTGCGAACAAGTTTAGAATTAACTAAACTATGTTCTAGTGATTACAAGTTTAAACCTTCGAATAAGATAGCTTTATATGTATGAATCGAATGATGTTATGAACATCATTACTACCTTAAGTTCCTTGGATAAACCTACTGGAAAAGAGAAAAATGGATCTAGCTTCAATGGATCCTTGGATGGCTCGAAGTTCTTGAAGCAGAATCATGACACGAAAACAAGTTCAAGTAAGATCATCACTTGAAATAAGATTGTTATAGTTATAGAAATTGAACCAAAGTTTGAATATGATTATTACCTTGTATTAGAATGATAACCTACTGTAAGAAACAAAGATTTCTTGAGGTTGGATGATCA
Organism: Rutidosis leptorrhynchoides; assembly: GCF_046630445.1. Lineage (NCBI taxonomy): Eukaryota > Viridiplantae > Streptophyta > Magnoliopsida > Asterales > Asteraceae > Rutidosis > Rutidosis leptorrhynchoides. The sequence continues at coordinate 181,555,695 of NC_092341.1, forward strand.
CCTTACAAGATTGGAAGTGAGCTAGCAAACTTGAAAGTATTCTTGATTTTATGAAACTAGAACTTTTGGAATTTATGAAGAACACTTAGAACTTGAAGATAGAACTTGAGAGAGATCAATTAGATGAAGAAAATTGAAGAATGAAAGTGTTTGTAGGTGTTTTTGGTCGTTGGTGTATGGATTAGATATAAAGGATATGTAATTTTGTTTTCATGTAAATAAGTCATGAATGATTACTCATATTTTTTTAATTTTATGAGATATTTCATGCTAGTTGCCAAATGATGGTTCCCACATGTGTTAGGTGACTCACATGGGCTGCTAAGAGCTTATCATTGGAGTGTATATACCAATAGTACATACATCTAAAAGCTGTGTATTGTACGAGTACGAATACGGGTGCATACGAGTAGAATTGTTGATGAAACTGAACGAGGATGTAATTGTAAGCATTTTTGTTAAGTAGAAGTATTTTGATAAGTGTATTGAAGTCTTTCAAAAGTGTATAAATACATATTAAAACACTACATATATATACATTTTAACTGAGTCGTTAAGTCATCGTTAGTCGTTACATGTAAGTGTTGTTTTGAAACCTTTAGGTTAACGATCTTGTTAAATGTTGTTAACCCAATGTTTATAATATCAAATGAGATTTTAAATTATTATATTATCATGATATTAACATGTATGAATATCTCTTAATATGATATATATACATTAAATGTCTTTACAACGATAATCGTTACATATATGTCTCGTTTAAAAATCATTAAGTTAGTAGTCTTGTTTTTACATATGTAGTTCATTGTTAATATACTTAATGATATGTTTACTTATCATAGTATCATGTTAACTATATATATATCCATTATATGTCATCATATAGTTTTTACAAGTTTTAACGTTCGTGAATCACCGGTCAACTTGGGTGGTCAATTGTCTATATGAAACATATTTCAGTTAATCAAGTCTTAACAAGTTTGATTGCTTAACATGTTGGAAACATTTAATCATGTAAATATCAATCTCAATTAATATATATAAACATGGAAAAGTTCGGGTCACTACATTGGTGGCAGGAGTCTTGGTACCATTTGTATTTGTAACGAGAGCCCTACAATCTTCAGCAAGATGACCCTTTCGATTACATTTGTTGCATACCACATTACAGTAGCCAGAGTGATGTTTGTGGCATCGGTTGCATAAAGGATTTTGTCCTTTGTAACCAAAGCTTAAACCACTACCCGCACCTTGCGTGATTTCTTGTTTCTTAAAAGATTGTTGTTGGTTACCTCGATCATAATTTCCATTCCACTTTCTTTTGTTACCTGATACCTTCACATCAGTATTGGATACTTTCTTATCCATGATGACCTGATCCATTAGCTCGTTTGCCATGGTTATAACTTCATGAATTGTCTTAGGTTTCGATGCTGTAACATTTGCCTTGACCTTTTTGGGCAAACCATCTTTGTACATTTCAATCTTCCGTTCTTCGGTTGGAACCAATTCAGGACATAGCAAAACTAATTCCATGAATCGCTGATTGTAGTTGGTGATTTCAGTACCAACAACCTTCAGACTTCGTAATTCATCTTCCAACTTCCTAACCTCGTTCCTTGGACAATACTCGTTGATTAACATTATTTTGAATTCATCCCATGGAGTATCATAAGCTACATCTCCTCCTACAGCCTTCACATAATTTTTCCACCACGTGAGTGCACTATCTTGTAAATTGCACGATGCATACTTGGTCATGTCCTTTTCAACACAACCACTGATTTTAAACACAGTCTCCATCTTTTCTATCCATCGGGTTAAACCGATCGGTCCTTCTGTTCCACTGAATGATGAGGGCTTGCAAGCTTGAAAAGTTTTGTAGGTGCATCCTACACGAGGATTTGGGTTAACTGCAGCAGCTCTCGCAGCTTCGACCCATAACATTCTGTCGTTCACTCGCTGGTTGATGAATTCCTCTACTTCTTGTTCCGTCATTCGATTCAATCGCGCCATATTCTTCTATAAGAATGAAAAGAAAATAATTATTCACATGGAATATTATAGATGTAGTGTATATTTACAGTACATTATAGCTTATTAATAATATGAACCAGGTATTATTATAAATATTATTATAAAAGCCTTTTCTTCTTATTAGCGTTTTATAATTATATCTAGGGTAGTACCTACCCGTTAATGTTCATACTTAATAGCTTAGTACAGAACCAATTACTACCATCTAAATAATACTTAACCATGGAAAATTATTGCATTTCATACTTCACTATTTTACATATGCTTATCTTACATCGAACATTAAGCAAACCACACTAATAATATTATACAAAACATTATATGATCCCATGGTTTAATACGGCAGCGTATCGTTTGGTCTATTTTCTAGGACGTTTAGGTTCAAGGAATGGCCTAACGCTTATCCTAGCTGTCTGCCTATATTTTGGCTGTGGGGCTGAAGAACTAGATGCCGGGATAGAACGAATAGGAATAGCGGGAATAGGGGTGGTAGTGTCTAGTGGAGTTGGTGCCACATCATCCTCTTCGAGATTTGAATTTTCTAATTCATTAGCCTTTCGTTTCTTTCCTAGTTCGAACTTGTCTTTCGTAATTTCCTGTATTTCTTCCTCGGGTTCACTTTCCTCCTCGGGTTCACTTTCCTCCTCGGGTTCACTTTCCTCCTCGGGTTCACTTTCCGGGTTCTCTATAGTCGGTTCATCCGGAATTTGTGAGTCTTCCCCAAAGATATTATTTTCGTCATCGGATAGGTTAATGACTGGAACACCATCTGAAGATTCTGGTTCGGAGTCGCTGAATGTGATAACAAGTTTTGAGCCCGACATCTATCACACAACAACTAACCCATTAGTACTACATAATATTTACATATAAATTTTAACCAACAATGATAAACAATGGTTTTTAAATCAGACCCGGTCAAAGTCCAGACTTACTAATGTATCCTAACGACTTATCAGTTAGACACACTAATGCAAACCTGGTTCGCTAAGACCACCGCTCTGATACCACATGTCATAACCCGTCCTTAACCATAAGAACGAGTTAGATAACGTATGATTTCATTGCGAGGTATTGACCTCTATATGCGACATTTTTAAAAGAACAACTGCATTTATTTTACATTACAAACCATAACTCTTATTTTAATACAAGCTTTAGACAATAAAAAGATGATTATCGTTTAGCGATAATCTTAGACTTACAAACTTTACATGTGATGATAACAATACGATTTCTAGCATATTTTACATTACAATTCCTCGGATATGCAGTTTTGTTTTTGACACAAATATGCGTACACATGATCTTGCTTAAATTCAACATGTTGCAGCGGAAGCTTTTAGTTATCACCTGAGAATAGACATGTTTAAAACGTCAACATAAAGTTGGTGAGATATAGGTTTAATGCCGGCAGCGATATAAATATAGACCACAAGATTTCATATGTAAACATTTTAATAAAAATATTCTAAGTGGTTGAGCACTTGGTAACCATACTTAACATTTAATCACGTCGCATATTCCCTTTATTATGAAATCTTACTACACCGTACCAAGTGTAGTCACGAAACGAAGTACTGTGCAACCGTTGAATACTGGTCGTCCAGTCCGGTTGGGGTTGTCAGGCCCGATAGATCTATCAACAGGATTCGCGTTTACAATACCGCTGTAAATAATAGTTACCAAGCTACAGGGAAGTATGCCAGTGGTACAACTCAACGTAGAATATATTTTTCAGTTACTTGTGTCCATAACGTAAAACATAAAATACATGTATTCTCATCCCGAAATACTTAGAGTTTAAAAGTGGGACTATATACTCACTTTTGCCTTGAAGATATATATATTTTGACTTGGTCTCCGGTTGATATCACGAACCTATCCATATATAATTTATCAATATATTTTCATTTAAAACAATCGTCACATATATATATACTTATAATACTTTTAATGTCTTCTTAGTCCGTAGTTAGCAGTCCGATGTTAGTAATTCAATTTTAATGGTTCATATTTAGGTGTTTAATAAATAAATAAAACCCCCATCGAAATAAATAAAACCCCATCATATTTGTATTGGTCGGGATTAATCTTGACCCACGGTACCGGTGTTGTCAAATGACGTGTTGCGTACATAAAGTACCGGTGTTGTCAAATGACGTGTTGCGTACAATCATGGAATCTTATGATTAATCTTCTCGTATTGTTTACGGGTGGTCCTGAAATATATAAAATTAAATTATGAGTACATATATATAAAATATCATGTTATTTTAGAAAGATGTGATTCATTTAATTTTTCTCCAACTATTTTCGTGGCTAAACTAGTTTTGGATATCCGATCTTGTTTTGGTCATAGTTTCTTCGTTACAACTCCGTTTTCGTTGGTTCAACTTGCCACTTCCTTGGATCGAGTTCTTCTTTAAGACTATGAACTGTAAATACCTTAGTTTGTATTCAAAATCACAGGTCATAGGTCAAACTTTGGTGAAACTTATGAAGTTAATCATTTTCCCTTATGTAAACAACATTAAATGATTATTTTTCTAAAAATACTTATACTTTGAGTTAAATCATAAAATTTTTATGTGTTATCATATTCATAGTAAATATCATTTTTCCAGAAAATAAACCTCCAATTCAAGGTTCAAAATAGTTTTTAATTATCCAACCCAAAACAGCCCCCGGTTGCACTCCGACGTCGTAAAAATAGTTTTTAAGGTGTTCTTTGAAAAACCAAGTTATACCTTGTTAAATTAGCATATATTTATGATATATTACAGGTCTTGAAGTATTTTAAAAGTTAAGTTAGAAGGATCTATTTAGTTTGCAAACAAGTTTGAAAACATTCAAACTATGTTCTTGTTGTTAAAATTTTATACCATAAAATAAGATAGCTATATATATATGAATCGAATAAGGTTATGAACAAAGTTACTACCTCAAGTTACTTGGACAAGATTTCTGTAAAAGAGGAGTAAAAACCTAGAACCAAAAGAGTGGTGGAGTTGGATGAAAGATTGGAAGTAAACTTGTGTTCTTGGAAGGATTCTTGAAGTGTTTTTGTAAGGGTTTTCTTATGGTGATTAAGTGATGTTTTTATGGCTAGATCTTCATGGTAACTTGCTGAATTGCTTAAGGTGTCTAAGGGTTATGAAAGAGTGTGTGTTTAACTAAGAAATGAGGTTAGAAATTGAACTAGAAATGGTGATCCTTATAGCCTTAAAAAAACGTGTATCATGGAGAACATGATAAGATTTTTAGTTTGTTATTTTATGTAATTAGTCAACAAGCTTCCAAATTCTAATTACCTTATACCTAGGGTAGTAACAAGGGCTGGTTAGGTGGTGATTTGATGTGTATATACCAATAGTAAATACGTATAGAAGCTAGGTATGATACGGGTACATATACCGTAGATATACGTATAGAAATCTTGTGAAAAATGGAATGAGAATTCAAATATAGCTATCTTTTGTGAATACACTTATATTGTTTTATGTATTTAAGTCCTTAAAAAGTGATTAAATACATTACTTATACGATATATGTATAAACATTATAGGTCATAAGTATTTATGTCAAATAACGTTACGTATGGTTATCGTTTTGAAAACTTAAGTTAGTAGTTTCAAAATATACTTATAACTTATTGTTATTAATACAAAATGAGGTATTAAAACATCCTTAGATCATGTTAAATATGTATATATACATATATATACACAAACGTATAATTATCATATATTATATAGTTCGTGATATCATCGGTCAAACTAGACGGTCAAACGTTGTGTAAAACTCTTTTCAAAAACATAAATCTCAACAATTTGGATTGCTTATCATGTTGGTAAGGTTTAATTTATGTAAATATTAATCTTATAAGTATAGAACGATCGAAAAAGTGCGGGTCATTACAATATCAACCAAGCCTGATGTTTGCTGCTCGGCGGTGGTGGTGTCATCCGCTGTTCGTTCAGTATCTGTCTGTTCTGATCCAGACTCAGTATCAGAACTGCTAACAACGATTTCTTCACCCTTTTCAGTAGCAGCAGCATCAGCAGCAGCCTTAGCTTCAGCTGCAGCTCTCTCTGCCTCTAGCTCTTCAGCAGTTTTGTCACGAGCAGTGACCTCCACTTCATCATCAAAATCGACGGATAAAAGAGCAGAACGAACCTGCATAATGGAGTTGGCTGCAAAAATTAAACATAAACAGCAATATAAGCAAACATGACAAACAATAGACATGCAGTTATATATAATAGGAAGATCATATCACATCCTACCCTGGTTTTTCTCACGGAGTACTGGCACAGAAGTGCTCGGCCATTCTTGACTCACTTTGCACAGCATAAGAATTCCGTCATACCTCTCGTATGATCTGGGCGGAAGACGGAGCTCTTTCAAGTTATTTACTATCCGCTGCTCTGCGGCAGAAATCTTAACACCCTTTCCTACACCAGCATCAATAGCACCCCATTCCCGGACAACAGAGTACTCCTTCGGAATAACAGTTTCATCAACAAAGAAAAATGGACTTTTCCAGTCCTTCAAGTTTGATACTCTATTTGTACCAACAAAATGAGTATTTCGTTTACTATCAATAGTAAGCCAGCAGTTACTAATTGTGCGAATTCTAAACAAAGAGATAAAAACTTTAATGCGAGGCTTTATATTAGTAGCATTACAGTACATTTCAAAAAGGATGATTTTTTTAAGGCCATGGGGATGCATTTGACTAAGACATGCCTTATAATATCTAAGAAGGCAAAGGAGAAAGTTAGTAAGGGGAACACGGAGGTTGCCGTGGGTAATTTGTAAGGCGTATAAAGTAATTTTTCCATCAGGAGGGTTGTCAGCAGTTTGTTTGTTGGTAGGAAGAACAGGGTTGTATTGATTAAGATGGCGGAAGGCAATCTTTAAACCATCTAAGTATTCACTTGTCAGTGATGATGCCATCGTGCTAACTTTTGGAATGTCAGCAGTATTTGATGAAGAAGGCTTTGCGTATTCTTGGCCAGTACTCGGAGTAGAAGCCATGATAAAACAGTAAAAAGATATCAACAAGAAGAAAATAGCAGAAGGATGAAGTATAACTGAACTTGGAAGATGCTAAACCTTAAAAAGTTGAAAATTGAAGAATGCGATGAAGATTTAGGGAGAAATATGCTTTTCAGATCTTGGCAAAGGTAAAAAAGTGAAGATAAAAGGGTTATGACGGTTTATATAGGAGTTCATCGATGCAATTTTTATGGCCACGATTGAGACACGCGTATGGGTGAGTTTAAACGTGGGGTATGAAATAACACTTTTACAGCTGGAGGCGCGTGAAGGATCTCAACCGTGCAAAATTAATCATAACAGCGTCAGTAAAATTCGTCTGCATTTAATGCCTATAATGTTTTCCCCGATGCAAATGGGCAATGAGCAGGCTAGTTTGGCATGCGTTATCAAAAGTTTAATAACTTAAACATTTTTCAAATGCTTAAGTCATTAAACTGGGGGGACTTAATGGTGTATCCTATCGTATACACACATAAAAGACATAATGGTTGCATAAAAGTAGCATCAGGAAGACTAGAAACAACAGTTTTGTGGAATTATCCGTCCAGCGTTCTCCGCTGAACAGGCTGCTCCGTCATGCGTAAGCCCTGAAGGCCGCCTAGGGCGTAAGCCCTGGCCGGAGAACGTGATGCGTGATTATGACTTTAAAAACGCAATTTAGAACAAGCTTTCTTCACTTAAACTGATATGAACACAAACCCCCAAATTGTAACAGCAACAACCCCCAAACAGAGTATAAAGCTCTGAAATAAGAACACAAAGGATAGAGAATCTAAACCCTTAATTGATAAAGATACCACCACAATTAGAGATCTAGAAACACTCCAAATCTTCAACTACAGCCGATAAAGATTCCACCACAACTATAATATCAGGTATGAAGATTTGGATTTCACCACAATGTTTGATAAAGTAACACCACAAACACTGATAAAGAAACCACTCTTAGCCACCGGAATCAAAGATTCGTAAAGACACAGAGATTTTGTAAATAGATAAGCTCTATCAAACTTTTCATTCAATCATCAACCCCGTTTTACAATTACAAGAGCTATCTATTTATAGTAGAAGCTTAACAGCTATTTTCTAAATAAGACAAAACATAAAAAGGAAATGGAGACAAAAAAGGACAAAAAATTACAAATTAGCCAATAAGAATAAAGGACATAATCTGCAAAAAGCCTGCCATTTGTTAGTGCTCCTTCCCATGATAAAAGCATCCAATGATAAATGGGAATCTTCCTTGGACAGCTAACATTCTTCTAGAACAGCCACACACGTGTTAAGCACATGACCTGACCGGTTTATTGAAAAGCATAAGTAAACTTTGAATTGTATCAGCAAGTTGGCCCTTTAGAAAGAAAATAGCGTCGCCTGCTGGTTGAACTTAAAATTCGTCAGCTGGTTGAACTAGCTGCCTCGTCTGAGTATAACTTTGCTGGTTCGATTTGCTGGTTACCCGGCTGAGTGAATTAAAGCTTTACTGGCTGAACTAACCTCATTTGCTGGTCCGGCTAGCTGGTTCTTCTTCGTTGCTGGCTTGCCTTCAACTATCAAAAACTTTATTCACGAAAACATAACTACTTCAGTTTAAGGACTGAAGTATGGTCACCCCTGAGCTTCTTGAACCAGCTCCAAAAACACTTAGATGATACGAAATAGATGGCAACACGACCATTGCTTGGCCTGATTCGGGTGTAACATCTTTTGAGCTCGAGCTGGCTGTGTTGCTGGTTAAACCATTGCATGGCCTGATTCGGGTGTAACCATTGCTTGCCCAGCTCACCCGCATCAGAACGCCACCTTCAGCGTAAATTTCGGATCACAAGTAACAGAACGTATCATCATCTGACACGTGTCCCCGAGCAATCTGGTAGATCTGACACTATAAATAGACCCCTTGGGGTCGTCATTTTACACAGTTCAGATATTCTGACAACTTTGAGAGCTGAGAATTCACTTTTTTCTCTCTACTTTCTCTCACTAGAAGTCATCCGGCTAGCACTTTTACGCTCTACTTATGATTGATTGATTAAGCCACCCCACAAGTTTCTACACTCGTGAACCGGGTCTGCAGGGATTATTTCCCAAGGGTAAACATCAATCGGCAACACTCCGCTCTTTTAAAGCTAGATAACTTCTAGTATTGTGTTGACACACTAAGCCTTACCTCATAAGGAAATAGGTGTTAACATCAGTACTTCAAATATTTGAGCAGATTGTCAGTTGGAAATGTCCTTCCATTACTTTTCCTCCTGCAAGTTTGGCCGTGGATGTTGACAAACCAGTGGTGGTTTCATGCCACATTGCAAATACCAGCATTATGATCATGAAGGTACATGTGGACACAGGAAGGAGTGTAGATGTCATGTACGAACAATGTTTTAGCAAGATGCCCGCGAACATTCAGGCTTTGATGAAACCTACTGCGGTTTCACTTGCCGGATTCTCAGGAGAGTCAACTTAGCCTGTTGGCCAGTTGGAATTGCAAATGGAATTATTTGATGATCGCGATGAATCGCTGAAATGCCAAGCTTTGTTGAATCTGTACATAATGCAAAATCATTCGCGATTCAATATGATACTTGGTCGCACTACTTTGCGCAAGTTTGGCGCTATCCCTTCTACTATACATGGCATGCTTAAATTTTATGCTAATAAGGGAATTGGCACAATAACTTCTGTGGAAGAAGAACCATTCTGCGCTATGATTATGGCAAATGCAAATATGGGTATTGAAGGACATTCAGTTCACCCCGAATAGTGCGAAACTTTACAGAAAAAAGTTGTAATGAGATGCTAAGGAAAATTGCATTAATGCATGATATGTCGCGTTTATTTTTAGAACTTTGTAACGCGAAAGAGTAATGAATAAAGCAAAATTAATTTCAGTGTTAGTAGTTGTTTCTTTACAAAGCGAAAACACTATGTGTGGCCACGCGTAGTGATTATTTCGCTGAATGCAATTACTTATCTTTTATAACACTAAGTTAATGTTTGTTCTGCTGATGCTTTAAGTAAAATGGCATGCTTTTCGTTAAACATGGCCTGCTTAAAAGTTGTAATAATGCAACCATGCATTGTGAAATAATATGCTAAAAACCAAGTGATGAAATTGCCCACTTGTGTTGACTTGAAAATATTGCGAAAGGATAAAATTTCCTAAGTATTTGATCTTGCCAATACTTAGATGCTTCGCAATGCTAAATTTTCCTAAGGATCGATTCATCGGACTTAGAAGATTCATAATGATTAAAAGATTGTTTCGCATAAAGTACGCATTTGTTATGTGCACAATAGCGAATGCGGAAATTGCAAAGGGCAAGTCTGAATTATGAATATATGATAAAGTAAAGCGCTATATAAATAAAAAGTTGCAACTGCAAAACGTAAATATGATAGTAATATTAAGCGCGGAAACAGTGCGGATCATTACAAAAAATGCAATTAAGATTGCAAAATATACATATGAAAACTAGCTAAGACAAATCTACAGCTCCAACGCTTTAATGTCTGTGAATGTAATGCCCTCGCGCTGGCTGAATTCTTCCAGGGCAGATATGCTGACTTTTTCAACTTCCTTCTTTGCTCTTGAGAGCGCTTCTTGAGCATCGTCAGTGGCACAAATGTACTGACCCGAACTTTTCCATGTTTATATATATTAATTGAGATTGATATTTACATGATTAAATGTTTCCAACATGCTAAGCAATCAAACTTGTTAAGACTTGATTAATTGAAATATGTTTCATATAGACAATTGACCACCCAAGTTGACCGGCGATTCACGAACGTTAAAACTTGTAAAAACGACATGACGATATATATATGGATATACATATGGTTAACATTAGATTATGATAAGTAAGTATCTCCATAAGTATATCAACAATGAGTTATATACATATAAACAAGACTACTAACTTAAGGATTTCGAAACGAGACATATATGTAACGATTATCGTTGTAACGACATTTAAATGTATATATATCATATTAAGATATATTAATATATCATATGATGCGTGATTATGACTTTAAAAACTCAGTTTAGAACAAGCTTTCTTCACCCAACAGATCTGAAACTAAACACCCAATTGGTAACAGTAACAGCCCCAAAACAGAGTATAAAACTCTGAAATAAGAACACAAGGATAGAGAATCTAAACCCTTAATTGATAAAGATACCACCACAATTAGAGATCTAGAAACACTCCAAATCTTCAACTACAGCTGATAAAGATTCCACCACAACTATAATATCAGATATGAAGATTTGGATTTCACCACAATGTTTGATAAAGTAACACCACAAACACTGATAAAGAAACCACTCTTAGCCACCGGAATCAAAGATTCGTAAAGACACAGAGATTTTGTAAATAGATAAGCTCTATCAAACTTTTCATTCAATCATTAACCAAGTTTTATAATTACAAGAACTCTCTATTTATAGTAGAAGCTTAACAGCTATTTTCTAAATAAGACAAAAACATAAAAAGGAAATGGAGACAAAAAAAGGACAAACAATTACAAATTAGCCAATAAGAATAAAGGACACAATCTGCAAAAAGCCTGCCATTTGTTAGTGCTCCTTCCCATGATAAAAGCATCCAATGATAAATGGGAGTCTTCCTTGGACAGCTAACATTCTTCTAGAACAGCCACACACGTGTTAAGCACATGACCTGACCGGTTTATTGAAAAGCATAAGTAAACTTTGAATTGTATCAGCAAGTTGGCCATTCAGACAGAAAATAGCATCGCGTGCTGGTTGTACTAGAGTTTCGTGTGCTGATTGAACTAAAATTCTTTAGCTGGTTGAACTAGCTGGTTCGCCTAAGCATAACTTTGCTGGTTCGATTTGCTGGTTACCCGGCTGAGTGAATTAAAGCTTTACTGGCTGAACTAAACTCATTTGCTGGTCCGGTTAGCTGGTTCTTCTTCGTTGCTGGCTTGCCTTCAACTATCAAAAACTTTATTCATGAAAGCATAACTACTTCAGTTTAAGCACTGAAGTAGGGTCACCCCTGAGCTTCTTGAACCAGCTCCAAAAATACTTAGATGATACGAAATAGATGGCAAAACGACCATTGCTTGGCCTGATTCGGGTGTAACATCTTTTGAGCTCGAGCTGGCTGTGTTGCTGGTTACATTGCCCAGCACACCCGCATCATCCTCCCCCTCTAAAAAGGAACTTGACCTCAAGTTCTCGAGGTTGTCATCTTCTAAGTAGGGCATCAAATCACCAACATTAAAAGTGCTAGACACAGCAGTATCACCAGGCAGCTCGACCTTGTAAGCATTATCACCAACTTTTTCCAACACTTTAAATGGACCCTCAGCTCTTGGCATCAGCTTGTTCTTCCTTTTTGCTGGGAACCTTTCCTTCCTTAGATGAATCCAAACAAGATCACCTGGAACAAAAGTGGGCTGCTTTCTGTGCTGGTTAGCTTTAGCCTTGTATTGCTGGTTGGTCTTCTCAATTTTGGCCCTCACTTGCTCATACAGCTTCTTCATTTCTTTGGCCTTTGCTACTGCATCAACACTTACCTTAGGCTCAACTGCAAAAGGAATCAGATCAATCGGTGTGAGTGAATTTGCACCATAGCAGATTTCAAATGGTGATTTTCCTGTGGAGTAATTAGGTGCTCTATTAAAAGCAAATTCAGCTTGAGCAAGCTTCAAATCCCACTCCTTCAAACTTTTCTTCACAAGTGCCCTTAGCAACATTCCCACAGTTCAATTGGTAACTTCAGTTTGACCATCAGTTTGGGGATGGTGAGAAGTGCTGAATAAAAGCTTTGTTCCAAGCAGCTTCCATAATGTCTTCCAAAAATAGCTTAAGAACTTTGTATCTCGATCAGACACAATGGTTTTGGGAACTCCATGAAGACGAACAATTTCTTTGAAGAATAAAGTAGCAACAACAGTAGCATCATTGGTTTTGTTGCAGGCTATGAAATGAGCCATCTTTGAAAACCTGTCAACAACAACCATAATAGAATCTTTGCCTCGCTGAGTCCTTGGTAAAGCAACAATGAAATCCATGCTCAAATCTTCCCATGGCTGGTTGGGAACAGGAAGAGGAGTATATAAACCCTTGTGAAAAGTTGACTTAGCTTGACAGCAGGTAGCACAACGATTAATCACAGCTTTGACATCTTTATCCATACATGGCCAGTAGAAGTGTTCACTTAGGATATCTAATGTCTTGTTAATCCCAAAATGACCAGCTAAACCACCTCCATGTGCTTCTCTAATCAGCAACTCCCTGATTGAATCTTTTGGGATGCACAATCTGCTGCCCTTGAATAGAAAACCATCTTGCTCAACATAATCTCTTTTGGACTCAGCAGGAGAACAGTTCAAAATAGGAGCAAAGTCTGGATCAGCTTCATATAACTCCTTAACAAATGAAAATCCAAGAACTCTAGCTTCCAGAATTGACAACAAAGAATATCTTCTTGAAAGAGCATCAGCAACAACATTAGAAGTACCAGCCTTGTATTTAGACACAAAGGAGTACATCTGCAAGAATTCAACCCATTTTGCATGCCTTGGATTTAATTTGTGCTGCCCATTAATGTATTTTAATGCTTCATGATCAGAAAAGAGAACAAACTGCCTTGGCTTCAAATAATGTGACCAATGATCAACAGCTTGAATGATGGCATAAAACTCTTTATCATAAGTGCTATAATTCAGCTTTGACCCATTTAGCTTTTCACTGAAATAAGCTACTGGTCTTTTTCCTTGCACTAGCACAGCTCCAATGCCAACACCACTTGCATCACATTCAAGTTCAAACAACATATCAAAATTAGGCAAAGCAAGTATAGGTGCTGAACTTAGCTTCTCTTTCAATGATTCAAATGCTGATTGGGCAGAACTAGACCATTCAAATACCCCTTTCTTCATACAATCAGTAATTGGAGCAACAATTGTGGAGAAGTCTTTGATAAATCTTCTATAAAATGAAGCTAAACCATGAAAACTTCTGACTTCAGTGATGGTAGAAGGACTAGGCCATGATCTGATTGCTTCCACCTTGGATGGATCCATTGAAATGCCTTCTTCAGAAACCACATATCCAAGAAACACTACTTTGCTGACAAAGAAATCACACTTCTCCAGCTTTGCATATAACTGATTCTGCCTTAATAGATCAAATACTTTCCTCAGATGATCCAAGTGTTCTTCTTTAGTTTTTGAGTACACTAGGATGTCATCAAAGTAAACAACCACAAACTGACCAATAAGTGGCCTGAGCACTTCATTCATAAGCCTCATGAATGTGCTGGGCGCATTAGACAACCCAAAAGGCATAATCAACCACTCGAATAATCCACCTTTGATCTTGAAAGCTGTCTTCCATTCATCTCCTTCTTTCATTCGAATCTGATGATACCCACTTCTAAGATCAACTTTGGAAAACACACAAGAACCATGCAGCTCATCTAACATATCATCTAATCTAGGTATGGGATACCTATACTTGATGGTGATGTTGTTAATAGCTCGGCTGTCTACACACATTCTCATAGAACCATCTTTCTTTGGAACCAGTAAAGCTGGTACTGAACAAGGACTCATGCTGGTTCTAACATATCCCTTGGCAACCAACTCATTAACTTGCTTTTCTAATTCTTTTGCTTCATGAGGGGAACATCGATAAGCTGCTTTATTAGGAAGAACAGATCCAGGTACAAGATCAATTTGATGTTCAATACCCCTGATTGGTGGTAAACCAGTAGGTAACTCAGTAGGAAACACATCAGTAAATTCGGATAACAATGGCTTTACCCTAGCTAGTATTTCATCATGCTGGTTCAACTCATCACTTTCAACCATCAGCAATAAATAAGCACCAGTACCACCCTTTAACTCAGTATCAACTTCAGCTTGAGTCATAAACAAAGTTTTATCATTCTTAACAGTAGGGTCAGCTCTAGGTATTTCACTAGGCTTTAAAGAAGTGAGGGTGATCTTCTTTCCATTCACATACAGCGAGTAAGTATTTTGATGTCCATTATGATAGACATACTTATCAAACAACCAAGGTCTACCAAGCAGTAAATGACAAGCATCCATAGGAATAACATCATAAGTAATCTCATATTGATAAACAGTACCAATAGAAAATGGAACAGTAACTTGGCGAGTAACCTTTACCTCACTGCCTTGGTTAAGCCATTGAAGTTTGTATGGATGAGGATGCTTCTTTGTAACCAGCTCAAGCTTTTCCACCATGTGAGCAGATGCTGCATTTGCACAGCTGCCTCCATCAACAATCAGGCTGCACACTTTACCCTTGACTGTGCATCTTGAATGAAAGATGTTTTCTCGCTGGCTCTTATCTTCAATAGTCTCAGCTGAGTGCATTACTCTTCGAACCACTAAAAATTCTCCAATATCAGCAGCAACAAACTCTTCACTATCAGACTCATCATATGTTGGTTCAGTTTCAAAAACCCCTTCCAAATCTTCAATCTCCCTTAGTGTAAGAGCACGCTGGTTAGGACATTGAGCTTGAAAATGCCCAAATCCATGGCACTTGAAGCATTTTCTCCTATCATCTTTAGGACCAGCTACAACCTGCTCTTTGCCTTTAGATACTTTGGATGCTGCCTCGTTATGCCTAGGCAGCATAGATGATTGACCCTTCATAGGCAGCACAGCTGGCTTGGAATAAGACTTAAAATTAATTTTCTTCTTTGCTTGTTTCTCTACTTGAATAGCCAGCTTGCAAGCACTCTCAAAAGTCCATAGAGGCTGCATTTCAACTTGATCAGCAATAGAAGCATTTAAGCCCCCAACGAATCTTGCTATAGTGTGTTCTTCAGCTTCTTTAACATTTGTACGAATCTTGAGCTGCTCAAACTCTCTGATGTAATCAACAACATTCATGGTGCCTTGCTTGAGTATATTCATCTGTATATACTGATCTTGTTTGTAAGCTTGAGGAACAAATCTCTTTTGCATACACTCTTTTAACTTGGACCAGGTTTTGATGGTCTTCTTTCCTTCATATTGCCTTTCTTTTTTTAGATTATCATACCACATTGAAGCATACTTCTTCAATCTGATTACAGCAACTTTAAAGGCCTTTTTATCATCATAGCCTTTAACCTCCATAATTCTATCCATGGCCTGAACCCATTCAAAGTAATCTTCAGGATTAGAGGATCCTTCAAAATCAGGTGGGTCTATCTTGATATCTTTCAAATCATCAGCCTTTTTCCTATGCCTTCTTCTTCTTTGTGAAGAAGCATGAGATCCATCAGTAGATTGGCTACATCCTCAGATTCAGTACTAGAAGACACAATAGTCGTATCTCCATTTTCAGATCTAATTCTATTTCTTCTTGTAACACCATCTTCCAACAAGTTAACCATTCTTTCCATCTGATGTTGTAGAGCTTCAATAGCTCTATCTCTTCTAAGATTATGAGCTTCTTCAAGAGTCATATTCCTTGGAATATCAGCCATTTCAAATATCAGATCTGAAATAGACCTTTAGCAACAAATAGAAACCCAGATCTGAAATAAAGCTTAACAGCTCTAAAACAGAGTATGAACTGAAACAACAATAAAATGATAAGAAAGCTTCGATTTGAACAACCTAAGCTCTGATACCACTTTGATGCGTGATTATGACTTTAAAAACGCAGTTTAGAACAAGCTTTCTTCACCTAACAGATCTGAAATAAGAACACAAGGATAGAGAATCTAAACCCTTAATTGATAAAGATACCACCACAATTAGAGATCTAGAAACACTCCAAATCTTCAACTACAGCTGATAAAGATTCCACCACAACTATAATATCAGATATGAAGATTTGGATTTCACCACAATGTTTGATAAAGTAACACCACAAACACTGATAAAGAAACCACTCTTAGCCACCGGAATCAAAGATTCGTAAAGACACAGAGATTTTGTAAATAGATAAGCTCTATCAAAATTTTCATTCAATCATTAACCAAGTTTTATAATTACAAGAACTCTCTATTTATAGTAGAAGCTTAACAGCTATTTTCTAAATAAGACAAAAACATAAAAAGGAAATGGAGACAAAAAAAGGACAAACAATTACAAATTAGCCAATAAGAATAAAGGACACAATCTGCAAAAAGCCTGCCATTTGTTAGTGCTCCTTCCCATGATAAAAGCATCCAATGATAAATGGGAGTCTTCCTTGGACAGCTAACATTCTTCTAGAACAGCCACACACGTGTTAAGCACATGACCTGACCGGTTTATTGAAAAGCATAAGTAAACTTTGAATTGTATCAGCAAGTTGGCCATTCAGACAGAAAATAGCATCGCGTGCTGGTTGTACTAGAGTTTCGTGTGCTGATTGAACTAAAATTCTTTAGCTGGTTGAACTAGCTGGTTCGCCTAAGCATAACTTTGCTGGTTCGATTTGCTGGTTACCCGGCTGAGTGAATTAAAGCTTTACTGGCTGAACTAAACTCATTTGCTGGTCCGGCTAGCTGGTTCTTATTCGTTGCTGGCTTGCCTTCAACTATCAAAAACTTTATTCATGAAAACATAACTACTTCAGTTTAAGGACTGAAGTAGGGTCACCCCTGAGCTTCTTGAACCAGCTCCAAAAACACTTAGATGATACGAAATAGATGGCAAAACGACCATTGCTTGGCCTGATTCAGGTGTAACATCTTTTGAGCTCGAGCTGGCTGTGTTGCTGGTTACATTGCCCAGCACACCCGCATCATCATAATATCATGATAATATAATAATTTAACATCTCATTAGATATAATAAACAATGGGTTAACAACATTAATTGAGATCGTTAACTTAAAGGTTTCAAAACAACACTTACATGTAACGACTAACGATGACTTAACGACTCAGTTAAAATGTATATACATGTAGTGTATTTAGATGTATTAAAATACTTTTGGAAGACTTCAAGACATATATCAAAACACTCATACTTAACGAAAATGGTTACAGTTACTTTTCCATTCTTTTCTTTCATCAAGAATTCTAGTCGTATTCTTACCCTTATTATACACAGCTTCAAAACGTACTTACGATGAGTATATACCAATAGGAACTAGCATGGGATTCCACTCTTGATTATGTCATGTATGACTAATCAATTTTAACTTCTACCATGAGCTAGTCAACTAACTAGAACTCCTTTTAACCCCACTCACCACTCACCAATTACCACTCATCATTCACTCCATTTCACTTCCAATTCTCTTTCTAATTCTCTCTCAACACACACACACACTATTATGAACGTATTTTTCCAGTAGTTAATCATCATCTTCATCAAAAATCACTTCAAGAATCAAGCTATAATCATCATAGGAAGAACACTTCAAGAACACTTCAAAAATCCCTTCAAGTTTACTAATTTACTTCCAAGCTTTCTAATCCATTCCAAGTAATCATCTAAGATCAAGAAACCTTTGTTATATACAGTAGGTTATCTTTCTTATTCAAGGTAATATTCATATTCAAACTTTGATTCAATTTCTATAACTATAAACTATCTTAATTCGAGTAAAAATCTTACTTGAACTTGTTTTTGTGTCATGATCCTACTTCAAGAACTTTCAAGCCATCCAAGATCCTTTGAAGCTAGATCATTTCTTGTCACTTCCAGTAGGTTTACCTACTAAACTTGAGGTAGTAATGATGTTCATAACATCATTCGATTCATATATATAAAACTATCTTATTCGAAGGTTTAAACTCGTAATCACTAGAACATAGTTTAGTTAATTCTAAACTTGTTCGCAAACAAAAGTTAATCCTTCTAACTTGACTTTTAAAATTAACTAAACACATGTTCTATATCTATATAATATGCTAACTTAATGATTTAAAACCTGGAAACACGAAAAACACCGTAAAACCGGATTTACGCCGTCGTAGTAACACCGCGGGCTGTTTTGGGTTAGTTAATTAAAAACTATGATAAACCTTGATTTAAAAGTTGTTATTCTGAGAAAATGATTTTTATTATGAACATGAAACTATATCCAAAAATTATGGTTAAACTCAAAGTGGAAGTATGTTTTCTAAAATGGTCATCTAGACGTCGTTCTTTCGACTGAAATGACTACCTTTACAAAAACGACTTGTAACTTATTTTTCCGACTATAAACCTATACTTTTTCTGTTTAGATTCATAAAATAGAGTTCTGATGCGTGATTATGACTTTAAAAACGCAGTTTAGAACAAGCTTTCTTCACCCAACAGATCTGAAACTAAACACCCAATTGGTAACAGTAACAGTCCCAAAACAGAGTATAAAACTCTGAAATAAGAACACAAGGATAGAGAATCTAAACCCTTAATTGATAAAGATACCACCACAATTAGAGATCTAGAAACACTCCAAATCTTCAACTACAGCTGATAAAGATTCCACCACAACTATAATATCAGATATGAAGATTTGGATTTCACCACAATGTTTGATAAAGTAACACCACAAACACTGATAAAGAAACCACTCTTAGCCACCGGAATCAAAGATTCGTAAAGACACGGAGATTTTGTAAATAGATAAGCTCTATCAAACTTTTCATTCAATCATTAACCAAGTTTTATAATTACAAGAACTCTCTATTTATAGTAGAAGCTTAACAGCTATTTTCTAAATAAGACAAAAACATAAAAAGGAAATGGAGACAAAAAAGGACAAACAATTACAAATTAGCCAATAAGAATAAAGGACACAATCTGCAAAAAGCCTGCCATTTGTTAGTGCTCCTTCCCATGATAAAAGCATCCAATGATAAATGGGAGTCTTCCTTGGACAGCTAACATTCTTCTAGAACAGCCACACACGTGTTAAGCACATGACCTGACCGGTTTATTGAAAAGCATAAGTAAACTTTGATTTGTATCAGCAAGTTGGCCATTCAGACAGAAAATAGCATCGCGTGCTGGTTGTACTAGAGTTTCGTGTGCTGATTGAACTAAAATTCTTTAGCTGGTTGAACTAGCTGGTTCGCCTAAGCATAACTTTGCTGGTTCGATTTGCTGGTTACCCGGCTGAGTGAATTAAAGCTTTACTGGTTGAACTAAACTCATTTGCTGGTCTGGCTAGCTGGTTCTTCTTCGTTGCTGGCTTGCCTTCAACTATCAAAAACTTTATTCATGAAAACATAACTACTTCAGTTTAAGGACTGAAGTAGGGTCACCCCTGAGCTTCTTGAACCAGCTCCAAAAACACTTAGATGATACGAAATAGATGGTAAAATGACCATTGCTTGGCCTGATTCGGGTGTAACATCTTTTGAGCTCGAACTGGCTGTGTTGCTGGTTACATTTCCCAGCACACCCGCATCAAGTTCAATATGAAACCATAGCAATTTGATTCACTCAAAACGGATTTAAAATGAAGAAGTTATGGGTAAAACAAGATTGGATAATTTTTCTCATTTTAGCTACGTGAAAATTGGTAACAAATCTATTCCAACCATAACTTAATCAACTTGTATTGTATATTATGTAATCTTGAGATACCATAGACACGTATACAATGTTTTGACCTATCATGTCGACTCATCTATATATATTTCGGAACAACCATAGACACTCTATATGTGAATGTTGGAGTTAGCTATACAGGGTTGAGGTTGATTCCAAAATATATATAGTTTGAGTTGTGATCAATACTGAGATACGTATACACTGGGTCATGGATTGATTCAAGATAATATTTATCGATTTATTTCTGTACATCTAACTGTGGACAACTAGTTGTAGGTTACTAACGAGGACAGCTGACTTAATAAACTTAAAACATCAAAATATATTAAAAGTGTTGTAAATATATTTTAAACATACTTTGATATATATGTATATATTGTTATAGGTTCGTGAATCAACCAGTGGCCAAGTCTTACTTCCCGACGAAGTAAAAATCTGTGAAAGTGAGTTTCATTTGCCTTTTTACCCTTTATATTTTTGGGCTGAGAATACATGCGCTTTTATAAATGTTTTACGAAATAAACACAAGTAATCGAAACTACATTATATGGTTGAATGATCGAAGCCGAATATGCCCCTTTTTGCTTGGTAGCCTAAGAATTAGGGAACATCACTAATTTCGAGAATTAGTGCACGCCTAATTGACGCGAATCCTAAAGATAGATCTATTGGGCCTAACAAACCCCATCCAAAGTACCGGATGCTTTAGTACTTCGAAATTTATATCATATCCGAAGGGTGTCCCGGAATGATGGGGATATTCTTATATATATGCATCTTGTTAATGTCGGTTACCAGGTGTTCATCATATGAATGATTTTTATCTCTATGTATGGGATGTGTATTAAAATATGAAATCTTGTGGTCTATTGTTACGATTTGATATATATAGGTTAAACCTATAACTCACCAACATTTTTGTTGACGTTTAAAGCATGTTTATTCTCAGGTGAATACTAAGAGCTTCCGCTGTTGCATACTAAAATAAGGACAAGATTTGGAGTCCATGTTTGTATGATATTGTGTAAAAACTGCATTCAAGAAACTGATTTCGATGTAACATATTTGTATTGTAAACCATTATGTAATGGTCGTGTGTAAACAGGATATTTTAGATTATCATTATTTGATAATCTACGTAAAGCTTTTTAAACCTTTATTTATGAAATAAAGGTTATGGTTTGTTTTAAAAATGAATGCAGTCTTTGAAAAACGTCTCATATAGAGGTCAAAACCTCGCAACGAAATCAATTAATATGGAACGTTTTTAATCAATAAGAACGGAAGAAGAATCGGAACCGGAAGAAGAATCGGAACCGGAAGAAGAATCGGAATCGGAAGAAGAATCGGAACCGGAAGAAGAAATAGAACCGGTGGGGGAAATAATAAAACGGTTAAGTAAAAGAGAATCCTCAACCAACCGACCAAGGTTAATTATGGTCAATGGTGTTTCCGCCAAGGAAGCAAAATATTGGGAGGATTACCAATTCTCCGATGAATCGGATTCCGACGAGAATTCCGATGATGTTATAGAAATTACCCCAACTGAATTTAAAAAGGCAAAAGAAAATAATAAGGGAAAGGGCATAAAAATAGAGAAATCTAATTCCAACCCCGATGAACTTTATATGTATCGTCAACCCCCGAAGTCCTTAAGTTGTAACAATGACCCGGGAACATCTAAACCACCAGGTTTTTCTAAACCAATGTGGACAACGACGGCTCGTATTAGGGGAACATCATATATCCCTAGAAACTTGGCAAAACGAACCAAAACCGAACAAGAAGAAACGAGCGAGTCGGAATAAGATAGTTGTATTCGTGTGGTGTAATATAGTGTGATTATGCTTTATGATTGTAATGACCCGGAATTTTTCAACCAAATTATACTTATGAGATTAATATTTACATAAATTAAACCATACCAACATGATAAGCAATCCAAATTGTTGAGACTTGTGTTTTTGAAAAGGGTTTTACACAATGTTTGACCGTCCAATATGACCGATGATATCACGAACTATATAACATACGATAATTATACGTTTGTGTATATATATATGTATTTATATATATTTAACATGATCTAAGGATGGTTTAACATCTCATTGTGTACTAATGACAATGATTTATAAGTATATTTTGAAACTACTAACTTAAGTTTTCAAAACGATAACTATACGTAACATTCTTTGATATATATACTTATAATCTATAATGCTTATACATGTATCGTATATATAATGTATTTAATCACTTTTTAAGGACTTAAATACATAAAACAATATAAGTATATTCACAAAAGATAGCTATATTTGAATTCTCGTTCCGTTTCCTCAAGATTTCTATACGTATATCTAGGGTATATGTACCCGTATCATACCCAGCTTCTATATGTATTTAATATTGGTATATGCACATCAAATCAACATCCTAATCAACATTATTACTGCCCTAGATATGAGGTAACTAGGATTTGTCAAGTAGTATGAATTATTAGTAACAAAACAAAATTACGAATCCTTTTCTTTCTTTATAAACTAAAAACGTTTTTATAAATGAACACCATTTCTTCACTTCATTTTCTCATACCTACACCCTCATTTCTCTCTCAAAATACTCCTAACTTCATACTTGATCATCTCCAAGCATTTTCCCCATCATTTAGCTTCAATTACAAGCCTTAAACACCATAAGAAAACTCTTTCAAGAATATATCAAAATAACCACCCATTTGAAGAAGTTTACTTCCAACCTTTTGATCTAACTCCACCACTCTTTGATTCCAAGATTATTTCTTATCTTTTGCAGTAACTTTGTCCAAGTAACTTGAGGTAGTAACCTTGTTCATAATCTTATTCAATTCATATTCATATAGCTATCTTATTTTGTGGTATAAAATTTTAACAACAAGAACATAGTTTGAATGATTTCAAACTTGTTCGCAAACTAAATAGATCCTTCTATCTTGACTTTTAAAACACTTCAAGACCTGTAATATATCATAATGATATGATAACCTAACAAGATATAACTTGGTTTTACAAAGAACATCTTAAAAACTGAATCTACGTCGTCGGAGTGCAACCGGGGGCTGTTTTGGGTTGGATAATTAAAAACCATCTTGAACTTTGAATTGGAAGTTCATGTTCTAGAAAAATGATATTTCTTATGAATATGTTAACACATAAAAATTTCATGGTTTAACTCAAAGTGTAAGTATTTTTAGAAAAATGATCATTAAATGTTGTTTTTATGATGGAAAATGATCACTTTCATAAGTTTCACCAAAGTTTGACCTATAACCTATGATTTCAAATATATACTAAGGTATTTTCAGTTCATATTCTTAAAATTTGACTCGATCCAAGGAAGTGGCAAGTTGAACCAACAAAAACGGAGTTGTAATGAAGAAACTACGACTAAAACAAGATTGGGTATCCGAAGCTAGTTTAGCTACGAAAATATTTGGAGAAAAAGTAAATTAATCATATCTTTTATAATTAATATGATATTTTATATATAATTACTTATGATTTGATTTTATATATTTTGGGACCACCCGTAAACAACACGAGAAGATTAATCATAAGACCTCATGATTGTACGCAACACGTCATTTGACAACACGGTACTTTATGTACGCAACACGTCATTTGACAACATGGTACCATGGGTCGAGATTAATTCTGATCAATACGAATACGATGGGGTCTTTATTTATTTTATTTAAGCAACTAATTGTGGACCACTAACATCGGACTGCTAACTACGGACTAAGAAAATATTAAAAGTATTAAAAGTATATATATATATATATATATATATATATATATATATATATATATATATATATATATATATATATATATATATATATATATATATATATATATATATATAACGATTACTTAAAAAGAAAATATGTTGATATATTATATATATGGTTAGGTTCGTGATATCTATCGGAGACCAAGTCGAATTAAATACCTTCAAGGCAAAAGTGAGTTTCATTTGCTCCTTTTTTAATTGCTTTTGCAATATATATTTTTGGGCTGAGAATACATGCGCTGCTTTTATAAATGTTTACAAAATAGACACAAGTACTTAAAAATATATTCTACGTTGAGTTGTACCACTGGCATATTTCCCTGTAGCTTGGTAACTACTATTTACATGGGTATTGTAAACGCGAATCCTGTTGATAGATCTATCGGGCCTGACAACCCCAACCGGACTGGACGACCAGTATTCAACGGTTGCACAGTACTTCGTTTTGGTGACTACACTTGGTACGGTGTAGTGAGATTTCATAATAAAGGGAATATGCGACGTTGATTAAATGTTAAGTATGGTTACCAAGTGCTCAACCACTTAGAATGCTTTACATACACTTGCGAGTGTATTATGTTTATGATCATGAAATCTTGTGGTCTATTAACATATTGAAATGATTGTTATGATAAACCTATGAACTCACCAACCTTTTGGTTGACACTTTAAAGCATGTTTATTCTCAGGTACGAATTAAGTCTTCCGCTGTGCATTTTCTCAATATAAGGACATTACTTGGAGCCGATCATCGCAATGGGACCAAATGTTGATGACTTCGTCCAGGTGGATTAGGACGGGTCCTTTCAGTTGGTATCAGAGCGGTGGTCGTAGCGAACCAGGTCTGGCATTAGTGTGTCTAACTAGTAGTTGTTAGGATGCATTAATGAGTCTGGACTTCGACCGTGTCTACATGTCAAAAGTTTTGCTTATCATTTCTAGTCGGAAATCATCTGCTTATCATCCTTAGAAAATTACCTGCTTATCATTCATAAGTCTAGACACGTTTTACTGTATTTACTGCATTGATAGTGTATAGACGAATTCTTATCTTAGCATATCTGTTATTGCGAACTTTGATTGATATCTTTTCAAAGATTCTCCGTAATTTACGGGATTTTGGTATTATATATACATATGTAAATTATGTATTGAAGAGTACCAAATCTAACTCCTATAATCTATTCCGTACCAAAAATTCATTTCCCCATTTATACAAGATGGATTCCGCATCTAGTTCGAATTCTTCAGATTCCGACAGTTATGCCGATATGGATTTCCATTCGGGCTCCGAAAGCAGCGTCACCGGAATGGATCAACCAATTTCCCATCATCTATTCTGGATGAATTGGGGATGGGTTCATAATATACTAAATCACTGGAGACAAGAAGAAGGTGATCCATTCCATCCACCAAATTGCCCTCTTGGCGATGAACCTGAAGCACTTACCGGCGAACCTATTCGAAACACCATTTTCTCTCTCATTTCTAGAGTATCTCATCACGATTATATACTATCCCATATTAAAAATCTTGTTCATTCGCTCGCTCCAACCTCCAATCATCCCGGTGTACTAGCAGAAGTTAACGAACTCCGCGCTCGCGTGACGGCTTTGGAGAACATGGTGTGAAGGTTGCAAACACCAGCAGCAGCACCAGCAGCATAATCAGCACCACCATCAATAACATCAACAATACCATCATCACCACTAACAAACAACATCCGCATCACACGTCTCGACATCATAATCTGTCCCACAAACATCAACATCATACGCACCATAGATACCAAGGAGTACCAACAATAATGAACGATGAAGTATTGATCCATAACTTCATTGATATTCTGCGAAGAATATGTGGTTTCAAAAAGTTTTAGAGATTTCTTATTCTAGCTCAAACCGAAAAGCAAATGAGATTAATATCATATTAACTCATTAAATTCATGATTTGATATGAAGAAAATATATATGTATATATGTTTTCATAAAAATTGTAATTAAAAGTTCTTTTGTACAAAATATTAATGGTGAAATTTTTTTTAACGGGTAGGTAATACCCGAGGAATAATTAGATTTCATCTTAATTAGATACATTGTACATTCTTCGAAGCTGATTCAACAGTCATTTACTATTCTACTTACAACCACCGATATACGTATCCGTTCACCGCAGAATAACCATTTTCATTCAATTTCATATTTGGATTTTGACTTCCCAGAATCCAACAAGTGGCATATGAAGAAAACATATGACAAAATAAAATCTGTTAGAAACAAACAAATTAACTATGAAAATTTTTTGTTAAGAATCCACGCTAACTGTTCCAGCTAACTGTTCCAGCTAACTGTTCCTAGCTAACTGATTACATTTTATTTATCACAGTTTATTTATCGCAATTTAATTATCACACTTTTATTTATCGTCATTTAATTTCTGTAATTATTTTACGCACTTTAAATATCGGGACACGTATACAATGTTTTGACATATCATATCGACGCATCTATATATATTATTTGGAATCACCATAGACACTCTATATGCAGTAATGATCGAGTTCTCTATACAGGGTTGAGGTTGATTCTACAATAATATATATAGTTTGAGTTGTGATCGAGTCTGAGACGTATACGGGTCACGACACGTATTAATTAATTCGTATATTATATATTAAACTATATATGAATTATTGGACTGTTATTGTGGACTATCGACTGTGGACTAATGACATTGGACAATTAAAATGAATTAAAATATTGATTATAACATATGAAACTAAACATTTCTTCAAGATTGCCACTTGATTTCATCTTAAACCTCATTGTATCTCGACGATTACAATCAGCGTTCAAATCTATCATGATTCTTAAAAACACCTCAATCGAGAGGATAAACCAACCGCACTTCATCTACGGAAGAAAAGATTGATGCATATAGTTATGCACCTGAAAAACCCTCGGAAACTGAGTAAACGTTTGACACGTATCTGTTCTAGTTCCTTTGACATTGTTATTACCGAAGATCGTTTTGCAATCCCTTTCCAAAGTAGCTAATTTTGTCACAGCTCCAGCAAGTCAACTCCGACTTTTCATCCGAAACAACTTTATTATAACCGCGATATATATGCGTACTCTTTATTGTTACTGGGGAACCTTTTATATTCCACAATATTACCATCAGCGATTAATCATTCTTAAAACACAATTCTCCTGAAACTACCACGGTTTGATAACCGATGACCCAGATCAGTTAACTTTGAAAATGCTGACGAAGCAGCATGTTGTAGATGATCTTAATGGCCAAAAGTTTGATGATAAAGAAAGGAGTGTTAGGAACACTCGATAGAAAATTTAGTACCGAAAAGCGGATTATGCCAAACTATGAAGAAATCCGTGGACAAATCACAAAGAATAAGTTTGCCTTCAAAGAATCCAAATGATTCTGTGCCTGCTGAAATCGTTAGCAAACATCTTATTTCTTATTCTAAACCTTCACAGACAAATCTTCTTCATCATCCATTGATATTAGAAATTCTAAGATATTCTCGTATGTTCTATTATAAATATCCTCCATATTTCTGGCGATATTTTCACAACTATTCTTATCTGAGATCATTTATCTCTCCGCAATATCTGCAACATAAAAGAAACTGTGTTAGTTTCTAAATTCTGAAACCTTCGAGTTTAAAATATGAATATTTTGAAGTAGTGTTGGGAACTGAAGCATGGATTAGTATAATATAATGACACTTGATCAACGTCATTATATTACAGTAAGTCATGCTGAGTTTCTAATGAAGCATGATGATTCACAGTACCGTCATCATGTTCCATTTACACGACTCTTACATTCTATCTAATCTCTAAACATATCAAGAGAATATTTTTCTGGATGACTCGGTCTTCTCCAGGGTATTCTGGTAATTTAACAAATTAAAATCGTTCTATTACCATTTTCTTCTTAGAGCATTAGCTATGTTCATTCTGAATTTCATATCTACGAATTCCGGACCATTACTCGCTTGACTCGAAGTCGGGAAGAGAAAACGAAAGCATGAAGCTCCGAAAAATAATGAAGAATATAAACTTCGATAATAACCCCAAAATTACAAACCGTGTATATCGATGCAGATAGCAATATAGAGACACGGGAGAATTAGAAACACTATAAACACAAGAGTATAGTAGAAGTAAATAGATTCTTCTGGTGGTAGATGAAAAAGAAGAATGACAGATATAAAAGTTAGGAGTATATCAAGAATCAGGACTGGATGGAGCATATTGATGAATGCTTTAAAGTAAGAATCAAGGGAGAAAGAATAGAATGTGTGAGTCGTGGAAAATAAGGAAACGAAGGGGTGAATTTATAGTGAAATATTCGACAGAGCAATCGAAACAGATTATTGCATATAATCAAAGAAGATCCTGATTTCCTTAATCACTAAAGAACCAAATCTTATTACGTAAGATTCTCTTTAAATCCCTTAAATCTCGGAAATCAATCATAACTACGTCATCGGTTAAGACGAATATATTTAACTCATCTCACTCTTTTACGATAGTCTCATTTATATTCTTCGCATAATCGAATCATTTTATCTACATTACTCAATGATGATAAAACTCTATTATCACCTTATATTTGTCATGAAAACCTTCTTATTGTTATCCATAACAACCTCTATCAAATTTCGGGGACGAAATTTCTTTAACGGGTAGGTACTGTAATGACCCGGAATTTTTCAACCAAATTATACTTATGAGATTAATATTTACATAAATTAAACCATACCAACATGATAAGCAATCCAAATTGTTGAAACTTGTGTTTTTGAAAAGGGTTTTACACAATGTTTGACCGTCCAATATGACCGATGATATCACGAACTATATAACATACGATAATTATACGTTTGTGTATATATATATGTATTTATATATATTTAACATGATCTAAGGATGGTTTAACATCTCATTGTGTACTAATGACAATGATTTATAAGTATATTTTGAAACTACTAACTTAAGTTTTCAAAACGATAACTATACGTAACATTCTTTGATATATATACTTATAATCTATAATGCTTATACATGTATCGTATATATAATGTATTTAATCACTTTTTAAGGACTTAAATACATAAAACAATATAAGTATATTCACAAAAGATAGCTATATTTGAATTCTCGTTCCGTTTCCTCAAGGTTTCTATACGTATATCTAGGGTATATGTACCCGTATCATACCCAGCTTCTATATGTATTTAATATTGGTATATGCACATCAAATCAACATCCTAATCAACATTATTACTGCCCTAGATATGAGGTAACTAGGATTTGTCAAGTAGTATGAATTATTAGTAACAAAACAAAATTACGAATCCTTTTCTTTCTTTATAAACTAAAAACGTTTTTATAAATGAACACCATTTCTTCACTTCATTTTCTCATACCTACACCCTCATTTCTCTCTCAAAATACTCCTAACTTCATACTTGATCATCTCCAAGCATTTTCCCCATCATTTAGCTTCAATTACAAGCCTTAAACACCATAAGAAAACTCTTTCAAGAATATATCAAAATAACCACCCATTTGAAGAAGTTTACTTCCAACCTTTTGATCTAACTCCACCACTCTTTGATTCCAAGATTATTTCTTATCTTTTGCAGTAACTTTGTCCAAGTAACTTGAGGTAGTAACCTTGTTCATAATCTTATTCAATTCATATTCATATAGCTATCTTATTTTGTGGTATAAAATTTTAACAACAAGAACATAGTTTGAATGATTTCAAACTTGTTCGCAAACTAAATAGATCCTTCTATCTTGACTTTTAAAACACTTCAAGACCTGTAATATATCATAATGATATGGTAACCTAACAAGATATAACTTGGTTTTACAAAGAACATCTTAAAAACTGAATCTACGTCGTCGGAGTGCAACCGGGGGCTGTTTTGGGTTGGATAATTAAAAACCATCTTGAACTTTGAATTGGAAGTTCATGTTCTAGAAAAATGATATTTCTTATGAATATGTTAACACATAAAAATTTCATGGTTTAACTCAAAGTGTAAGTATTTTTAGAAAAATGATCATTAAATGTTGTTTTTATGATGGAAAATGATCACTTTCATAAGTTTCACCAAAGTTTGACCTATAACCTATGATTTCAAATATATACTAAGGTATTTTCAGTTCATATTCTTAAAATTTGACTCGATCCAAGGAAGTGGCAAGTTGAACCAACAAAAACAGAGTTGTAATGAAGAAACTACGACTAAAACAAGATTGGGTATCCGAAGCTAGTTTAGCTACGAAAATATTTGGAGAAAAAGTAAATTAATCATATCTTTTATAATTAATATGATATTTTATATATAATTACTTATGATTTGATTTTATATATTTTGGGACCACCCGTAAACAACACGAGAAGATTAATCATAAGACCTCATGATTGTACGCAACACGTCATTTGACAACACGGTACTTTATGTACGCAACACGTCATTTGACAACATGGTACCATGGGTCGAGATTAATTCTGATCAATACGAATACGATGGGGTCTTTATTTATTTTATTTAAGCAACTAATTGTGGACCACTAACATCGGACTGCTAACTACGGACTAAGAAAATATTAAAAGTATTAAAAGTATATATATATATATATATATATATATATATATATATATGTAACGATTACTTAAAAAGAAAATATGTTGATATATTATATATATGGTTAGGTTCGTGATATCTATCGGAGACCAAGTCGAATTAAATACCTTCAAGGCAAAAGTGAGTTTCATTTGCTCCCTTTTTAATTGCTTTTGCAATATATATTTTTGGGCTGAGAATACATGCGCTGCTTTTATAAATGTTTACAAAATAGACACAAGTACTTAAAATATATTCTACGTTGAGTTGTACCACTGGCATATTTCCCTGTAGCTTGGTAACTACTATTTACATGGGTATTGTAAACGCGAATCCTGTTGATAGATCTATCGGGCCTGACAACCCCAACCGGACTGGACGACCAGTATTCAACGGTTGCACAGTACTTCGTTTTGGTGACTACACTTGGTACGGTGTAGTGAGATTTCATAATAAAGGGAATATGCGACGTTGATTAAATGTTAAGTATGGTTACCAAGTGCTCAACCACTTAGAATGCTTTACATACACTTGCGAGTGTATTATGTTTATGATCATGAAATCTTGTGGTCTATTAACATATTGAAATGATTGTTATGATAAACCTATGAACTCACCAACCTTTTGGTTGACACTTTAAAGCATGTTTATTCTCAGGTACGAATTAAGTCTTCCGCTGTGCATTTTCTCAATATAAGGACATTACTTGGAGCCGATCATCGCAATGGGACCAAATGTTGATGACTTCGTCCAGGTGGATTAGGACGGGTCCTTTCAATGATATATGTAAAAATTGCTTGTATTAATAAGTATTTTTTTTATGAATCTAACTCTTGTCTATTTTACAGTATAAAAACACAAAATGGATAGACAACCCAATATTTTAAGAGATCTACCCGGAGACATGATTGATGAAATCTTGTTTAGAGTCGGTCAGAATTCCTCGGCACAACTATTTAAGGCGAGATCAGTTTGTAAGACATTCGAAGAACGGTCCAAGAATGCCTTGGTTTATAAAAGGCTTTCGTTCGAAAGATGGCGGATATCACATTGGGAAATCCATAAGTTACGATGTGTTTACTTTGACGCATATATTGCGGGGAACCCAAATGCTATTTTATGCAACGGGTTAAGAAATTATTTTGACTCAGTATATCCGAATATAGGACTTCGTGATTTAGGAAAAGCGGCTAACATGCAACATAAAGAAGCATGTTATGCTTACGGGTTAGTAATGTTCGCTTCTCACCAAAGTGAGAACAAGAACATCGGGCTACAACTATTAAACAAAACGTTCCCACAAGTGACGGAGTCGGTAATTGGGGTAAGAAATGAGGTTTTTAGGTTATTACGAGACTGTTGGTCATTACGTAACCCTCGTCCCTTTGACGACGTTACAACACGCTGTCTTATCAACGGCCATAACGGTTATGTTCCACAATGTGACAACCCGGAAATTTCCAACCAAATTTAAACTTTAATCTTTATATGTTTCCGACACAATAAGCAATATTTGTTAAGTTAAATTTCAAGAATTTTAAACTATGTTCATACATTCATTCAACTTCGACCAAGTTCCAACGATTCACGAACCATTAAACGAATATGATTATATATGTATATGTGTATATATATTATAACTTGAAACGTAAATGAAATATTATATTAAATACTTTATATGATTGTATCTGTTTCAAAATGTTTATCAATAGAATTAGAAGATAAGATCAACTGATTGAATTATCAGATATATTAAATTATGATTACAAGTCTCTGTTGAAAGGCCCACGTTGATTTGAGAAATCTTTCCATTTTAACAATATTCGGAAAATGGTAAAGTAATTTATAAATAAGAACAAATTGTCAATCATTGAGAACTAGACAAAGGATAGTGGAAGATTGAATCTCATAAAGACTCGATTGATCTATTTAGTTTCAAACGTACAAAAACATTTTCAGTTTAAAAAGAACTTTATTATTAAAACGTATATAACTTTTATAAATATCTAGAACCACTTTTGACAACTCATTACTTAACTAGTATGATAAAGATAACGATATTTATATTTTATTTTATTAAATATATATATATATAACGATCTAAATTAATATTATATATATTTATACGCGTATAATACGTACATAGTTTTATACTTTTACTATACTTAAACTTTACCTTTACTTTATTTTTACTTTACTTTAACTTTAATAATTCACTTTAATAATTCATACTTTAATAATTCATACTTTAATAATTCACTTTAATAATTCATACTTTAATAATTCATTTTAATAATTCAAAAATCTATTATAAATAGAATTCAATAGGTTTCATTATTTCATAGAAACTTGAAAATATTTTTCTCTAAACTCTCTCAATCGATTTACATATATATATTTACTCCGTATTATTTCAAGATATTATTAGTTTACATAAAATATTACGACGGAGTGTTGTCTGAGTGATTTCGAAATTGTTTTTCGAGTAGGATAGGATTAAGGAAATTATGGGTTATAGCTATAGAGGTGATTGAGTATGGTTCATGGGTATGCTCGTGAGGTCAATATAGTGTTTATCATTTCCGTTGCGTCTACGTACCTTTCCTGCAATATTGAATCTCAATATTGATACGTGAGTACTCATAATTTAACTTTTACATACTAATAGTGTATCCTTGACTAGTGCTCGAGTATTTAGGATTATGCATGCTTGTACTTTTGATATTGCCCTTAGACAGGTTAGGTTGAATCTTGAATTAGTTACACTTGCGGTTGAGATAAGGTATAAGATATGCATGTCCTTGGAAAGCTAGCGAAAAATTAAGAACTTTTCCTTTAGATATCGAATGGTTTCGATGAACGGATTAGAAGTTATAATCAATTGAATTTTCGATATTTTTATTAAAAATGATTATTATTATCGTCGTTTTTATCGTCGTTCTAGTTTTATCTAATTATTATCATTATTATTATCTTTATCAATAAAAGGGATTTATCATTAAAAATTGTTTTCTTTATTACTATCGTTATTATCGTTAAAGTTATAATTAGTATTATTATTATTATTATCCCATTATCATTATCATTATTATTATTATTATTATTATTATTATTAGTATTATTATTATTATTATTATTAATATATATATATATATATATATCATTATT
Organism: Rutidosis leptorrhynchoides; assembly: GCF_046630445.1. Taxonomy (NCBI): domain Eukaryota; kingdom Viridiplantae; phylum Streptophyta; class Magnoliopsida; order Asterales; family Asteraceae; genus Rutidosis; species Rutidosis leptorrhynchoides. The sequence goes on from NC_092341.1 coordinate 181,589,968, forward strand.
TAAAAATGGTTATTGTTATTGTTATTATTATTATTACTATATTATCATTAAGATAATTATTAGTATTATCGTTAATAATATTATAGTAACTATCATTATTAATATTAGTGCAATTAAAATAAATAATTGTAACACCTAAATATTTTGATTACTATTATTATCATTATTATGAACACGATATAAAAGACGATTAAAAGCTGTTAAACGAAACGATTAGGAAATAATGAGTAAGAGTATCATGATGAAATTAAAATATTATAAGATATTAATTTAGATAAAATTATCGTTCTTATTATTTTTATCATTACTATTATTATTAAAAGTATCGTTAGTATTAAAACTATCATTTTAACAAAAATTATCATTTTAATAGAAATGTCATTGTTACTATAAAATATCATTATTATTATTATTTTAAATAGAATTATTATTTTAAAGATAATATTAAAAATTATCGTAAATATTAAAGTTATCATAATTAGAATTATCGTTTTATCATAATGTCATCTTAGTAATTATAAATATTGATATTTTTATAATAATAATTATTATTACAAAATAATACAACTTTTACTTACTATCATTATAGATATTATTTTATCAAATAAATATGTGATACAAACATATTTTACTACGTGTAATAACTTACTTTAATAATACCTATCATATTATCTTTATGATATTAAATGAACCCTATAAATTTTATTACTTAATATATATAAAAGTATATTTGATTATATAAATTTAATATAAAATTTTATTTATTAATAAATAAATTATATTATTTACTCTAATAAATCTTTTTAAAATATTTAAAAATATAAAACGACGATATTTAAACTATATATTAATCATGTATAGATTTTTAGAAATTATTTTGAGTCAAATTTACTTTTGTTGACTTTTGCATATTAGTCTCGAGCATTAGGATTGTGGTACACTATGACTTGACCTAATTTGTTAGACAAATATTGACCAACATATAAATATATATAATTAATTTAGGTTCGTGAATCCGAGGCCAACCTTGCACTTGTTCAATGACGTTATATGTATTTTTACTACGAAATACAGTATGGTGAGTTTCATTTGCCTTTTTACCCTTTATATTTTTAGGCTGAGAATACATGCGCAACTTTTATAAATGTTTTACGAAATAGACACAAGTACGTGAAACTACATTCTATGGTTGAATTATCGAAATCGAATATGCCCCTTTTTATTAAGTCTGGTAATCTAAGAATTAGGGAACAGACATCCTAATTGACGCGAATCCTAAAGATAGATCTATTGGGCCTAACAAACCCCATCCAAAGTACCGGATGCTTTAGTACTTCGAAATTTATATCATGTCCGAAGGAGGATCCCGGAATGATAGGGGATATTCTTATATGTATCTAGTTAATGTCGGTTACCAGGTGTTCACCATATGAATGATTATTTTTGTCTCTATGCATGGGACGTATATTTATGAGAACTGAAAATGAAATTCTTGTGGTCTATTAAAATGATGGAAATAAATGATTATGATAAACTAATGAACTCACCAACCTTTTGGTTGACACTTTAAAGCATGTTTATTCTCAGGTGTTAAAGAAATCTTCCGCTGTGCATTTGCTCATTTTAAAGATATTACTTGGAGTCTTTCATAGCATATTTTGAAGAACGTTGCATTCGAGTCATTGAGTTCATCAAAGATTATTATTAAATCAATTTATAGTTGGATAGTGGATATTATGAAATGGTATGCATGCCTGTCAATTTTCGATGTAAAGAAAGTTTGTCTTTTAAAAACGAATGCAATGTTTGTAAAATGTATCATATAGAGGTCAAATACCTCGCAATGTAATCAACTATTGTGAATCGTTTATAATGTATATGAACGGGTCCTTTCAGTTGGTATCAGAGCAGTGGTCTTAGCGAACCAGGTCTGCATTAGTGTGTCTAACTGATAAGTCGATAGGATGCATTAGTGAGTCTGGACTTCGACCGTATCTGCATGTCAAAAGTTTTGCTTATCATTTTGTGTCGAAAATTAACTACTTATCATCCTCAGAAAATTACCTGCTTATCATTTTTAGTCTAAGACACGTCTTGCTGTATTGATTGCATGAATAGTGTATAGACAAAAATTCATATCTTAGCATATCTGCTAAATCATATCTTATCGTATCTGTTACTTTAAACTTTGCCTGACATATCCCGCAAAGTCCTCCGTAATCTACGAAATCTTTTGATATATATATATATATATATATATATATATATATATATATATATATATATATATATATATATATATATATATATATATATATATATATATATATATATATTCTATGTAATTAGAATACCATCCGTTAGCCAAAATTATTTCATATCGGAAAAAAAAATCCTTTATCCAATCGTACGAAATGGAATTCGTCATCAGTTCAAGTCACTCAGATTCCGAAATGGAATCCCATTCAAGCTCCGAAAGTAGTGTGACCGGAATAGATCAACCAATCAGTCATCACCTATTCTGGATGAATTGGGGATGGGTTCGTAGCCTCCTCAATCATTGGAGACAAGAAGAAGGTGATCCCTTCCATCCACCACATTGCCCTCTTGATGAAGAACCTGAAGCACTTACCGGCGAACCTGTCCGAAACACCATTTTCTCGCTCATTTCCAGAGTATCTCGTCACGATTATATATTACATCAAATTTTAGATTTTATTTATCCGCTCGTCCGAACCGACAATCACCCCGGTGTAATAGAAGAAGTCAACGAGCTTCGCGCTCGGGTAGTGGCTTTGGAGAATATGGTGCAGAGATTACAAACACCAGCAGCAGCATCAGCAGCATAACCAGTACCACCATCATCAACACCAACAGTACCATTACCACCTCCAACCACAACCGCGTCGTAAACCTCAACTTCACAATCTGTCCCACGAGCATCAACGTCATACGCACCATAGATACCAAGGAGTACCAACAACAATAACTGACGAAGTATTAATTCATAACTTCATTGGAGAAACATTCCGCGGCGATTATGTAATCTCTAAAGTCTTAGAGATTATCTAATCTAGCCCTAACCATAAATCAGTTAAGCGAACCAAAATGATGGAAGGAAGAGTAGAAACCCTGACAAAAATGGTGTGTGATTAACAAGCTAAACTTGCTTTACCAACAACATCAATAGTACCATCAGTGTTACCAGCATCGTCAGTACAGTCAACATCCGAATCAACAACACCGATAACATCACAAACTCCGTCAGTTCAAGAATCACTGTGGACATCATTACGAATCGATAACGTTTATATTGTATCAACGAGTTATGAAGAATTAACTCATTTCCTCTGAAGAAATTATATGTATATATATATATATATATATATATATATATATATATATATATATATATATATATATATATATATATATATATATATATATATTGAAATAAATCTTTCAGTGCTAAGCTATTGTGTGTGAATCTTAACTACTCGGTTAATTCATATTACAAATATGCAATAATGTACGTCCTTCGGCCGCAACTTAACCAGCGTTAACTACAATCTCTGTCGCAATTCAACAAATTCCAATTCATAATAAATCAAGTATATATTTGATTTTACACTTTCATCATCAATGTACCCGAAACTTTTCAGATAACATCATTCGTACTTTGCGAAATTCACAAGAATTCCACGAACCGAACACCATACATCAACAAATAACGAAGTATTGATTCATAATTTTAATGTCATTAAAGAAATACTGCGTAAAAGTTATGTACATTTTAAAGCCTTTAGGGATTATTCAATTCTAGTTTCAACCGTAAATTAAATGAGTTTAATTTAACATTAACTCATTAAATCTATGTTACATCTGAAGAAAATATACATATATATATTTTCATAAAGACTGTAATAAAATTCTTTTGTACAAAATATTAATTGTGAATTTTTTTTTTAACGGGTAGGTAATACCCGAGAGATATATAAATTCACAATTAATATGTTACATTCTTCGAATCTGATTCAGCAAATCATCCATTATACTCCCTACTTTCACAACAATATACATTCTTTTATAGAAATCAAAACAACCATACTCATTCAAAATTTAATTACATATTCTGATTTTGAAATCTCAAAATTTAACTTGAGATATGATCAAAATCATCACTCTTAGATCCTTACATCTTTCACAAGCTATATTTTGACTTCAAAACTGTGTTAGAACATCAAATGTATGTTAACGATTACAATCTGTGTTTAAACCCTTCGAAAATTTCTGAAGACACTTCGAATGATGAGCAATCGAGATGATGATCCAACCACATGTTACCCACAGTTATGTACCCGAAAAACTCTTGAAACCAAAGTAAAAGTTTAAACAACGTATCCGCGTCAGATTCTTTGGCATTTATTAGCAAAAATAACTTTGCGACTCCTATTCAAAGTAGCCAGTTTTGTCACAGCTCCAGCAAGTCAACTTCGAATTTTCAGTCAGACTAACCTTATTATAACCTTGAGATATACACCATCGTTACCAGGGAACCTTTTACATTCCACCATATTATTAGCAGATGTACCAACAACTTCATTACCCTTTGACTTTAGCCTCTCCAAAAAGTCATCATAATTATTCATTGAAACCCCATCATTTACTCATTCGCATCTTGTAATGAGAATTGCCATACGAATCATTGAGAATTAGCAATCAGTATTTTGAAATCTTGCAGCATGTCTGCGCCAACAGTTATATGTGTATATATAACGTCTATCTTCTGGACTTAATTTGAATGTGAAGTTTCTGAAAAACACTCCGAACTACGAATTGGTTCTCCGAAAATGGAAAAAATGCTGATGAAGCAGCAAAAACTATAAACGACTTTAAATGGTAAAAGCTGGATGATAATGATGAAGTGTGCTGGCAAAGCGCGGAAAAAGAGAAGTTTTGGAACTGGAAAACGGATTGAGCAAAGTAGGAAGGAGGCTGTGGACAAATTACAAAGACTGAACCTTGACTTTAAAGGATCCAAATGATTCAGTACCTGCTGAAGTCATTAACGAATACCTTGCTCCTGACTCTAAACCCCTGCGGACAATATTCTTCATCATCCTCTGATATTAGAAATTCTAAAATATCATCATATCTTTCATTATAAATATCCTCCATATTTCTGAAGATATTTTCTTAATTCTTCTTATTTGAAATCATTTACCTCTTCGCGCTATCTGTATTACATCATAAAAGAAACTATTTTAGTTTCTAAATTATGAAAGATTCAAGTTTAAAATAGGAATATTTTGAAGTAGTGTTGAGAACTGAAGCATGAATTAGTATAATATAATGACACTTGATCAATGTGATTATATTACAGTAAGTCATGCTGAGTTTCTAAATGGAACGTGATGATTCACAGATCATAACATCATCATGTGCCATGTTATACGACTCTTGTATTCTATTTAACCTCTAAAATATCAAAAAAAATATTTCTTGATGATTCGGCCTTTTCCAAGGTATTCTAGTAATTTGACAAGTCATGATCGTGCCATCACAATTTCCTTCCTAGAACATTAACAATGTTAATTCCGAAATTCATATCTATGAATTCTGGACCATTACAAGCGGTGCTTAATCGCAAGAAGAAGAAACGAAAGGACAAAACTCCGAAATAGAAATTGGGGTATAAATTGCAGCAAATAAAAGATAGCATTAATTGTGAATGATAATGATTATAGAAGACAGAAGCAGAGACTTTGAAATATAAGGGAACATATAAAGCTCAACGACAAACCAGAAATTATAAACCATATATCGATGCATATAGCAATATAAAGACACGGGAGAACTAGAAACACTATAAACCCAAGAGTATAGTAGAAGTAAATAGATTCTTCCGGCGGTAGATGAAAAAGAAGAATGACCGATATGAAAGTTAGAAGTATATCGAGAATCAGAGCTGGATGGAGCATATTGATGAATACTTTAAAATATGAGTTGAGGGGGAAAGAATAGAAGGTGATGAAACATGACTAGGAACTTAGAAATCAACAGATTTAACTCACACAATGGCAGAATAAGTGAATCAAACCCTCTAGTGAATAGGTTAAGTTTTTTTTGATTAATTTAGTCAAACCACAACTAAATCAAGTGTGATTAGATCAACACCTAGAGCTATTATTCACCACATGGGTGATTTGGACTGAGAGAGAATCGGAGGAGCTCACTAGATCTGAGTGTGTGTAACAAATAAGAGGCTTAACCTAAAATGAAGAACATAAGACTTTATATACCCCTGCTGTTGACTCACCCATACGATTCATTCATCACACGTACGAGTTGGCTTCATCAGCCGTACGGGTGATCACTCACTCGTGTCTTCTCATTTAGGTTGTAATTGTGACTTAGCTCAGCATCAACCGTGCGTATGAGCCTGTCAGCCGTACTAGTGAGGCTTCACTCGTACGTCTGACTAAGTCTAACATAGTCAAACATCTAAATCTCGTTCCTGCAGTTCCTGTAACCACATACAAACACAGGATAATAATGAGCAATCATGGTGGCCTTTAAACTGTTGTACCTGCAATGGACGTGGGTAGATGTCTAGGGACTTGCATAAAATGCATCAACAGAAGGTGTGAGTTGTAAGGAAAAGAAGGAGGTGAATTTATAAGAAAATCTCCGACAGAATAATTAAAATGGACGATCGAATTTAAAGCGGATCCTAATTTCCTTGATTACCGGAGAGTCAAATCTTATTAAGAAGATTTTCTTCAAATCCCTTGAAATCTGGGAATCAATCATATCTACGTCAAATGATAAGATGAATCTACACTTACTCATTTCACTCTTCTATGTTAGCTTCATTCGTACTCTTCATATAAATGGATTGTTTATCCAAATTATTCGCTGATGATAAAACTCTAATTTTCAGCCCGTATGTATCATGAAAACATACTTATTATCATTCACGACCTTTCCACTTAAATTTCGGGACGAAATTTCTTTAACGGGTAGGTACTGTGACAACCCGGAAATTTCCAACCAAATTTAAACTTTAATCTTTATATGTTTCCGACACAATAAGCAATATTTGTTAAGTTAAATTTCAAGAATTTTAAACTATGTTCATACATTCATTCAACTTCAACCAAGTTCCAACGATTCACGAACCATTAAACGAATATGATTATATATGTATATGTGTATATATATTATAACTTGAAACGTAAATGAAATATTATATTAAATACTTTATATGATTGTATCTGTTTCAAAATGTTTATCAATAGAATTAGAAGATAAGATCAACTGATTGAATTATCAGATATATTAAATTATGATTACAAGTCTCTGTTGAAAGGCCCACGTTGATTTGAGAAATCTTTCCATTTTAACAATATTCGGAAAATGGTAAAGTAATTTATAAATAAGAACAAATTGTCAATCATTGAGAACTAGACAAAGGATAGTGGAAGATTGAATCTCATAAAGACTCGATTGATCTATTTAGTTTCAAACGTACAAAAACATTTTCAGTTTAAAAAGAACTTTATTATTAAAACGTATATAACTTTTATAAATATCTAGAACCACTTTTGACAACTCATTACTTAACTAGTATGATAAAGATAACGATATTTATATTTTATTTTATTAAATATATATATATATAACGATCTAAATTAATATTATATATATTTATACGCGTATAATACGTACATAGTTTTATACTTTTACTATACTTAAACTTTACCTTTACTTTATTTTTACTTTACTTTAACTTTAATAATTCACTTTAATAATTCATACTTTAATAATTCATACTTTAATAATTCACTTTAATAATTCATACTTTAATAATTCATTTTAATAATTCAAAAATCTATTATAAATAGAATTCAATAGGTTTCATTATTTCATAGAAACTTGAAAATATTTTTCTCTAAACTCTCTCAATCGATTTACATATATATATTTACTCCGTATTATTTCAAGATATTATTAGTTTACATAAAATATTACGACGGAGTGTTGTCTGAGTGATTTCGAAATTGTTTTTCGAGTAGGATAGGATTAAGGAAATTATGGGTTATAGCTATAGAGGTGATTGAGTATGGTTCATGGGTATGCTCGTGAGGTCAATATAGTGTTTATCATTTCCGTTGCGTCTACGTACCTTTCCTGCAATATTGAATCTCAATATTGATACGTGAGTACTCATAATTTAACTTTTACATACTAATAGTGTATCCTTGACTAGTGCTCGAGTATTTAGGATTATGCATGCTTGTACTTTTGATATTGCCCTTAGACAGGTTAGGTTGAATCTTGAATTAGTTACACTTGCGGTTGAGATAAGGTATAAGATATGCATGTCCTTGGAAAGCTAGCGAAAAATTAAGAACTTTTCCTTTAGATATCGAATGGTTTCGATGAACGGATTAGAAGTTATAATCAATTGAATTTTCGATATTTTTATTAAAAATGATTATTATTATCGTCGTTTTTATCGTCGTTCTAGTTTTATCTAATTATTATCATTATTATTATCTTTATCAATAAAAGGGATTTATCATTAAAAATTGTTTTCTTTATTACTATCGTTATTATCGTTAAAGTTATAATTAGTATTATTATTATTATTATCCCATTATCATTATCATTATTATTATTATTATTATTATTATTATTAGTATTATTATTATTATTATTATTAATATATATATATATATATATATATCATTATTTAAAAATGGTCATTGTTATTGTTATTATTATTATTACTATATTATCATTAAGATAATTATTAGTATTATCGTTAATAATATTATAGTAACTATCATTATTAATATTAGTGCAATTAAAATAAATAATTGTAACACCTAAATATTTTGATTACTATTATTATCATTATTATGAACACGATATAAAAGACGATTAAAAGCTGTTAAACGAAACGATTAGGAAATAATGAGTAAGAGTATCATGATGAAATTAAAATATTATAAGATATTAATTTAGATAAAATTATCGTTCTTATTATTTTTATCATTACTATTATTATTAAAAGTATCGTTAGTATTAAAACTATCATTTTAACAAAAATTATCATTTTAATAGAAATGTCATTGTTACTATAAAATATCATTATTATTATTATTTTAAATAGAATTATTATTTTAAAGATAATATTAAAAATTATCGTAAATATTAAAGTTATCATAATTAGAATTATCGTTTTATCATAATGTCATCTTAGTAATTATAAATATTGATATTTTTATAATAATAATTATTATTACAAAATAATACAACTTTTACTTACTATCATTATAGATATTATTTTATCAAATAAATATGTGATACAAACATATTTTACTACGTGTAATAACTTACTTTAATAATACCTATCATATTATCTTTATGATATTAAATGAACCCTATAAATTTTATTACTTAATATATATAAAAGTATATTTGATTATATAAATTTAATATAAAATTTTATTTATTAATAAATAAATTATATTATTTACTCTAATAAATCTTTTTAAAATATTTAAAAATATAAAACGACGATATTTAAACTATATATTAATCATGTATAGATTTTTAGAAATTATTTTGAGTCAAATTTACTTTTGTTGACTTTTGCATATTAGTCTCGAGCATTAGGATTGTGGTACACTATGACTTGACCTAATTTGTTAGACAAATATTGACCAACATATAAATATATATAATTAATTTAGGTTCGTGAATCCGAGGCCAACCTTGCACTTGTTCAATGACGTTATATGTATTTTTACTACGAAATACAGTATGGTGAGTTTCATTTGCCTTTTTACCCTTTATATTTTTAGGCTGAGAATACATGCGCAACTTTTATAAATGTTTTACGAAATAGACACAAGTACGTGAAACTACATTCTATGGTTGAATTATCGAAATCGAATATGCCCCTTTTTATTAAGTCTGGTAATCTAAGAATTAGGGAACAGACATCCTAATTGACGCGAATCCTAAAGATAGATCTATTGGGCCTAACAAACCCCATCCAAAGTACCGGATGCTTTAGTACTTCGAAATTTATATCATGTCCGAAGGAGGATCCCGGAATGATAGGGGATATTCTTATATGTATCTAGTTAATGTCGGTTACCAGGTGTTCACCATATGAATGATTATTTTTGTCTCTATGCATGGGACGTATATTTATGAGAACTGAAAATGAAATTCTTGTGGTCTATTAAAATGATGGAAATAAATGATTATGATAAACTAATGAACTCACCAACCTTTTGGTTGACACTTTAAAGCATGTTTATTCTCAGGTGTTAAAGAAATCTTCCGCTGTGCATTTGCTCATTTTAAAGATATTACTTGGAGTCTTTCATAGCATATTTTGAAGAACGTTGCATTCGAGTCATTGAGTTCATCAAAGATTATTATTAAATCAATTTATAGTTGGATAGTGGATATTATGAAATGGTATGCATGCCTGTCAATTTTCGATGTAAAGAAAGTTTGTCTTTTAAAAACGAATGCAATGTTTGTAAAATGTATCATATAGAGGTCAAATACCTCGCAATGTAATCAACTATTGTGAATCGTTTATAATGTATATGAACGGGTCCTTTCACACAAGACCAAGGATGGGAAGTAGTCCTAGTAAAACCAGAATGCATGACTTGTTTCTGGACGTATGAATTACGTGTCTTTATTGCCTTTGCTGAACGACTTGTGTACTAGCTAGAATTATCTTCACAACTATCTTGTATCAAAGTTATTGTGTGCTATATTTCATGCTTTATGTAAAATAAGCGGTATTTTAAGTTTGTAAAATATTGTATAAAAGTTTGAACGCGAAATATTATTACAATCAGTTTTTCATATAGAATTGTAGTAGTTGAATTGTATATTAGCTACTAAGTATGAACTTAACGGGTAGGTACTACCCGAATTTAAACTTATAAAACGCTAATATGAAGAAAAAGCTTTTATAAATGAGTTCATATTATGCTACGAAATACTATTAACTACTCTTAATATTCTGTATGATTAACTTGTTCCATTTGACTATTTTGAAGGAAATGGCACCGACTACTCGACACACCGTGAATATGAATGAAGAGGAATTCAGTACTTTTCTAGCTTCAAACATAGCCGCAGTACAGGCTGCGCTACATACCAACAATAACCTTGGATCTGGCAGTACAGGAAATCGTGTAGGATGCACCTACAAAGAATTCACTGCCTGCAAACCTTTGGAATTTGATGGAACCGAAGGACCGATCGGATTGAAACGGTGGACCGAGAAGGTCGAATCGGTGTTTGCCATAAGTAAGTGTACTGAAGAGGACAAAGTGAAGTACGCTACGCATACCTTCACAGGTTCTGCGTTAACATGGTGGAATACCTATCTAGAGCAAGTGGGACAAGATGATGCGTACGCACTACCGTGGTCAGCATTCAAGCACTTGATGAACGAGAAGTACCGTCCCAGAACCGAGGTCAATAAGCTCAAGACAGAACTTAGAGGGTTACGAACCCAAGGATTTGATATTACCACGTACGAAAGACGATTCACAGAATTGTGCCTATTGTGTCCGGGAGCATTCGAAGATGAGGAAGAGAAGATCGACGCGTTTGTGAAAGGATTATCGGAAAGAATCCAAGAAGATATAAGTTCACACGAGCCCGCCTCCATACAACAGGCATGTAGAATGGCTCACAAACTAGTGAACCAGATTGAAGAAAGAATTAAAGAACAGACTGCTGAAGAGGCCAATGTGAAGCAAGTCAAAAGAAAGTGGGAGGAAAACGGTGATAAGAATCACCAATACAACAACAACAGCAATTACAACAATAATCGCAACAATTATCCCAACAATCGCAACATCAATCGCAACTACAACAAACGGCCCAACAACAATAACAACAACAACAACAGCAACTACAACAATCATCCCAACAACAATAATAACCGCAACAACAACAACAATCAGAAGCAGCTATGCCAAAGGTGTGAAAAGTATCACTCGGGGTTCTGCACCAAATTTTGCAACAAGTGTAAAAGAAATGGTCATAGCGCGGTGAAGTGTGAGGTCTACGGACCAGGGGTTAATAGAATGAAAGGAACAAATGGTGTCGGAACGAGTAATGGCGGAGCAAGTAGTGTCGGAGCAAGTTATGCCAATGTAGTTTGTTATAAATGTGGAAAACCGGGCCACATTATTAGAAATTGCCCGAACCAGGAGAACACGAATGGACAAGGCCGCGGAAGAGTTTTCAATATTAATGCGGCAGAGGCACAGGAAGACCCGGAGCTTGTTACGGGTACGTTTCTTATTGACAATAAATCTGCTTACGTTTTATTTGATTCGGGTGCGGATAGAAGCTATATGAGTAGAGATTTTTGTGCTAAATTAAGTTGTTCATTGACGCCTTTGGATAGTAAATTTTTACTCGAATTAGCAAATGGTAAATTAATTTCAGCAGATAATATATGTCGGAATCGAGAAATTAAACTGGTTAGCGAAACATTTAAGATTGATTTGATACCAGTAGAGTTAGGGAGTTTTGATGTGATAATCGGTATGGACTGGTTGAAAGAAGTGAAAGCAGAGATCGTTTGTTACAAAAATGCAATTCGCATTATACGAGAAAAAGGAAAACCCTTGATGGTGTACGGAGAAAAGGGCAACACGAAGCTACATATTATTAGTAATTTGAAGGCACAAAAACTAATAAGAAAAGGTTGTTATGCTATTCTAGCACACGTCGAGAAAGTACAAACTGAAGAAAAGAGCATCAATGATGTTCCCATTGCAAAAGAATTTCCCGATGTATTTCCGAAAGAATTACCGGGATTACCCCCACAGCGATCCGTTGAATTTCAAATAGATCTTGTACCAGGAGCTGCACCAATAGCTCGTGCTCCTTACAGACTCGCACCCAGCGAGATGAAAGAACTGCAAAACCAATTACAAGAACTTTTAGAGCGTGGTTTCATTCGACCAAGTACATCACCGTGGGGAGCTCCTGTTTTGTTCGTCAAGAAGAAATATGGTACATTCAGGTTGTGTATCGACTACCGAGAGTTGAACAAACTTACCATCAAGAACCGCTACCCACTACCGAGAATCGACGACTTATTTGATCAACTACAAGGCTCGTCTGTTTATTCAAAGATTGACTTACGTTCCGGGTATCATCAAATGCGAGTGAAAGAAGATGATATTCCAAAGACTGCTTTCAGAACACGTTACGGTCATTACGATTTTATGGTCATGCCGTTTGGTTTAACTAATGCACCAGCTGTGTTCATGGACCTTATGAACCGAGTGTGTGGACCATACCTTGACAAGTTTGTCATTGTTTTCATTGATGACATACTTATTTACTCAAAGAATGACCAAGAACACGGTGAACATTTGAGAAAGGTGTTAGAAGTATTGAGGAAGGAAGAATTGTACGCTAAGTTTTCAAAGTGTGCATTTTGGTTGGAAGAAGTTCAATTCCTCGGTCACATAGTGAACAAAGAAGGTATTAAGGTGGATCCGGCAAAGATAGAAACTGTTGAAAAGTGGGAAACCCCGAAAACTCCGAAACACATACGCCAGTTTTTAGGACTAGCTGGTTACTACAGAAGGTTCATCCAAGACTTTTCCAGAATAGCAAAACCCTTGACTGCATTAACGCATAAAGGGAAGAAATTTGAATGGAATGATGAACAAGAGAAAGCGTTTCAGTTATTGAAGAAAAAGCTAACTACGGCACCTATATTGTCATTGCCTGAAGGGAATGATGATTTTGTGATTTATTGTGACGCATCAAAGCAAGGTCTCGGTTGTGTATTAATGCAACGAACGAAGGTGATTGCTTATGCGTCTAGACAATTGAAGATTCACGAACAAAATTATACGACGCATGATTTGGAATTAGGCGCGGTTGTTTTTGTGACAACCCGGAAATTTCCAACCAAATTTAAACTTTAATCTTTATATGATTCCGACACGATAAGCAATATTTGTTAAGTTAAATTTCAAGAATTTTAAACTATGTTCATACATTCATTCAACCTCGACCAAGTTCCAACGATTCACGAACCATTAAACGAATATGATTATATATGTATATGTGTATATATATTATAACTTGAAACGTAAACAAAATATTAGATTAAATACTTTATATGATTGTATATGTTTCAAAATGTTAATCAATGGAATTAGAAGATAAAATCAAATGATTGAATTATCAGATATATTAAATTATGATTACAAGTCTCTGTTGAAAGGCTCACGTTGATTTGAGAAATCTTTTCATTTTAACAATATTCGGAAAATGGTAAAGTGATTTATAAATATGAACAAATTGTCAATCATTGAGAACTAGACAAAGGATAGTGGAAGATTGAATCTCATAAAGACTCGATTGATCTATTTAGTTTCAAACGTACAAAAACGTTTTCAGTTTAAAAAGAACTTTATTATTAAAACGTATATAACTTTTATAAATATCTAGAACCACTTTTGACAACTCATTACTTAACTAGTAGGATAAAAATAAAGATAACGATATTTATATTAAATATATATAACGATTTAAATTAATATTATATATATTTATACGCGTATTATACGTACATAGTTTTATACTTTTACTATACTTAAACTTTACCTTTACTTTATTTTTACTTTACTTTAACTTTAATAATTCATACTTTAATAATTCATATTTTAATAATTCACTTTAATAATTCATACTTTAATAATTCACTTTAATAATTCATACTTTAATAATTCACTTTAATAATTCATACTTTAATAATTCACTTTAATAATTCAAAAATCTATTATAAATAGAATTCAATAGGTTTCATTATTTCATAGAAACTTGAAAATAGTTTTCTCTAAACTCTCTCAATCGATTTACATATATATATTTACTCCGTATTATCTCAAGATATTATTAGTATACATAAAATATTACGACGGAGTGCTGTTCGAGTGATTTCCAAGTTGTTTTTTCGAGTGGGATAGGATTAAGGAAATTATGGGTTATAGCTATGGAGGTGATTGAGTATGGTTCATGGGTAAGCTCGTGAGGTCAATATAGTGTTTATCATCTCCGTTGCGTTTACGTACCTTTCCTGCAATATTGAATCTCAATATTGATATGTGAGTACTCATACTTTAATTTTTACATACTAATAGTGTATCCCTGACTAGTGCTCGAGTATATAGGATTATGCATGCTTGTACTTTTGATATTGCCATTAGATAGGTTATGTTGATTCCTGAATTAGTTACATATACGATTTAGATAAGGTATAAGATAAGCATGTGGTTGGAAAGCTAGCGAAAAATAGTTGAATTTTGGTTTAAGAATCACTTGAATCCAAGTAACGGTTAGAAAGTTATGAAATAAACAAATTGCATAATTAATTTCGTAATTAAAATTACTGATGATAATTAGTGAACTAATTTTCTGGGTTATAAAAAGTGGTTATTTGGATTCTAATCGTCGAGTAGATGAATTTTCATATAAAGCACGTCTCGTTTCGTTGAACGGTTGTCAAGTTATGGACAAAAGAAGTTTTGCAAATTTTGATGAAATGTCGAAACGGGAACTGAAATTCTCGTTGATCTGCGTTGTTTCATATATAAAAAAAAATACCACTGAATTCTTTGATGTAAGGTCTAACAAACGACTCTAGCCGTTTGTCAATTCGAGTCTCGACGATTTTTCTAAAAATCATCAAAGTTGACGGTTTGGTCACATTTTAAAATTCTAAAGAGCTGAAACTTTTTTATTTAAAAATGTCAGTTTTGTATCAGTTGTCATGGTCGGCCTGATATGTGTTTACTCTTGCCAAAAATCATGTTATATCTTTGTGGTAACGAGAATTTGCAGGCTTTGACCGTTTGTCAATACGAGTTTTGAGGAATTTTCTAAAAATCTCCAAAGTAGGCTACTCGGTCACTTTTGTAAATTTATTAAAGCTGAAAAATTAACTTTGAAACGCCGAGAACGCGTTGGCAACTACGAGTTGTCTAGGTTTAGTTTACTTCTGTAATATTTATGCTTAATCTTTTTGGTAATGTGTAACTTTTATCTTTGGCCGTTTATCAATCGGAGTTCCGATAATTTTTCTAAAAATAGCTGAAGTGGCCCGTTTAGTCATGTTTGACCGAAAATCATTTTTGTATAAGTTATTATATATTTGCATGCGACCTCATTTTTACTTTGACCTTTGACTTTTGACTTTAACCTTTGACTTTTGACTTTGAACTTTGACTTTTCCTGTTAACTTTTCAGTTAACTTTTTGTGTTGATTTTCTCTATAAAAAAAAAAAAAACCTAAAATACTATTTTATGATTATGAAACCATTTGTGTTACGTTGTTTCACACGTCACCTTTTACTAGAATCTTAATTGAGCATGAGTAATATAACATGTTACTATACTGTAGAGTCAGACTCGAGCTATAGGATAGGATTACACTATGACCTGACCTAAATTGCTATACAAATATTGACCAACATATAAATATATATAATTAATATAGGTTCGTGAATCCGAGGCCAACCTTGCACTTGTTCAATGACGTTATATGTATTTTTACTACGAAATACAGTATGGTGAGTTTCATTTGCCTTTTTACCCTTTATATTTTTGGGCTGAGAATACATGCGCTGCTTTTATAATTATTTTACGAAATAGACACAAGTAATCGAAACTACATTCTATGGTTGAATTATTAAACCGAATATGCCCCTTTTTATTAAGTCTGGTAATCTAAGAATTAGGGAACAGACACCCTAATTGACGCGAATCCTAAAGATAGATCTATCGGGCCCAACAAGCCCCATCCAAAGTACCGGATGCTTTAGTACTTCGAAATTAATATCATGTCCGAAGGAGGATCCCGGAATGATGGGGATATTCTTATATGCATATTGTTAATGTCGGTTACCAGGTGTTCACCATATGAATGATTATTTTTGTCTCTATGCATGGGACGTATATTTATGAGAACTGAAAATGAAATTCTTGTGGTCTATTAAAATGATGGAAATAAATGATTATGATAAACTAATGAACTCACCAACCTTTTGGTTGACACTTTAAAGCATGTTTATTCTCAGGTGTTAAAGAAATCTTCCGCTGTGCATTTGCTCATTTTAAAGATATTACTTGGAGTCTTTCATAGCATATTTTGAAGAACGTTGCATTCGAGTCATTGAGTTCATCAAAGATTATTATTAAATCAACTTATAGTTGGATAGTGGATATTATGAAATGGTATGCATACCTGTCAATTTTCGATGTAAAGAAAGATTGTCTTTTAAAAACGAATGTAATGTTTGTAAAATGTATCATATAGAGGTCAAATACCTCGCAATGTAATCAACTATTGTGAATCGTTTATAATGTATATGAACGGGTCCTTTCAGTTGGTATCAGAGCGGTGGTCTTAGCGAACCAGGTCTGCATTAGTGTGTCTAACAGATAAGTCGATAGGATGCATTAGTGAGTCTGGACTTCGACCGTGTCTGCATGTCAATAGTTTTGCTTATCATTTTGTGTCAAAAATTAACTACTTATCATCCTCAGGAAATTACCTGCTTATCATTTTTAGTCTAAGACACGTCTTGCTGCATTGATTGCATGAATAGTGTATAGACAAAAATTCATATCTTAGCGTATCTGCTAAATCATATCTTATCGTATCTATTACTGTAAACGTTGCCTGATATATCCCGTAAATTCCTCCGTAATTTACGAAATCTTTTGTTCTATATATATGGATATTCTATGTAATTAGAATACCATCCGATAACCGAAAATCATTTCATATCGAAAAGAAAAAAAAAATCCTTATTTAATTGTACGAAATGGAATTCATCATTAATTCAAGTTCCTCGAATTTCGAAATGGAATCCCACTCCAGCTCCGAAAGCAGTGTGACCGGAATAGATCAACCAATCAGTCATCACCTTTTCTGGATGAATTGGGGATGGGTTCGTAGCCTCCTCAATCATTGGAGACAAGAAGAAGGTGATCCCTTCCATCCACCACATTGCCCTCTTGATGAAGAACCTGAAGCACTTACCGGCGAACCTGTTCGAAACACCATTTTCTCGCTCATTTCCAGAGTATCTCGTCACGATTATATATTACATCAAATTTTATATTTTATTTATCCGCTCGTCCGAACCGACAATCACCCCGGTGTAATAGAAGAAGTCAACGAGCTTCGCGCTCGGGTAGTGGCTTTGGAGAATATGGTGCAGAGATTACAAACACCAGCAGCAGCATCAGCAGCATAACCAGTAACACCATCATCAACGCCAATAGTACCATTACCACCCCAACCACAACCACGTCGTAAACCTCAACTTTACACTCTGTCCCACGAGCACCAATGTCATACGCCCTGTAGATACCAAGGAATACCAACAACAATAACCGACTAAGTATTAATTCATAACTTCATTGGAGAAACATTCCGCACAGATTATGTAATCTCTAAAGTCTTAGAGATTATCTAATCTAGCCCTAACCATAAATCAGTTAAGCGAACCAAAATGATAGAAGGAAGAGTAGAAACCCTGACAAAAATGGTATGTGATTAACAACCTAAACTTGTTTTACCAACAGCATCAACAGTACCGTCAGCCTCACCAGCATCATCAGTACAGTCAACATCAGAATCAACAACACCTATAACATCACAAACTCCATCAGCTCAAGAATCACTATGGACATCATTACGAATCAATAACCCGTATACTGTATCAACGAGTTATGAAGAATTAACTCATTCCCTTTGAAGAAATTATATATATTTTGAAATAAAAATAAATCTTTCCGTGCTAAGCTATTGTGTGTGAATCTTAACTACTCGGTTAATTCATATTACAAATATGCAATAATGTACGTCCTTCGGCCGCAACTTAACCAGCGTTAACTATAATCTCTGTCGCAATTCAACAAATTCCAATTCATAATAAATCAAGTATATATTTGATTTTACACTTTCATCATCGATGTACCTGAAACTTTTCAGATAACATCATTCGTACTTTGCGAAATTCACAAGAATTCCACGAACCGAACATCATACATCAACAAATAACGAAGTATTGATTCATAATTTCAATGTCATTAAAGAAATACTGCGTAAAAGTTATGTACTTTTTAAAGCCTTTAGGGATTATTAAATTCTAGTTTCAACCGTAAATCAAATGAGTTTAATTTAACATTAACTCATTAAATCTATGTTACATCTGAAGAAAATATACATATATATATATTTTCATAAAGACTGTAATAAAATTCTTTTATACAAAATATTAATTGTGAAATTTTTTTTAACGGGTAGGTAATACCCGAGAGATATATAAATTCACAATTAATATATTACATTCTTCGAATCTGATTCAGCAAATCATCCATTATACTCCCTACTTTCACAACAATATACATTCTTTTATAGAAATCAAAACAACCATACTTATTCAAAATTTAATTACATATTCTGATTTTGAAATCTCAAAATTCAACTTGAGATATGACCAAAATCATCACTCTTAGATCCTTACATCTTTCACAAGCTATATTTTGACTTCAAAACTGTGTTAGAACATCAAATGTATGTTAACGATTACAATCTGTGTTCAAAACTCTTCGAAATTCCTGAAGACACTTCAAATAATGAACAATCGAGATGATGATCCAACCACATATTAACCACAGTCTTGCATCTGAAAAGCTCTCGAAACCAGAGTCATAATTTAACACGTATCCGTGTCAGACCCTTTGGCATTTATTAGCAAAAATAACTTTGCGATTTCTTTTCAAATTAGTCAGTTTTGTCACAGCTTTAGCAAGTCAACTTCGACTTTTCAGTTGAAACAGTCTTATTATAACCTTGATATAGACGTTGCCCTTTCGTCATCGTTACCGTAGAACCTTTTATGTCTCACCACATTAAAAATAAACTTACCAACAACTTCACTGATCTTTGACTTACCGAAAAGTCATTATATTTATCGAAACCCCATCATTTACTCATCCGCATCTTGTAACAAGAATTGTCATGCCAATTACTGGGAATCAGCAATTAGTATTTTGAAATCTTGCAGCATGTCTCTGCCAATGGTTATAGGTGTATATATAACGTCTATCTCCTAGACTTATATACTTTGAATGTGAAGTTTCTGAAAAACACTCTAAACTGCGAACTAGTTCTCCGAAGTTTGGAAAATGCTGTTGAAGCAGCAAAAACTGTAAACGACCTTAACAGTCAAAAGTTTGATAATAAAGGATAGTGTGTTGGAAAAGCTTAGAAAAAGAGAAGGTATGGAACTGGAAAACGGATTAAGCAAACCATGAAGGAGGCTATGGACAAATCACAAAGACTAAACCTGCCTTCAAAGAATCCAAATGATTCAGTGTCTGCTGAAATTATTATCAAATACCTTACTCCTGACTCTAAACCCTTGTGAATAATATTCTTCATCATCCTCTGATCTTAGATATTCTAAAATATCATCATATCTTTCATTATAAATATCCTCCATATTTCTGAAGATATTTTCTAAATTTTTCTTATTTGAAATCATTTACCTCTTCGCGCTATCTGTATTACATCATAAAAGAAACTATTTTAGTTTCTAAATTCTGAAACATTCAAGTTTAAAATAGGAATATTTTAAAGTAGTGTTGGGAAATGAAGCATGAATTAGTATAATATAATGACACTTGATCAACGTGATTATATTACAGTAAGTCATGCTGAGTTTCTAAATGGAACATGATGATTCACAGATCATAACATCATCATGTGCCATGTTATACGACTCTTGTATTCTATTTAACCTCTAAAATATCAAGAAAATATTTCTTGATGATTCGGCCTTTTCCAAGGTATTCTAGTAATTTGACAAGTCAAGATCGTGCCATCACAATTTCCTTCCTAGAACATTAACAATGTTCATTTCGAAATTCATATCTGTGAATTCTGGACCATTACAAGCGGTGCTTAATCGCAAGAAGAAGAAACGAAAGGACAAAACTCCGAAATAGAAATTGGGGTATAAATTGCAGCAAATAAAAGAGAGTATTAACTGTGAATGATAATGATTATAGAAGACAGAAGCAGAGACTTTGAAATATAAGGGAACATATAAAGCCCAACGACAAACCAGAAATTATAAACCATATATATATCGATGCATATAGCAATATAAAGACACGGGAGAACTAGGAACACTATAAACCCAAGAGTATAGTAGAAGTAAATAGATTCTTCCAGCGGTAGATGAAAAAAAAGAAGAATGACCGATATGAAAGTTATAAGTATATCGAGAATCAGAACTGGATGGAGCATATTGATAAATACTTTAAAATATGAGTTGAGGGGGAAAGAATAGAAGGTGATGAAACATGACTAAGAACTTAGAAATCAACAGATTTAACACACACAATGGCAGAATAAGTGAATCAAACCCTCTAGTGAATAGGTTAAGTTTTTTTTTTTTTTTGATTAATTTAGTCAAACCACAACTAAATCAAGTGTGATTAGATCAACACCTAGAGCTATTATTCACCACCTGGGTGATTTGGACTGAGAGAGAATCGAAGGAGCTCACTAGATCTGAGTGTGTGTAACAAATGAGAGGCTTTACCTAAAATGAAGAACATAAGACTTTATATACCCCTGCTGTTGACACACCCATACGATTCATTCATCACACGTACGAGTTGGATTCATCAACCATACGGGTGATCACTCACTCGTGTCTTATCATTTAGGTTGTAATTGTGACTTAGCTCAGCATCAACCATGCGTATGAGCCTGTCAGCCGTACTAGTGAGGCTTCACTCGTATGTCTGACTAAGTCTAACATAGTCAAACATCTAAATCTCATTCTTGCAGTTCTTGTAACCACATACAAACACGGATAGGATAATAACGAGCAATCATGGTGGCCTGTAAACTGTTGTACCTGCAATGGACGTGGGTAGATGTCTAGGGACTTGCATAAAATGCATCAACAGATGGTGTGAGTTGTAAGGAAACGAAGGAGGTGAATTTATAAGAAAATCTCCGACAGAACAATTAAAATGGATGATCGCATTTAAAGCGGATCCTAATTCCCTTGATTACCGGAGAGTCAAATCTTATTAAGAAGATTTTCTTCAAATCTCTTAAAATCTGGGAATCAATCATATCTACGTCAAATGATAAGATGAATCTACACTTACTCATTTCACTCTTCTATGTTAGCTTCATTCGTACTCTTCATATAAATGGATTGTTTATCCAAATTATTCGCTGATGATAAAACTCTAATTTTCAGCCCGTATGCTTCATGAAAACATACTTATTATCATTCACGACCTTTCCACTCAAATTTCGGGACGAAATTTCTTTAACGGGTAGGTACTGTGACAACCCGGAAATTTCCAACCAAATTTAAACTTTAATCTTTATATGATTCCGACACGATAAGCAATATTTGTTAAGTTAAATTTCAAGAATTTTAAACTATGTTCATACATTCATTCAACCTCGACCAAGTTCCAACGATTCACGAACCATTAAACGAATATGATTATATATGTATATGTGTATATATATTATAACTTGAAACGTAAACAAAATATTAGATTAAATACTTTATATGATTGTATTTGTTTCAAAATGTTAATCAATGGAATTAGAAGATAAAATCAAATGATTGAATTATCAGATATATTAAATTATGATTACAAGTCTCTGTTGAAAGGCTCACGTTGATTTGAGAAATCTTTTCATTTTAACAATATTCGGAAAATGGTAAAGTGATTTATAAATATGAACAAATTGTCAATCATTGAGAACTAGACAAAGGATAGTGGAAGATTGAATCTCATAAAGACTCGATTGATCTATTTAGTTTCAAACGTACAAAAACGTTTTCAGTTTAAAAAGAACTTTATTATTAAAACGTATATAACTTTTATAAATATCTAGAACCACTTTTGACAACTCATTACTTAACTAGTATGATAAAAATAAAGATAACGATATTTATATTAAATATATATAACGATTTAAATTAATATTATATATATTTATACGCGTATTATACGTACATAGTTTTATACTTTTACTATACTTAAACTTTACCTTTACTTTATTTTTACTTTACTTTAACTTTAATAATTCATACTTTAATAATTCATATTTTAATAATTCACTTTAATAATTTATACTTTAATAATTCACTTTAATAATTCATACTTTAATAATTCACTTTAATAATTCATACTTTAATAATTCACTTTAATAATTCAAAAATCTATTATAAATAGAATTCAATAGGTTTCATTATTTCATAGAAACTTGAAAATAGTTTTCTCTAAACTCTCTCAATCGATTTACATATATATATTTACTCCGTATTATCTCAAGATATTATTAGTATACATAAAATATTACGACGGAGTGCTGTTCGAGTGATTTCCAAGTTGTTTTTTCGAGTGGGATAGGATTAAGGAAATTATGGGTTATAGCTATGGAGGTGATTGAGTATGGTTCATGGGTAAGCTCGTGAGGTCAATATAGTGTTTATCATCTCCGTTGCGTTTACGTACCTTTCCTGCAATATTGAATCTCAATATTGATATGTGAGTACTCATACTTTAATTTTTACATACTAATAGTGTATCCCTGACTAGTGCTCGAGTATATAGGATTATGCATGCTTGTACTTTTGATATTGCCATTAGATAGGTTATGTTGATTCCTGAATTAGTTACATATACGATTTAGATAAGGTATAAGATAAGCATGTGGTTGGAAAGCTAGCGAAAAATAGTTGAATTTTGGTTTAAGAATCACTTGAATCCAAGTAACGGTTAGAAAGTTATGAAATAAACAAATTGCATAATTAATTTCGTAATTAAAATTACTGATGATAATTAGTGAACTAATTTTCTGGGTTATAAAAAGTGGTTATTTGGATTCTAATCGTCGAGTAGATGAATTTTCATATAAAGCACGTCTCGTTTCGTTGAACGGTTGTCAAGTTATGGACAAAAGAAGTTTTGCAAATTTTGATGAAATGTCGAAACGGGAACTGAAATTCTCGTTGATCTGCGTTGTTTCATATATAAAAAAAAATACCACTGAATTCTTTGATGTAAGGTCTAACAAACGACTCTAGCCGTTTGTCAATTCGAGTCTCGACGATTTTTCTAAAAATCATCAAAGTTGACGGTTTGGTCACATTTTAAAATTCTAAAGAGCTGAAACTTTTTTATTTAAAAATGTCAGTTTTGTATCAGTTGTCATGGTCGGCCTGATATGTGTTTACTCTTGCCAAAAATCATGTTATATCTTTGTGGTAACGAGAATTTGCAGGCTTTGACCGTTTGTCAATACGAGTTTTGAGGAATTTTCTAAAAATCTCCAAAGTAGGCTACTCGGTCACTTTTGTAAATTTATTAAAGCTGAAAAATTAACTTTGAAACGCCGAGAACGCGTTGGCAACTACGAGTTGTCTAGGTTTAGTTTACTTCTGTAATATTTATGCTTAATCTTTTTGGTAATGTGTAACTTTTATCTTTGGCCGTTTATCAATCGGAGTTCCGATAATTTTTCTAAAAATAGCTGAAGTGGCCCGTTTAGTCATGTTTGACCGAAAATCATTTTTGTATAAGTTATTATATATTTGCATGCGACCTCATTTTTACTTTGACCTTTGACTTTTGACTTTAACCTTTGACTTTTGACTTTGAACTTTGACTTTTCCTGTTAACTTTTCAGTTAACTTTTTGTGTTGATTTTCTCTATAAAAAAAAAAAAAACCTAAAATACTATTTTATGATTATGAAACCATTTGTGTTACGTTGTTTCACACGTCACCTTTTACTAGAATCTTAATTGAGCATGAGTAATATAACATGTTACTATACTGTAGAGTCAGACTCGAGCTATAGGATAGGATTACACTATGACCTGACCTAAATTGCTATACAAATATTGACCAACATATAAATATATATAATTAATATAGGTTCGTGAATCCGAGGCCAACCTTGCACTTGTTCAATGACGTTATATGTATTTTTACTACGAAATACAGTATGGTGAGTTTCATTTGCCTTTTTACCCTTTATATTTTTGGGCTGAGAATACATGCGCTGCTTTTATAATTATTTTACGAAATAGACACAAGTAATCGAAACTACATTCTATGGTTGAATTATTAAACCGAATATGCCCCTTTTTATTAAGTCTGGTAATCTAAGAATTAGGGAACAGACACCCTAATTGACGCGAATCCTAAAGATAGATCTATCGGGCCCAACAAGCCCCATCCAAAGTACCGGATGCTTTAGTACTTCGAAATTAATATCATGTCCGAAGGAGGATCCCGGAATGATGGGGATATTCTTATATGCATATTGTTAATGTCGGTTACCAGGTGTTCACCATATGAATGATTATTTTTGTCTCTATGCATGGGACGTATATTTATGAGAACTGGAAATGAAATTCTTGTGGTCTATTAAAATGATGGAAATAAATGATTATGATAAACTAATGAACTCACCAACCTTTTGGTTGACACTTTAAAGCATGTTTATTCTCAGGTGTTAAAGAAATCTTCCGCTGTGCATTTGCTCATTTTAAAGATATTACTTGGAGTCTTTCATAGCATATTTTGAAGAACGTTGCATTCGAGTCATTGAGTTCATCAAAGATTATTATTAAATCAACTTATAGTTGGATAGTGGATATTATGAAATGGTATGCATACCTGTCAATTTTCGATGTAAAGAAAGATTGTCTTTTAAAAACGAATGTAATGTTTGTAAAATGTATCATATAGAGGTCAAATACCTCGCAATGTAATCAACTATTGTGAATCGTTTATAATGTATATGAACGGGTCCTTTCAGTTTTTGCATTAAAGACTTGGAGGCACTACTTATATGGGGTCAAAAGTATTATATATACCGACCACAAAAGTCTTCAACACATATTTAATCAGAAACAACTGAATATGAGGCAGCGTAGGTGGATTGAATTATTGAATGATTACGACTTTGAGATTCGTTACCACCCGGGGAAGGCAAATGTGGTAGCCGATGCCTTGAGCAGGAAGGACAGAGAACCCATTCGAGTAAAATCTATGAATATAATGATTCATAATAACCTTACTACTCAAATAAAGGAGGCGCAACAAGGAGTTTTAAAAGAGGGAAATTTAAAGGATGAAATTGTAGTGACCCGGAAATTTCCAATCAAATTTAAACTTTAATCTTTATATGTATCCGACACGATAAGCAAAATCTGTAATGTTGAGTCTCGAAAAGTTTGAAAACTATATTCATGTAATCAATTACCCTTTGACCATGTCTGACGATTCACGAACAAAAATGTGTAAATAGAAATGTATGTGTATGTACATATGTGTATTTTTTTTTAAGCTAAGAAATATTGATAAAACATTTAAGAGCTTGGTGATACAAAAATAGATTATGAGATTATTATGTGACTTGAAAGCATTGAACGAATTAGTTGATATGAATATAAGCTACGAGATCTATTTTATGAACATAGAAATGCTATCACAGTAGTTAGTGAATAATACTTTACTTGAACGTATTTGTTCGATGTAAGTTTATCAATGAGATTAAAAGATAATATCAAGTGATTGATTTATCAGGTACATTGAATTATAATTACGAGTCTTTGTTATGAGGTCCACTTGAATTAGAAAACTCTTACTTTTAACGGTATTCGGAATATTTAGTAAAGTGATTCCATGTAAGAACAAAAGTGTTATTATTGAGGATTAGACAGAGGTTAGCGGAGAGTCTCGTTTAATTATCAAAAGCGTACCTTGCAATGATTGACTTGTGTCACTTGGTAGGTTAATTATTTAGTTTTCTTAATATTGAAGACGTTTTACGATATAGATGAAACCTTTTAAAGAATGATTTTGAATATAACTAATTCTGGAAAACTAAATTATATTTATTCAATTTAGTACAAACACATTTTTTTTCGATATAATAGAATTTGATTATAAAATATTTTTATGGATTTTCAATGATATAAAAATAAAAATAAATATAAAATAAAGATTTCTAATGAGCACCAAAAGACTACAACATTTCATCACAAGATTGAAAGTTAAAATGTTGGAAATCACTAAACCTGCGCACTTGCACGAGAAAAATCATAACTAAATCATACTGACTCGAAAAAGGGTGATTCCGGTGTCCAAACGACCGTAACTCAAAAATCTACAACTTTCATGAAGACACCATACACGAATCGTGTACCTATCTACACGAAACGTGTAATCTTGTGCCGACATATTTTGGTGGCGGCTCACTATGCAACATGTTTTTAATTTTTATTAATATTATATTATATTATTATATTATTTATAAATCTATATATATAGGATCGATCATAATTGTTTTCTAACTATCTATCTCTCACACTCTCTCTATAATTATATTTATTATTATTATTGTTAGTGTTATTATTATTATTATTATTAGTATTATTATACATAAAATACTACGACGAGGTCATGGGCGAGTTATTTCAAAACGGGTTTTATGAGCGGGATAGAGCTAAGGAAATTATGAGTTATGGTTATGGAGGTGATGGGTATTGTTCATGGGTATGCTTGTGAGGTTAAACTAGTGTTTGTCACCTCCATTGCGTCTACGTACCTTTCCTACAATATTGAACCTCAATATTGATACGTTCGTGAATCCAAGGCCAACCTTACACTTGTTCAATGATGTTATATGTATTTTTACTACAAAATACAGTATGGTGAGTTTCATTTGCCTTTTTACCCTTTATATTTTTGGGACTGAGAATACATGCGCTTTTATAAATGTTTGACGAAATAGACACAAGTAATTGAAACTACATTCTATGGTTGAATTATCGAAATCGAATATGCCCCTTTTTATTAAAGTCTGGTAATCTAAGAATTAGGGAACAGACACCCTAATTGACGCGAATCCTAAAGATAGATCTATTGGGCCTAACAAACCCCATCCAAAGTACCGGATGCTTTAGTACTTCGAAATTTATATCATGTCCGAAGGAGGATCCCGGAATGATAGGGGATATTCTTATATGCATATTGTTAATGTCGGTTACCAGGTGTTCACCATTTGAATGATTATTTTTGTCTCTATGCATGGGACGTATATTTATGAGAACTGGAAATGAAATTCTTGTGGTCTATTAAAATTATGGAAATAAATGATTATGATAAACTAATGAACTCACCAACCTTTTGGTTGACACTTGAAAGCATGTTTATTCTCAGGTTTGAAAGAGATCTTCCGCTGTGCATTAGCTCATTTTAAAGATATTACTTGGAGTCATTCATGACATATTTCAAAAGACTTTGCATTCGAGTCGTTGAAGTTCATTAAAGATTATTATTAAGTAAATGACAGATTAGGTCATTTATAGTTTGGATATTATGAAATGGTATGCATACATGTCAATTTTCGATGTAAAGAAAGATTGTCTTTTAAAAACGAATGCAATGTTTGTAAAATGTATCATATAGAGGTCAAATACCTCGCAATGTAATCAACTATTTTGAATCGTTTATAATGTATATGAACGGGTCCTTTCAGTTGGTATCAGAGAGGTGGTCTTAGCGAACCAGGTCTGCATTAGTGTGTCTAACTGATAAGTCGTTAGGATACATTAGTGAGTCTGGACTTCGACCGTGTCTGCATGTCAAAAGTTTTGCTTATCATTTCGTGTCGAAAATTACCTGCTTATCATTTTTAAGTCTAGACGCGCTTTCCTGCATTTATTGCATAATAGTGTATAGACGAATTCTTATCTTAGCATATCTGATACTGTGAACTTTGACTGACATTTTTCAAAGATTCTCCGTAATTTATGGGATTTTGGTATTATATATACATATGTAAATTATGTATAGAAAGATATCAAATCTAACTCCTATAATCTATTTCATATCAAAAATTCATTCCCTTGATCATACGAGATGGATCCCTCAACCAGTTCGAATTCCTCAGATTACGACAGCTATTCCGATATGGAGTCTCATTCCAGCTCCGAAAGCAGTATGACCGGAATAGATCAACCAATCAGTCATCACCTATTCTGGATGAAATGGGGATGGGTTCGTAGCCTCCTCAATTATTGGAGACAAGAAGAAGGTGATCCTTTCCATCCACCAAATTTCCCTATTGACAATGAACCTGAAGCACTTACCGGCGAACCTGTTCGAGAAACCATTTTCTCTCTCATCTCCAGAGTATCTCGTCACGATTATATACTACACCAAATTCTTGATTATATTTATCCGCTCGTCCGAACCGACGATCACCCCGGTGTAATAGAAGAAGTTAACGAGCTTCTCGCTCGGGTAGTGGCTTTGGAGAATACGGTGCGAAGGTTACAAACACCATCAGCAGCACCAGCAGCGTAACCAGTACCGCCAGTAACATCCACATCGCAAGTCTCAATACTAAAAGCACCAGCAGCATCACCGACATCAACATCAACCACCATTATTAACATCAACAGGATCATTACCACCACCAACAATCACATCCGCATCACACACCTCAATATCCCAATCTGTATATCGGATATCAACGTCACACGCACCAAAGATACCAAGGAGTACCAACAACAACAAACGATGAAGTATTGATTCATAACTTCATCGGAGAAACATTCTGTGGTGATTAGGTAATCTCTAAAGTTTTAGAGATTATCTATCTCAGCCTTAACCGTAAACCAGATGAGTGGACAGAGATGATAGAG
This sequence comes from Rutidosis leptorrhynchoides, assembly GCF_046630445.1. Classification (NCBI taxonomy): domain Eukaryota; kingdom Viridiplantae; phylum Streptophyta; class Magnoliopsida; order Asterales; family Asteraceae; genus Rutidosis; species Rutidosis leptorrhynchoides. The sequence continues at coordinate 181,619,849 of NC_092341.1, forward strand.
AGAAGAACCGAAACCCTAACAAGACTGGTGCGTAAGGTACAAGCTAGACTTGTTTTACCAACATCATCAGCAGTACCAATAGCCTCACCAACACAGTCAATGCTGTCAACATTGTTAGAATCGTCAGCACCTCTAACCTCACAAGTTTTGCCAATTCAAGAATCACTGTGGAAACCATTACAAATTAATAACAAGTATATTGTATCAACGAGTTATGAAGTATTAACTCAGTTCCTCCGAAGAATTTATATGTATATTCTATAAAAAAAATTTACCATAATAAATCTTTCTGTACTAAGCTATTATGTATGGAACTTAACTATCTGGTTAATTCATATTACTAATTTGCTATGATGTACATTCTTCGTTAACAATTTAATCATTGTTAACTACAATCTCTGCTTCAACTCAATGAATTTTATTTCATAATAAATCAAGTGTATCATTCAATAACATGTTTGATTATACACTTTCATCTTTGATATACCCGAAATTTACGGGAAAACAATATTCGTATCTTGCGAAGTTAGCAAGAGTTCCATGAGCATCAGCATGATTCACTAAGGAAATACATATAAATATTGAAGCATTGATTACATTAGTGAAATACTCCGCAAAGTTTATGTAATCTCTAATGTTTTAGAGAAAATTCATTTCTAATTCAATCCGAAAATCAAATGAGCTTAGTATGATATTAACTCATTGAATCTGTACTACATCTGAAGAAAATATACCCACATATATTTTCATAAAGATTGTAATGAGAATTCTTGTTCAAAATATTATTTGTGAAATTTTTTTAACGGGTAGGTAATACCCGAGAGATATATAAAATTACAATTAATATGTTACATTCTTCAATTCTGATTCAATAATCATCAACTAAACCAATATACATTCTTCTATAGAAATCAAAACAATCATACTCATTCGAATCTAATTACATATTCTGATTTTGGGAATTTCAGAATTCAACTCGAGATACAACCAAAATCATCACTCTTAGATCCTTATATTTTTCAAAGCTATACTTTGACTTCAAAACTGTGATAGCACATCACTTTTAATCGTAACACACAAGATGGATATGAGAAATCATTCGGGATTTAGGACGATTTCATCATTTGGATATTGACTATGACAATCTGCAATCAAAACCCTCCGAAATTCTAGAAGACACTTCAAATAATAAACAATTGAGATGATGATCCAACCACACGTTACCCGAAGTTTTGTACCTGAAAAACTCTCGAAACCAAAGTCATAATCTAACATGTACCTGCGTCGAATTCTTCTAGCAAGAACAACATTTCGATTCCTTTTCAAAGTAGCCAATTTTGTCACGGATCCAGCAAGTCAACTTCGATTTTTTCAGTCGGACCAGTCTTATTATAACCCTGATAGATACGTTGCCCTTTCGTCATTATTACTGGGGAACCTTTCATATTCCACCATATTACCACCAGCGTTTAATCATCTAAAACACGATTCTTCTGAACCCACCTCAGATTGATAACCAGAGATTCAGATATTATTACATTAAATGCAGAGGAAACATAAAAATGGTAGATGGTTTAAACGGTCAAAAGTTTGATGATAAAAGATAGTGAGTTGGTAAAGCTCAGAAAAAGAAAGGATTTGGTACTGAAAAATGGATTGAGCAAAGTATGAAGGAAGCCATGGACAAATCACAGAGACTGAATCTGCCTTCAAAGGATCCAAATGATTCAGTGCCTGCTGAACTCGTTAGCGAACACCTTATTTCTTATTCTAAATCTCCACAGACAAATATTGAAATGTCCCGTTCTTATTGATTAAAAACGTTCCATATTAATTGATTTCGTTGCGAGGTTTTGACCTCTATATGAGACGTTTTTCAAAGACTGCATTCATTTTTAAAACAAACCATAACCTTTATTTCATAAATAAAGGTTTAAAAAGCTTTACGTAGATTATCAAATAATGATAATCTAAAATATCCTGTTTACACACGACCATTACATAATGGTTTACAATACAAATATGTTACATCGAAATCAGTTTCTTGAATGCAGTTTTTACACAATATCATACAAACATGGACTCCAAATCTTGTCCTTATTTTAGTATGCAACAGCGGAAGCTCTTAATATTCACCTGAGAATAAACATGCTTTAAACGTCAACAAAAATGTTGGTGAGTTATAGGTTTAACCTATATATATCAAATCGTAACAATAGACCACAAGATTTCATATTTCAATACACATCCCATACATAGAGATAAAAATCATTCATATGGTGAACACCTGGTAACCGACATTAACAAGATGCATATATAAGAATATCCCCATCATTCCGGGACACCCTTCGGATATGATATAAATTTCGAAGTACTAAAGCATCCGGTACTTTGGATGGGGTTTGTTAGGCCCAATAGATCTATCTTTAGGATTCGCGTCAATTAGGGTGTCTGTTCCCTAATTCTTAGATTACCAGACTTAATAAAAAGGGGCATATTCGATTTCGATAATTCAACCATAGAATGTAGTTTCACGTACTTGTGTCTATTTTGTAAATCATTTATAAAACCTGCATGTATTCTCATCCCAAAAATATTAGATTTTAAAAGTGGGACTATAACTCACTTTCACATATTTTTACTTCGTCGGGAAGTAAGACTTGGCCACTGGTTGATTCACGAACCTATAACAATATATACATATATATCAAAGTATGTTCAAAATATATTTACAACACTTTTAATATATTTTGATGTTTTAAGTTTATTAAGTCAGCTGTCCTCGTTAGTAACCTACAACTAGTTGTCCACAGTTAGATGTACAGAAATAAATCGATAAATATTATCTTGAATCAATCCACGACCCAGTGTATACGTATCTCAGTATTGATCACAACTCAAACTGTATATATTTTGGAATCAACCTCAACCCTGTATAGCTAACTCCAACATTCACATATAGAGTGTCTATGGTTGTTCCGAAATATATATAGATGTGTCGACATGATAGGTCGAAACATTGTATACGTGTCTATGGTATCTCAAGATTACATAATATACAATACAAGTTGATTAAGTTATGGTTGGAATAGATTTGTTACCAATTTTCACGTAGCTAAAATGAGAAAAATTATCCAATCTTGTTTTACCCATAACTTCTTCATTTTAAATCCGTTTTGAGTGAATCAAATTGCTATGGTTTCATATTGAACTCTATTTTATGAATCTAAACAGAAAAAGTATAGGTTTATAGTCAGAAAAATAAGTTACAAGTCGTTTTTGTAAAGGTAGTCATTTCAGTCGAAAGAACGACGTCTAGATGACCATTTTAGAAAACATACTTCCACTTTGAGTTTAACCATAATTTTTGGATATAGTTTCATGTTCATAATAAAAATCATTTTCTCAGAATAACAACTTTTAAATCAAAGTTTATCATAGTTTTTAATTAACTAACCCAAAACAGCCCGCGGTGTTACTACGACGGCGTAAATCCGGTTTTACGTTGTTTTTCGTGTTTCCAGGTTTTAAATCATTAAGTTAGAATATCATATAGATATAGAACATGTGTTTAGTTGATTTTAAAAGTCAAGTTAGAAGGATTAACTTTTGTTTGCGAACAAGTTTAGAATTAACTAAACTATGTTCTAGTGATTACAAGTTTAAACCTTCGAATAAGATAGCTTTATATGTATGAATCGAATGATGTTATGAACATCATTACTACCTTAAGTTCCTTGGATGAACCTACTGGAAAAGAGAAAAATGGATCTAGCTTCAATGGATCCTTGGATGGCTCAAAGTTCTTGAAGCAAAATCATGACACGAAAACAAGTTCAAGTAAGATCATCTCTTGAAATAAGATTGTTATAGTTATAGAAATTGAACCAAAGTTTGAATATGATTATTACCTTGTATTAGAATGATAACCTACTGTAAGAAACAAAGATTTCTTGAGGTTGGATGATCACCTTACAAGATTGGAAGTGAGCTAGCAATCTTGAAAGTATTCTTGATTTTATGAAACTAGAACTTTTGGAATTTATGAAGAACACTTAGAACTTGAAGATAGAACTTGAGAGAGATCAATTAGATGAAGAAAATTGAAGAATGAAAGTGTTTTTAGGTGTTTTTGGTCGTTGGTGTATGGATTAGATATAAAGGATATGTAATTTTGTTTTCATGTAAATAAGTCATGAATGATTACTCATATTTTTGTAATTTTATGAGATATTTCATGCTAGTTGCCAAATGATGGTTCCCACATGTGTTAGGTGACTCACATGGGCTGCTAAGAGCTGATCATTGGAGTGTATATACCAATAGTACATACATCTAAAAGCTGTGTATTGTACGAGTACGAATACGGGTGCATACGAGTAGAATTGTTGATGAAACTGAACGAGGATGTAATTGTAAGCATTTTTGTTAAGTAGAAGTATTTTGATAAGTGTCTTGAAGTCTTTCAAAAGTGTATGAATACATATTAAAACACTACATGTATATACATTTTAACTGAGTCGTTAAGTCATCGTTAGTCGTTACATGTAAATGTTGTTTTGAAACCTTTAGGTTAACGATCTTGTTAAATGTTGTTAACCCAATGTTTATAATATCAAAAGAGATTTTAAATTATTATATTATCATGATATTATGATGTACTAATATCTCTTAATATGATATATATACATTAAATGTCGTTACAACGATAATCGTTACATATATGTCTCGTTTCAAAATCATTAAGTTAGTAGTCTTGTTTTTACATATGTAGTTCATTGTTAATATACTTAATGATATGTTTACATATCATAATATCATGTTAACTATATATATAACCATATATATGTCATCATATAGTTTTTACAAGTTTTAACGTTCGTGAATCACCGGTCAACTTGGGTGGTCAATTGTCTATATGAAACCTATTTCAATTAATCAAGTCTTAACAAGTTTGATTGCTTAACATGTTGGAAACATTTAATCATGTAAATATCAATCTCAATTAATATATATAAACATGGAAAAGTTCGGGTCACTACAAATATTATTCATCATCATCATATCTTGAATATTCTAAGATATCATAGTATCTTTCATTATAAATATCCTTGATAATTCTGAAGATATTTTCATAAGTATTCTCATTTGAAATCAATTATCTCTCTGTAATATCTGCAACATAAAAAGAAACTGTGTTAGTTTCTAAATACTGAAAAATTCGAATATGAATGTTTTTGAAGTAGTGTTGGGAACTGATACATGAGTTAATATAATATAATGACACTTGATCAACGTCATTATATTACAGTAGGTCATGTTAAGTTTCTAATGGGATGTGATGATTCACAGCACCATCATCATGTGCCATTTACACGACTCTTACATTCGATCTAATCCTTAAACATAGCAAGAAAATATTTCTTGATGATTCGATTTTTTACAGGATATTCTGGTAATTTGACAAGTCAAAATCGCATCATTAAGATTTCCTTCTTAGAACATTAACTATGTTCATTCCGAAATTCATAACTGCAAATTCTGGACCATTACTCGCTTAACTCGAGGACGGGAAGAGGAAACGAAAGAATGAAGCTCCAAACTAGAAATTGGAGCATAAACCGCAGCAAATAAAAGAGAATATTAATTATGGGTGACAATGATTATAGAAGACAGATGCAGGGGCATCGAAATATAAGGGAAGATATAAAACTCAACAACCACCCTGAAGCTACAAACCGTGCATATCAATACGTATTGCCACGTAAAGGCACGGAAAAATTAATAACACTATAACCCCAAGATAATAGTAGAAGTAAATAAAATCTTCCGGTGGTAGATGAAAGAGAAGGATGACAGATGTAAAAATTAAGAGTATATCAAGGATCAAAATGGGATGGAGCATATTGACGAATGTTTTAAAGTATGAACTGAGGAGAAAGAATAGAAGGTGTGAGTTGTAAGGAAACAAAGAGGGTGGATTTATAGAAAAATATCCGACAGAGCAATCGGAACAGATTATTACATTTACTCAAAGAAGATCCTGATTTCCTAAGTCGCCGAAGAACCAAATCTTATTACGAAAATTTTCTTTAAATCCCTTAAATTCCGGAAATCAATCATAGCTACGTCATCAGTTAAAACAAATCTACATTTACTCATTTCGCTCTTTTACGATAGCTTCACTCATACGCTTCGAGAAATCGAATTATTTTATCCGTACTTCTTAATCATGATAAAACTCTATGTATCAGCTTATATTCGTCATAATAACATTCTTACTATTAGCTATGACGACCTCTATCAAATTTCGGGACGAAATTTCTTTTAACGGGTAGGTACTGTAGTGACCCGGAAATTTCCAATCAAATTTAAACTTTAATCTTTATATGTATCCGACACGATAAGCAAAATCTGTAATGTTGAGTCTCGAAAAGTTTGAAAACTATATTCATGTAATCAATTACCCTTTGACCATGTCTGACGATTCACGAACAAAAATGTGTAAATAGAAATGTATGTGTATGTACATATGTGTATTTTTTTTTAAGCTAAGAAATATTGATAAAACATTTAAGAGCTTGGTGATACAAAAATAGATTATGAGATTATTATGTGACTTGAAAGCATTGAACGAATTAGTTGATATGAATATAAGCTACGAGATCTATTTTATGAACATAGAAATGCTATCACAGTAGTTAGTGAATAATACTTTACTTGAACGTATTTGTTCGATGTAAGTTTATCAATGAGATTAAAAGATAATATCAAGTGATTGATTTATCAGGTACATTGAATTATAATTACGAGTCTTTGTTATGAGGTCCACTTGAATTAGAAAACTCTTACTTTTAACGGTATTCGGAATATTTAGTAAAGTGATTCCATGTAAGAACAAAAGTGTTATTATTGAGGATTAGACAGAGGTTAGCGGAGAGTCTCGTTTAATTATCAAAAGCGTACCTTGCAATGATTGACTTGTGTCACTTGGTAGGTTAATTATTTAGTTTTCTTAATATTGAAGACGTTTTACGATATAGATGAAACCTTTTAAAGAATGATTTTGAATATAACTAATTCTGGAAAACTAAATTATATTTATTCAATTTAGTACAAACACATTTTTTTTTGATATAATAGAATTTGATTATAAAATATTTTTATGGATTTTCAATGATATAAAAATAAAAATAAATATAAAATAAAGATTTCTAATGAGCACCAAAAGACTACAACATTTCATCACAAGATTGAAAGTTAAAATGTTGGAAATCACTAAACCTGCGCACTTGCACGAGAAAAATCATAACTAAATCATACTGACTCGAAAAAGGGTGATTCCGGTGTCCAAACGACCGTAACTCAAAAATCTACAACTTTCATGAAGACACCATACACGAATCGTGTACCTATCTATACGAAACGTGTAATCTTGTGCCGACATATTTTGGTGGCGGCTCACTATGCAACATGTTTTTAATTTTTATTAATATTATATTATATTATTATATTATTTATAAATCTATATATATAGGATCGATCATAATTGTTTTCTAACTATCTATCTCTCACACTCTCTCTATAATTATATTTATTATTATTATTGTTAGTGTTATTATTATTATTATTATTAGTATTATTATACATAAAATACTACGACGAGGTCATGGGCGAGTTATTTCAAAACGGGTTTTATGAGCGGGATAGAGCTAAGGAAATTATGAGTTATGGTTATGGAGGTGATGGGTATTGTTCATGGGTATGCTTGTGAGGTTAAACTAGTGTTTGTCACCTCCATTGCGTCTACGTACCTTTCCTACAATATTGAACCTCAATATTGATACGTTCGTGAATCCAAGGCCAACCTTACACTTGTTCAATGATGTTATATGTATTTTTACTACAAAATACAGTATGGTGAGTTTCATTTGCCTTTTTACCCTTTATATTTTTGGGACTGAGAATACATGCGCTTTTATAAATGTTTGATGAAATAGACACAAGTAATTGAAACTACATTCTATGGTTGAATTATCGAAATCGAATATGCCCCTTTTTATTAAAGTCTGGTAATCTAAGAATTAGGGAACAGACACCCTAATTGACGCGAATCCTAAAGATAGATCTATTGGGCCTAACAAACCCCATCCAAAGTACCGGATGCTTTAGTACTTCGAAATTTATATCATGTCCGAAGGAGGATCCCGGAATGATAGGGGATATTCTTATATGCATATTGTTAATGTCTGAAAGGATCCGAAACTAATCATCCGGACGTTGTCCATATTGATTACAAACGAATTACAATAGTTGATAACATTGCGAGGTACTTGCCCTCTATATGATACATCTTACAAACGTTGCATTTATTCTTAAAAGGTAATCTATAGTTACATCCACAATTGACATATTCGCCTGACATTTCATAATATTCAAATGACCTAAACCGCCATTTACTTAATAATAGTCTCTATGAACTTCAATGACTCGAATGCAACGCCTTATGATATAAGTCCTTAATGGCCTCAAGTAGTATCCTTAGTACGAGATAATGCACAGCGGAAGACTTAATTCATACCTGAGAATAACATGCTTTAAAATGTCAACATAAAGTTGGTGAGATATAGGTTTAATGTCGACAGCGATATAAATATAGACCACAAGATTTCATATATAAACATTTTAATAAAAATATTCTAAGTGGTTGAGCACTTGGTAACCATACTTAACAATTAATCACGTCGCATATTCCCTTTAATATGAAATCTTACTACACTGTACCAAGTGTAGTCACGAAACGAAGTACTGTGCAACCGTTGAATACTGGTCGTCCAGTCCGGTTGGGGTTGTCAGGCCCGATAGATCTATCAACAGGATTCGCGTTTACAATACCGCTGTAAATATTAGTTACCAAGCTACAGGGAAGTATGCCAGTGGTACAACTCAACGTAGAATATATTTTTCAGTTACTTGTGTCCATAACGTAAAACATAAAATACATGTATTCTCATCCCGAAATATTTAGAGTTTAAAAGTGGGACTATATACTCACTTTCGTCTTGAAGATATATATAATTTGACTTGGTCTCCGGTTGATATCACGAACCTATCCATATATAATATATCAATACCTTTTCTTTTTAAACAAACGTCACATATATATACTTGTTATACTTTTAATACTTTGAATAATTCCTTAGTCCGTAGTTAGCAGCTCGTTGTTAGTAATTCAATTTTAATGGTTCATTTTTAGATGTTTAATATACCCGCAATGAAATAAATAAAACCCCCAATGAAATAAATAAAACCCCATCGTATATGTATTGGTCGAGATTAATCTTGACCCACGGTACCGGTGTTGTCAAATGACGTGTTGCGTACATAAAGTACCGGTGTTGTCAAATGACGTGTTGCGTACAAACATGGGATCTTATGATTAATCTTCTCGTGTTGTTTACGGGTGATCCTGAACCATATAAAATTGAATTATAAGTACATATATATAAAATATCATGTTATCTTAGAAATATGTGATTTATTTAATTTTTCCCAATTAATCCCGAAGTTAAACAAGTCTAGGATAACCAATTTTGTTTCGGTCATAGTTTCTTCGTTACAAATCCGTTTTCGTTGATTCAACTTGCCATCTCCTTGGATCGAGTCCCTCTTTAAGACTATGAACTGAAAATACCTTGGTTTATATTCAAAATCACACGGCATAGGTGAAACTTTAGTGAAACTTATGAAGTTAAACATTTTTGTTACAAAAAAATAACACTTAATGACCATTTTTCTAAAAATACTTATACTTTGAATTAAATCATGAAATTTTTATGTGTTAACATATTTATAGTAAAAATCATTTTTTCAGAACATAAACCTCCAATTCAAAGTTTAAGATAGTTTTTAATTATCCAACCCAAAACAGACCCCGGTTACACTCCGACGTCGTAAAAACAGTTTTTAAGATATTCTTTGAAAAACCAAGTTATACCTTGTTAAGTTAGCATATATTTAAGTTATATTACAGGTCTTGAAGTATTTTAAAAGTTAAGTTAGAAGGATTTATTTAGTTTGCAAACAAGTTTGAAAACTTTCAAACTATGTTCTTGTTGTTAAAATTGTATACCACAAAATATGATAGCTATATATATATAAATCGAATAAGGTTATGAACATAGATACTACCTCAAGTTCCTTGGACAAGGTTGCTGTAAAAGAGGAGTAAAAAAGCTAGAACCAAAAGGGTGATGGAATTGGATGAAAGATTGGAAGTAAGTTTGTGTTCTTGGAAGGATTTCTTGAAGTGTTTTTGTATGGTTTTCTTATGGTGTTTAAGTAAGGTTTTTGAAGCTAAATGATGGGGAAAATGCTTGGAGATGATCAAGTATGAAGTTAAGAGTATTTTGAGAGAGAAATGGAAGTGTAAGTATGAGAAAATTGGGTGAAGAAATGGTGTGCATGCATAAAAACGTTTTTAGGTTATAAAGGAAAAAAAAAAATACCTAACTTTGTTTTCTTGCTAAATAATTCATGCTACTTGACAAATGGTTGGTTCCACATGTTTCTTAATCATTTAAGGCTGCTAAGGAGCAGATTTTTATTGGTATATACCAATAGTAAATACATCTAGAAGCTGCGTATGATACGGGTACATATACCCTAGGTATACGTATAGAAATCTTTGAGAAAACGGAACGAGGATTCAAATATAGCTATCTTTTGTAAATATACTTATATTGTTTTATGTATTTAAGTCTTTAAAAGTGATTAAATACATTACTTATATGATATATGTATAAACATTATAGGTCATAAGTATTTAAGTCAAATAACGTTACGTATGGTTATCGTTTTGAAAACTTAAGTTAGTAGTTTCAAAATATACTTATAACTTATTGTTATTAATACAAAATGAGATATTAAAACATTCTTAGATCATGTTAAATATGTATATATACATATATATACACAAACGTATAATTATCATATATTGTATAGTTCGTGATATCATCGGTCAAACTAGACGGTCAAACGTTGTGTAAAACTCTTTTCGAAAACATAAGTCTCAACAATTTGGATTGCTTATCATGTTGGTAAGGTTTAATTTATGTAAATATTAATCTTATAAGTATAGAACGATCGAAAAAGTGCGGGTCAACTTTAGGGTTTTTGCTTATCGTGTCGGAACCATATAGAGATTAGAGTTTAAATTTGGTCGGAAATTTCCGGGTCGTTACAGTACCCACCCGTTAAAGAAATTTCGTCCTCGAAATTTGGTAGAGGTTGTCATAAATAACAATAGGAATGTTTTCATGACGAATATGAGGTAATAATGAAATTTTATCATTATTGAAAGATTTAGATAAAACGATTCGGTTATGTGAGACGCACGAGCGAAGCTATCACAAAAGAGTGAAATGAGTAAATATAGAATTGTTGTAACCGATGACGTGATTATGATCGATTTCCGGGATTTAAGGGTTTTAAAGAAAATCTTATGTAATAAGATTTAGTTTTGCGGCGATCAGGATCTTCTTTGATTTAACGTGGCAATCTGTTTTGATTTCTTTGTCGAATATTTCACTATAAATTTACCTCCTTCCCTTTCTTTCTTCCCACATCTTCTATTCTTTCTCTTTAGTTCCTACTTTAAGACATTCGCTAATATGCTCCATCCCATTCTAATCCTTGTTATATTTCTAACTTTCATATCTTTCATTCTTCTTTTTCATCTATCACCAGAAGAATCTATTCTCTTTTATCCTTTCCTTGGAATTATAATGTTTTTAATTCTCCCGTGCCTTTACGTTGCAATACGTATTGATATGCACGGTTTGTAGTTTCGGGGTTGTTGTTAGGTTTTATACCTTCCCTTATATTTCGATGTTCCTACTCCCGTCCCTTAAAATCATTGTCATCCACAGTTAATGCTCTCTCTTATTTGCTGTGGTTTATGTTCCTATTTCTATTCTGAGGTTTTGTCCCTTCGTTTCTTCTTCCCGTCCTCGAGCCAAGCGAACAATGGTCCGAAATTCGTAGGTAGGAAATTTGGAATGAACCTAGCTATTGGTTTTAGAATGAAATTGTAATGGCACGATCTTGATTCGTTAAATTACTCGAATATTCCGGAAAAATAGAACTATCAAGGTGATACGTTCTAATATGTTTGGAGACTTGATAGAATGTAAGAGCCGTGTAACATGGCACATGATGACGGTACTGTGAATCATCACATTCCATTAGAAACTTAACATGACTTACTGTAATATAATGAAGTTGATCAAGTTTCATTATATTATACTAATTCATGCATCAGTTCCCAACACTACTTCAAATCATTTATATTTTAATCTCGGAGGTTTCAGAATTTAGAAATTAACACAGTTTCTTTTATATTGTAACGCAGATGTTACGGAGAGATAAATGATTGCAGATAGGAATAGTTGTAAAAATATCTCCAGAAATATGAAAAATATGTATAACGAATGATATGAAGATATCTTATAATATCTAAGATAAGATGATGATGAAAAATATCATCCGGGCAAGGTTTTGAATAAAGAGTAGGGTTCTTACTGACGGTTTCAGCAGGTACGGAATCGTTTGTATTCTTTGAGAGCAGGTTCAGTCCCTGTGATTTATCCACAACCTCTTTCATACTTTGCTTCATCCGTTTTCTAGTTCCAAACTTTTTTTTTTTCCAGCTTTACCACCTTACTATTCTTTGTCCTCAAACTTTTGACTGTTAAAGTCGTTTACAGTTTTTGCTGCTTCGTTAGCATTTCAAGAACTATTTCATAGTCCCGGGTGTTTTTCAGAAACTTCACGTTCAGATTATGAAATTCTTAGGGATAGACATTATAGATATGATGGAAGAAGTTCCGCGAGATTTTCAAAATACTGATTGTTGATTTCGCCAAAAGGATAACGATCTGCTGGTGCACCTGTTGATGTTGTCGAGGGATATAAAAGGTTTTCCGGTAATGACGGCGAAAGGACAAGGTATAAATATCATAATTATAATAGAAATAATCTCACTGAAAAGTCGAAGTGGAGCTGTGACAAAATTAGCTTCTTGAAAAGGAATTGTAGGGTTGTTCTTGCTAATAAATGGCAAAGGATTCAATACGTTATGTGTTAAATTATGAATTTGGGTTCGAGAGTTCTTCAGGTGTATAACTGTATGTATAAATCTTCATTCCGTAGGCGAGGTGCGGCGGGTTCAACTTCTCGGTCGAGGTGTTTTCAGGAATCATGAAAGGATTTGAATGCGAATTGTAATCGTCAAGTTACGAATGAGGTTTAAGATAAAATCAAGTGGCAAGCTTGAAGAATTGTTTAGCTTCATATGTTACAATCAACATTTTAATTCATTTTAATTGTCCAGAGTTAGCCGGAACAGTTAGCGTGGAATCCTTAATAGATTTTTAATTAGTTAAATCGTGTGTTTCTAACAAATTTTTTTTTTTTATTTTGTCCAATGTTTTCTTCTTTATGCCACTTGTTGGATTCTGGTAGGTCAAAATCCGAATATGAAATTTGATTGAAAATGGTTATTCTGGGGTGAGCGGATACGAATATCGATGGTTGTAAGTAAGATAATAGATAACCGTTGAATCAGATTCAAGAATGTACAATATAACTTATTAATGTGAATTCTAAATATTCCTCGGGTACTACCCACCCGTTAAAATATTTTCATCATTAATAGTTTGTACGAAGGAATTTTTAATTACTATCTTTATGAAAATATACTTGCATATATATTTTCTTCAGAGATAATCATAGATTTAATGAGTCAATAAGATATTAAACTCATTTGATTTATCGTTAATTCTAGATTACATAATCTCTAAGACTTTAGAAATTACATAATCGTCATACGATACGTAAAGCAAAGATAATCGATGTAGAACGATATATAGAACGAAGATCATACTCGAAGTACAGATATTGAGTCGTGTGATGTTGATATTCGAGATACAGATTGTGATGTTGAGATTTAAGGCGCGGTTGTGATTGGGGTGATAAAGGAACTGTCGGCGTTGACGATGGTAGTATGGATTATGCTGCTGGTGCTGCTGTTGGTGTTTGTAACCTTCGTACCATATTCTCCAAAACCACTACCCGAGCACGGAGTTCGTTGACTTCTTCTATTATACCGGGATGATTGACGGTTGGAACGAGCGAATGAACAAGATTTGAAATATGGGATAGTATGTAATCATGACGAGATACTCTAGAAATGAGCGAGAAAATGGTGTTTCGAATAGGTTCGCCGGTAAGTGCTTCAGGTTCATCGTTAAGAGGACAATTTGGTGGATGGAATGGATCACCTTCTTCTTGCCTCCAGAAATTTAGTATATTACGAACCCATCCCCAATTCATCCAGAATAGATGATGGAAAATTGGTTGATCCATTCCGGTAATGCTGTTCTCGGAGCTCGAATGGAAATCCATATCGGCGAAGCTATCGAAGTCGGAGGAATTTGAGCTGGATGAAGAATCCATCTTGTATGGTCGGAGAAATGAATTTTTGGTTTGGAATAGATTATAGGAGTTGGGTTTGGTACTCTTCAATACATAATTTACATATGTATATATAATATCAAAATCCCATGAATTACGGAGAATCTTTGAAATACGTCAGGCAATGTCTATAGTAACAGATACGCTAGGATATGAATTTTGTCTATACACTATCGATGCACTAAATGCAGTAAGACGTGTCTAGACTTAAGAATGATAAGCAGGAAGTTCCCTAAGAATGATAAGCAGATGATTTCCGACTAGGATTGATAAGCAAAACTTTTGACAGGCAGACACGGTCAAAGTCCAGACTCACTTAATGTATCCTAACAACTACTAGTTAGACACACTAATGCAAGGCCTGGTTCGCTAAGACCAACGCTCTGATACCAACTGAAAGGATCCGAAACTAATCATCCGGACGTTGTCCATATTGATTACAAACGAATTACAATAGTTGATAACATTGCGAGGTACTTGCCCTCTATATGATACATCTTACAAACGTTGCATTTATTCTTAAAAGGTAATCTATAGTTACATCCACAATTGACATATTCGCCTGACATTTCATAATATTCAAATGACCTAAACCGCCATTTACTTAATAATAGTCTCTATGAACTTCAATGACTCGAATGCAACGCCTTATGATATAAGTCCTTAATGGCCTCAAGTAGTATCCTTAGTACGAGATAATGCACAGCGGAAGACTTAATTCATACCTGAGAATAACATGCTTTAAAATGTCAACATAAAGTTGGTGAGATATAGGTTTAATGTCGACAGCGATATAAATATAGACCACAAGATTTCATATATAAACATTTTAATAAAAATATTCTAAGTGGTTGAGCACTTGGTAACCATACTTAACAATTAATCACGTCGCATATTCCCTTTAATATGAAATCTTACTACACTGTACCAAGTGTAGTCACGAAACGAAGTACTGTGCAACCGTTGAATACTGGTCGTCCAGTCCGGTTGGGGTTGTCAGGCCCGATAGATCTATCAACAGGATTCGCGTTTACAATACCGCTGTAAATATTAGTTACCAAGCTACAGGGAAGTATGCCAGTGGTACAACTCAACGTAGAATATATTTTTCAGTTACTTGTGTCCATAACGTAAAACATAAAATACATGTATTCTCATCCCGAAATATTTAGAGTTTAAAAGTGGGACTATATACTCACTTTCGTCTTGAAGATATATATAATTTGACTTGGTCTCCGGTTGATATCACGAACCTATCCATATATAATATATCAATACCTTTTCTTTTTAAACAAACGTCACATATATATACTTGTTATACTTTTAATACTTTGAATAATTCCTTAGTCCGTAGTTAGCAGCTCGTTGTTAGTAATTCAATTTTAATGGTTCATTTTTAGATGTTTAATATACCCGCAATGAAATAAATAAAACCCCCAATGAAATAAATAAAACCCCATCGTATATGTATTGGTCGAGATTAATCTTGACCCACGGTACCGGTGTTGTCAAATGACGTGTTGCGTACATAAAGTACCGGTGTTGTCAAATGACGTGTTGCGTACAAACATGGGATCTTATGATTAATCTTCTCGTGTTGTTTACGGGTGATCCTGAACCATATAAAATTGAATTATAAGTACATATATATAAAATATCATGTTATCTTAGAAATATGTGATTTATTTAATTTTTCCCAATTAATCCCGAAGTTAAACAAGTCTAGGATAACCAATTTTGTTTCGGTCATAGTTTCTTCGTTACAAATCCGTTTTCGTTGATTCAACTTGCCATCTCCTTGGATCGAGTCCCTCTTTAAGACTATGAACTGAAAATACCTTGGTTTATATTCAAAATCACACGGCATAGGTGAAACTTTAGTGAAACTTATGAAGTTAAACATTTTTGTTACAAAAAAATAACACTTAATGACCATTTTTCTAAAAATACTTATACTTTGAATTAAATCATGAAATTTTTATGTGTTAACATATTTATAGTAAAAATCATTTTTCCAGAACATAAACCTCCAATTCAAAGTTTAAGATAGTTTTTAATTATCCAACCCAAAACAGTCCCCGGTTACACTCCGACGTCGTAAAAACAGTTTTTAAGATATTCTTTGAAAAACCAAGTTATACCTTGTTAAGTTAGCATATATTTAAGTTATATTACAGGTCTTGAAGTATTTTAAAAGTTAAGTTAGAAGGATTTATTTAGTTTGCAAACAAGTTTGAAAACTTTCAAACTGTGTTCTTGTTGTTAAAATTGTATACCACAAAATATGATAGCTATATATATATAAATCGAATAAGGTTATGAACATAGATACTACCTCAAGTTCCTTGGACAAGGTTGCTGTAAAAGTGGAGTAAAAAAGCTAGAACCAAAAGGGTGATGGAATTGGATGAAAGATTGGAAGTAAGTTTGTGTTCTTGGAAGGATTTCTTGAAGTGTTTTTGTATGGTTTTCTTATGGTGTTTAAGTAAGGTTTTTGAAGCTAAATGATGGGGAAAATGCTTGGAGATGATCAAGTATGAAGTTAAGAGTATTTTGAGAGAGAAATGGAAGTGTAAGTATGAGAAAATTGGGTGAAGAAATGGTGTGCATGCATAAAAACGTTTTTAGGTTATAAAGGAAAAAAAAAAATACCTAACTTTGTTTTCTTGCTAAATAATTCATGCTACTTGACAAATGGTTGGTTCCACATGTTTCTTAATCATTTAAGGCTGCTAAGGAGCAGATTTTTATTGGTATATACCAATAGTAAATACATCTAGAAGCTGCGTATGATACGGGTACATATACCCTAGGTATACGTATAGAAATCTTTGAGAAAACGGAACGAGGATTCAAATATAGCTATCTTTTGTAAATATACTTATATTGTTTTATGTATTTAAGTCTTTAAAAGTGATTAAATACATTACTTATATGATATATGTATAAACATTATAGGTCATAAGTATTTAAGTCAAATAACGTTACGTATGGTTATCGTTTTGAAAACTTAAGTTAGTAGTTTCAAAATATACTTATAACTTATTGTTATTAATACAAAATGAGATATTAAAACATTCTTAGATCATGTTAAATATGTATATATACATATATATACACAAACGTATAATTATCATATATTGTATAGTTCGTGATATCATCGGTCAAACTAGACGGTCAAACGTTGTGTAAAACTCTTTTCGAAAACATAAGTCTCAACAATTTGGATTGCTTATCATGTTGGTAAGGTTTAATTTATGTAAATATTAATCTTATAAGTATAGAACGATCGAAATGGTATGCATACATGTCAATCGTTCTATACTTATAAGAATAATATTTACATAAATTAAACCTTACCAACATGATAAGCAATCCAAATTGATGAGATTTATGTTTTTGAAAAGAGTTTACACAACGTTTGACCGTCTAGTTTGACCGATGATATCACGAACTATACAATATATGATAATTATACGTTTGTGTATATATATGTATACATACATATTTAACATGATCTAAGAATGTTATAATATCTTATTTTGTATTAATAACAATAAGTTATAAGTATATTTTGAAACTACTAACTTAAGTTTTCAAAACGATAACCATACGTAACGTTAATTGACATAAATACTTATGACCTATAATGTTTATACATATATCGTATAAGTAATGTATTTAATCACTTTTTAAGGACTTAAATACATAAAACAATATAAGTGTATTCACAAAAGATAGCTATATTTGAATCCTCATTCCATTTTTCACAAGATTTTCTATACGTATATCTAGAGTATATGTACTCGTATCATACCTAGCTTCTATACGTATTTACTATTGGTATATACACATCAAATCACCACCAACCAGCCCTTGTTCATGCCTTATGTATAAGGTAACTCTCTTGTTCATGCCTTATGTATAAGGTAACTACTTTTGATGTTTAGTATGACTAATTACATAAAAATACAACATGAAATTTTGTCCATGTTTTTCCATTAATCATGTTTTTATGGCCTTAAATACATCTTCCATTTTCAAATTTTACTACCTCATTTCTTTAACCAAAAACACACTCTTAAGAAACTCCATAACCATTCAGCTAAAATCCATGAAGATCTAGCCATAAAAACATCACTTAATCACCATAAGAAAACTCTTACAAAAACACTTCAAGAATCCTTCCAAGAACACAAGTTTACTTCCAATCTTTCATCCAATTCCATCACCCTTTTGGTTCTAGGTTCTTACTCCTCTTTTACAGCAATCTTGTCCAAGTAACTTGAGGTAGTAACTTTGTTCATAACCTTATTCGATTCATATATATATAGCTATCTTATTTTGTGGTATAAAATTTTAACAACAAGAACATAGTTTGAATGTTTTCAAACTTGTTTGCAAACTAAATAGATCCTTCTCACTTAACTTTTAAAATACTTCAAGACCTGTAATATATCATAAATATATGCTAATTTAACAAGGTATAACTTGGTTTTTCAAAGAACACCTTAAAAACTGAATTTACGACGTCGGAGTGCAACCAGGGGCTGTTTTGGGTTGGATAATTAAAAACCATCTTAAACTTTGAATTGGAGGTTTATTTTCTGGAAAAATGATTTTTACTATGAATATGATAACACATAAAAATTTCATGATTTAACTCAAAGTATAAGTATTTTTAAAAAAATAATCATTTAAGGTTGTTTACATGATGGAAAATGATTAACTTCATAAGTTTCACTAAAGTTTGACCTATGACCTGTGATTTCGAATACAAACTAAGGTATTTACAGTTCATAGTCTTAAAGAGGGACTCGATCCAAGGAAGTGGCAAGTTGAATCAATGAAAACGGAGTTGTAACGAAGAAACTATGACCAAAACGAGATCGGATATCTAAGACTAGTTTAGCTACGAAAATAATTGGAGAAAATTAAATAAATCACATCTTTTTAAAATAACATGATATTTTATATATATGTACTCATAATTTAATTTTATATGGTTCAGGATCACCCGTAAACAATACGAGAAGATTAATCATAAGATCCCATGATTGTACGCAACACGTCATTTGACAACACCGGTACTTTATGTACGCAACACGTCATTTGACAACACCGGTACCGTGGGTCAAGATTAATCTCGACCAATACATATACGATGGGGGTTTTTATTTATTTCATTGGGGGTTTATTAAACACCTAAAAATGAACCATTAAAATTGAATTACTAACATCGGACTGCTAACTACGGACTAAGGAATTATTAAAAGTATTAAAAGTATTATAAGTATATATATGTGACGTTTGTTTAAAAAGAAAAGGTATTGATATATTATATATGGATAGGTTCGTGATATCAATCGGAGACCAAGTCAAAATTACATATCTTCAAGACGAAAGTGAGTATATAGTCCCACTTTTAAACTCTAAATATTTTGGGATGTGAATACATGTATTTTATGTTTTACGATATGGACACAAGTAACTGAAAAATATATTCTACGTTGAGTTGTACCACTGGCATACTTCCCTGTAGCTTGGTAACTATTATTTACAGCGGTATTGTAAACGCGAATCCTGTTGATAGATCTATCGGGCCTGACAACCCCAACCGGACTGGACGACCAGTATTCAACGGTTGCACAGTACTTCGTTTCGTGACTATACTTGGTACAGTGTAGTAAGATTTCATAATAAAGGGAATATGCGACGTGATTAAATGTTAAGTATGGTTACCAAGTGCTCAACCACTTAGAATACTTTTATTAAAATGTTTATATATGAAATCTTGTGGTCTATATATATATAATGCTGCCGGCATTAAACCTATATCTCACCAACTTTATGTTGACGTTTTAAGCATGTTTATTCTCAGGTGATAACTAAAAGCTTTCGCTGCAACATGTTGAATTTAAGCAAGATCTTGAGTATGCATATTTGTGTCAAAAATAAAACTGCATATCCGAGGAATTGTAATGTAAAATATGCTAGAAATCGTATTGTTATCATCACATGTAAAGTTTGTAAGTCTAAGATTATCGCTAAACGATAATCATCTTTATTTTGTCTAAAGCTTGTATCAAAATAAGAATTATGGTTTGTAATGTAAAATATATGCAGTTGTTCTTTTAAAAATGTCGCATATAGAGGTCAATACCTCGCAATGAAATCATATGTTATCTAACACGTTCTTATGGTTAAGGACGGGTTATGACATGTGGTATCAGAGCGATGGTCTTAGCGAACCAGGTTTGCATTAGTGTGTCTAACTGATAAGTCGTTAGGATACATTAGTAAGTCTGGACTTTGACCGGGTCTGATTTAAAAACCCTTGCTTATCATTGTTGGTTAAAATTTATATGTAAATATTATGTAGTACTAATGGGTTAGTTGTTGTGTGATAGATGTCGGGCTCAAAACTTATTATCACATTCAGCGACTCCGAATCAGAATCTTCAGATGGTGTTTCAGTCATTAACCTATCCGATGACGAAAATAATATCTTTGGGGAAGACTCACAAATTCCGGATGAACCAACAATAAAGAACCCGGAAAGTGAACCCGAGGAGGAAAGTGAACCCGAGGAGGAAAGTGAACCCGAGGAAGAAATACAAGAAATTACGAAAGACAAGTTCGAATTAGGAAAGAAACGAAAGGCTAACGAATTAGAAAATTCAAATCCTGAGTTTAGTAAGGATGATGTGGCACCAACTCCACTAGACACTACCACCCCTATTCCCGCTATTCCTATTCGTTCTATCCCGGCATCCAGTTCTTCAGCCCCACCGCCAAAATATAGGCAGACAGCTAGGATAAGCGTTAGGCCATTCCTTGAACCTAAACATCCTAGAAAATAGACCAAACGATGCGCTGCCGTATTAAACCATGGAATCATATAATGTTTTGTATAATATTATTAGTGTGGTTTGCTTAATGTTCGATGTAAGATAAGCATATGTAAAATAGTGAAGTGTGAAATGCAATAATTTTCCATGGTTAAGTATTATTTGGGTGGTAGTAATTGATTTTCGTACTAAGCTATTAAGTATGAACTTTAACGGGTAGGTACTACCCTAGATATAATTATAAAATGCTAATAAGAAGAAAAGGCTTTTATAATAATACCTAGTTCATATTATTAACAAGCTATAATGTACTATAAATACACACTACATCTATAATATTCCATGTGAATAATTATTTTCTTTCATTAGGAAATGGCGCGATTGAATCGAATGACGGAACAAGAAGTCGAGGAATTCATCAACCAGCGAGTCAATGACAGAATGTTATGGGTAGAAGCTGCAAGAGCTGCTGCAGTTAACCCAAATCCTCGTGTAGGATGCACCTACAAGACGTTTCAAGCTTGCAAGCCCTCATCATTCAGTGGAACGGAAGGACCGATCGGTTTAACCCGGTGGATAGAAAAGATGGAGACTGTGTTTAAAATCAGTGGTTGTGTTGAAAAGGACATGACCAAGTATGCATCGTGCACTTTACAAGATAGTGCACTCACGTGGTGGAAAAATTTTGTGAAGGCTGTAGGAGGAGATGTAGCTTATGATACTCCATGGGAAGAATTCAAAACAATGTTAATCAACGAATATTGTCCAAGGAACGAGGTTAGGAAGTTGGAAGATGAATTACAAAGTCTGAAGGTTGTTGGTACTGAAATCACCAACTACAATCAGCGATTCATGGAATTAGTTTTGCTATGTCCTGAATTGGTTCCAACCGAAGAACGGAAGATTGAAATGTACAAAGATGGTTTGCCCACAAAGGTCAAGGCAAACGTTACAGCATCGAGACCTAAGACAATTCATGAAGCTATAACCATGGCAAACGAGCTAATGGATCAGGTCATCTTGGATAAGAAATCATCCAATACTGATGTGAAGGTATTGGGTAACAAAAGAAAGTGGAATGGAAATTATGATCGAGGTAACCAACAACAATCTTTTAAGAAACAAGAAACCACGAAAGGTGCGGGTAGTGGTTCAGGTTTTGGTTACAAAGGACAAAATCCTTTATGCAACCGATGCCATAAACATCACTTTGGTTACTGTAGTGTGGTGTGCAACAAATGTAATCGACAGGGTCATCTTGCTTAAGATTGTAGGGCTCTCGTTACAAATACAAATGGTACCAAGACTCCTGCCACCAATGCAAATAGAACTGCTTTGGCTACCGTTACTTGTTTTGGGTGTGGAAAACAGGGTCATTATAAGAGCCAGTGCCCGAATCCTGAGAAGAATATCGGACCTGCACGTGGGAGAGCATTTATTATTAATGCTAGAGAGGCATGTGAAGACCCGGAGCTTGTTACGGGTACGTTTACCATTAATAACTTATCAGCATCTATTATATTTGATACTGGTGCCGATAGAAGTTACGTGTGTAGAAATTTTTACACTAAATTGAATTGTTCATCATTACCTCTAGATGCTAAGTACATGATTGAGTTAGCTAATGGTAAACTAATTAAAGCCGATAAAATTTGTCGTGATTGTAAAATAAATTTAGCCGGTGAAACGTTTAAAATTGACTTGATACCCGTAGAATTAGGAAGTTTTGATGTAATAGTCGGCATGGACTGGATGTCCAAAGTAGGATTTGAAGTTGTGTGTGCCAAGAAGGCAATTCGCATTCCTTGTAAGGATAAAATGCCGGTGATGATTTATGGAGAGAAGGGTAACTCAAAGCTAAAACTCATTAGCTGTTTGAAAGCCAAGAAGTGTTTAGAAAAGGGATGTTATGCTATTCTAGCACATGTTAATAAAGTCGAAAAGAAAGAAAAAGAGAAGTGCATCAACGACGTGCCTGTGGCAAGAGATTTTCCTGAAGTATTTCCGGAAGAGTTGCCGGGATTACCTCCATTTACATCTGTAGAATTTCAAATAGATCTTGTACCAGGAGCTGCACCGGTTGCCCGTGCTCCATATAGACTTGCACCGTCCGAATTAAAAGAACTTCAAAGTCAGTTAAAAGAATTACTGGACCATGGATTCATACGACCAAGCACTTCACCGTGGGGAGCTCCAATTTTATTTGTTAAGAAGAAAGATGGATCTTTTAGGATGTGTATAGATTATCGTGAATTAAATAAGTTAACTATCAAGAATCGGTATCCACTACCGAGAATTGATGACTTATTTGATCAACTGCAAGGATCATGTGTTTATTCGAAAATTGACCTAAGATCGGGTTATCATCAATTACGTGTCAAAGAAGAGGACATTCCGAAAACTGCTTTTCGGACACGTTATGGTCATTACGAATTTTTGGTCATGCCGTTTGGATTGACGAATGCGCCAGCTGTATTCATGGACCTCATGAATCGAGTTTGTAGTCCATATTTAGATAAGTTTGTTATCGTTTTCATTGATGATATTCTTATCTATTCCAAGAGTGAGCAAGAGCATGAGCAGCATTTAAGGTTGATATTAGAGTTGTTGAGAAAAGAACAGCTATATGCTAAATTTTCTAAATGTGCTTTCTGGTTGAAAGAAGTGCAACTTCTTGGCCACGTTGTTAGTAGCAAAGGAATTCAGGTTGATCCAGCAAAAATTGAAGCCATTGAAAAATGGGAGACTCCTAAGACACCAATGCAGATACGCCAATTTTTGGGTTTAGCCGGTTATTATAGAAGGTTTATTCAAGATTTTTCCCGAATAGCTAAGCCGTTGACAGCGTTAACGCAAAAAGGGAAGAAATATGAATGGACTTCTGAGCAGGAGAGTGCATTTCAATTACTGAAAAAGAAGTTGACTACGGCGCCTATTTTATCGTTACCAGAAGGGAACGATGATTTTGAAATATATTGTGACGCTTCGCGACAAGGTTTTGGTTGCGTTCTTATGCAACGGAAGAAAGTTATTGCATACGCATCCCGACAATTGAAGATTCACGAGCGAAATTATACGACGCATGATCTAGAATTGGGAGCAGTCGTGTTTGCATTGAAGATGTGGAGACACTACTTGTATGGGGTTAAATGCACTGTGTTTACTGATCATAAAAGCCTTCAACATATTTTTGATCAGAAACAGCTGAACATGAGGCAACGTAGGTGGGTCGAGTTAATAAACGACTATGATTGTGAAATTCGTTATCATCCCGGGAAAGCGAATGTGGTGGCTGACGCATTAAGCAGAAAGGAACGAGAACCAATTCGAGTACGAGCGATGAACATAAAAATTCGCATGAATCTCAACTCACAAATCAAAGAAGTTCAACGAGAAGCACTTACTAAAGAAAACATAAGAAATGAAATAATGAAGAAGTATGAGAAGCAACTCGTTATATGGGAAGATGGAATTCGATATTTTGCAAATCGTATTTGGGTACCGAAGTTGGGTGGATTAAGGAAACAGTTGGGATCGACATCTACCGTTAGCAGAATTTTCCTACAACAACAGCTACCATTCAAGCATTGAGATGGCGCCGTTTGAAGCACTTTATGGTAGAAAGTGCAGGTCTCCGATTTATTGGAGTGAAGTGGGAGATAGACAGATTACGGGTCCGGAGTTTATACAAGAAACTACCGAGAAGATCATCCAAATTCAACAACGGTTGAAAACCTCCCAAAGTCGACAAAAGAGCTACGCTGACATTAAAAGAAAATATATAGAATTTGAAATTGGAGAGATGGTCATGCTTTAAGTTGCACCTTGGAAAGGCGTTGTTCGATTTGGTAAACGAGGGAAATTAAATCCAAGGTATATTGGACCATTCAAGATTATTGATCGTGTCGGACCAGTAGCTTACCGACTTGAGTTACCTCAACAACTCGCGGCTGTACATAACACTTTCCACGTCTCGAATTTGAAGAAATGTTTTGCTAAAGAAGATCTCACTATTCCGTTAGATGAAATCCAAATCAACGAAAAACTCCAATTCATCGAAGAACCCGTCGAAATAATGGATCGTGAGGTTAAAAGACTTAAGCAAAACAAGATACTAATTGTTAAGGTTCGATGGAATGCTCGTAGAGGACCCGAGTTCACCTGGGAGCATGAAGATCAGATGAAGAAGAAATACCCGCATCTATTTCCAGAAGATTCGTCAACACCTTCAACAGCTTAAAATTTCGGGACGAAATTTATTTAACGGGTAGGTACTGTAGTGACCCGAACTTTTCCATGTTTATATATATTAATTGAGATTGATATTTACATGATTAAATGTTTCCAACATGTTAAGCAATCAAACTTGTTAAGACTTGATTAATTGAAATATGTTTCATATAGACAATTGACCACCCAAGTTGACCGGCGATTCACGAACGTTAAAACTTGTAAAAACGACATGACGATATATATATATATGGATATACATATGGTTAACATTAGATTATGATAAGTAAGTATCTCCATAAGTATATCAACAATGAGTTATATACATATAAACAAGACTACTAACTTAAGGATTTCAAAACGAGACATATATGTAACGATTATCGTTGTAACGACATTTAAATGTATATATATCATATTAAGATATATTAATATATCATAATATCATGATAATATAATAATTTAACATCTCATTAGATATAATAAACAATGGGTTAAAAACATTAATTGAGATCGTTAACTTAAAGGTTTCAAAACAACACTTACATGTAACGACTAACGATGACTTAACGACTCAGTTAAAATGTATATACATGTAGTGTATTTAGATGTATTAAAATACTTTTGGAAGACTTCAAGACATATATCAAAACACTCATACTTAACGAAAATGGTTACAGTTACTTTTCCATTCTTTTCTTTCATCAAGAATTCTAGTCGTATTCTTACCCGTATTATACACAGCTTCAAAACGTACTTACGATGAGTATATACCAATAGGAACTAGCATGGGATTCCACTCTTGATTATGTCATGTATGACTAATCAATTTTAACTTCTACCATGAGCTAGTCAACTAACTAGAACTCCTTTTAACCCCACTCACCACTCACCAATTACCACTCATCATTCACTCCATTTCACTTCCAATTCTCTTTCTAATTCTCTCTCAACACACACACACTATTATGAACGTATTTTTCCAGTAGTTAATCATCATCTTCATCAAAAATCACTTCAAGAATCAAGCTATAATCATCATAGGAAGAACACTTCAAGAACACTTCAAAAATCCCTTCAAGTTTACTAATTTACTTCCAAGCTTTCTAATCCATTCCAAGTAATCATCTAAGATCAAGAAACCTTTGTTATATACAGTAGGTTATCTTTCTTATTCAAGATAATATTCATATTCAAACTTTGATTCAATTTCTATAACTATAAACTATCTTAATTCGAGTAAAAATCTTACTTGAACTTGTTTTTGTGTCATGATCCTACTTCAAGAACTTTCAAGCCATCCAAGATCCTTTGAAGCTAGATCATTTCTTGTCACTTCCAGTAGGTTTACCTACTAAACTTGAGGTAGTAATGATGTTCATAACATCATTCGATTCATATATATAAAACTATCTTATTCGAAGGTTTAAACTCGTAATCACTAGAACATAGTTTAGTTAATTCTAAACTTGTTCGCAAACAAAAGTTAATCCTTCTAACTTGACTTTTAAAATTAACTAAACACATGTTCTATATCTATATGATATGCTAACTTAATGATTTAAAACCTGGAAACACGAAAAACACCGTAAAACCGGATTTACGCCGTCGTAGTAACACCGCGGGCTGTTTTGGGTTAGTTAATTAAAAACTATGATAAACTTTGATTTAAAAGTTGTTATTCTGAGAAAATGATTTTTATTATGAACATGAAACTATATCCAAAAATTATGGTTAAACTCAAAGTGGAAGTATGTTTTCTAAAATGGTCATTTAGACGTCGTTCTTTCGACTGAAATGACTACCTTTTCAAAAATGACTTGTAACTTATTTTTCTGACTATAAACCTATACTTTTTCTGGTTAGATTCATAAAATAGAGTTCAATATGAAACCATAGCAATTTGATTCACTCAAAACGGATTTAAAATGAAGAAGTTATGGGTAAAACAAGATTGGATAATTTTTCTCATTTTAGCTACGTGAAAATTGGTAACAAATCTATTCCAACCATAACTTAATCAACTTGTATTGTATATTATGTAATCTTGAGATACCATAGACACGTATACAATGTTTCGACCTATCATGTCGACACATCTATATATATTTCGGAACAACCATAGACACTCTATATGTGAATGTTGGAGTTAGCTATACAGGGTTGAGGTTGATTCCAAAATATATATAGTTTGAGTTGTGATCAATACTGAGATACGTATACACTGGGTCATGAATTGATTCAAGATAATATTTATCGATTTATTTCTGTACATCTAACTGTGGACAACTAGTTGTAGGTTA
Source organism: Rutidosis leptorrhynchoides (assembly GCF_046630445.1). Taxonomy (NCBI): domain Eukaryota; kingdom Viridiplantae; phylum Streptophyta; class Magnoliopsida; order Asterales; family Asteraceae; genus Rutidosis; species Rutidosis leptorrhynchoides. Next base: position 181,647,768 of record NC_092341.1, read on the forward strand.
CTAACGAGGACAGCTGACTTAATAAACTTAAAACATCAAAATATATTAAAAGTGTTGTAAATATATTTTAAACATACTTTGATATATATGTATATATTGTTATAGTGTAGTGACCCGAACTTTTCCATGTTTATATATATTAATTGAGATTGATATTTACATGATTAAATGTTTCCAACATGTTAAGCAATCAAACTTGTTAAGACTTGATTAATTGAAATAGGTTTCATATAGACAATTGACCACCCAAGTTGACCGGTGATTCACGAACGTTAAAACTTGTAAAAACTATATGATGACATATATATGGTTATATATATAATTAACATGATATTATGATAAGTAAACATATCATTAAGTATATTAACAATGAACTACATATGTAAAAGCAAGACTACTAACTTAATGATTTTGAAACGAGACATATATGTAACGATTATCGTTGTAACGACATTTAATGTATATATATCATATTAAGAGATATTCGTACATCATAATATCATGATAATATAATAATTTAAAATCTCTTTTGATATTATAAACATTGGGTTAACAACATTTAACAAGATCGTTAACCTAAAGGTTTCAAAACAACATTTACATGTAACGACTAACGATGACTTAACGACTCAGTTAAAATGTATATACATGTAGTGTTTTAATATGTATTCATACACTTTTGAAAGACTTCAATACACTTATCAAAATACTTCTACTTAACAAAAATGCTTACAATTACATCCTCGTTCAGTTTCATCAACAATTCTACTCGTATGCACCCGTATTCGTACTCGTACAATACACAGCTTTTAGATGTATGTACTATTGGTATATACACTCCAATGATCAGCTCTTAGCAGCCCATGTGAGTCACCTAACACATATGGGAACCATCATTTGGCAACTAGCATGAAATATCTCATAAAATTACAAAAATATGAGTAATCATTCATGACTTATTTACATGAAAACAAAATTACATATCCTTTATATCTAATCCATACACCAACGACCAAAAACACCTACAAACACTTTCATTCTTCAATTTTCTTCATTTAATTGATCTCTCTCAAGTTCTATCTTCAAGTTCTAAGTGTTCTTCATAAATTCCAAAAGTTCTAGTTTCATAAAATCAAGAATACTTTCAAGTTTGCTAGCTCACTTCCAATCTTGTAAGGTGATCATCCAACCTTAAGAAATCTTTGTTTCTTACAGTAGGTTATCATTCTAATACAAGGTAATAATCATATTCAAACTTTGGTTCAATTTCTATAACTATAACAATCTTATTTCAAGTGATGATCTTACTTGAACTTGTTTTCGTGTCATGATTTTGCTTCAAGAACTTCGAGCCATCCAAGGATCCATTGAAGCTAGATCCATTTTTCTCTTTTCTAGTAGGTTTATCCAAGGAACTTAAGGTAGTAATGATGTTCATAACATCATTCGATTCATACATATAAAGCTATCTTATTCGAAGGTTTAAACTTGTAATCACTAGAACCTAGTTTAGTTAATTCTAAACTTGTTCGCAAACAAAAGTTAATCCTTCTAACTTGACTTTTAAAATCAACTAAACACATGTTCTATATCTATATGAGATGCTAACTTAATGATTTAAAACCTGGAAACACGAAAAACACCGTAAAACCGGATTTACGCCGTCGTAGTAACACCGCGGGCTGTTTTGGGTTAGTTAATTAAAAACTATGATAAACTTTGATTTAAAAGTTGTTATTCTGAGAAAATGATTTTTATTATGAACATGAAACTATATCCAAAAATTATGGTTAAACTCAAAGTGGAAGTATGTTTTCTAAAATGGTCATCTAGACGTCGTTCTTTCGACTGAAATGACTACCTTTACAAAAACAACTTGTAACTTATTTTTCTGACTATAAACCTATACTTTTTCTGTTTAGATTCATAAAATAGAGTTCAATATGAAACCATAGCAATTTGATTCACTCAAAACGGATTTAAAATGAAGAAGTTATGGGTAAAACAAGATTGGATAATTTTTCTCATTTTAGCTACGTGAAAATTGGTAACAAATCTATTCCAACCATAACTTAATCAACTTGTATTGTATATTATGTAATCTTGAGATACCATAGACACGTATACAATGTTTCGACCTATCATGTCGACACATCTATATATATTTCGGAACAACCATAGACACTCTATATGTGAATGTTGGAGTTAGCTATACAGGGTTGAGGTTGATTCCAAAATATATATAGTTTGAGTTGTGATCAATACTGAGATACGTATACACTGGGTCGTGGATTGATTCAAGATAATATTTATCGATTTATTTTTGTACATCTAACTGTGGACAACTAGTTGTAGGTTACTAACGAGGACAGCTGACTTAATAAACTTAAAACATCAAAATATATTAAAAGTGTTGTAAATATATTTTGAACATACTTTGATATATATGTATATATTGTTATAGGTTCGTGAATCAACCAGTGGCCAAGTCTTACTTCCCGACGAAGTAAAAATCTGTGAAAGTGAGTTATAGTCCCACTTTTAAAATCTAATATTTTTGGGATGAGAATACATGCAGGTTTTATAAATGATTTACAAAATAGACACAAGTACGTGAAACTACATTTTATGGTTGAATTATCGAAATCGAATATGCCCCTTTTTATTAAGTCTGGTAATCTAAGAATTAGGGAACAGACACCCTAATTGACGCGAATCCTAAAGATAGATCTATTGGGCCTAACAAACCCCATCCAAAGTACCGGATGCTTTAGTACTTCGAAATTTATATCATATCCGAAGGGTGTCCCGGAATGATGGGGGATATTCTTATATATGCATCTTGTTAATGTCGGTTACCAGGTGTTCACCATATGAATGATTTTTATCTCTATGTATGGGATGTGTATTGAAATATGAAATCTTGTGGTCTATTATTATGATTTGATATATATAGGTTAAACCTATAACTCACCAACATTTTTGTTGACGTTTTAAGCATGTTTATTCTCAGGTGATTATTAAGAGCTTCCGCTGTCGCATACTTAAATAAGGACGAGATTTGGAGTCCATGCTTGTATGATATTGTGTAAAAACTACATTCAAGAAACTTTTTGTTGTAACATAGTTGTATTGTAAACCATTATGTAATGGTCGTGTGTAAACAGGATATTTTAGATTATCATTATTTGATAATCTATGTAAAGCTTTTTAAACCTTTATTGATGAAATAAAGGTTATGGTTTGTTTTAAAATGAATGCAGTGTGACAACCCGGAAATTTCCAACCAAATTTAAACTTTAATCTTTATATGTTTCCGACACGATAAACAATATTTGTTAAGTTAAATTTCAAGAATTTTAAACTATGTTCATACATTCATTCAACCTCGACCAAGTTCCAACGATTCACGTGAAATGTCCCGTTCTTATTGATTAAAAACGTTCCATATTAATTGATTTCGTTGCGAGGTTTTGACCTCTATATGAGACGTTTTTCAAAGACTGCATTCATTTTAAAACAAACCATAACCTTTATTTCATCAATAAAGGTTTAAAAAGCTTTACGTAGATTATCAAATAATGATAATCTAAAATATCCTGTTTACACATGACCATTACATAATGGTTTACAATACAAATATGTTACAACAAAATAAGTTTCTTGAATGCAGTTTTTACACAATATCATACAAGCATGGACTCCAAATCTCGTCCTTATTTAAGTATGCGACAGCGGAAGCTCTTAATAATCACCTGAGAATAAACATGCTTAAAACGTCAACAAAAATGTTGGTGAGTTATAGGTTTAACCTATATATATCAAATCATAATAATAGACCACAAGATTTCATATTTCAATACACATCCCATACATAGAGATAAAAATCATTCATATGGTGAACACCTGGTAACCGACATTAACAAGATGCATATATAAGAATATCCCCATCATTCCGGGACACCCTTCGGATATGATATAAATTTCGAAGTACTAAAGCATCCGGTACTTTGGATGGGGTTTGTTAGGCCCAATAGATCTATCTTTAGGATTCGCGTCAATTAGGGTGTCTGTTCCCTAATTCATAGATTACCAGACTTAATAAAAAGGGGCATATTCGATTTCGATAATTCAACCATAGAATGTAGTTTCACGTACTTGTGTCTATTTTGTAAATCATTTATAAAACCTGCATGTATTCTCATCCCAAAAATATTAGATTTTAAAAGTGGGACTATAACTCACTTTCACTGATTTTTACTTCGTCGGGAAGTAAGACTTGGCCACTGGTTGATTCACGAACCTATAACAATATATACATATATATCAAAGTATGTTCAAAATATATTTACAACACTTTTAATATATTTTGATGTTTTAAGTTTATTAAGTCAGCTGTCCTCGTTAGTAACCTACAACTAGTTGTCCACAGTTAGATGTACAGAAATAAATCGATAAATATTATCTTGAATCAATCCACGACCCAGTGTATACGTATCTCAGTATTGATCACAACTCAAACTATATATATTTTGGAATCAACCTCAACCCTGTATAGCTAACTCCAACATTCACATATAGAGTGTCTATGGTTGTTCCGAAATATATATAGATGTGTCGACATGATAGGTCGAAACATTGTATACGTGTCTATGGTATCTCAAGATTACATAATATACAATAAAAGTTGATTAAGTTATGGTTGGAATAGATTTGTTACCAATTTTCACGTAGCTAAAATGAGAAAAATTATCCAATCTTGTTTTACCCATAACTTCTTCATTTTAAATCCGTTTTGAGTGAATCAAATTGCTATGGTTTCATATTGAACTCTATTTTATGAATCTAAACAGAAAAAGTATAGGTTTATAGTCGGAAAATAAGTTACAAGTCGTTTTTGTAAAGGTAGTCATTTCAGTCGAAAGAACGACGTCTAGATGACCATTTTAGAAAACATACTTCCACTTTGAGTTTAACCATAATTTTTGGATATAGTTTCATGTTCATAATAAAAATCATTTTCTCAGAATAACAACTTTTAAATCAAAGTTTATCATAGTTTTTAATTAACTAACCCAAAACAGCCCGCGGTGTTACTACGACGGCGTAAATCCGGTTTTACGGTGTTTTTCGTGTTTCCAGGTTTTAAATCATTAAGTTAGCATATCATATAGATATAGAACATGTTTTTAGTTGATTTTAAAAGTCAAGTTAGAAGGATTAACTTTTGTTTGCGAACAAGTTTAGAAGTAACTAAACTATGTTCTAGTGATTACAAGTTTAAACCTTCGAATAAGATAGCTTTATATGTATGAATCGAATGATGTTATGAACATCATTACTACCTTAAGTTCCTTGGATAAACCTACTGGAAAAGAGAAAAATGGATCTAGCTTCAACGGATCCTTGGATGGCTCGAAGTTCTTGAAGCAGAATCATGACACGAAAACAAGTTCAAGTAAGATCATCACTTGAAATAAGATTGTTATAGTTATAGAAATTGAACCAAAGTTTGAATATGATTATTACCTTGTATTAGAATGATAACCTACTGTAAGAAACAAAGATTTCTTGAGGTTGGATGATCACCTTACAAGATTGGAAGTGAGCTAGCAAACTTGAAAGTATTCTTGATTTTATGTAACTAGAACTTGTAAAATATATGAAGAACACTTAGAACTTGAAGATAGAACTTGAGAGAGATCAATTAGATGAAGAAAATTGAAGAATGAAAGTGTTTGTAGGTGTTTTTGGTCGTTGGTGTATGGATTAGATATAAAGGATATGTAATTTTGTTTTCATGTAAATAAGTCATGAATGATTACTCATATTTTTGTAATTTTATGAGATATTTCATGCTAGTTGCCAAATGATGGTTCCCACATGTGTTAGGTGACTCACATGGGCTGCTAAGAGCTGATCATTGGAGTGTATATACCAATAGTACATACATCTAAAAGCTGTGTATTGTACGAGTACGAATACGGGTGCATACGAGTAGAATTGTTGATGAAACTGAACGAGGATGTAATTGTAAGCATTTTTGTTAAGTAGAAGTATTTTGATAAGTGTCTTGAAGTCTTTCAAAAGTGTATGAATACATATTAAAACACTACATGTATATACATTTTAATTGAGTCGTTAAGTCATCGTTAGTCGTTACATGTAAATGTTGTTTTGAAACCTTTAGGTTAACGATCTTGTTAAATGTTGTTAACCCAATGTTTATAATATCAAAAGTGATTTTAAATTATTATATTATCATGATATTATGATGTACGAATATCTCTTAATATGATATATATACATTAAATGTAGTTACAACGATAATCGTTACATATATGTCTCGTTTCAAAATCATTAAGTTAGTAGTCTTGTTTTTACATATGTAGTTCATTGTTAATATACTTAATGATATGTTTACTTATCATAATATCATGTTAACTATATATATAACCATATATATGTCATCATATAGTTTTTACAAGTTTTAACGTTCGTGAATCACCGGTCAACTTGGGTGGTCAATTGTCTATATGAAACCTATTTCAATTAATCACGTCTTAACAAGTTTGATTGCTTAACATGTTGGAAACATTTAATCATGTAAATATCAATCTCAATTAATATATATAAACATGGAAAAGTTCGGGTCACTACAGTACCTACCCGTTAAATAAATTTCGTCCCGAAATTTTAAGCTGTTGAAGGTATTGACGAATCTTCTGGAAATAGATGAGGGTATTTCTTCTTCATCTGATCTTCACGCTCCCAGGTGAACTCGGGTCCTCTACGAGCATTCCATCGAACCTTAACAATTGGTATCTTGTTTTGCTTAAGTCTTTTAACCTCACGATCCATTATTTCGACGGGTTCTTCGATGAATTGAAGTTTTTCATTGATTTGGATTTCATCTAATGGAATAGTGAGATCTTCTTTAGCAAAACATTTCTTCAAATTCGAGACGTGGAAAGTGTTATGTACAGCCGTGAGTTGTTGAGGTAACTCAAGTCGGTAAGCTACTGGTCCGACACGATCAATAATCTTGAATGGTCCAATATACCTTGGATTTAATTTTCCTCGTTTACCAAATCGAACAACGCCTTTCCAAGGTGCAACTTTAAGCATGACCATCTCTCCAATTTCAAATTCTATATCTTTTCTTTTAATGTCAGCGTAGCTCTTTTGTCGACTTTGGGCGGTTTTCAACCGTTGTTGAATTTGGATGATCTTCTCGGTAGTTTCTTGTATAATCTCCGGACCCGTAATCTGTCTATCCCCCACTTCACTCCAACAAATCGGAGACCTGCACTTTCTACCATAAAGTGCTTCAAACGGCGCCATCTCAATGCTTGAATGGTAGCTATTGTTGTAGGAAAATTCTGCTAACGGTAGATGTCGATCCCAACTGTTTCCGAAATCAATAACACATGCTCGTAGCATGTCTTCAAGCGTTTGTATCGTCCTTTCGCTCTGCCCATCAGTTTGTGGATGATAGGCAGTACTCATGTCTAGACGAGTTCCTAATGCTTGCTGTAATGTCTGCCAGAATCTTGAAATAAATCTGCCATCCCTATCAGAGATAATAGAGATTGGTATTCCATGTCTGGAGACGACTTCCTTCAAATACAGTCGTGCTAACTTCTCCATCTTGTCATCTTCTCTTATTGGCAGGAAGTGTGCTGATTTGGTGAGACGATCAACTATTACCCAAATAGTATCAAAACCACTTGCAGTCCTTGGCAATTTAGTGATGAAATCCATGGTAATGTTTTCCCATTTCCATTCCGGGATTTCGGGTTGTTGAAGTAGACCTGATGGTTTCTGATGCTCAGCTTTGACCTTAGAACACGTCAAACATTCTCCTACGTATTTAGCAACATCGGCTTTCATACCCGGCCACCAAAAATGTTTCTTGAGATCCTTGTACATCTTCCCCGTTCCAGGATGTATTGAGTATCTGGTTTTATGAGCTTCTCTAAGTACCGTTTCTCTCATATCTCCAAATTTTGGTACCCAAATCCTTTCAGCCCTATACCGGGTTCCGTCTTCCCGAATATTAAGATGCTTCTCCGATCCTTTGGGTATTTCATCCTTTAAATTTCCCTCTTTTAAAACTCCTTGTTGCGCCTCCTTTATTTGAGTAGTAAGGTTATTATGAATCATTATATTCATAGATTTTACTCGAATGGGTTCTCTGTCCTTCCTGCTCAAGGCATCGGCCACCACATTTGCCTTCCCCGGGTGGTAACGAATCTCAAAGTCGTAATCATTCAACAATTCAATCCACCTACGCTGCCTCATATTCAGTTGTTTCTGATTAAATATGTGTTGAAGACTTTTGTGGTCGGTATATATAATACTTTTGACTCCATATAAGTAGTGCCTCCAAGTCTTTAATGCAAAAAACAACCGCGCCTAATTCCAAATCATGCGTCGTATAATTTTGTTCGTGAATCTTCAATTGTCTAGACGCATAAGCAATCACCTTCGTTCGTTGCATTAATACACAACCGAGACCTTGCTTTGATGCATCACAATAAATCACAAAATCATCATTCCCTTCAGGCAATGACAATATAGGTGCCGTAGTTAGCTTTTTCTTCAATAACTGAAACGCTTTCTCTTGTTCATCATTCCATTCAAATTTCTTCCCTTTATGCGTTAATGCAGTCAAGGGTTTTGCTATTCTGGAAAAGTCTTGGATGAACCTTCTGTAGTAACCAGCTAGTCCTAAAAACTGGCGTATGTGTTTCGGAGTTTTCGGGGTTTCCCACTTTTCAACAGTTTCTATCTTTGCCGGATCCACCTTAATACCTTCTTTGTTCACTATGTGACCGAGGAATTGAACTTCTTCCAACCAAAATGCACACTTTGAAAACTTAGCGTACAATTCTTCCTTCCTCAATACTTCTAACACCTTTCTCAAATGTTCACCATGTTCTTGGTCATTCTTTGAGTAAATAAGTATGTCATCAATGAAAACAATGACAAACTTGTCAAGGTATGGTCCACACACTCGGTTCATAAGGTCCATGAACACAGCTGGTGCATTAGTTAAACCAAATGGCATGACCATAAACTCGTAATGACCGTAACGTGTTCTGAAAGCAGTCTTTGGAATATCATCTTCTTTCACCCGCATTTGATGATACCCGGAACGTAAGTCAATCTTTGAATAAACAGACGAGCCTTGTAGTTGATCAAATAAGTCGTCGATTCTCGGTAGTGGGTAGCGGTTCTTGATGGTAAGTTTGTTCAACTCTCGGTAGTCGATACACAACCTGAATGTACCATCTTTCTTCTTGACAAACAAAACAGGAGCTCCCCACGGTGATGTGCTTGGTCGAATGAAACCACGCTCTAAAAGTTCTTGTAATTGGCTTTGCAGTTCTTTCATCTCGCTGGGTGCGAGTCTGTAAGGAGCACGAGCTATTGGTGCAGCTCCTGGTACAAGATCTATTTGAAATTCAACGGATCGATGTGGGGGTAATCCCGGTAATTCTTTCGGAAATACATCGGGAAATTCTTTTGCAATGGGAACATCATTGATGCTCTTTTCTTCAGTTTGTACTTTCTCGACGTGTGCTAGAACAGCATAGCAACCTTTTCTTATTAGTTTTTGTGCCTTCAAATTACTAATAAGATGTAGCTTCGTGTTGCCCTTTTCTCCGTACACCATTAAGGGTTTTCCTTTTTCTCGTATAATGCGAATTGCATTTTTGTAACAGATGATCTCTGCTTTCACTTCTTTCAACCAGTCCATACCGATTATTACATCAAAACTCCCTAACTCTACTGGTATCAAATCAATCTTAAATTTTTCGCTAACCAGTTTAATTTCTCGATTCCGACATATATTATCTGCTGAAATTAATTTACCATTTGCTAATTCGAGTAAAAATTTACTATCCAAAGGCGTCAATGGACAACTTAATTTAGCACAAAAATCTCTACTCATATAGCTTCTATCCGCACCCGAATCAAATAAAACGTAAGCAGATTTATTGTCAATAAGAAACGTACCCGTAACAAGCTCCGGGTCTTCCCGTGCCTCTGCCGCATTAATATTGAAAACTCTTCCGCGGCCTTGTCCATTCGTGTTCTCCTGGTTCAGGCAATTTCTAATAATGTGGCCCGGTTTTCCACATTTATAACAAACTACATTGGCATAACTTGCTCCGACACTACTTGCTCCGCCATTACTCGTTTCGACACCATTTGTTCCTTTCGTTCTATTAACCCCTGGTCCATAGACCTCACACTTCGCCGCGCTATGACCATTTCTTTTACACTTGTTGCAAAATTTGGTGCAGAACCCCGAGTGATTCTTTTCACACCTTTGGCATAGCTGCTTCTGATTGTTGTTGTTGTTGCGGTTATTATTGTTGTTGGGATGATTGTTGTAGTTGCTGTTGTTGTTGTTGTTGTTGTTGTTGTTGTTGGGCCGTTTGTTGTAGTTGCGATTGATGTTGCGATTGTTGGGATAATTGTTGCGATTATTGTTGTAATTGCTGTTGTTGTTGTATTGGTGATTCTTATCACCGTTTTCCTCCCACTTTCTTTTGACTTGCTTCACATTGCCCTCTTCAGCAGTCTGTTCTTTAATTCTTACTTCAATCTGGTTCACTAGTTTGTGAGCCATTCTACATGCCTGCTGTATGGAGGCGGGCTCGTGTGAACTTATATCTTCTTGGATTCTTTCCGGTAATCCTTTCACAAATGCGTCGATCTTCTCTTCCTCATCTTCGAATGCTCCCGGACACAATAGGCACAATTCTGTGAATCGTCTTTCGTACGTGGTAATATCAAATCCTTGGGTTCGTAACCCTCTAAGTTCTGTCTTGAGCTTATTGACCTCGGTTCTGGGACGGTACTTCTCGTTCATCAAGTGCTTGAATGCTGACCACGGTAGTGCGTACGCATCGTCTTGTCCCACTTGCTCTAGATAGGTATTCCACCATGTTAACGCAGAACCTGTGAAGGTATGCGTAGCGTACTTCACTTTGTCCTCTTCAGTACACTTACTTATGGCAAACACCGATTCGACCTTCTCGGTCCACCGTTTCAATCCGATAGGTCCTTCGGTTCCATCAAATTCCAAAGGTTTGCAGGCAGTGAATTCTTTGTAGGTGCATCCTACACGATTTCCTGTACTGCTAGATCCAAGGTTATTGTTGGTATGTAGCGCAGCCTGTACTGCGGCTATGTTTGAAGCTAGAAAAGTACGGAATTCCTCTTCATTCATATTCACGGTGTGTCGAGTAGTCGGTGCCATTTCCTTCAAAATAGTCAAATGGAACAAGTTAATCATACAGAATATTAAGAGTAGTTAATAGTATTTCGTAGCATAATATGAACTCATTTATAAAAGCTTTTTCTTCATATTAGCGTTTTATAAGTTTAAATTCGGGTAGTACCTACCCGTTAAGTTCATACTTAGTAGCTAATATACAATTCAACTACTACAATTCTATATGAAAAACTGATTATAATAATATTTCGCGTTCAAACTTTTATACAATATTTTACAAACTTACAATACCGCTTATTTTACATAAAGCATGAAATATAGCACACAATGACTTTGATACAAGATAGTTGTGAAGATAATTCTAGCTAGTACACAAGTCGTTCAGCAAAGGCAATAAAGACACGTAATTCATACGTCCAGAAACAAGTCATGCATTCTGGTTTTACTAGGACTACTTCCCATCCTTGGTCTTGTGCAACATAACCGTTATGGCCGTTGATAAGACAGCGTGTTGTAACGTCGTCAAAGGGACGAGGGTTACGTAATGTCCAACAGTCCCGTAACAATCTAAAAGCCTCATTTCTTACTCCAATTACCGACTCCGTCACTTGTGGGAACGTTTTGTTTAATAGTTGTAGCCCGATGTTCTTGTTCTCACTTTGGTGAGAAGCAAACATTACTAATCCGTAAGCATAACATGCTTCTTTAAGTTGCATGTTAGCCGCTTTTTCTAAATCACGAAGTCCAATATTCGGATATATTGAGTCAAAATAATTTCTTAACCCGTTGCGTAAAATAGCATTTGGGTTCCCCGCAATATATGCATCAAAGTAAACACATCGTAACTTATGGGTTTCCCAATGTGATATCCCCCATCTTTCAAACAAAAGTCTCTTATAAACCAAGACATTCTTGGAACGTTCTTCGAATGTCTTACAAACTGATCTCGCCTTAAATAGTTGTGCCGAAGAATTCTGACCGACTCTAGACAAGATTTCATCAATCATGTCTCCGGGTAGGTCTCTTAAAATATTGGGTTGTCTATCCATTTTGTGTTTTTATACTGTAAAATAGACAAGAGTTAGATTCAAAAAAAATTACTTATTAATACAAGCAATTTTTACATATATCATAAAGCATAAGCACACTATATTACATATATTACACCACACGAATACAACTATCTTATTCCGACTCGCTTGTTTCTTCTTCTTCGGTTTTGGTTCGTTTTGCCAAGTTTCTAGTGATATATGATGTTCCCCTAATACGAGCCGTCGTTATCCACATTGGTTTAGAAAAACCTGGTGGTTTAGAGGTTCCCGGGTCATTGTTACAACTTAAGGACTTCGGGGGTTGACGATACATATAAAGTTCATCGGGGTTGGAATTAGATTTCTCTATTTTTATGCCCTTTTCCTTATTATTTTCTTTTGCCTTTTTAAATTCAGTTGGGGTAATTTCTATAACATCATCGGAATTCTCGTCGGAATCCGATTCATCGGAGAATTGGTAATCCTCCCAATATTTTGCTTCCTTGGCGGAAACACCATTGACCATAATTAACCTTGGTCGGTTGGTTGAGGATTCTCTTTTACTTAACCGTTTTATTATTTCCCCCACCGGTTCTATTTCTTCTTCCGGTTCCGATTCTTCTTCCGGTTCCGATTCTTCTTCCGGTTCCGACTCCTCTTCCGGTTCCTCTTCGGGAACTTGTGAATCAGTCCACGAATCATTCCAATTTACATTTAACTCTTCATTATTATTAGGTGAGTCAATGGGACTTGTTCTAGAGGTAGACATCTATCACATAATATCAAACACGTTAAGAGATTAATATATCACATAATATTCATATGTTAAAAATATATAGTTTCCAACAAAAATGTTAAGCAATCATTTTTAAAGAAAACACGGTCGAAGTCCAGACTCACTAATGCATCCTAACAAACTCGATAAGACACACTAATGCAAATTTTCTGGTTCTCTAAGACCAACGCTCGGATACCAACTGAAATGTCCCGTTCTTATTGATTAAAAACGTTCCATATTAATTGATTTCGTTGCGAGGTTTTGACCTCTATATGAGACGTTTTTCAAAGACTGCATTCATTTTAAAACAAACCATAACCTTTATTTCATCAATAAAGGTTTAAAAAGCTTTACGTAGATTATCAAATAATGATAATCTAAAATATCCTGTTTACACATGACCATTACATAATGGTTTACAATACAAATATGTTACAACAAAATAAGTTTCTTGAATGCAGTTTTTACACAATATCATACAAGCATGGACTCCAAATCTCGTCCTTATTTAAGTATGCGACAGCGGAAGCTCTTAATAATCACCTGAGAATAAACATGCTTAAAACGTCAACAAAAATGTTGGTGAGTTATAGGTTTAACCTATATATATCAAATCATAATAATAGACCACAAGATTTCATATTTCAATACACATCCCATACATAGAGATAAAAATCATTCATATGGTGAACACCTGGTAACCGACATTAACAAGATGCATATATAAGAATATCCCCATCATTCCGGGACACCCTTCGGATATGATATAAATTTCGAAGTACTAAAGCATCCGGTACTTTGGATGGGGTTTGTTAGGCCCAATAGATCTATCTTTAGGATTCGCGTCAATTAGGGTGTCTGTTCCCTAATTCATAGATTACCAGACTTAATAAAAAGGGGCATATTCGATTTCGATAATTCAACCATAGAATGTAGTTTCACGTACTTGTGTCTATTTTGTAAATCATTTATAAAACCTGCATGTATTCTCATCCCAAAAATATTAGATTTTAAAAGTGGGACTATAACTCACTTTCACTGATTTTTACTTCGTCGGGAAGTAAGACTTGGCCACTGGTTGATTCACGAACCTATAACAATATATACATATATATCAAAGTATGTTCAAAATATATTTACAACACTTTTAATATATTTTGATGTTTTAAGTTTATTAAGTCAGCTGTCCTCGTTAGTAACCTACAACTAGTTGTCCACAGTTAGATGTACAGAAATAAATCGATAAATATTATCTTGAATCAATCCACGACCCAGTGTATACGTATCTCAGTATTGATCACAACTCAAACTATATATATTTTGGAATCAACCTCAACCCTGTATAGCTAACTCCAACATTCACATATAGAGTGTCTATGGTTGTTCCGAAATATATATAGATGTGTCGACATGATAGGTCGAAACATTGTATACGTGTCTATGGTATCTCAAGATTACATAATATACAATAAAAGTTGATTAAGTTATGGTTGGAATAGATTTGTTACCAATTTTCACGTAGCTAAAATGAGAAAAATTATCCAATCTTGTTTTACCCATAACTTCTTCATTTTAAATCCGTTTTGAGTGAATCAAATTGCTATGGTTTCATATTGAACTCTATTTTATGAATCTAAACAGAAAAAGTATAGGTTTATAGTTGGAAAATAAGTTACAAGTCGTTTTTGTAAAGGTAGTCATTTCAGTCGAAAGAACGACGTCTAGATGACCATTTTAGAAAACATACTTCCACTTTGAGTTTAACCATAATTTTTGGATATAGTTTCATGTTCATAATAAAAATCATTTTCTCAGAATAACAACTTTTAAATCAAAGTTTATCATAGTTTTTAATTAACTAACCCAAAACAGCCCGCGGTGTTACTACGACGGCGTAAATCCGGTTTTACGGTGTTTTTCGTGTTTCCAGGTTTTAAATCATTAAGTTAGCATATCATATAGATATAGAACATGTTTTTAGTTGATTTTAAAAGTCAAGTTAGAAGGATTAACTTTTGTTTGCGAACAAGTTTAGAAGTAACTAAACTATGTTCTAGTGATTACAAGTTTAAACCTTCGAATAAGATAGCTTTATATGTATGAATCGAATGATGTTATGAACATCATTACTACCTTAAGTTCCTTGGATAAACCTACTGGAAAAGAGAAAAATGGATCTAGCTTCAACGGATCCTTGGATGGCTCGAAGTTCTTGAAGCAGAATCATGACACGAAAACAAGTTCAAGTAAGATCATCACTTGAAATAAGATTGTTATAGTTATAGAAATTGAACCAAAGTTTGAATATGATTATTACCTTGTATTAGAATGATAACCTACTGTAAGAAACAAAGATTTCTTGAGGTTGGATGATCACCTTACAAGATTGGAAGTGAGCTAGCAAACTTGAAAGTATTCTTGATTTTATGTCACTAGAACTTGTAAAATATATGAAGAACACTTAGAACTTGAAGATAGAACTTGAGAGAGATCAATTAGATGAAGAAAATTGAAGAATGAAAGTGTTTGTAGGTGTTTTTGGTCGTTGGTGTATGGATTAGATATAAAGGATATGTAATTTTGTTTTCATGTAAATAAGTCATGAATGATTACTCATATTTTTGTAATTTTATGAGATATTTCATGCTAGTTGCCAAATGATGGTTCCCACATGTGTTAGGTGACTCACATGGGCTGCTAAGAGCTGATCATTGGAGTGTATATACCAATAGTACATACATCTAAAAGCTGTGTATTGTACGAGTACGAATACGGGTGCATACGAGTAGAATTGTTGATGAAACTGAACGAGGATGTAATTGTAAGCATTTTTGTTA
The DNA here is from genome assembly GCF_046630445.1 of Rutidosis leptorrhynchoides. NCBI lineage: Eukaryota > Viridiplantae > Streptophyta > Magnoliopsida > Asterales > Asteraceae > Rutidosis > Rutidosis leptorrhynchoides. The sequence goes on from NC_092341.1 coordinate 181,663,668, forward strand.
AGTAGAAGTATTTTGATAAGTGTCTTGAAGTCTTTCAAAAGTGTATGAATACATATTAAAACACTACATGTATATACATTTTAATTGAGTCGTTAAGTCATCGTTAGTCGTTACATGTAAATGTTGTTTTGAAACCTTTAGGTTAACGATCTTGTTAAATGTTGTTAACCCAATGTTTATAATATCAAAAGTGATTTTAAATTATTATATTATCATGATATTATGATGTACGAATATCTCTTAATATGATATATATACATTAAATGTAGTTACAACGATAATCGTTACATATATGTCTCGTTTCAAAATCATTAAGTTAGTAGTCTTGTTTTTACATATGTAGTTCATTGTTAATATACTTAATGATATGTTTACTTATCATAATATCATGTTAACTATATATATAACCATATATATGTCATCATATAGTTTTTACAAGTTTTAACGTTCGTGAATCACCGGTCAACTTGGGTGGTCAATTGTCTATATGAAACCTATTTCAATTAATCACGTCTTAACAAGTTTGATTGCTTAACATGTTGGAAACATTTAATCATGTAAATATCAATCTCAATTAATATATATAAACATGGAAAAGTTCGGGTCACTACATCACGAACCATTAAACGAATATGATCATATATGTATATGTGTATATATATTATAACTTGAAACGTAAACAAAATATTAGATTAAATAGTTTATATGATTGTATCTGTTTCAAAATGTTTATCAATGGAATTAGAAGATAAGATCAAATGATTGAATTATCAGATATATTGAATTATGATTACAAGTCTTTGTTGAAAGGCCCACGTTGATTTGAGAAATCTTTCTATTTTAACAATATTCGGAAAATGGTAAAGTGATTTATAAATAAGAACAAATTGTTAATCATTGAGAACTAGATAAAGGATAGTGGAAGATTGAATTTCATAAAGACTCGATTGATCTATTTAGTTTCAAACGTACAAAAACGTTTTCAGTTTAAAAAGAACTTTATTATTAAAACGTATATAACTTTTATAAATATCTAGAACCACTTTTGACAACTCATTACTTAACTAGTATGATAAAGATAACGATATTTATATTTTATTTTATTAAATATATATAATGATTTAAATTAATATTATATATATTTATACGCGTATTATACGTATTATGTAGTTTTATACTTTTACTATACTTAAACTTTACCTTAACTTTATTTTTACTTTACTTTAACTTTAATAATTCACTTTAATAATTATACTTTAATAATTCACTTTAATAATTTATAATATAATAATTCATACTTTAATAATTCACTTTAATAATTCATACTTTAATAATTCATACTTTAATAATTCACTTTAATAATTCAAAAATCTATTATAAATAGAATTTAATAGGTTTCATTATTTCATAGAAACTTGAAAATATTTTTCTCTAAACTCTCTCAATCGATTTACATATATATATTTACTCCGTATTATTTCAAGATATTATTAGTATACATAAAATATTACGACGGAGTGCTGTCCGAGTGATTTCGAAATTGTTTTTCGAGTGGGATAGGATTAAGGAAATTATGGGTTATAGCTATGGAGGTGATTGAGTATGGTTCATGGGTATGCTCGTGAGATCAATATAGTGTTTATCATTTCCGTTGCGTCTACGTACCTTTCCTGCAATATTGAATCTCAATATTGATACGTGAGTACTCATAATTTAACTTTTACATACTAATAGTGTATCCCTGACTAGTGCTCGAGTATTTAGGATTATGCATGCTTGTACTTTTGATATTGCCCTTAGACAGGTTAGGTTGAATCTTGAATTAGTTACACTAGCGGTTGAGATAAGGTATAAGATATGCATGTCCTTAGAAAGCTAGCGAAAAATTAAGAACTTTTCCTTTAGATATCGAATGGTTTCGATGAACGGATTAGAAGTTATAATCAATTGAATTTTCGATATTTTTATTAAAAATGATTATTATTATCGTCGTTTTTATCGTCGTTCTAGTTTTATCTTATTATTATCATTATTATTATTATTATCTTTATCAATAAAAGGGATTTATCATTAAAAATTGTTATTTTTTTTATTACTATCGTTATTATCGTTAAAGTTATAATTAGTATTATTATTATTATTATCCAATTATTATTATTATTATTATTGGTATTATTATTATTATTATCATTATTAATATATATATATCATTATTTAAAAATAGTTATTGTTATTGTTATTATTATTATTACTATATTATCATTAAGATAATTATTAGTATTATCGTTAATAATGTTATAGTAACTATCATTATTAATATTAGTGTAATTAAAACAAATATTTGTAACACCTAATTATTTTGATTACTATTATTATCATTATTATGAACACGATATAAAAGACGATTAAAAGCTATTAAACGAAACGATTAGGAAATAATGGGCAAGAGTTTCATGATGAAATTAAAATATTATAAGATATTGATTTAGATAAAATTATCGTTCTTATTATTTTTATCATTACTATTATTATTAAAAGTATCGTTAGTATTAAAACTATCATTTTAACAAAAATTATCATTTTAATAGAAATGTCATTGTTACTATAAAATATCATTATTATTATTATTTTAAATAGAATTATTATTTTAAAGATAATATTAAAAATTATCGTAAATATTAAAGTTATCATAATTAGAATTATCGTTTTATCATAATATCATCTTAGTAATTATAAATATTGATATTTTTATAATAATAATTATTATTACAAAATAATACAACTTTTACTTACTATCATTATAGATATTATTTTATCAAATAAATATGTGATACAAACATATTTTACTACGTGAAACTTACTTTAATAATACCTATCATATTATCTTTATGATATTAAATGAACCCTATAAATTTTATTACTTAAATATATATAAAAGTATATTTTATTATATAAATTTAATATAAACTTTTATTTATTAATAAATAAATTATATTATTTACTCTAATAAATCTTTTAAAAATATTTAAAAATATAAAACGACGATATTTAAACTATATATTAATCATGTATAGAATTTTGGAAATCATTTTGAGTCAAATTAACTTTTGTTGATCTTTGCATATTAGTCTCGAGCATTAGGATGGTGGTACACTATGACTTGACCTAATTTGTTAGACAAATATTGACCAGCACATATATATACATAATTAATTTAGGTTCGTGAATCCGAGGCCAACCTTGCACTTGTTCAATGACGTTATATGTATTTTTACTACGAAATACAGTATGGTGAGTTTCATTTGCTTTTTTACCCTTTATATTTTTGGGCTGAGAATACATGCGCAATTTTTTAAATGATTTACAAAATAGACACAATTACGTGAAACTACATTCTATGGTTGAATTATCGAAATCGAATATGCCCCTTTTTATTAAGTCTGGTAATCTAAGAATTAGGGAACAGACACCCTAATTGACGCGAATCCTAAAGATAGATCTATTGGGCCTAACAAACCCCATCCAAAGTACCGGATGCTTTAGTACTTCGAAATTTATATCATGTCTGAAGGAGGATCCCGGAATGATGGGGATATTCTTATATGCATATTGTTAATGTCGGTTACCAGGTGTTCAATCCATATGAATGATTATTTTTGTCTCTATGCATGGGACGTATATTTATGAGAACTGGAAATGAAATTCTTGTGGTCTATTAAAATGATGGAAATGAATGATTATGATAAACTAATGAACTCACCAACCTTTTGGTTGACACTTTAAAGCATGTTTATTCTCAGGTATAAAAGAAATCTTCCGCTGTGCATTTGCTTGTTTTAAAGATATTACTTGGAGTATTTCATGGCATATTTCGAAGAACGTTGCATTCGAGTCATTGAGTTCATCAAAGATTACTCTTAAGTTAATTTATAATTGGATAGTGGATATTATGAAATGGTATGCATGCCTGTCAATTTTCGATGTAAAGAAAGTTTGTGTTTTAAAAACGAATGCAATGTTTGTAATATGTATCATATAGAGGTCAAATACCTCGCGATGTAATCAACTATTGTGAATCGTTTATAATGTATATGAACGGGTCCTTTCAGTTGGTATCAGAGCGGTGGTCTTAGCGAACCAGGTCTGCATTAGTGTGTCTAACTGATAAGTCGTTAGGATGCATTAGTGAGTCTGGACTTCGACCGTGTCTGCATGTCAAAAGTTTTGCTTATCATTTCTAGTCGGAAATCATCTACTTATCATCCTTAGGAAATTACCTACTTATCATTATTAGTCTAGACACGTCTTGCTACATTAATTGCATGAGTAGTGTATAGACAAAATTCATATCTTAGCGTATCTGCTAAATCATATCTTATCGTATCTATTACTGTAAACTTTGCCTGACATATTCCGTAAATTCCTCCGTAATCTACGAAATGTTTTGATCTATATACATATATGGATATCCTATGTAAATAGAATACCACCCGATAACCGGAAAATCATTTTATATCGAAAAATCCTTTATCCAATCGTACAAAATGGAAGTTGTCATCAGTTCAAGTTACTCGGATTCTGAAATGGAATCTCACTCAAGCTCCGAAAGTAGTGTGACCGGAATGGATCAACCAATCAGTCATCATCTATTCTGGATGAATTGGGGATGGGTTCGTAGTCTCCTCAATCATTGGAGACAAGAAGAAGGCGATCCTTTCCATCCACCACATTGCCCTCTTGACGAAGAACCTGAAGCACTTACCGGCGAACCTGTCCGAAACACCATTTTCTCTCTCATTTCCAGAGTATCTCGTCATGATTATATACTCCATCAAATTCTAGATTTTATTTATCCGCTCGTCCGAACCGACAATCACCCAGGTGTAATAGAAGAAGTCAACGAGCTTCGCGCTCGGGTAGTGGCTTTGGAGAATATGGTGCAAAAATTACAAACACCAGTAGCAGCATAACCAGTACCACCATCATCAACGCCAACAGTACCATTACCACCTCCAACCACAACTGCGTCGTAAACCTCAACTTCACAATCTGTCCCACGAGCATCAACGTCATACGCACCATAGATATCAAGGAATACCAGCAACAATAACTGACGATGTATTAATTCATAACTTCATTGGAGAAACATTCCACGGAGATTATGTAATCTCTAAAGTCTTAGAGATTATCTAATCTAGCCCTAACCATAAATCAGTTAAGCGAACCAAAATGATAGAAGGAAGAGTAGAAACCCTGACAAAAATGGTGCGTGATTAACAAGCTAAACTTGTTTTACCAACAGCATCAACAGTACCGTCAGCGTCACCAGCATCATCAGTACAGTCAACATCAGAATCAACAACACCTATAACATCACAAACTCCGTCAGTTCAAGAATCACTGTGGACATCATTACGAATCAATAACGCGTATATTGTATCAAGGAGTTATGAAGAGTTAACTCATTCCCTCTGAAGAAATTATATGTATATTTTATATATACATATTTTGAAATAAAAATAAATCTTTCCGTACTAAGCTATTGTGTGTGAATCTTAACTACTCGGTTAATTCATCTTACAAATATGCAATAATGTACGTCCTTCACCCGCAACTTAACCATCGTTAACTACAATCTCTGTCTCAATTCAACAAATTTCAATTCATAATAAATCAAGTATATATTTGATTTTACACTTTCATCATCGATGTAACCGAAACTTCTCAGATACCATCACTCGTACTTTGCGAAGTTCACAAGAATTTAACAAAAATCAACATCATGCCTCAACAAATAACGAAGTATTGATTCGTAATTTCAATATTATTGAAGAAATACTTATGTAATCTCTAAAGCCTTCAAGGGATTATTCAATTCTAGTTTCAACCGTAAATCGAATGAGTTTAATTTAGTATTAACTCATTAAAATTTATGTTATATCTGAGGAGAATATATACATATATATTTTCACAAAGACTGTAATAAAATTCTTATGTACAAAATATTAATTGTGAAATTTTTTAACGGGTAGGTAATACCCGAGAGATATATATATATATATATATATATATATATATATATATATATATATATATATATATATTCACAATTAATATGTTACATTCTTCGAATCTGATCAAGCAAATTATCAACTATACTTCCTACTTTCACAATAATACACATTCTTTCATAGAGATCAAAACAACCATACTCATTCAAACCCAATTACAAATTTTGATTTTGAAACCTCAGAATTCAATTCGAGATATAACCGGTATCATCACTTTTAGATTCCTAAATCTTTCAAAGCTATACTTTGACTTCAAAACTGTGTTAGAACATCAAATGTATATTAACGATTACAATCTGTGTTCAAACCCTTCGAAAATATCTGAAGACACTTCAAATAATGAGCAATCGAGATGATGATCCAACCACATATTAACCACAGTCTTGCATCTGAAAAGCTCTCGAAACCAGAGTCATAATTTAACACGTATCCGTGTCAGACCCTTTGGCATTTATTAGCAAAAATAACTTTGCGATTCCTTTTCAAATTAGTCAGTTTTGTCACAGCTTTAGCAAGTCAACTTCGACTTTTCAGTTGAAACAGTCTTATTATAACCTTGATATAGACGTTGCCCTTTCGTCATCGTTACCGGAGAACCTTTTATGTCTCACCACATTAAAAATAAACTTACCAACAACTTCACTGATCTTTGACTTTCCAAAAAGTCATTATATTTATCGAAACCCCATCATTTACTCATCCGCATCTTGTAACAAGAATTGTCATGCCAATTACTGGGAATCAGCAATTAGTATTTTGAAATCTTGCAGCATGTCTCTGCCAACAGTTATAGGTGTATATATAACGTCTATCTCCTAGACTTATATACTTTGAATGTGAAGTTTCTGAAAAACACCCTAAACTGCGAACTAGTTCTCCGAAGTTTGGAAAATGCTGATGAAGCAGCAAAAACTGTAAATGACCTTAACAGTCAAAAGTTTGATAATAAAGGATAGTGTGTTGGAAAAGCTTAGAAAAAGAGAAGGTTTGGAACTGGAAAACGGATTAAGCAATCCATGAAGGAGGCTATGGACAAATCACAAAGACTAAACCTGCCTTCAAAGAATCCAAATGATTCAGTGTCTGCTGAAATTATTATCAAATACCTTACTCCCGACTCTAAACCCTTGTGAATAATATTCTTCATCATCCTCTGATCTTAGATATTCTAAAATATCATCATATCTTTCATTATAAATATCCTCCATATTTCTGAAGATATTTTCTTAATTTTTCTTATTTGAAATCATTTACCTCTTCGCGCTATCTGTATTACATCATAAAAGAAACTATTTTAGTTTCTAAATTCTGAAACATTCAAGTTTAAAATAGAAATATTTTGAAGTAGTGTTGGGAACTGAAGCATGAATTAGTATAATATAATGACACTTGATCAACGTGATTATATTACAGTAAGTCATGCTGAGTTTCTAAATGGAGCGTGATGATTCACAGATCATAACATCATCATGTGCCATGTTATACGACTCTTGTATTCTATTTAACCTCTAAAATATCAAGAAAATATTTCTTGATGATTCGGCCTTTTCCAAGATATTCTAGTAATTTGACAAGTCAAGATCGTGCCATCACAATTTCCTTCCTAGAACATTAACAATGTTCATTTCGAAATTCATATCTGTGAATTCTGGACCATTACAAGCGGTGCTTAATCGCAAGAAGAAGAAACGAAAGGACAAAACTCCGAAATAGAAATTGGGGTATAAATTGCAGCAAATAAAAGAGAGCATTAATTGTGAATGATAATGATTATAGAAGACAGAAGCAGAGACTTTGAAATATAAGGGAACATATAAAGCCCAACGATAAACCATAAATTATAAACCATATATATCGATGCATATAGCAATATAAAGACACGGGAGAACTAGAAACACTATAAACCCAAGAGTATAGTAGAAGTAAATAGATTCTTCCGGCGGTAGATGAAAAAGAAGAATGACCGATATGAAAGTTAGAAGTATATCGAGAATCAGAACTGGATGGAGCATATTGATGAATACTTTAAAATATGAGTTGAGGGGGAAAGAATAGAAGGTGACGAAACATGACTAGGAACTTAGAAATCAACAGATTTAACTCACACAATGGCAGAATAAGTGAATCAAATCCTCTAGTGAATAGGTTAAGTTTTTTTTGATTAATTTAGTCAAATCACAGCTAAATCAAGTGTGATTAGATCAACACCTAGAGCTATTATTCACCACCTGGGTGATTTGGACTGAGAGAGAATCGGAGGAGCTCACTAGATCTGAGTGTGTGTAACAAATGAGAGGCTTAACCTAAAATGAAGAACATAAGACTTTATATACCCCTGCTGTTGACTCACCCATACAATTCATTCATCACACGTACGAGTTGGCTTCATCAGCCGTACGGGTGATCACTCACTCGTGTCTTCTTATTTAGGTCGTAATTGTGACTTAGCTCAGCATCAACCATGCGTATGAGCCTGTCAGCGGTACTAGTGAGGCTTCACTCGTATGTCTGACTAAGTCTAACATAGTCAAACATCTAAATCTCGTTCCTGCAGTTCCTGTAACTACATATAAACACGGATAGTATAATAACGAACAATCATGGTGGCCTGTAAACTGTTGTACCTGCAATGGACGTGGGTAGATGTCTAGGGACTTGCATAAAATGCATCAACAGAAGGTGTGAGTTGTAAGGAAACGAATGAGGTGAATTTATAAGAAAATCTCCGACAGAACAATTAAAATGGACGATCGCATTTAAAGCGGATCCTAATTCCCTTGATTACCGGAGAGTCAAATCTTATTAAGAAGATTTTCTTCAAATCCCTTGAAATCTGGGAATCAATTGAAATGTCCCGTTCTTATTGATTAAAAACGTTCCATATTAATTGATTTCGTTGCGAGGTTTTGACCTCTATATGAGACGTTTTTCAAAGACTGCATTCATTTTTAAACAAACCATAACCTTTATTTCATCAATAAAGGTTTAAAAAGCTTTACGTAGATTATCAAATAATGATAATCTAAAATATCCTGTTTACACACGACCATTACATAATGGTTTACAATACAAATATGTTACAACAAAATAAGTTTCTTGAATGCAGTTTTTACACAATATCATACAAGCATGGACTCCAAATCTTGTCCTTATTTAAGTATGCGACAGCGGAAGCTCTTAATAATCACCTGAGAATAAACATGCTTAAAACGTCAACAAAAATGTTGGTGAGTTATAGGTTTAACCTATATATATCAAATCGTAACAATAGACCACAAGATTTCATATTTCAATACACATCCCATACATAGAGATAAAAATCATTCATATGGTGAACACCTGGTAACCGACAATAACAAGATGCATATATAAGAATATCCCCATCATTCCGGGACACCCTTCGGATATGATATAAATTTCGAAGTACTAAAGCATCCGGTACTTTGGATGGGGTTTGTTAGGCCCAATAGATCTATCTTTAGGATTCGCGTCAATTAGGGTGTCTGTTCCCTAATTCTTAGATTACCAGACTTAATAAAAAGGGGCATATTCGATTTTGATAATTCAACCATAGAATGTAGTTTCACGTACTTGTGTCTATTTTGTAAATCATTTATAAAACCTGCATGTATTCTCATCCCAAAAATATTAGATTTTAAAAGTGGGACTATAACTCACTTTCACAGATTTTTACTTCGTCGGGAAGTAAGACTTGGCCACTGTTGATTCACGAACCTATAACAATATATACATATATATTAAAGTATGTTCAAAATATATTTACAACACTTTTAATATATTTTGATGTTTTAAGTTTATTAAGTCAGCTGTCCTCGTTAGTAACCTATAACTAGTTGTCCACAGTTAGATGTACAGAAATAAATCGATAAATATTATCTTGAATCAATCCACGACCCAGTGTATACGTATCTCAGTATTGATCACAACTCAAACTATATATATTTTGGAATCAACCTCAACCCTGTATAGCTAACTCCAACATTCACATATAGAGTGTCTATGGTTGTTCCGAAATATATATAGATGTGTCGACATGATAGGTCGAAACATTGTATACGTGTCTATGGTATCTCAAGATTACATAATATACAATACAAGTTGATTAAGTTATGGTTGGAATAGATTTGTTACCAATTTTCACGTAGCTAAAAATGAGAAAAATTATCCAATCTTGTTTTACCCATAACTTCTTCATTTTAAATCCGTTTTGAGTGAATCAAATTGCTATGGTTTCATATTGAACTCTATTTTATGAATCTAAACAAAAAAAGTATAGGTTTCTAGTCGGAAAAATAAGTTACAAGTCGTTTTTGTAAAGGTAGTCATTTCAGTCGAAAGAACGACGTCTAGATGACCATTTTAGAAAACATACTTCCACTTTGAGTTTAACCATAATTTTTGGATATAGTTTCATGTTCATAATAAAAATCATTTTCTCAGAATAACAACTTTTAAATCAAAGTTTATCATAGTTTTTAATTAACTAACCCAAAACAGCCCGCGGTGTTACTACGACGGCGTAAATCCGGTTTTACGGTGTTTTTCGTGTTTCCAGGTTTTAAATCATTAAGTTAGCATATCATATAGATATAGAACATGTGTTTAGTTGATTTTAAAAGTCAAGTTAGAAGGATTAACTTTTGTTTGCGAACAAGTTTAGAATTAACTAAACTATGTTCTAGTGATTACAAGTTTAAACCTTCGAATAAGATAGCTTTATATGTATGAATCGAATGATGTTATGAACATCATTACTACCTTAAGTTCCTTGGATGAACCTACTGGAAAAGAGAAAAATGGATCTAGCTTCAATGGATCCTTGGATGGCTCGAAGTTCTTGAAGCAGAATCATGACACGAAAAAAAGTTCAAGTAAGATCATCACTTGAAATAAGATTGTTATAGTTATAGAAATTGAACCAAAGTTTGAATATGATTATTACCTTGTATTAGAATGATAACCTACTGTAAGAAACAAAGATTTCTTGAGGTTGGATGATCACCTTACAAGATTGGAAGTGAGCTAGCAAACTTGAAAGTATTCTTGATTTTATGAAACTAGAACTTTTGGAATTTATGAAGAACACTTAGAACTTGAAGATAGAACTTGAGAGAGTTCAATTAGATGAAGAAAATTGAAGAATGAAAGTGTTTGTAGGTGTTTTTGGTCGTTGGTGTATGGATTAGATATAAAGGATATGTAATTTTGTTTTCATGTAAATAAGTCATGAATGATTACTCATATTTTTGTAATCTTATGAGATATTTCATGCTAGTTGCCAAATGATGGTTCCCACATGTGTTAGGTGACTCACATGGGCTGCTAAGAGCTGATCATTGGAGTGTATATACCAATAGTACATACATCTAAAAGCTGTGTATTGTACGAGTACGAATACGGGTGCATACGAGTAGAATTGTTGATGAAACTGAACGAGAATGTAATTGTAAGCATTTTTGTTAAGTAGAAGTATTTTGATAAGTGTATTGAAGTCTTTCAAAAGTGTATAAATACATATTAAAACACTACATGTATATACATTTTAACTGAGTCGTTAAGTCATCGTTAGTCGTTACATGTAAGTGTTGTTTTGAAACCTTTAGGTTAACGATCTTGTTAAATGTTGTTAACCCAATATATGTCATGTTAACTATATATATAACCATATATATGTCATCATATAGTTTTTTTTTACAAGTTTTAACGTTCGTGAATCACCGGTCAACTTGGGTGGTCAATTGTCTATATGAAACCTATTTCAATTAATCAAGTCTTAACAAGTTTGATTGCTTAACATGTTGGAAACATTTAATCATGTAAACATCAATCTCAATTAATATATATAAACATGGAAAAGTTCGGGTCACTACAGTACCTACCCGTTAAATAAATTTCGTCCCGAAATTTTAAGCTGTTGAAGGTGTTGACGAATCTTCTGGAAATAGATGCGGGTATTTCTTCTTCATCTGATCTTCACGCTCCCAGGTGAACTCGGGTCCTCTACGAGCATTCCATCGAACCTTAACAATTGGTATCTTGTTTTGCTTAAGTCTTTTAACCTCACGATCCATTATTTCGACGGGTTCTTCGATGAATTGGAGTTTTTCGTTGATTTGGATTTCATCTAACGGAATAGTGAGATCTTCTTTAGCAAAACATTTCTTCAAATTCGAGACGTGGAAAGTGTTATGTACAACCGCGAGTTGTTGAGGTAACTCAAGTCGGTAAGCTACTGGTCCGACACGATCAATAATCTTGAATGGTCCAATATACCTTGGATTTAATTTCCCTAGTTTACCAAATCGAACAACGCCTTTCCAAGGTGAAACTTTAAGCATGACCATCTCTCCAATTTCAAATTCTATATCTTTTCTTTTAATGTCAGCGTAGCTCTTTTGTCGACTTTGGGCGGTTTTCAACCGTTGTTGAATTTGGATGATCTTCTCGGTAGTTTCTTGTATAATCTCCGGACCCGTAATCTGTCTATCCCCCACCTCACTCCAACAAATCGGAGACCTGCACTTTCTACCATAAAGTGCTTCAAACGGCGCCATCTCAATGCTTGAATGGTAGCTGTTGTTGTAGGAAAATTCTGCTAACGGTAGATGTCGATCCCAACTGTTTCCGAAATCAATAACACATGCTCGTAGCATGTCTTCAAGCGTTTGTATCGTCCTTTCGCTCTGCCCATCAGTTTGTGGATGATAGGCAGTACTCATGTCTAGACGAGTTCCTAATGCTTGCTGTAATGTCTGCCAGAATCTTGAAATAAATCTGCCATCCCTATCAGAGATAATAGAGATTGGTATTCCATGTCTGGAGACGACTTCCTTCAAATACAGTCGTGCTAACTTCTCCATCTTGTCATCTTCTCTTATTGGTAGGAAGTGTGCTGATTTGGTGAGACGATCAACTATTACCCAAATAGTATCAAAACCACTTGCAGTCCTTGGCAATTTAGTGATGAAATCCATGGTAATGTTTTCCCATTTCCATTCCGGGATTTCGGGTTGTTGAAGTAGACCTGATGGTTTCTGATGCTCAGCTTTGACCTTAGAACACGTCAAACATTCTCCTACGTATTTACCAACATCGGCTTTCATACCCGGCCACCAAAAATGTTTCTTGAGATCCTTGTACATCTTCCCCGTTTCAGGATGTATTGAGTATCTGGTTTTATGAGCTTCTCTAAGTACCATTTCTCTCATATTTCCAAATTTTGGTACCCAAATCCTTTCAGCCCTATACCGGGTTCCGTCTTCCCGAATATTAAGATGCTTCTCCGATCCTTTGGGTATTTCATCCTTTAAATTTCCCTCTTTTAAAACTCCTTGTTGCGCCTCCTTTATTTGAGTAGTAAGGTTATTATGAATCATTATATTCATAGATTTTACTCGAATGGGTTCTCTGTCCTTCCTGCTCAAGGCATCGGCTACCACATTTGCCTTCCCCGGGTGGTAACGAATCTCAAAGTCGTAATCATTCAACAATTCAATCCACCTACGCTGCCTCATATTCAGTTGTTTCTGATTAAATATGTGTTGAAGACTTTTGTGGTCGGTATATATAATACTTTTGACCCCATATAAGTAGTGCCTCCAAGTCTTTAATGCAAAAACAACCGCGCCTAATTCCAAATCATGCGTCGTATAATTTTGCTCGTGAATCTTCAATTGTCTAGACGCATAAGCAATCACCTTCGTTCGTTGCATTAATACACAACCGAGACCTTGCTTTGATGCGTCACAATAAATCACAAAATCATCATTCCCTTCAGGCAATGACAATATAGGTGCCGTAGTTAGCTTTTTCTTCAATAACTGAAACGCTTTCTCTTGTTCATCATTCCATTCAAATTTCTTCCCTTTATGCGTTAATGCAGTCAAGGGTTTTGCTATTCTGGAAAAGTCTTGGATGAACCTTCTGTAGTAACCAGCTAGTCCTAAAAACTGGCGTATGTGTTTCGGAGTTTTCGGGGTTTCCCACTTTTCAACAGTTTCTATCTTTGCCGGATCCACCTTAATACCTTTTTTGTTCACTATGTGACCGAGGAATTGAACTTCTTCCAACCAAAATGCACACTTTGAAAATTTAGCGTACAATTCTTCCTTCCTCAATACTTCTAACACCTTTCTCAAATGTTCACCGTGTTCTTGGTCATTCTTTGAGTAAATAAGTATGTCATCAATGAAAACAATGACAAACTTGTCAAGGTATGGTCCACACACTCGGTTCATAAGGTCCATGAACACAGCTGGTGCATTAGTTAAACCAAACGGCATGACCATAAACTCGTAATGACCGTAACGTGTTCTGAAAGCAGTCTTTGGAATATCATCTTCTTTCACCCGCATTTGATGATACCTGGAACGTAAGTCAATCTTTGAATAAACAGACGAACCTTGTAGTTGATCAAATAAGTCGTCGATTCTCGGTAGTGGGTAGCGGTTCTTGATGTAAAGTTTGTTCAACTCTCGGTAGTCGATACACAACCTGAATGTACCATCTTTCTTCTTGACAAACAAAACAGGAGCTCCCCACGGTGATGTGCTTGGTCGAATGAAACCACGCTCTAAAAGTTCTTGTAATTGGCTTTGCAGTTCTTTCATCTCGCTGGGTGCGAGTCTGTAAGGAGCACGAGCTATTGGTGCAGCTCCTGGTACAAGATCTATTTGAAATTCAACGGATCGATGTGGGGGTAATCCCGGTAATTCTTTCGGAAATATATCGGGAAATTCTTTTGCAATGGGAACATCATTGATGCTCTTTTCTTCAGTTTGTACTTTCTCGACGTGTGCTAGAACAGCATAGCAACCTTTTCTTATTAGTTTTTGTGCCTTCAAATTACTAATAAGATGTAGCTTCGTGTTGCCCTTTTCTCCGTACACCATTAAGGGTTTTCCTTTTTCTCGTATAATGCGAATTGCATTTTTGTAACAAACGATCTCCGCTTTCACTTCTTTCAACCAGTCCATACCGATTATCACATCAAAACTCCCTAACTCTACTGGTATCAAATCAATCTTAAATGTTTCGCTAACCAGTTTAATTTCTCGATTCCGACATATATTATCTGCTGAAATTAATTTACCATTTGCTAATTCGAGTAAAAATTTACTATCCAAAGGCGTCAATGGACAACTTAATTTAGCACAAAAATCTCTACTCATATAGCTTCTATCCGCACCCGAATCAAATAAAACGTAAGCAGATTTATTGTCAATAAGAAACGTACCCGTAACAAGCTCCGGGTCTTCCTGTGCCTCTACCGCATTAATATTGAAAACTCTTCCACGGCCTTGTCCATTCGTGTTCTCTTGTTCAGGCAATTTCTAATAATGTGGCCTGGTTTTCCACATTTATAACAAACTACATTGGCATAACTTGCTCCGACACTACTTGCTCCGCCATTACTCGTTCCGACACCATTTGTTCCTTTCGTTCTATTAACCCCTGGTCCGTAGACCTCACACTTCGCCGCGCTATGACCATTTCTTTTACACTTGTTGCAAAATTTGGTGCAGAACCCCGAGTGATTCTTTTCACACCTTTGGCATAGTTGCTTCTGATTGTTGTTGTTGTTGCGGTTATTATTGTTGTTGGGATGATTGTTGTAGTTGCTGTTGTTGTTGTTGTTGTTGTTGGGCCGTTTGTTGTAGTTGCGATTGATGTTGCGATTGTTGGGATAATTGTTGCGATTATTGTTGTAATTGCTGTTGTTGTTGTATTGGTGATTCTTATCACCGTTTTCCTCCCACTTTCTTTTGACTTGCTTCACATTGGCCTCTTCAGCAGTCTGTTCTTTAATTCTTTCTTCAATCTGGTTCACTAGTTTGTGAGCCATTCTACATGCCTGTTGTATGGAGGCGGGCTCGTGTGAACTTATATCTTCTTGGATTCTTTCCGGTAATCCTTTCACAAACGCGTCGATCTTCTCTTCCTCATCTTCGAATGCTCCCGGACACAATAGGCACAATTCTGTGAATCGTCTTTCGTACGTGGTAATATCAAATCCTTGGGTTCGTAACCCTCTAAGTTCTGTCTTGAGCTTATTGACCTCGGTTCTGGGACGGTACTTCTCGTTCATCAAGTGCTTGAATGCTGACCACGGTAGTGCGTACGCATCATCTTGTCCCACTTGCTCTAGATAGGTATTCCACCATGTTAACGCAGAACCTGTGAAGGTATGCGTAGCGTACTTCACTTTGTCCTCTTCAGTACACTTACTTATGGCAAACACCGATTCAACCTTCTCGGTCCACCGTTTCAATCCGATCGGTCCTTCGGTTCCATCAAATTCCAAAGGTTCGCAGGCAGTGAATTCTTTGTAGGTGCATCCTACACGATTTCCTGTACTGCTAGATCCAAGGTTATTGTTGGTATGTAGCGCAGCCTGTACTGCGGCTATGTTTGAAGCTAGAAAAGTACGGAATTCCTCTTCATTCATATTCACGGTGTGTCGAGTAGTCGGTGCCATTTCCTTCAAAATAATTAAATGGAACAAGTTAATCATACAGAATATTAAGAGTAGTTAATAGTATTTCGTAGCATAATATGAACTCATTTATAAAAGCTTTTTCTTCATATTAGCATTTTATAAGTTTAAATTCGGGTAGTACCTACCCGTTAAGTTCATACTTAGTAGCTAATATACAATTCAACTACTACAATTCTATATGAAAAACTGATTATAATAATATTTCGCGTTCAAACTTTTATACAATATTTTACAAACTTACAATACCGCTTATTTTACATAAAGCATGAAATATAGCACACAATAACTTTGATACAAGATAGTTGTGAAGACAATTCTAGCTAGTACACAAGTCGTTCAGCAAAGGCAATAAAGACACGTAATTCATACGTCCAGAAACAAGTCATGCATTCTGGTTTTACTAGGACTACTTCCCATCCTTGGTCTTGTGCAACATAACCGTTATGGCCGTTGATAAGACAGCGTGTTGTAACGTCATCAAAGGGACGAGGGTTACGTAATGTCCAACAGTCCCGTAATAATCTAAAAACCTCATTTCTTACCCCAATTACCGACTCCGTCACTTGTGGAAACGTTTTGTTTAATAGTTGTAGCCCGATGTTCTTGTTCTCACTTTGGTGAGAAGCGAACATTACTAATCCGTAAGCATAACATGCTTCTTTATGTTGCATGTTAGCCGCTTTTTCTAAATCACGAAGTCCAATATTCGGATATATTGAGTCAAAATAATTTCTTAACCCGTTGCGTAAAATAGCATTTGGGTTCCCCGCAATATATGCGTCAAAGTAAACACATCGTAACTTATGGGTTTCCCAATGTGATATCCCCCATCTTTCAAACGAAAGTCTCTTATAAACCAAGACATTCTTGGAACGTTCTTCGAATGTCTTACAAACTGATCTCGCCTTAAATAGTTGTGCCGAAGAATTCTGGCCGACTCTAGACAAGATTTCATCAATCATGTCTCCGGGTAGGTCTCTTAAAATATTGGGTTGTCTATCCATTTTGTGTTTTTAAACTGTAAAATAGACAAGAGTTAGATTCATAAAAAAATACTTATTAATACAAGCAATTTTTACATATATCATAAAGCATAAGAACACTATATTCCATATATTACACCACACGAATACAACTATCTTATTCTGACTCGCTCGTTTCTTCTTCTTCGGTTTTGGTTCGTTTTGCCAAGTTTCTAGGGATATATGATGTTCCCCTAATACGAGCCGTCGTTGTCCACATTGGTTTAGAAAAACCTGGTGGTTTAGAGGTTCCCGGGTCATTGTTACAACTTAAGGACTTCGGGGGTTGACGATACATATAAAGTTCATCGGGGTTGGAATTAGATTTCTCTATTTTTATGCCCTTTCCCTTATTATTTTCTTTTGCCTTTTTAAATTCAGTTGGGGTAATTTCTATAACATCATCGGAATTCTCGTCGGAATCCGATTCATCGGAGAATTGGTAATCCTCCCAATATTTTGCTTCCTTGGCGGAAACACCATTGACCATAATTAACTTTGGTCGGTTGGTTGAGGATTTTCTTTTACTTAACCGTTTTATTATTTCCCCCACCGGTTCTATTTCTTCATCCGGTTCCGATTCTTCTTCCGGTTCCGATTCTTCTTCCGGTTCCGACTCTTCTTCCGGTTCCTCTTCGGGAACTTGTGAATCAGTCCACAAATCATTCCAATTTACATTTGACTCTTCATTATTATTAGGTGAGTCAATGGGACTTGTTCTAGAGGTAGACATCTATCACATAATATCAAACACGTTAAGAGATTAATATATCACATAATATTCATATGTTAAAAATATATAGTTTCCAACAAAAATGTTAAGCAATCATTTTTAAAGAAAACACGGTCGAAGTCCAGACTCACTAATGCATCCTAACAAACTCGATAAGACACACTAATGCAAATTTTCTGGTTCTCTAAGACCAACGCTCTGATACCAACTGAAATGTCCCGTTCTTATTGATTAAAAACGTTCCATATTAATTGATTTCGTTGCGAGGTTTTGACCTCTATATGAGACGTTTTTCAAAGACTGCATTCATTTTTAAACAAACCATAACCTTTATTTCATCAATAAAGGTTTAAAAAGCTTTACGTAGATTATCAAATAATGATAATCTAAAATATCCTGTTTACACACGACCATTACATAATGGTTTACAATACAAATATGTTACAACAAAATAAGTTTCTTGAATGCAGTTTTTACACAATATCATACAAGCATGGACTCCAAATCTTGTCCTTATTTAAGTATGCGACAGCGGAAGCTCTTAATAATCACCTGAGAATAAACATGCTTAAAACGTCAACAAAAATGTTGGTGAGTTATAGGTTTAACCTATATATATCAAATCGTAACAATAGACCACAAGATTTCATATTTCAATACACATCCCATACATAGAGATAAAAATCATTCATATGGTGAACACCTGGTAACCGACAATAACAAGATGCATATATAAGAATATCCCCATCATTCCGGGACACCCTTCGGATATGATATAAATTTCGAAGTACTAAAGCATCCGGTACTTTGGATGGGGTTTGTTAGGCCCAATAGATCTATCTTTAGGATTCGCGTCAATTAGGGTGTCTGTTCCCTAATTCTTAGATTACCAGACTTAATAAAAAGGGGCATATTCGATTTTGATAATTCAACCATAGAATGTAGTTTCACGTACTTGTGTCTATTTTGTAAATCATTTATAAAACCTGCATGTATTCTCATCCCAAAAATATTAGATTTTAAAAGTGGGACTATAACTCACTTTCACAGATTTTTACTTCGTCGGGAAGTAAGACTTGGCCACTGTTGATTCACGAACCTATAACAATATATACATATATATTAAAGTATGTTCAAAATATATTTACAACACTTTTAATATATTTTGATATTTTAAGTTTATTAAGTCAGCTGTCCTCGTTAGTAACCTATAACTAGTTGTCCACAGTTAGATGTACAGAAATAAATCGATAAATATTATCTTGAATCAATCCACGACCCAGTGTATACGTATCTCAGTATTGATCACAACTCAAACTATATATATTTTGGAATCAACCTCAACCCTGTATAGCTAACTCCAACATTCACATATAGAGTGTCTATGGTTGTTCCGAAATATATATAGATGTGTCGACATGATAGGTCGAAACATTGTATACGTGTCTATGGTATCTCAAGATTACATAATATACAATACAAGTTGATTAAGTTATGGTTGGAATAGATTTTTTACCAATTTTCACGTAGCTAAAAATGAGAAAAATTATCCAATCTTGTTTTACCCATAACTTCTTCATTTTAAATCCGTTTTGAGTGAATCAAATTGATATGGTTTCATATTGAACTCTATTTTATGAATCTAAACAAAAAAAGTATAGGTTTCTAGTCGGAAAAATAAGTTACAAGTCGTTTTTGTAAAGGTAGTCATTTCAGTCGAAAGAACGACGTCTAGATGACCATTTTAGAAAACATACTTCCACTTTGAGTTTAACCATAATTTTTGGATATAGTTTCATGTTCATAATAAAAATCATTTTCTCAGAATAACAACTTTTAAATCAAAGTTTATCATAGTTTTTAATTAACTAACCCAAAACAGCCCGCGGTGTTACTACGACGGCGTAAATCCGGTTTTACGGTGTTTTTCGTGTTTCCAGGTTTTAAATCATTAAGTTAGCATATCATATAGATATAGAACATGTGTTTAGTTGATTTTAAAAGTCAAGTTAGAAGGATTAACTTTTGTTTGCGAACAAGTTTAGAATTAACTAAACTATGTTCTAGTGATTACAAGTTTAAACCTTCGAATAAGATAGCTTTATATGTATGAATCGAATGATGTTATGAACATCATTACTACCTTAAGTTCCTTGGATGAACCTACTGGAAAAGAGAAAAATGGATCTAGCTTCAATGGATCCTTGGATGGCTCGAAGTTCTTGAAGCAGAATCATGACACGAAAACAAGTTCAAGTAAGATCATCACTTGAAATAAGATTGTTATAGTTATAGAAATTGAACCAAAGTTTGAATATGATTATTACCTTGTATTAGAATGATAACCTACTGTAAGAAACAAAGATTTCTTGAGGTTGGATGATCACCTTACAAGATTGGAAGTGAGCTAGCAAACTTGAAAGTATTCTTGATTTTATGAAACTAGAACTTTTGGAATTTATGAAGAACACTTAGAACTTGAAGATAGAACTTGAGAGAGTTCAATTAGATGAAGAAAATTGAAGAATGAAAGTGTTTGTAGGTGTTTTTGGTCGTTGGTGTATGGATTAGATATAAAGGATATGTAATTTTGTTTTCATGTAAATAAGTCATGAATGATTACTCATATTTTTGTAATCTTATGAGATATTTCATGCTAGTTGCCAAATGATGGTTCCCACATGTGTTAG
This sequence comes from Rutidosis leptorrhynchoides, assembly GCF_046630445.1. Taxonomy (NCBI): domain Eukaryota; kingdom Viridiplantae; phylum Streptophyta; class Magnoliopsida; order Asterales; family Asteraceae; genus Rutidosis; species Rutidosis leptorrhynchoides. The sequence goes on from NC_092341.1 coordinate 181,684,703, forward strand.
GTGACTCACATGGGCTGCTAAGAGCTGATCATTGGAGTGTATATACCAATAGTACATACATCTAAAAGCTGTGTATTGTACGAGTACGAATACGGGTGCATACGAGTAGAATTGTTGATGAAACTGAACGAGAATGTAATTGTAAGCATTTTTGTTAAGTAGAAGTATTTTGATAAGTGTATTGAAGTCTTTCAAAAGTGTATAAATACATATTAAAACACTACATGTATATACATTTTAATTGAGTCGTTAAGTCATCGTTAGTCGTTACATGTAAGTGTTGTTTTGAAACCTTTAGGTTAACGATCTTGTTAAATGTTGTTAACCCAATGTTTATAATATCAAAAGAGATTTTAAATTATTATATTATCATGATATTATGATGTACGAATATCTCTTAATATGATATATATACATTAAATGTCGTTACAACGATAAACGTTACATATATGTCTCGTTTCAAAATCATTAAGTTAGTAGTCTTGTTTTTACATATGTAGTTCATTGTTAATATAATTAATGATATGTTTACTTATCATAATATCATGTTAACTATATATATAACCATATATATGTCATCATATAGTTTTTTTTACAAGTTTTAACGTTCGTGAATCACCGGTCAACTTGGGTGGTCAATTGTCTATATGAAACCTATTTCAATTAATCAAGTCTTAACAAGTTTGATTGCTTAACATGTTGGAAACATTTAATCATGTAAACATCAATCTCAATTAATATATATAAACATGGAAAAGTTCGGGTCACTACATCAATCATATCTACGTCAAATGATAAGATGAATCTACACTTACTCATTTCACTCTTCTATGTTAGCTTCATTCGTACTCTTCATATAAATGGATTGTTTATCCAAATTATTCGCTGATAATAAAACTCTAATTTTCAGCCCGTATGCATCATGAAAACATACTTATTATCATTCACGACCTTTCCACTCAAATTTCGGGACGAAATTTCTTTAACGGGTAGGTACTGTGACAACCCGGAAATTTCCAACCAAATTTAAACTTTAATCTTTATATGTTTCCGACACGATAAACAATATTTGTTAAGTGAAATTTCAAGAATTTTAAACTATGTTCATACATTCATTCAACCTCGACCAAGTTCCAACGATTCACGAACCATTAAACGAATATGATCATATATGTATATATGTATATATATTATAACTTGAAACGTAAACAAAATATTAGATTAAATAGTTTATATGATTGTATCTGTTTCAAAATGTTTATCAATGGAATTAGAAGATAAGATCAAATGATTGAATTATCAGATATATTGAATTATGATTACAAGTCTCTGTTGAAAGGCCCACGTTGATTTGAGAAATCTTTCTATTTTAACAATATTCGGAAAATGGTAAAGTGATTTATAAATAAGAACAAATTGTTAATCATTGAGAACTAGATAAAGGATAGTGGAAGATTGAATTTCATAAAGACTCGATTGATCTATTTAGTTTCAAACGTACAAAAACGTTTTCAGTTTAAAAAGAACTTTATTATTAAAACGTATATAACTTTTATAAATATCTAGAACCACTTTTGACAACTCATTACTTAACTAGTATGATAAAGATAACGATATTTATATTTTATTTTATTAAATATATATAATGATTTAAATTAATATTATATATATTTATACGCGTATTATTATGTAGTTTTATACTTTTACTTTACTTAAACTTTACCTTAACTTTATTTTTACTTTACTTTAACTTTAATAATTCACTTTAATAATTCATACTTTAATAATTCACTTTAATAATTCATAATATAATAATTCACTTTAATAATTCATACTTTAATAATTCACTTTAATAATTCATACTTTAATAATTCATACTTTAATAATTCACTTTAATAATTCAAAAATCTATTATAAATAGAATTTAATATGTTTCATTATTTCATAGAAACTTGAAAATATTTTTCTCTAAACTCTCTCAATCGATTTACATATATATATTTACTCCGTATTATTTCAAGATATTATTAGTATACATAAAATATTACGATGGAGTGCTGTCCGAGTGATTTCGAAATTGTTTTTCGAGTGGGATAGGATTAAGGAAATTATGGGTTATAGCTATGGAGGTGATTGAGTATGGTTCATGGGTATGCTCGTGAGATCAATATAGTGTTTATCATTTCCGTTGCGTCTACGTACCTTTCCTGCAATATTGAATCTCAATATTGATACGTGAGTACTCATAATTTAACTTTTACATACTAATAGTGTATCCCTGACTAGTGCTCGAGTATTTAGGATTATGCATGCTTGTACTTTTGATATTGCCCTTAGACAGGTTAGGTTGAATCTTGAATTAGTTACACTAGCGGTTGAGATAAGGTATAAGATATGCATGTCCTTAGAAAGCTAGCGAAAAATTAAGAACTTTTCCTTTAGATATCGAATGGTTTCGATGAACGGATTAGAAGTTATAATCAATTGAATTTTCGATATTTTTATTAAAAATGATTATTATTATCGTCGTTTTTATCGTCGTTCTAGTTTTATCTTATTATTATCATTATTATTATTATTATCTTTATCAATAAAAGGGATTTATCATTAAAAATTGTTATTTTTTTTATTACTATCGTTATTATCGTTAAAGTTATAATTAGTATTATTATTATTATTATCCAATTATTATTATTATTATTATTGGTATTATTATTATTATTATCATTATTAATATATATATATCATTATTTAAAAATAGTTATTGTTATTGTTATTATTATTATTACTATATTATCATTAAGATAATTATTAGTATTATCGTTAATAATGTTATAGTAACTATCATTATTAATATTAGTGTAATTAAAACAAATATTTGTAACACCTAATTATTTTGATTACTATTATTATCATTATTATGAACACGATATAAAAGACGATTAAAAGCTATTAAACGAAACGATTAGGAAATAATGGGCAAGAGTTTCATGATGAAATTAAAATATTATAAGATATTGATTTAGATAAAATTATCGTTCTTATTATTTTTATCATTACTATTATTATTAAAAGTATCGTTAGTATTAAAACTATCATTTTAACAAAAATTATCATTTTAATAGAAATGTCATTGTTACTATAAAATATCATTATTATTATTATTTTAAATAGAATTATTATTTTAAAGATAATATTAAAAATTATCGTAAATATTAAAGTTATCATAATTAGAATTATCGTTTTATCATAATATCATCTTAGTAATTATAAATATTGATATTTTTATAATAATAATTATTATTACAAAATAATACAACTTTTACTTACTATCATTATAGATATTATTTTATCAAATAAATATGTGATACAAACATATTTTACTACGTGTAATAACTTACTTTAATAATACCTATCATATTATCTTTATGATATTAAATGAACCCTATAAATTTTATTACTTAAATATATATAAAAGTATATTTTATTATATAAATTTAATATAAACTTTTATTTATTAATAAATAAATTATATTATTTACTCTAATAAATCTTTTAAAAATATTTAAAAATATAAAACGACGATATTTAAACTATATATTAATCATGTATAGAATTTTGGAAATCATTTTGAGTCAAATTAACTTTTGTTGATCTTTGCATATTAGTCTCGAGCATTAGGATGGTGGTACACTATGACTTGACCTAATTTGTTAGACAAATATTGACCAGCACATATATATACATAATTAATTTAGGTTCGTGAATCCGAGGCCAACCTTGCACTTGTTCAATGACGTTATATGTATTTTTACTACGAAATACAGTATGGTGAGTTTCATTTGCTTTTTTACCCTTTATATTTTTGGGCTGAGAATACATGCGCAATTTTTTAAATGATTTACAAAATAGACACAATTACGTGAAACTACATTCTATGGTTGAATTATCGAAATCGAATATGCCCCTTTTTATTAAGTCTGGTAATCTAAGAATTAGGGAACAGACACCCTAATTGACGCGAATCCTAAAGATAGATCTATTGGGCCTAACAAACCCCATCCAAAGTACCGGATGCTTTAGTACTTCGAAATTTATATCATGTCTGAAGGAGGATCCCGGAATGATGGGGATATTCTTATATGCATATTGTTAATGTCGGTTACCAGGTGTTCAATCCATATGAATGATTATTTTTGTCTCTATGCATGGGACGTATATTTATGAGAACTGGAAATGAAATTCTTGTGGTCTATTAAAATGATGGAAATGAATGATTATGATAAACTAATGAACTCACCAACCTTTTGGTTGACACTTTAAAGCATGTTTATTCTCAGGTATAAAAGAAATCTTCCGCTGTGCATTTGCTTGTTTTAAAGATATTACTTGGAGTATTTCATGGCATATTTCGAAGAACGTTGCATTCGAGTCATTGAGTTCATCAAAGATTACTCTTAAGTTAATTTATAATTGGATAGTGGATATTATGAAATGGTATGCATGCCTGTCAATTTTCGATGTAAAGAAAGTTTGTGTTTTAAAAACGAATGCAATGTTTGTAATATGTATCATATAGAGGTCAAATACCTCACGATGTAATCAACTATTGTGAATCGTTTATAATGTATATGAACGGGTCCTTTCATGCAGTCTTTGAAAAACGTCTCATATAGAGGTCAAAACCTCGCAACGAAATCAATTAATATGGAACGTTTTTAATCAATAAGAACGGGACATTTCAGTTGGTATCAGAGCGTTGGTCTTAGAGAACCAGAATTTTGCATTAGTGTGTCTTATCGAGTTTGTTAGGATGCATTAGTGAGTCTGGACTTCGACCGTGTTTACTTGAAAAATGATCGCTTAACAAATTTTGTTGGAAACTATATATTTTTAACATGTGAATATTATGTGATATATTAATCTCTTAACGCGTTTGATATTATGTGATAGATGTCTACCTCTAGAACAAGTCCCATTGACTCACCTAATAATAATGAAGAGTCAAATGTAAATTGGAATGATTCGTGGACTGATTCACAAGTTCCCGAAGAGGAACCGGAAGAAGAGTCGGAACCGGAAGAAGAATCGGAACCGGAAGAAGAATCGGAACCGGATGAAGAAATAGAACCGGTGGGGGAAATAATAAAACGGTTAAGTAAAAGAAAATCCTCAACCAACCGACCAAGGTTAATTATGGTCAATGGTGTTTCCGCCAAGGAAGCAAAATATTGGGAGGATTACCAATTCTCCGATGAATCGGATTCCGACGAGAATTCCGATGATGTTATAGAAATTACCCCAACTGAATTTAAAAAGGCAAAAGAAAATAATAAGGGAAAGGGCATAAAAATAGAGAAATCTAATTCCAACCCCGATGAACTTTATATGTATCGTCAACCCCCGAAGTCCTTAAGTTGTAACAATGACCCGGGAACCTCTAAACCACCAGGTTTTTCTAAACCAATGTGGACAACGACGGCTCGTATTTGGGGAACATCATATATCCCTAGAAACTTGGCAAAACGATCCAAAACCGAAGAAGAAGAAACAAGCGAGTCGGAATAAGATAGTTGTATTCGTGTGGTGTAATATATGTAATATAGTGTGCTTATGTTTTATGATATATGTAAAAATTGCTTGTATTAATAAGTATTTTTTTTATGAATCTAACTCTTGTCTATTTTACAGTATAAAAACACAAAATGGATAGACAACCCAATATTTTAAGAGACCTACCCGGAGACATGATTGATGAAATCTTGTCTAGAGTCGGTCAGAATTCTTCGGCAAAACTATTTAAGGCGAGATCAGTTTGTAAGACATTCGAAGAACGTTCCAAGAATGCCTTGGTTTATAAAAGGCTTTCGTTCGAAAGATGGGGGATATCACATTGGGAAATCCATAAGTTACGATGTGTTTACTTTGACGCATATATTGCGGGGAACCCAAATGCTATTTTACGCAACGGGTTAAGAAATTATTTTGACTCAGTATATCCGAATATAGGACTTCGTGATTTAGAAAAAGCGGCTAACATGCAACATAAAGAAGCATGTTATGCTTACGGATTAGTAATGTTCGCTTCTCACCAAAGTGAGAACAAGAACATCGGGCTACAACTATTAAACAAAACGTTCCCACAAGTGACGGAGTCGGTAATTGGGGTAAGAAATGAGGTTTTTAGATTGTTACGGGACTGTTGGACATTACGTAACCCTCGTCCCTTTGACGACGTTACAACACGCTGTTTTATCAACGGCCATAATGGTTATGTTCCACAAGACCAAGGATGGGAAGTAATCCTAGTAAAACCAGAATGTATGACTTGTTTCTGGACGTATGAATTATGTGTCTTTATTGCCTTTGCTGAACAACTTGTGTACTAGCTAGAATTATCTTCACAACCATCTTGTATCAAATTTATTGTGTGCTATATTTCATGCTATATGTAAAATAAGCGGTATTGTAAGTTTGTAAAATATTGTGTAAAAGTTTGAACGCGAAATATTATTATAATCAGTTTTTCATATAGAATTGTAGTAGTTGAATTGTATATTAGCTACTAAGTATGAACTTAACGGGTAGGTACTACCCGAATTTAAACTTATAAAACGCTAATATGAAGAAAAAGCTTTTATAAATGAGTTCATATTATGCTACGAAATACTATTAACTACTCTTAATATTCTGTATGATTAACTTGTTCCATTTGACTATTTTGAAGGAAATGGCACCGACTACTCGACACACCGTGAATATGAATGAAGAGGAATTCCGTACTTTTCTAGCTTCAAACATAGCCGCAGTACAGGCTGCGCTACATACCAACAATAACCTTGGATCTGGCAGTACAGGAAATCGTGTAGGATGCACCTACAAAGAATTCACTGCCTGCAAACCTTTGGAATTTGATGGAACCGAAGGACCGATCGGATTGAAACGGTGGACCGAGAAGGTCGAATCGGTGTTTGCCATAAGTAAGTGTACTGAAGAGGACAAAGTGAAGTACGCTACGCATACCTTCACAGGTTCTGCGTTAACATGGTGGAATACCTATCTAGAGCAAGTGGGACAAGATGATGCTTACGCACTACCGTGGTCAGCATTCAAGCACTTGATGAACGAGAAGTACCGTCCCAGAACCGAGGTCAATAAGCTCAAGACAGAACTTAGAGGGTTACGAACCCAAGGATTTGATATTACCACGTACAAAAGATGATTTACAGAATTGTGCCTATTGTGTCCGGGAGCATTCGAAGATGAGGAAGAGAAGATCGACGCGTTTGTGAAAGGATTACCGGAAAGAATCCAAGAAGATATAAGTTCACACGAGCCCGCCTCCATACAACAGGCATGTAGAATGGCTCACAAACTAGTGAACCAGATTGAAGAAAGAATTAAAGAACAGACTGCTGAAGAGGCCAATGTGAAGCAAGTCAAAAGAAAGTGGGAGGAAAACGGTGATAAGAATCACCAATACAACAACAACAGCAATTACAACAATAATCGCAACAATTATCCCAACAATCGCAACATCAATCGCAACTACAACAAACGGCCCAACAACAACAACAACAGCAACTACAACAATCATCCCAACAACAATAATAACCGCAACAACAACAACAACAATCAGAAGCAGCTATGCCAAAGGTGTGAAAAGTATCACTCGGGGTTCTGCACCAAATTTTGCAACAAGTGTAAAAGAAATGGTCATAGCGCGGCGAAGTGTGAGGTCTACGAACCAGGGGTTAATAGAACGAAAGGAACAAATGGTGTCGGAACGAGTAATGGCGGAGCAAGTAGTGTCGGAGCAAGTTATGCCAATGTAGTTTGTTATAAATGTGGAAAACCGGGCCACATTATTAGAAATTGACCGAACCAGGAGAACACGAATGGACAAGGCCGCGGAAGAGTTTTCAATATTAATGCGGCAGAGGCACAGGAAGACCCGGAGCTTGTTACGGGTACGTTTCTTATTGACAATAAATCTGCTTACATTTTATTTGATTCGGGTGCGGATAGAAGCTATATGAGTAGAGATTTTTGTGCTAAATTAAGTTGTCCATTGACGCCTTTGGATAGTAAATTTTTACTCGAATTAGCAAATGGTAAATTAATTTCAGCAGATAATATATGTCGGAATCGAGAAATTAAACTGGTTAGCGAAACATTTAAGATTGATTTGATACCAGTAGAGTTAGGGAGTTTTGATGTGATAATCGGTATGGACTGGTTGAAAGAAGTGAAAGCAGAGATAGTTTGTTACAAAAATGCAATTCGCATTATACGAGAAAAAGGAAAACCCTTAATGGTGTACAGAGAAAAGGGCAACACGAAGCTACATCTTATTAGTAATTTGAAGGCACAAAAACTAATAAGAAAAGGTTGCTATGCTGTTCTAGCACACGTCGAGAAAGTACAAACTGAAGAAAAGAGCATCAATGATGTTCCCATTGCAAAAGAATTTCCCGATGTGTTTCCGAAAGAATTACCTGGATTACCCCCACATCGATCCGTTGAATTTCAAATAGATCTTGTACCAGGAGCTGCACCAATAGCTCGTGCTCCTTACAGACTCGCACCCAGCGAGATGAAAGAACTGCAAAGCCAATTACAAGAACTTTTAGAGCGTGGTTTCATTCGACCAAGCACATCACCGTGGGGAGCTCCTGTTTTGTTTGTCAAGAAGAAAGATGGTACATTCAGGTTGTGTATCGACTACCGAGAGTTGAACAAACTTACCATCAAGAACCGCTACCCACTACCGAGAATCGACGACTTATTTGATCAACTACAAGGCTCGTCTGTTTATTCAAAGATTGACTTACGTTCCGGGTATCATCAAATGCGGGTGAAAGAAGATGATATTCCAAAGACTGCTTTCAGAACACGTTACGGTCATTACGAGTTTATGGTCATGCCGTTTGGTTTAACTAATGCACCAGCTGTGTTCATGGACCTTATGAACCGAGTGTGTGGACCATACCTTGACAAGTTTGTCATTGTTTTCATTGATGACATACTTATTTACTCAAAGAATGACCAAGAACAAGGTGAACATTTGAGAAAGGTGTTAGAAGTATTGAGGAAGGAAGAATTGTACGCTAAGTTTTCAAAGTGTGCATTTTGGTTGGAAGAAGTTCAATTCCTCGGTCACATAGTGAACAAAGAAGGTATTAAGGTGGATCCGGCAAAGATAGAAACTGTTGAAAAGTGGGAAACCCCGAAAACTCCGAAACACATACGCCAATTTTTAGGACTAGCTGGTTACTACAGAAGGTTCATCCAAGACTTTTCCAGAATAGCAAAACCCTTGACTGTATTAACGCATAAAGGGAAGAAATTTGAATGGAATGATGAACAAGAGAAAGCGTTTCAGTTATTAAAGAAAAAGCTAACTACGGCACCTATATTGTCATTGCCTGAAGGGAATGATGATTTTGTGATTTATTGTGACGCATCAAAGCAAGGTCTCGGTTGTGTATTAATGCAACGAACGAAGGTGATTGCTTATGCGTCTAGACAATTGAAGATTCACGAACAAAATTATACGACGCATGATTTGGAATTAGGCGCGGTTGTTTTTGCATTAAAGACTTGGAGGCACTACTTATATGGGGTCAAAAGTATTATATATACCGACCACAAAAGTCTTCAACACATATTTAATCAGAAACAACTGAATATGAGGCAGCTTAGGTGGATTGAATTATTGAATGATTACGACTTTGAGATTCGTTACCACCCGGGGAAGGCAAATGTGGTAGCCGATGCCTTGAGCAGGAAGGACAGAGAACCCATTCGAGTAAAATCTATGAATATAATGATTCATAATAACCTTACTACTCAAATAAAGGAGGCGCAACAAGGAGTTTTAAAAAAGGGAAATTTAAAGGATGAAATACCCAAAGGATCGGAGAAGCATCTTAATATTCGGGAAGACGGAACCCGGTATAGGGCTGAAAGGATTTGGGTACCAAAATTTGGAGATATGAGAGAAATGGTACTTAGAGAAGCTCATAAAACCAGATACTCAATACATCCTGGAACGGGGAAGATGTACAAGGATCTCAAGAAACATTTTTGGTGGCCGGGTATGAAAGCCGATCTTGCTAAATATGTAGGAGAATGTTTGACGTGTTCTAAGGTCAAAGCTGAGCATCAGAAACCATCAGGTCTACTTCAACAACCCAAAATCCCAGAATGGAAATGGGAAAACATTACCATCGATTTCATCACTAAATTGCCAAGGACTGCAAGTGGTTTTGATACTATTTGGGTAATAGTTGATCGTCTCACCAAATCAGCACACTTCCTGCCAATAAGAGAAGATGACAAGATGGAGAAGTTAGCACGACTGTATTTGAAGGAAGTCGTCTCCAGACATGGAATACCAATCTCTATTATCTCTGATAGGGATGGCAGATTTATTTCAAGATTCTGGCAGACATTACAGCAAGCTTTAGGAACTCGTCTAGACATGAGTACTGCCTATCATCCACAAACCGATGGGCAGAGCGAAAGGACGATACAAACGCTTGAAGACATGCTACGAGCATGTGTTATTGATTTCGGAAACAGTTGGGATCGACATCTACCGTTAGCAGAATTTTCCTACAACAACAGCTACCATTCAAGCATTGAGATGGCGCCGTTTGAAGCACTTTATGGTAGAAAGTGCAGGTCTCCGATTTGTTGGAGTGAAGTGGGGGATAGACAGATTACGGGTCCGGAGATTATACAAGAAACTACCGAGAAGATCATCCAAATTCAACAACGGTTGAAAACCGCCCAAAGTCGACAAAAGAGCTACGCTGACATTAAAAGAAAAGATATAGAATTTGAAATTGGAGAGATGGTCATGCTTAAAGTTGCACCTTGGAAAGGCGTTGTTCGATTTGGTAAACGAGGGAAATTAAATCCAATGTATATTGGACCATTCAAGATTATTGATCGTGTCGGACCAGTAGCTTACCGACTTGAGTTACCTCAACAACTCGCGGCTGTACATAACACTTTCCACGTCTCGAATTTGAAGAAATGTTTTGCTAAAGAAGATCTCACTCTTCAATTAGATGAAATCCAAATCAACGAAAAACTTCAATTCATCGAAGAACCCGTCGAAATAATGGATCGTGAGGTTAAAAGACTTAAGCAAAACAAGATACCAATTGTTAAGGTTCGATGGAATGCTCGTAGAGGACCCGAGTTCACTTGGGAGCGTGAAGATCAGATGAAGAAGAAATACCCGCATCTATTTCCAGAAGATTCGTCAACACCTTCAACAGCTTAAAATTTAGGGACGAAATTTATTTAACGGGTAGGTACTGTAGTGACCCGAACTTTTCCATGTTTATATATATTAATTGAGATTGATATTTACATGATTAAATGTTTCCAACATGTTAAGCAATCAAACTTGTTAAGACTTGATTAATTGAAATAGGTTTCATATAGACAATTGACCACCCAAGTTGACCGGTGATTCACAAACGTTAAAACTTGTAAAAACTATATGATGACATATATATGGTTATATATATAATTAACATGATATTATGATAAGTAAACATATCATTAAGTATATTAACAATGAACTACATATGTAAAAACAAGACTACTAACTTAATGATTTTGAAACGAGACATATATGTAACGATTATCGTTGTAACGACATTTAATGTATATATATCATATTAAGAGATATTCGTACATCATAATATCATGATAATATAATAATTTAAAATCTCTTTTGATATTATAAACATTGGGTTAACAACATTTAACAAGATCGTTAACCTAAAGGTTTCAAAACAACATTTACATGTAACGACTAACGATGACTTAACGACTCAGTTAAAATGTATATACATGTAGTGTTTTAATATGTATTCATACACTTTTGAAAGACTTCAAGACACTTATCAAAATACTTCTACTTAACAAAAATGCTTACAATTACATCCTCGTTCAGTTTCATCAACAATTCTACTCGTATGCACCCGTATTCGTACTCGTACAATACACAGCTTTTAGATGTATGTACTATTGGTATATACACTCCAATGATCAGCTCTTAGCAGCCCATGTGAGTCACCTATATCTTTTCTTTTAATGTCAGCGTAGCTCTTTTGTCGACTTTGGGCGGTTTTCAACCGTTGTTGAATTTGGATGATCTTCTCGGTAGTTTCTTGTATAATCTCCGGACCCGTAATCTGTCTATCCCCCACTTCACTCCAACAAATCGGAGACCTACACTTTCTACCATAAAGTGCTTTACGGGACTGTTGGACATTACGTAACCCTCGTCCCTTTGACGACGTTACAACACGCTGTCTTATCAACGGCCATAACGGTTATGTTCCACAAGACCAAGGATGGGAAGTAATCCTAGTAAAACCAGAATGCATGACTTGTTTCTGGACGTATGAATTACGTGTCTTTATTGCCTTTGCTGAACAACTTGTGTACTAGCTAGAATTATCTTCACAACTATCTTGTATCAAAGTTATTGTGTGCTATATTTCATGCTTTATGTAAAATAAGCGGTATTGTAAGTTTGTAAAATATTGTATAAAAGTTTGAACGCGAAATATTATTATAATCAGTTTTTCATATAGAATTGTAGTAGTTGAATTGTATATTAGCTACTAAGTATGAACTTAAAGGGTAGGTACTACCCGAATTTAAACTTATAAAACGCTAATATGAAGAAAAAGCTTTTATAAATGAGTTCATATTATGCTACGAAATACTATTAACTACTCTTAATATTCTGTATGATTAACTTGTTCCATTTGACTATTTTGAAGGAAATGGCACCGAATACTCGACACACCGTGAATATGAATGAAGAGGAATTCCGTACTTTTCTAGCTTCAAACATAGCCGCAGTACAGGCTGCGCTACATACCAACAATAACCTTGGATCTAGCAGTACAGGAAATCGTGTAGGATGCACCTACAAAGAATTCACTGCCTGCAAACCTTTGGAATTTGATGGAACCGAAGGACCGATCGGATTGAAACGGTGGACCGAGAAGGTCGAATCGGTGTTTGCCATAAGTAATTGTACTGAAGAGGACAAAGTGAAGTACGCTACGCATACCTTCACAGGTTCTGCGTTAACATGGTGGAATACCTATCTAGAGCAAGTGGGACAAGCCGATGCGTACGCACTACCGTGGTTAGCATTCAAGCACTTGATGAACGAGAAGTACCGTCCCAGAACCGAGGTCAATAAGCTCAAGACAGAACTTAGAGGGTTACGAACCCAAGGATTTGATATTACCACGTACGAAAGACGATTCACAGAATTGTGCCTATTGTGTCCGGGAGCATTCGAAGATGAGGAAGAGAAGATCGACGCGTTTGTGAAAGGATTACCGGAAAGAATCCAAGAAGATATAAGTTCACACGAGCCCGCCTCCATACAACAGGCATGTAGAATGGCTCACAAACTAGTGAACCAGATTGAAGAAAGAATTAAAGAACAGACTGCTGAAGAGGCCAATGTGAAGCAAGTCAAAAGAAAGTGGGAGGAAAACGGTGATAAGAATCACCAATACAACAGAAATTACAACAATAATCGCAACAATTATCCCAACAATCGCAACTACAACAAACGGCCCAACAACAACAACAACAACAACAACAGCAACTACAACAATCATCCCAACAACAATAATAACCGCAACAACAACAACAATCAGAAACAGCTATGCCAAAGGTGTGAAAAGAATCACTCGGGGTTCTGCACCAAATTTTGCAATAAGTGTAAAAGAAATGGTCATAGCGCGGCGAAGTGTGAGGTCTACGGACCAGGGGTTAATAGAACGAAAGGAACAAATGGTGTCAGAACGAGTAATGGCGGAGCAAGTAGTGTCGGAGCAAGTTATGCCAATGTAGTTTGTTATAAATGTGGAAAATCGGGCCACATTATTAGAAATTGCCCGAACCAGGAGAACACGAATGGACAAGGCCGCGGAAGAGTTTTCAATATTAATGCGGCAGAGGCACAGGAAGACCCGGAGCTTGTTACGGGTACGTTTCTTATTGACAATAAATCTGCTTACGTTTTATTTGATTCGGGTGCGGATAGAAGCTATATGAGTAGAGATTTTTGTGCTAAATTAAGTTGTCCATTGACGCCTTTGGATAGTAAATTTTTACTCGAATTAGCAAATGGTAAATTAATTTCAGCAGATAATATATGTCGGAATCGAGAAATTAAACTGGTTAGCGAAACATTTAAGATTGATTTGATACCAGTAGAGTTAGGGAGTTTTGATGTGATAATCTGTATGGACTGGTTGAAAGAAGTGAAAGCAGAGATCGTTTGTTACAAAAATGCAATTCGCATTATACGAGAAAAAGGAAAACCCTTAATGGTGTACGGAGAAAAGGGCAACACGAAGCTACATCTTATTAGTAATTTGAAGGCACAAAAACTAATAAGAAAAGGTTGCTATGCTGTTCTAGCACACGTCGAGAAAGTACAAACTGAAGAAAAGAGCATCAATGATGTTCCCATTGCAAAAGAATTTCTCGATGTATTTCCGAAAGAATTACCGGGATTACCCCCACATCGATCCGTTGAATTTCAAATAGATCTTGTACCAGGAGCTGCACCAATAGCTCGTGCTCCTTACAGACTCGCACCCAGCGAGATGAAAGAACTGCAAAGCCAATTACAAGAACTTTTAGAGCGTGGTTTCATTCGACCAAGCACATCACCGTGGGGAGCTCCTGTTTTGTTTGTCAAGAAGAAAGATGGTACATTCAGGTTGTGTATCGACTACCGAGAGTTGAACAAACTTACCATCAAGAACCGCTACCCACTACCGAGAATCGATGACTTATTTGATCAACTACAAGGCTCGTCTGTTTATTCAAAGATTGACTTACGTTCCGGGTATCATCAAATGCGGGTAAAAGAAGATGATATTCCAAAGACTGCTTTCAGAACACGTTACGGTCATTACGAGTTTATGGTCATGCCGTTTGGTTTAACTAATGCACCAGCTGTGTTCAAGGACCTTATGAACCGAGTGTGTGGACCATACCTTGACAAGTTTGTCATTGTTTTCATTGATGACATACTTATTTACTCAAAGAATGACCAAGAACACGGTGAACATTTGAGAAAGGTGTTAGAAGTATTGAGGAAGGAAGAATTGTATGCTAAGTTTTCAAAGTGTGCATTTTGGTTGGAAGAAGTTCAATTCCTCGGTCACATAGTGAACAAAGAAGGTATTAAGGTGGATCCGGCAAAGATAGAAACTGTTGAAAAGTGGGAAACCCCGAAAACTCCGAAACACATACGCCAGTTTTTAGGACTAGCTGGTTACTACAGAAGGTTCATCCAAGACTTTTCCAGAATAGCAAAACCCTTGACTGCATTTGTGAAGACCCGTCCTAATCCATCCGGACGAAGTCCATATCGATTATAAACGATTCACAACAGTTGATTACATCGCGAGGTACTTGACCTCTATATGATACATTTTACAAACATTGCATTCGTTTTTGAAAAGACAAACTTTCATTACATCGAAAGTTGACAGGCATGCATACCATTTCATAATATATCTAACTATAATTGACTTGATAATAATCTTGATGAACTCGACGACTCGAATGCAACGTCTTTTGAAATATGCCATGAATGACTCCAAGTAATATCTATAAAATGAGCAAATACACAGCGGAAGATTTCTTTCGTACCTGAGAATAAACATGCTTTAAAGTGTCAACCAAAAGGTTGGTGAGTTCATTAGTTTAACTTAAACAATCGTTTCCATCATTTTAATAGACCACAAGATTTCAGATTTCCATTTCTCATAAACATACGTCCCATGCATAGAGACAAAAATATCATTCATATGGATTGAACACCTGGTAACCGACATTAACAATATGCATATATAAGAATATCCCCATCATTCCGGGATCCTCCTTCGGACATGATATAAATTTCGAAGTACTAAAACATCCGGTACTTTGGATGGGGCTTGTTGGGCCCGATAGATCTATCTTTAGGATTCGCGTCAATTAGGGTGTCTGTTCCCTAATTCTTAGATTACCAGACTTAATAAAAAGGGGCATATTCGACTTCGATAATCCAACCATAGAATGTAGTTTCACGTACTTGTGTCAATTTCGTAAAACAGTTATAAAAGTTGCGCATGTATTCTCAGCCCAAAAATATAAAGGGTAAAAAGACAAATGAAACTCACGATACTGTATTTTGTAGTAAAAATACATATGACGTCATTGAACAATGCAGGGTTGGCCTCGGATTCACGAACCTATATCAATTGTGTATATATTAATACGTATAATGTAAGTTACAAAATTTCATTTATTAATATGTATTATTTATATATTATAGTTTTGTAGAATTTATTCTAACCTTTATTTTAAAACGTATACTTATATTATATTTTAAGTTATATTTTATATATATATATCTATTTTATGTATATATATCTATAATGATTTACGTTTATATAAATAGTGACATTAATATATTTATAAACATATATTTGTGGTTAGTATTGTATTTATGAAATTTTATTAGTTTGTTATGTGAATTATTAATACAATCCTAGTATATACCATAAGTATATATATAGTGTACAAAAGATTTATTTGTTAAAATAATAATTTAGATAATAATGATTTACTAATAATAATAATAATTTTATTAATAATGATAATACTAATAGCAAAAAAAATGAAAATGATAACTGTTAATGATACTAATAATAATAACTCTAAAATAATATTAATACTAATACCATACTTATGTTAATAATAAGGGTTCTAATATTTATAAAATGATAAATGATAATCATAATAATACTAGTAAATATTAATGATGATACTGATAAATATGATATTATTAATTGTAAATGTACTGATGATACTATTATTTATAAACCGGTACAAATTCTAATATTGATGATAATAATATATTTTTATTTCCTTCATAATAATAATAATGATAATCATAATCATAATCCTAATGATGATAAAATACTAAAATGATAAGTTTATTACTAATAATAATATTATTAATACCTATCATAATAATAATAGTAATGTCTATAATACTTTCAAATATGATAACAAGTATGATACTAATAATAACAATAACAATAACAATCAAAACAATCACAATAATAATAATAATACTAATAATAATTAATATATAATAACAATAATAAAATTAGAAAAGAAAACTACCTCACATGAAAAGAGTTTCAAAAAAAAAAAAAAGAAACTACCGTCCTCTGGACTCGATCTCGTGACCACATGCTCACACGCAAACACTCTCGACCATCCCACCAATTCTGATTCTCTGTACTAATATCGAATTTAAATTTTATATATAAACTGTTTTTCTTCTATTCCTCTTCTTCTCCACAAGTCTCATGGATTCAACAAAACATCAATAACCAAAAAAAAAAAAAAAAAAAAAAAAATCGGGGTTCCCTTTAAAGCTTCAAAACATTACAGAAAAAAAAATAATTTGGGTTCTAAAATAAAAAATATATATATACTAAAGGCCTACTGCAGCGTCGGTTCTTGGAACAAAACAAAAAAAATTGATTTCGTAATAGATAACATTATAGATAATGTTTATAACACGTAATAGTTTTCTAAACATGTATAAAAACTACTGGAATCGTCAATTTGATCAGAAACATATACACGAACGCGAATTTGTCTCAAGAACAATTGTCGACTTTTTTTAAACTAAACTTTGACTTCAATATTCAATATCGATATAAAGATTTGAGAGTTGAGATTTTGCAGATAGATTCAAAGAAAGATTTCTAACCTTTCTGCATTTTTAGATTTTGAAACTTTATTCGAAATTGAATTAAGAGAAAAAAAAAATTAGAGCGTGCAGAGAAGAAGAAAAAAAAAATATCGCTGTGCTCTTTAATCCCATTGGATTTCCTTTTTATTTGATTTGCAATTATACATAATCATGTTGTAATAATAGAGATCGGTTGATAAAAAATGGAGAAAATGTCAACACAGGTTCACGAGTTGGGAGCAGGAAAGAAACAAAAAAAATAATAATAATAGAGATAAAGGATATAGAGGTCACGCGTATAATATAGATCCCTACTGTTTTTTTTTAATTAATAATAATAATATATAATAACAATACTATTAATATCTAATAATATTAATAAAATTAATAATAATGATAAATATAATATTAATGATAATAATAATTGTAAAAATGATAATAATAATAATAATAATAATAATACCATACTAATTATGATAATATTAATATTTTATCGATAATAATAATATTAGTAATAATAATAATAATCTAATTTATACATTCAATTTCATCTTTATATGATATAAAGTGATATTATGAATACAAATATTGATATTTGACGATACAAATAACATTACTAGAACAACTATATTTGTATTTAAATTTAATTTATTAATATCATCTATTATTATGTAATATTTAATAATTATGTAATATGTATTGTAACATATACTAAATATTATATATTTATGCATTTTAATATAAATATATTATAATATTTATTTACATACTAATTATATTATACTTATGTAAGTATTATATATATTTATTAAAATAGTACATTATTTCATCATAGATATATTATAAATTTCTACATATACATAATATAATAATTATGTATAAAATCATATATATAGTTATATTTATGTATATATGTATACTACCATATATATAAAATCATGTTTTAAATGTTGAGTAGATGATTAATTATGTATATTAAACAATTAACTACAAAGTATAACATTGTACATTTAATATTTTGATAACGTTGGTAAAATATGTTTGAATCATTTATATACAATATACTATATATATTCAAAATGAAAATCTTTAGTTATTAAATGTTATCTTTTATAATAACAAAATTACTTAATAGTTCATTAATACTAATATAATTAGTTTTATATATAATTATTTATATTTACATTCTTAGTTACAATTAAAGGTTCGTAAATCGTCGAAAATAGTTAAAGGTCAAATGTTATCATGAAATAGTTCAAACATAATGAGACTCGGTTTAATAGACTTTGCTTATCGAGTCGAATCATATAAGATTATGTTTAAATTTGGTCGGAAATTCCCGGGTCATCACAGTACCTACCCGTTAAAGAAATTTCGTCCCGAAATTTGAGTGAGGTCGTCATAGCTAACAATAAATATGTTTTCCTGACGAATATGAGTTGATAACTTGAGTTTTATCATCATTGAGTAATATGGATAAAAATAATTCGATTATTCGAAGAGTGCGAATGAAGCTATTCACAAAAGGATGAAATGAGAAACAAAGATTTGTTTTTAACTTTTGACGTAGTCAGGTTTGAATTTAGAAAATAAGGCGCGTCTTAACTTTTGACATTGTCTTGGTTGAATTCCGAAATTTAAGGGATTTAAAGAAAATCTTGAAGATCTATAAAATCTGATTCTTCGGGATTTATGGAAATTAAGATCTCTTTAATTAAATACGGTGATCTGCCCCGATTACTACGTCTGATATTTCCAGTATAAATTAAGCTCTTCCTTTCCATTATTCTCACCATTCTTATACTTTCTTTCTTAGTTCATACATCCAAAAGATTCTGAAAATGATTAATCCAGTTCTGATCCTTGTCCTCATCCTTACTATCGCAACAATCATTCTCCTTTTCCAACTTCCACCAGAGGAATCTGCTTTCTTCTACTTCGCCCTCGGGATTATAATGTTTTTAATTCTCCCGTGTCTTTATGTTGCGATAAACATTGATATACACGGTTTGTAATTTATGTGTTGTTATCGGACTTTATATTCTCCCTTATATTTCAAAGCTCTATGCTTTTGTTTTCTCTTCCCGACTTCAAGTCAAGCGAATAATGGTCCAGAATTTATAGATATAGAGTTTCGAATGATTATAATGTTCTAAGCATGAAGGAACGTGATAGCACGATTTGATTTTCAAATTTATCAACATCACGGAAGATAGAACCATCAAGAATACATTTTCTTGATTTGTTACGGAGTTAAGTAGGATGAAAGAGTTATGTAACATGGCACATGATGACGTTATGATCTGTGAATCATCACGTTTCATTTAGAAACTCAGCATGACTTACTGTAATATAATCACGTTGATCAAGTGTCATTAAATTATACTAACTCATGCATCAGTTCCCATCATTACTACAATAACATTCATATTTTAAGCTTGAAAATTTACAGAATATAGAAACTAACAGTTTCTATATGATGTAATACTGATAGCACGAAAAGATTAATGATTTCAGATAAGAATAGTTATAAAAATATCTCCAGAAATATGGAGGATATTTATAATGAAAGGTACGATAATATCTCAGAATATCTAAGATCAGAGGATGATAGAAACTATTGTCTGCAAGGGTTTAGAGTAAGGAGCAAGTTATTCACTATAGACTTTAGCAGACATTGAATTATTTGGATTCTTTGAAGTCAAACTTATTCTTTGTGATTTATCCACGGCTTTCTTCATAGTTTCGCATAATCTGCTTTTCGGTACTATATTTTCTATTGAATGTTTCCAATATATTGATACACAGGAAGCACGAAGATGTATATAATTTCGAACGAGAATATTTATGAAAATATCCTCAGAAATATCAAAGATATTGATGATGATATTTTGGAATTTCTAAGTTCGACGGTTGATGGAGAAAGATTTTCCGCAAGATTTTAACATGACTTCGGAGCAAGATATTCTCTAAAGATTTCAACGGATCCAGAATTACCTGAATCCTTTGAATATAGGATTTGGTCCTTGTATTTGTCCTTGGTCTCCTTCATGGGTAACTCAATCTGTTTTTCAATACCCAATTTTCTATCGAGCGTTCCTAACACTCCTTTCTTTATCATCAAACTTTTGTCCGTTTAGACCATCTACCATTTTTCTGTTTCCTCTGCATTTAATGCTATGATATCTGAATCATCGGTTATTAATCCGAGGTGGTTTCAGGAGAATTGTGTTTTTAGATGATTAAACGCTGATGGTAATATGATGGAATATGAAAGGTTACCTGGTAATAATAAAAGAGCACGCGTATATATAAACGTTATAATAAGGTTGTTTCGTACGAAAAGTCGAAGTTGACTTGTTGGAGCTGTGACAAAATTGGCTAATTTTGAAAAGGGATCGCAAAGTTGTTTTTGTTAATAAATGCCAAAGGATCTGACGCGGCTACGTGTTGAACTTTTACTCAATTGCCGAGAGTTTCTCAGGTGCATAACTATATGCATAAATCTTTCCTTCCGTAGATGAAGTGCGGTTGATTCATCCTATCGATTGAGGTGTTTTCAAGAATCATGAAAGGTTTGAACGCAGAATGTAATCGTGAAGATACAAATGAGGTTTAAGACGAAATCAAGTGGCAAACTTGAAGAATTGTTTAGTTTCATATGTTATATTCAATATTTTAATTCATTTTAATTGTCCAATGTTATTAGTCCACAGTCGATAGTCCACAGTTGACAGTGCAATCATTCATATATAGTTTAATATATAATATTTGAATTAATTAATACGTATCGTGACCCGTGTACATGTCTCAGACTCGATCACAACTCAAAGTATATATATTATTATAGAATCAACCTCAACCCTGTATAGAGAACTCGATCATTACTGCATATAGAGTGTCTATGGTGATTCCAAATAATATATATAGATGTGTCGATATGATATGTCAAAATCTTGTATACGTGTCCCGATATTTAAAGTGCGTAAAATAAATAACAGAAATTAAATGACGATAAATAAAGTGCGTAAAGTAAATAACAGAAATTAAATGACAATAAATAAAATTGCGAGAATATAAATTGCGATAAATAAATTGCGATAAATAAAATGTAATACGGAATTAACAGTTAGCTAGGAACAGTTAGCTAGGATTTTGTTAGCGTGGTTTCTTAATAAAATTTAATATTGTTAATTAGTCTGTTTCTAATCAATTTTAATTGTGTCCATTATTTCTTCATTATGCCACTTGTTGGATTCTGATAGGTCAAAATTCAAATATGAAATTGAATTTGAATGAAAATAGTTATTCTTTGGTGAATGGATAAGTATCCCGGTGGTTGTAAATAGGATAGTGAATAACTGTTGAATCAGATTCGAAGAATATACAGTGTAACTTATTAATGTGAAATTTAAATATTCCTCGGGTATTACCTACCCGTTAAAATATTTTTATTATTAACAGTTTGTACAAAAGAATTTTTAATTACAATCTTTATGAAAACATATATACATATATATTTTCTTCAAATGTAATCATGAATTTAATGAGTTAACATGATATTAAACTCATTTAGTTTTCAGTTGGAACTAGAATAAATAATCTCTAAAACATTAGAGATTACATAATCACCATGTCGAACGAAGATAACTGATGTAGAATGTCATGTAGAATGATGATTATACTCGAGGTATAGATTGAGATGTTGAGGCATGTGATATTGAAATTTGGGTTGTTAGTGGTACTGTTGGTGCCGGTGATTTGGATGAAGCTGGTACGTTTTGCACCATATTTTCCAAGACTACAACTTATGCGCGAAGTTCGTTAACTTCTTCTATTACACCGGGATGATTGTCGGTTCGGACGAGCGGATGAATGAGGTTTAGAATCTGAGATAGTATATGATCGTGATGAGATACTTTGGAAATGAGAGAGAAAATGGTGTCTCGAACAGGTTCGCCGGTAAACGTTTTAGGTTCATTGTCAAGAGGTGAATTTGGTTAGTGGAAATGATCGCCTTCTTCGCGTTTCCATTGATTAAGTCGACTACGAACCCATCTCTAATTCATTCAGAATAGATGATGGCTAATTGATCGATTCATTCCGGTTACTCTGCTTTCGGAGCTCGAGTGGAAATCCATATCGAAATAGCTGTCGGAATAACTATCGAAATAGCTATCGAAATCTGATGGACTCGAACTGGTTGAGGGATTCATCTCGTACGATCAGATGAAGGATTTTCGATAAGAAATAGATTATAGGATGTAGATTAGTACCCTGCAATACATAATTTACATATGCATATATAATACTAAAATCCCATAAGCTACGGAGGAATCTACGGAAGCTGTCAGGCAAAGGTAACAATAACAGATACGCTAAGATATGAATTTAACTATACACTGTCTATGCAATAAAGGCAGTAAGACGTGTCTTAGACTTTAAGGATGATAAGCAAATAATTTTTCGATACTAAATGATAAGCAAAACTTTTGACATGCAAACACGGTCGAAGTCCAGACTCATTAATGCATTCTAACGACTATCAGTTAGACTCACTAATGCAAGACCTGGTTCGCTAAGACCACCGCTCTGATACCAACTGTGAAGACCCGTCCTAATCCATCCGGACGAAGTCCATATCGATTATAAACGATTCACAACAGTTGATTACATCGCGAGGTACTTGACCTCTATATGATACATTTTACAAACATTGCATTCGTTTTTGAAAAGACAAACTTTCATTGCATCGAAAGTTGACAGGCATGCATACCATTTCATAATATATCCAACTATAATTGACTTGATAATAATCTTGATGAACTCGACGACTCGAATGCAACGTCTTTTGAAATATGCCATGAATGACTCCAAGTAATATCTATAAAATGAGCAAATACACAGCGGAAGATTTCTTTCGTACCTGAGAATAAACATGCTTTAAAGTGTCAACCAAAAGGTTGGTGAGTTCATTAGTTTAACTTAAACAATCGTTTCCATCATTTTAATAGACCACAAGATTTCAGATTTCCATTTCTCATAAACATACGTCCCATGCATAGAGACAAAAATATCATTCATATGGATTGAACACCTGGTAACCGACATTAACAATATGCATATATAAGAATATCCCCATCATTCCGGGATCCTCCTTCGGACATGATATAAATTTCGAAGTACTAAAACATCCGGTACTTTGGATGGGGCTTGTTGGGCCCGATAGATCTATCTTTAGGATTCGCGTCAATTAGGGTGTCTGTTCCCTAATTCTTAGATTACCAGACTTAATAAAAAGGGGCATATTCGACTTCGATAATCCAACCATAGAATGTAGTTTCACGTACTTGTGTCAATTTCGTAAAACAGTTATAAAAGTTGCGCATGTATTCTCAGCCCAAAAATATAAAGGGTAAAAAGACAAATGAAACTCACGATACTGTATTTTGTAGTAAAAATACATATGACGTCATTGAACAATGCAGGGTTGGCCTCGGATTCACGAACCTATATCAATTGTGTATATATTAATACGTATAATGTAAGTTACAAAATTTCATTTATTAATATGTATTATTTATATATTATAGTTTTGTAGAATTTATTCTAACCTTTATTTTAAAACGTATACTTATATTATATTTTAAGTTATATTTTATATATATATATCTATTTTATGTATATATATCTATAATGATTTACGTTTATATAAATAGTGACATTAATATATTTATAAACATATATTTGTGGTTAGTATTGTATTTATGAAATTTTATTAGTTTGTTATGTGAATTATTAATACAATCCTAGTATATACCATAAGTATATATATAGTGTACAAAAGATTTATTTGTTAAAATAATAATTTAGATAATAATGATTTACTAATAATAATAATAATTTTATTAATAATGATAATACTAATAGCAAAAAAAATGAAAATGATAACTGTTAATGATACTAATAATAATAACTCTAAAATAATATTAATACTAATACCATACTTATGTTAATAATAAGGGTTCTAATATTTATAAAATGATAAATGATAATCATAATAATACTAGTAAATATTAATGATGATACTGATAAATATGATATTATTAATTGTAAATGTACTGATGATACTATTATTTATAAACCGGTACAAATTCTAATATTGATGATAATAATATATTTTTATTTCCTTCATAATAATAATAATGATAATCATAATCATAATCCTAATGATGATAAAATACTAAAATGATAAGTTTATTACTAATAATAATATTATTAATACCTATCATAATAATAATAGTAATGTCTATAATACTTTCAAATATGATAACAAGTATGATACTAATAATAACAATAACAATAACAATCAAAACAATCACAATAATAATAATAATACTAATAATAATTAATATATAATAACAATAATAAAATTAGAAAAGAAAACTACCTCACATGAAAAGAGTTTCAAAAAAAAAAAAAAAAGAAACTACCGTCCTCTGGACTCGATCTCGTGACCACATGCTCACACGCAAACACTCTCGACCATCCCACCAATTCTGATTCTCTGTACTAATATCGAATTTAAATTTTATATATAAACTGTTTTTCTTCTATTCCTCTTCTTCTCCACAAGTCTCATGGATTCAACAAAACATCAATAACCAAAAAAAAAAAAAAAAAAAAAAAATCGGGGTTCCCTTTAAAGCTTCAAAACATTACAGAAAAAAAAATAATTTGGGTTCTAAAATAAAAAATATATATATACTAAAGGCCTACTGCAGCGTCGGTTCTTGGAACAAAACAAAAAAAATTGATTTCGTAATAGATAACATTATAGATAATGTTTATAACACGAAATAGTTTTCTAAACATGTATAAAAACTACTGGAATCGTCAATTTGATCAGAAACATATACACGAACGCGAATTTGTCTCAAGAACAATTGTCGACTTTTTTTAAACTAAACTTTGACTTCAATATTCAATATCGATATAAAGATTTGAGAGTTGAGATTTTGCAGATAGATTCAAAGAAAGATTTCTAACCTTTCTGCATTTTTAGATTTTGAAACTTTATTCGAAATTGAATTAAGAGAAAAAAAAAATTGGAGCGTGCAGAGAAGAAGAAAAAAAAAATATCGCTGTGCTCTTTAATCCCATTGGATTTCCTTTTTATTTGATTTGCAATTATACATAATCATGTTGTAATAATAGAGATCGGTTGATAAAAAATGGAGAAAATGTCAACACAGGTTCACGAGTTGGGAGCAGGAAAGAAACAAAAAAAATAATAATAATAGAGATAAAGGATATAGAGGTCACGCGTATAATATAGATCCCTACTGTTTTTTTTTAATTAATAATAATAATATATAATAACAATACTATTAATATCTAATAATATTAATAAAATTAATAATAATGATAAATATAATATTAATGATAATAATAATTGTCAAAATGATAATAATAATAATAATAATAATAATACCATACTAATTATGATAATATTAATATTTTATCGATAATAATAATATTAGTAATAATAATAATAATCTAATTTATACATTCAATTTCATCTTTATATGATATAAAGTGATATTATGAATACAAATATTGATATTTGACGATACAAATAACATTACTAGAACAACTATATTTGTATTTAAATTTAATTTATTAATATCATCTATTATTATGTAATATTTAATAATTATGTAATATGTATTGTAACATATACTGAATATTATATATTTATGCATTTTAATATAAATATATTATAATATTTATTTACATACTAATTATATTATACTTATGTAAGTATTATATATATTTATTAAAATAGTACATTATTTCATCATAGATATATTATAAATTTCTACATATACATAATATAATAATTATGTATAAAATCATATATATAGTTATATTTATGTATATATGTATACTACCATATATATAAAATCATGTTTTAAATGTTGAGTAGATGATTAATTATGTATATTAAACAATTAACTACAAAGTATAACATTGTACATTTAATATTTTGATAACGTTGGTAAAATATGTTTGAATCATTTATATACAATATACTATATATATTCAAAATGAAAATCTTTAGTTATTAAATGTTATCTTTTATAATAACAAAATTACTTAATAGTTCATTAATACTAATATAATTAGTTTTATATATAATTATTTATATTTACATTCTTAGTTACAATTAAAGGTTCGTAAATCGTCGAAAATAGTTAAAGGTCAAATGTTATCATGAAATAGTTCAAACATAATGAGACTCGGTTTAATAGACTTTGCTTATCGAGTCGAATCATATAAGATTATGTTTAAATTTGGTCGGAAATTCCCGGGTCATCACAGCATTAACGCATAAAGGGAAGAAATTTGAATGGAATGATGAACAAGAGAAAGCGTTTCAGTTATTAAAGAAAAACCTAACTACGGCACCTATATTGTCATTGCCTGAAGGGAATGATGATTTGGTGATTTATTGTGACGCATCAAAGCAAGGTCTCGGTTGTGTATTAATGCAACGAACGAAGGTGATTGCTTATGCGTCTAGACAATTGAAGATTCACGAACAAAATTATACGACGCATGATTTGGAATTAGGCGCGGTTGTTTTTGCATTAAAGACTTGGAGGCACTACTTATATGGGGTCAAAAGTATTATATATACCGACCACAAAAGTCTTCAACACATATTTAATCAGAAACAACTGAATATGAGGCAGCGTAGGTGGATTGAATTATTGAATGATTACGACTTTGAGATTCGTTACCACCCGGGGAAGGCAAATGTGGTAGCCGATGCCTTGAGCAGGAAGGATAGAGAACCCATTCGAGTAAAATCTATGAATATAATGATTCATAATAACCTTACTACTCAAATAAAGGAGGCGCAACAAGGAGTTTTAAAAGAGGGAAATTTAAAGGATGAAATACCCAAAGGATCGGAGAAGCATCTTAATATTCGGGAAGACGGAACCCGGTATAGGGCTGAAAGGATTTGGGTACCAAAATTTGGAGATATGAGAGAAATGGTACTTAGAGAAGCTCATAAAACCAGATACTCAATACATCCTGGAACGGGGAAGATGTACAAGGATCTCAAGAAACATTTTTGGTGGCCGGGTATGAAAGCTGATGTTGCTAAATACGTAGGAGAATGTTTGACGTGTTTTAAGGTCAAAGCTGAGCATCAGAAACCATCAGGTCTACTTCAACAACCCGAAATCCCGGAATGGAAATGGGAAAACATTACCAGATTTCATCACTAAATTGCCAAGGACTGCAAGTGGTTTTGATACTATTTGGGTAATAGTTGATCTTCTCACCAAATCAGCACACTTCCTGCCAATAAGAGAAGATGACAAGATGGAGAAGTTAGCACGACTGTATTTGAAGGAAGTCGTCTCCAGACATGGAATACCAATCTCTATTATCTCTGATAGGGATGGCAGATTTATTTCAAGATTCTGGCAGACATTACAGCAAGCATTAGGAACTCGTCTAGACATGAGTACTGCCTATCATCCACAAACTGATGGGCAGAGCGAAAGGAAGATACAAACGCTTGAAGACATGCTACGAGCATGTGTTATTGATTTAGGAAACAGTTGGGACCGACATCTACCGTTAGCAGAATTTTCCTACAACAACAGCTACCATTCAAGCATTGAGATGGCACCGTTTGAAGCACTTTATGGTAGAAAGTGCAGGTCTCCTATTTGTTGGAGTGAAGTGGGGGATAGACAGATTACGGGTCCGGAGATTATACAAGAAACTACCGAGAAGATCATCCAAATTCAACAACGGTTGAAAACTGCCCAAAGTCGACAAAAGAGCTATGCTGACATTAAAAGAAAAGATATAGAATTTGAAATTGGAGAGATGGTCCTGCTTAAAGTTGCACCTTGGAAAGGTGTTGTTCGATTTGGTAAACGAGGGAAATTAAATCCAAGGTATATTGGACCATTCAAGATTATTGATCGTGTCGGACCAGTAGCTTACCGACTTGAGTTACCTCAACAACTTGCGGCTGTACATAACACTTTCCACGTCTCAAATTTGAAGAAATGTTTTGCTAAAGAAGATCTCACTATTCTGTTAGAAGAAATCCAAATCAACGAAAAACTTCAATTCATCGAAGAACCCGTCGAAATAATGGATCGTGAGGTTAAAAGACTTAAGCAAAACAAGATACTAATTGTTAAGGTTCGATGGAATGCTCGTAGAGGACCTGAGTTCACCTGGGAGCGTGAAGATCAGATGAAGAAGAAATACCCGCATCTATTTCCAGAAGATTCGTCAACACCTTCAACAGCTTAAAATTGCGGGACGAAATTTATTTAACGGGTAGGTACTGTAGTGACCCGAACTTTTCCATGTTTATATATATTAATTGAGATTGATATTTACATGATTAAATGTTTCCAACATGTTAAGCAATCAAACTTGTTAAGACTTGATTAATTAAAATAGGTTTCATATAGACAATTGACCACCCAAGTTGACCGGTAATTCACGAACGTTAAAACTTGTAAAAACTATATGATGACATATATATGGTTATATATATAGTTAACATGATATTATTATAAGTAAACATATCATTAAGTATATTAACAATGAACTACATATGTAAAAACAAGACTACTAACTTAATGATTTTGAAACGAGACATATATGTAACGATTATCGTTGTAACGACATTTAATGTATATATATCATATTAAGAGATATTCGTACATCATAATATCATGATAATATAATAATTTAAAATCTCTTTTGATATTATAAACATTGGGTTAACAACATTTAACAAGATCGTTAACCTAAAGGTTTCAAAACAACATTTACATGTAACGACTAACGATGACTTAACGACTCAGTTAAAATGTATATACATGTAGTGTTTTAATATGTATTCATACACTTTTTAAAGACTTCAAGACACTTATCAAAATACTTCTACTTAACAAAAATGCTTACAATTACATCCTCGTTCAGTTTCATCAACAATTCTACTCGTATGCACCCGTATTCGTACTCGTACAATACACAGCTTTTAGATGTATGTACTATTGGTATATACACTCCAATGATCAGCTCTTAGCAGCCCATGTGAGTCACCTAACACATGTGGGAACCATCATTTGGCAACTAGCATGAAATATCTCATAAAATTACAAAAATATGAGTAATCATTCATGACTTATTTACATGAAAACAAAATTACATATCCTTTATATCTAATCCATACACCAACGACCAAAAACACCTACAAACACTTTCATTCTTCAATTTTCTTCATCTAATTGATCTCTCTCAAGTTCTATCTTCAAGTTCTAAGTGTTCTTCATATATTTTACAAGTTCTAGTTACATAAAATCAAGAATACTTTCAAGTTTGCTAGCTCACTTCCAATCTTGTAGGGTGATCATCCAACCTCAAGAAATCTTTGTTTCTTACAGTAGGTTATCATTCTAATACAAGGTAATAATCATATTCAAACTTTGGTTCAATTTCTATAACTATAACAATCTTATTTCAAGTGATGATCTTACTTGAACTTGTTTTCGTGTCATGATTCTGCATCAAGAACTTCGAGCCATCCAAGGATCCGTTGAAGCTAGATCCATTTTTCTCTTTTCCAGTAGGTTTATCCAAGGAACTTAAGGTAGTAATGATGTTCATAACATCATTCGATTCATACATATAAAGCTATCTTATTCGAAGGTTTAAACTTGTAATCACTAGAACATAGTTTAGTTAATTCTAAACTTGTTCGCAAACAAAAGTTAATCCTTCTAACTTGAATTTTAAAATCAACTAAACACATGTTCTATATCTATATGATATGCTAACTTAATGATTTAATGTTGTGACCCGAACTTTTCCATGTTTATATATATTAATTGAGATTGATATTTACATGATTAAATGTTTCCAACATGTTAAGCAATCAAACTTGTTAAGACTTGATTAATTGAAATATGTTTCATATAGACAATTGACCACCCAAGTTGATCGGTGATTCACGAACGTTAAAACTTGTAAAAACTATATGATGACATATATATGGATATATATATATATAGTTAACATGATACTATGATAAGAAAACATATCATAAAGTATATTAACAATGAACTACATATGTAAAAACAAGACTACTAACTTAATGATTTTTAAACGAGACATATATGTAACGATTATCGTTGTAAAGACATTTAATGTATATATATCATATTAAGAGATATTCATACATGATAATATCATGATAATATAATAATTTAAAATCTCATTTGATATTATAAACATTGGGTTAACAACATTTAACAAGATCGTTAACCTAAAGGTTTCAAAACAACACTTACATGTAACGACTAACGATGACTTAACGACTCAGTTAAAATGTATATACATGTAGTGTTTTAATATGTATTTATACACTTTTGAAAGACTTCAATACACTTATCAAAATACTTCTACTTAACAAAAATGCTTACAATTACATCCTCGTTCAGTTTCATCAACAATTCTACTCGTATGCACCCGTATTCGTACTCGTACAATACACAGCTTTTAGATGTATGTACTATTGGTATATACACTCCAATGATCAGCTCTTAGCAGCCCATGTGAGTCACCTAACACATGTGGGAACCATAATTTGGCAACTAGCATGAAATATCTCATAAAATTACAAAAATATGAGTAATCATTCATGACTTATTTACATGAAAACAAAATTACATATCCTTTATATCTAATCCATACACCAACGACCAAAAACACATACAAACACTTTCATTCTTCAATTTTCTTCATCTAATTGATCTCTCTCAAGTTCTATCTTCAAGTTCTAAGTGTTCTTCATAAATTCCAAAAGTTCTAGTTTCATAAAATCAAGAATACTTTCAAGTTTGCTAGCTCACTTCCAATCTTGTAAGGTGATCATCCAACCTCAAGAAATCTTTGTTTCTTACAGTAGGTTATCATTCTAATACAAGGTAATAATCATATTCAAACTTTGGTTCAATTTCTATAACTATAACAATCTTATTTCAAGTGATGATCTTACTTGAACTTGTTTTCGTGTCATGATTCTGCTTCAAGAACTTCGAGCCATCCAAGGATCCATTGAAGCTAGATCCATTTTTCTCTTTTCCACTAGGTTTATCCAAGGAAATTAAGGTAGTAATGATGTTCATAACATCATTCGATTCATACATATAAAGCTATCCTATTCGAAGGTTTAAACTTGTAATCACTAGAACATAGTTTAGTTAATTCTAAACTTGTTCGCAAACAAAAGTTAATCCTTCTAACTTGACTTTTAAAATCAACTAAACACATGTTCTATATCTATATGATATGCTAACTTAATGATTTAAAACCTGGAAACACGAAAAACACCGTAAAACCGAATTTACGCCGTCGTAGTAACACCGCGGGCTGTTTTGGGTTAGTTAATTAAAAACTATGATAAACTTTGATTTAAAAGTTGTTATTCTGAGAAAATGATTTTTATTATGAACATGAAACTATATCCAAAAATTATGGTTAAACTCAAAGTGGAAGTATGTTTTCTAAAATGGTCATCTAGACGTCGTTCTTTCGACTGAAATGACTACCTTTACAAAAACGACTTGTAACTTATTTTTCCGACTATAAACCTATACTTTTTCTGTTTAGATTCATAAAATAGAGTTCAATATGAAACCATAGCAATTTGATTCACTCAAAACGGATTTAAAATGAAGAAGTTATGGGTAAAACAAGATTGGATAATTTTTCTCATTTTAGCTACGTGAAAATTGGTAACAAATCTATTCCAACCATAACTTAATCAACTTGTATTGTATATTATGTAATCTTGAGATACCATAAACACGTATACAATGTTTCGACCTATCATGTCGACACATCTATATATATTTCGGAACAACCATAGACACTCTATATGTGAATGTTGGAGTTAGCTATACAGGGTTGAGGTTGATTCCAAAATATATATAGTTTGAGTTGTGATCAATACTGAGATACGTATACACTGGGTCGTGGATTGATTCAAGATAATATTTATCGATTTATTTCTGTACATCTAACTGTGGACAACTAGTTATAGGTTACTAACGAGGACAGCTGACTTAATAAACTTAAAAAATCAAAATATATTAAAAGTGTTGTAAATATATTTTGAACATACTTTAATATATATGTATATATTGTTATAGGTTCGTGAATCAACAGTGGCCAAGTCTTACTTCCCGATGAAGTAAAAATCTGTGAAAGTGAGTTATAGTCCCACTTTTAAAATCTAATATTTTTGGGATGAGAATACATGCAGGTTTTATAAATGATTTACAAAATAGACACAAGTACGTGAAACTACATTCTATGGTTGAATTATCGAAATCGAATATGCCCCTTTTTATTAAGTCTGGTAATCTAAGAATTAGGGAACAGACACCCTAATTGACGCGAATCCTAAAGATAGATCTATTGGGCCTAACAAACCCCATCCAAAGTACCGGATGCTTTAGTACTTCGAAATTTATATCATATCCGAAGGGTGTCCCGGAATGATGGGGATATTCTTATATATGCATCTTGTTATTGTCGGTTACCAGGTGTTCACCATATGAATGATTTTTATCTCTATGTATGGGATGTGTATTGAAATATGAAATCTTGTGGTCTATTGTTACGATTTGATATATATAGGTTAAACCTATAACTCACCAACATTTTTGTTGACGTTTAAAGCATGTTTATTCTCAGGTGAATATTAAGAGCTTCCACTGTTGCATACTAAAATAAGGACAAGATTTGGAGTCCATGTTTGTATGATATTGTGTAAAAACTGCATTCAAGAAACTGATTTCGATGTAACATATTTGTATTGTAAACCATTATGTAATGGTCGTGTGTAAACAGGATATTTTAGATTATCATTATTTGATAATCTACGTAAAGCTTTTTAAACCTTTATTTATGAAATAAAGGTTATGGTTTGTTTTAAAAATGAATGCAGTCTTTGAAAAACGTCTCATATAGAGGTCAAAACCTCGCAACGAAATCAATTAATATGGAACGTTTTTAACCAATAAGAACGGGACATTTCAGTTGGTATCCGAGCGTTGGTCTTAGAGAACCAGAAAATTTGCATTAGTGTGTCTTATCGAGTTTGTTAGGATGCATTAGTGAGTCTGGACTTCGACCGTGTTTTCTTTAAAAATGATTGCTTAACATTTTTGTTGGAAACTATATATTTTTAACATATGAATATTATGTGATATATTAATCTCTTAACGTGTTTGATATTATGTGATAGATGTCTACCTCTAGAACAAGTCCCATTGACTCACCTAATAATAATGAAGAGTCAAATGTAAATTGGAATGATTTGTGGACTGATTCACAAGTTCCCGAAGAGGAACCGGAAGAAGAGTCGGAACCGGAACAAGAATCGGAACCGGAAGAAGAATCGGAACCGGATGAAGAAATAGAACCGGTGGGGGAAATAATAAAACGGTTAAGTAAAAGAAAATCCTCAACCAACCGACCAAAGTTAATTATGGTCAATGGTGTTTCCGCCAAGGAAGCAAAATATTGGGAGGATTACCAATTCTCCGATGAATCGGATTCCGACGAGAATTCCGATGATGTTATAGAAATTACCCCAACTGAATTTAAAAAGGCAAAAGAAAATAATAAGGGAAAGGGCATAAAAATAGAGAAATCTAATTCCAACCCCGATGAACTTTATATGTATCGTCAACCCCCGAAGTCCTTAAGTTGTAACAATGACCCGGGAACCTCTAAACCACCAGGTTTTTCTAAACCAATGTGGACAACGACGGCTCGTATTAGGGGAACATCATATATCCCTAGAAACTTGGCAAAACGAACCAAAACCGAAGAAGAAGAAACGAGCGAGTCGGAATAAGATAGTTGTATTCGTGTGGTGTAATATATGTAATATAGTGTTCTTATGCTTTATGATATATGTAAAAATTGCTTGTATTAATAAGTATTTTTTTTATGAATCTAACTCTTGTCTATTTTACAGTTTAAAAACACAAAATGGATAGACAACCCAATATTTTAAGAGACCTACCCGGAGACATGATTGATGAAATCTTGTCTAGAGTCGGCCAGAATTCTTCGGCACAACTATTTAAGGCGAGATCAGTTTGTAAGACATTCGAAGAACGTTCCAAGAATGTCTTGGTTTATAAGAGACTTTCGTTTAAAAGATGGGGGATATCACATTGGGAACCCCATAAGTTACGATGTGTTTACTTTGACGCATATATTG
Source organism: Rutidosis leptorrhynchoides (assembly GCF_046630445.1). NCBI lineage: Eukaryota > Viridiplantae > Streptophyta > Magnoliopsida > Asterales > Asteraceae > Rutidosis > Rutidosis leptorrhynchoides. The sequence continues at coordinate 181,719,895 of NC_092341.1, forward strand.
CGGGGAACCCAAATGCTATTTTACGCAACGGGTTAAGAAATTATTTTGACTCAATATATCCGAATATTGGACTTCGTGATTTAGAAAAAGCGGCTAACATGCAACATAAAGAAGCATGTTATGCTTACGGATTAGTAATGTTCGCTTCTCACCAAAGTGAGAACAAGAACATCGGGCTACAACTATTAAACAAAACGTTTCCACAAGTGACGGAGTCGGTAATTGGGGTAAGAAATGAGGTTTTTAGATTATTACGGGACTGTTGGACATTACGTAACCCTCGTCCCTTTGATGACGTTACAACACGCTGTCTTATCAACGGCCATAACGGTTATGTTGCACAAGACCAAGGATGGGAAGTAGTCCTAGTAAAACCAGAATGCATGACTTGTTTCTGGACGTATGAATTACGTGTCTTTATTGCCTTTGCTGAACGACTTGTGTACTAGCTAGAATTGTCTTCACAACTATCTTGTATCAAAGTTATTGTGTGCTATATTTCATGCTTTATGTAAAATAAGCGGTATTGTAAGTTTGTAAAATATTGTATAAAAGTTTGAACGCGAAATATTATTATAATCAGTTTTTCATATAGAATTGTAGTAGTTGAATTGTATATTAGCTACTAAGTATGAACTTAACGGGTAGGTACTACCCGAATTTAAACTTATAAAACGCTAATATGAAGAAAAAGCTTTTATAAATGAGTTCATATTATGCTACGAAATACTATTAACTACTCTTAATATTCTGTATGATTAACTTGTTCCATTTAACTATTTTGAAGGAAATGGCACCGACTACTCGACACACCGTGAATATGAATGAAGAGGAATTCCGTACTTTTCTAGCTTCAAACATAGCCGCAGTACAGGCTGCGCTACATACCAACAATAACCTTGGATCTAGCAGTACAGGAAATCGTGTAGGATGCACCTACAAAGAATTCACTGCCTGCAAACCTTTGGAATTTGATGGAACCGAAGGACCGATCGGATTGAAACGGTGGACCGAGAAGGTTGAATCGGTGTTTGCCATAAGTAAGTGTACTGAAGAGGACAAAGTGAAGTACGCTACGCATACCTTCACAGGTTCTGCGTTAACATGGTGGAATACCTATCTAGAGCAAGTGGGACAAGATGATGCGTACGCACTACCGTGGTCAGCATTCAAGCACTTGATGAACGAGAAGTACCGTCCCAGAACCGAGGTCAATAAGCTCAAGACAGAACTTAGAGGGTTACGAACCCAAGGATTTGATATTACCACGTACGAAAGACGATTCACAGAATTGTGCCTATTGTGTCCGGGAGCATTCGAAGATGAGGAAGAGAAGATCGACGCGTTTGTGAAAGGATTACCGGAAAGAATCCAAGAAGATATAAGTTCACACGAGCCCGCCTCCATACAACAGGCATGTAGAATGGCTCACAAACTAGTGAACCAGATTGAAGAAAGAATTAAAGAACAGACTGCTGAAGAGGCCAATGTGAAGCAAGTCAAAAGAAAGTGGGAGGAAAACGGTGATAAGAATCACCAATACAACAACAACAGCAATTACAACAATAATCGCAACAATTATCCCAACAATCGCAACATCAATCGCAACTACAACAAATGGCCCAACAACAACAACAACAACAACAGCAACTACAACAATCATCCCAACAACAATAATAACTGCAACAACAACAACAATCAGAAGCAGCTATGCCAAAGGTGTGAAAAGAATCACTCGGGGTTCTGCACCAAATTTTGCAACAAGTGTAAAAGAAATGGTCATAGCGCGGCGAAGTGTGAGGTCTACGGACCAGGGGTTAATAGAACGAAAGGAACAAATGGTGTCGGAACGAGTAATGGCGGAGCAAGTAGTGTCGGAGCAAGTTATGCCAATGTAGTTTGTTATAAATGTGGAAAACCAGGCCACATTATTAGAAATTGCCCGAACCAGGAGAACACGAATGGACAAGGCCGTGGAAGAGTTTTCAATATTAATGCGGTAGAGGCACAGGAAGACCCGGAGCTTGTTACGGGTACGTTTCTTATTGACAATAAATCTGCTTACGTTTTATTTGATTCGGGTGCGGATAGAAGCTATATGAGTAGAGATTTTTGTGCTAAATTAAGTTGTCCATTGACGCCTTTGGATAGTAAATTTTTACTCGAATTAGCAAATGGTAAATTAATTTCAGCAGATAATATATGTCGGAATCGAGAAATTAAACTGGTTAGCGAAACATTTAAGATTGATTTGATACCAGTAGAGTTAGGGAGTTTTGATGTGATAATCGGTATGGACTGGTTGAAAGAAGTGAAAGCGGAGATCGTTTGTTACAAAAATGCAATTCGCATTATACGAGAAAAAGGAAAACCCTTAATGGTGTACGGAGAAAAGGGCAACACGAAGCTACATCTTATTAGTAATTTGAAGGCACAAAAACTAATAAGAAAAGGCTGCTATGCTGTTCTAGCACACGTCGAGAAAGTACAAACTGAAGAAAAGAGCATCAATGATGTTCCCATTGCAAAAGAATTTCCCGATGTATTTCCGAAAGAATTAACGGGATTACCCCCACATCGATCCGTTGAATTTCAAATAGATCTTGTACCAGGAGCTGCACCAATAGCTCGTGCTCCTTACAGACTCGCACCCAGCGAGATGAAAGAACTGCAAAGCCAATTACAAGAACTTTTAGAGCGTGGTTTCATTCGACCAAGCACATCACCGTGGGGAGCTCCTGTTTTGTTTGTCAAGAAGAAAGATGGTACATTCAGGTTGTGTATCGACTACCGAGAGTTGAACAAACTTACCATCAAGAACCGCTACCCACTACCGAGAATCGACGACTTATTTGGTTAACTACAAGGCTCGTCTGTTTATTCAAAGATTGACTTACGTTCCGGGTATCATCAAATGCGGGTGAAAGAAGATGATATTCCAAAGACTGCTTTCAGAACACGTTACGGTCATTACGAGTTTATGGTCATGCTGTTTGGTTTAACTAATGCACCAGCTGTGTTCATGGACCTTATGAACCGAGTGTGTGGACCATACCTTGACAAGTTTGTCATTGTTTTCATTGATGACATACTTATTTACTCAAAGAATGACCAAGAACACGGTGAACATTTGAGAAAGGTGTTAGAAGTATTGAGGAAGGAAGAATTGTATGCTAAGTTTTCAAAGTGTGCATTTTGGTTGGAAGAAGTTCAATTCCTCGGTCACATAGTGAACAAAGAAGGTATTAAAGTGGATCCGACAAAGATAGAAACTGTTGAAAAGTGGGAAACCCCGAAAACTCCGAAACACATACGCCAGTTTTTAGGACTAGCTGGTTACTACAGAAGGTTCATCCAAGACTTTTCCAGAATAGCAAAACCCTTGACTGCATTAACGCATAAAGGGAAGAAATTTGAATGGAATGATGAACAAGAGAAAGCGTTTCAGTTATTGAAGAAAAAGCTAACTACGGCACCTATATTGTCATTGCCTGAAGGGAATGATGATTTTGTGATTTATTGTGATGCATCAAAGCAAGGTCTCGGTTGTGTATTAATGCAACGAACGAAGGTGATTGCTTATGCTTCTAGACAATTGAAGATTCACGAACAAAATTATACGACGCATGATTTGGAATTAGGCGCGGTTGTTTTTGCATTAAAGACTTGGAGGCACTACTTATATGGGGTCAAAAGTATTATATATACCGACCACAAAAGTCTTCAACACATATTTAATCAGAAACAACTGAATATGAGGCAGCGTAGGTGGATTGAATTATTGAATGATTACGACTTTGAGATTCGTTACCACCCGGGGAAGGCAAATGTGGTAGCCGATGCCTTGAGCAGGAAGGACAGAGAACCCATTCGAGTAAAATCTATGAATATAATGATTCATAATAACATTACTACTCAAATAAAGGAGGTGCAACAAGGAGTTTTAAAAGAGGGAAATTTAAAGGATGAAATACCCAAAGGATCGGAGAAGTATCTTAATATTCGGGAAGACGGAACCCGGTATAGGGCTGAAAGGATTTGGGTACCGAAATTTGGAGATATGAGAGAAATGGTACTTAGAGAAGCTCATAAAACCAGATACTCAATACATCCTGGAACGGGGAAGATGTACAAGGATCTCAAGAAACATTTTTGGTGGCCGGGTATGAAAGCCGATGTTGCTAAATACGTAGGAGAATGTTTGACGTGTTCTAAGGTCAAAGCTGAGCATCAGAAACCATCAGGTCTACTTCAACAACCCGAAATCCCGGAATGGAAATGGGAAAACATTACCATGGATTTCATCACTAAATTGCCAAGGACTGCAAGTGGTTTTGATACTATTTGGGTAATAGTTGATCGTCTCACCAAATCAGCACACTTCCTACCAATAAGAGAAGATGACAAGATGGAGAAGTTAGCACGACTGTATTTGAAGGAAGTCGTCTCCAGACATGGAATACCAATCTCTATTATCTCTGATAGGGATGGCAGATTTATTTCAAGATTCTGGCAGACATTACAGCAAGCATTAGGAACTCGTCTAGACATGAGTACTGCCTATCATCCACAAACTGATGGGCAGAGCGAAAGGACGATACAAACGCTTGAAGACATGCTACGAGCATGTGTTATTGATTTCGGAAACAGTTGGGATCGACATCTACCGTTAGCAGAATTTTCCTACAACAACAGCTACCATTCAAGCATTGAGATGGTGCCGTTTGAAGCACTTTATGGTAGAAAGTGCAGGTCTCCGATTTGTTGGAGTGAAGTGGGGGATAGACAGATTACGGGTCCGGAGATTATACAAGAAACTACCGAGAAGATCATCCAAATTCAACAACGGTTGAAAACCGCCCAAAGTCGACAAAAGAGCTACGCTGACATTAAAAGAAAAGATATAGAATTTGAAATTGGAGAGATGGTCATGCTTAAAGTTGCACCTTGGAAAGGCGTTGTTCGATTTGGTAAACGAGGGAAATTAAATCCAAGGTATATTGGACCATTCAAGATTATTGATCGTGTCGGACCAGTAGCTTACCGACTAGAGTTACCTCAACAACTCGCGGCTGTACATAACACTTTCCACGTCTCGAATTTAAAGAAATGTTTTGCTAAAGAAGATCTCACTATTCCGTTAGATGAAATCCAAATCAACGAAAAACTTCAATTCATCGAAGAACCCGTCGAAATAATGGATCGTGAGGTTAAAAGACTTAAGCAAAACAAGATACCAATTGTTAAGGTTCGATGGAATGCTCGTAGAGGACCCGAGTTCACCTGGGAGCGTGAAGATCAGATGAAGAAGAAATACCCGCATCTATTTCCAGAAGATTCGTCAACACCTTCAACAGCTTAAAATTTCGGGACGAAATTTATTTAACGAGTAGGTACTGTAGTGACCCGAACTTTTCCATGTTTATATATATTAATTGAGATTGATATTTACATGATTAAATGTTTCCAACATGTTAAGCAATCAAACTTGTTAAGACTTGATTAATTGAAATATGTTTCATATAGACAATTGACCACCCAAGTTGATCGGTGATTCACGAACGTTAAAACTTGTAAAAACTATATGATGACATATATATGGATATATATATAGTTAACATGTTTTTATTATAAGTATGTATCTCATTAGGTATTTTAACAATGAGTTATATACATAAAAATGAGACTATTAATTTAAGAAACTCGAAAACGATATATATAACGATTATCGTTATAACAATGTCTTACTAGGTACATATGAATCATATTAAGATATTGATACACTTGGTTAATTATGTTAAATGATAAGTAAATATATTATTAAGTGTATTAACAATGAAATACATATGTAAAAATAAGACTACTAACTTAATGATTTCGAAACGAGACATATATGTAACGATTATCGTTGTAACGACATTTAACTGTATATACATCATACTAAGATATATTATATATCATAATATCATGATAATATAATAATTTAACATCTCATTTGTTATAATAAACAATGGGTTAACAACATTCAACAAGATCGTTAACCTAAAGGTTTCAAAACAACATTTACATGTAACGACTAACGATGACTTAACGACTCAATTAAAATGTATATACATGTAGTGTTTTAATATGTATTCATACACTTTTGAAAGACTTCAAGACACTTATCAAAATACTTCTACTTAACAAAAATGCTTACAATTACATCCTCGTTCAGTTTCATCAACAATTCTACTCGTATGCACCCGTATTCGTACTCGTACAATACACAGCTTTTAGATGTATGTACTATTGGTATATACACTCCAATGATCAGCTCTTAGCAGCCCATGTGAGTCACCTAACACATGTGGGAACCATCATTTGGCAACTAGCATGAAATATCTCATAAAATTACAAAAATATGAGTAATCATTCATGACTTATTTACATGAAAACAAAATTACATATCCTTTATATCTAATCCATACACCAACGACCAAAAACACCTACAAACACTTTCATTCTTCAATTTTCTTCATCTAATTGATCTCTCTCAAGTTCTATCTTCAAGTTCTAAGTGTTCTTCATATATTCTACAAGTTCTAGTTACATAAAATCAAGAATACTTTCAAGTTTGCTAGCTCACTTCCAATCTTGTAAGGTGATCATCCAACCTCAAGAAATCTTTGTTTCTTACAGTAGGTTATCATTCTAATACAAGGTAATAATCATATTCAAACTTTGGTTCAATTTCTATAACTATAACAATCTTATTTCAAGTGATGATCTTACTTGAACTTGTTTTCGTGTCATGATTCTGCTTCAAGAACTTCGAGCCATCCAAGGATCCGTTGAAGCTAGATCCATTTTTCACTTTTCCAGTAGGTTTATCCAAGGAACTAAAGGTAGTAATGATGTTCATAACATCATTCGATTCATACATATAAAGCTATCTTATTCGAAGGTTTAAACTTGTAATCACTAGAACATAGTTTAGTTAATTCTAAACTTGTTCGCAAACAAAAGTTAATCCTTCTAACTTGAATTTTAAAATCAACTAAATACATGTTCTATATCTATATGATATGCTAACTTAATGATTTAAAACCTGGAAACATGAAAAATACCGTAAAACCGGATTTACGCCGTCGTAGTAACACCGCGGGCTGTTTTGGGTTAGTTAATTAAAAACTATGATAAACTTTGATTTACAAGTTGTTATTCTGAGAAAATGATTTTTATTATGAACATGAAACTATATCCAAAAATTATGGTTAAACTCAAAGTGGAAGTATGTTTTCTAAAATGGTCATCTAGACGTCGTTCTTTCGACTGAAATGACTACCTTTACAAAAACGACTTGTAACTTATTTTTCCGACTATAAACCTATACTTTTTCTGTTTAGATTCATAAAATAGAGTTCAATATAAAACCATAGCAATTTGATTCACTCAAAAAGGATTTAAAATGAAGAAGTTATGGGTAAAACAAGATTGGATAATTTTTCTCATTTTAGCTACGTGAAAATTGGTAACAAATCTATTCCAACTATAACTTAATCAACTTGTATTGTATATTATGTAATCTTGAGATACCATAGACACGTATACAATGTTTCGACCTATCATGTCGACACATCTATATATATTTCGGAACAACCATAGACACTCTATATGTGAATGTTGGAGTTAGCTATACAGGGTTGAGGTTGATTCCAAAATATATATAGTTTGAGTTGTGATCAACACTGAGATACGTATACACTGGGTCGTGGATTGATTCAAGATAATATTTATCGATTTATTTCTGTACATCTAACTGTGGACAACTAGTTGTAGGTTACTAACGAGGACAGCTGACTTAATAAACTTAAAACATCAAAATATATTAAAAGTGTTGTAAATATATTTTGAACATACTTTGATATATATGTATATATTGTTATAGGTTCGTGAATCAACCAGTGGCCAAGTCTTACTTCCCGACGAAGTAAAAATCTGTGAAAGTGAGTTATAGTCCCACTTTTAAAATCTAATATTTTTGGGATGAGAATACATGCAGGTTTTATAAATGATTTACAAAATAGACACAAGTACGTGAAACTACATTCTATGGTTGAATTATCGAAATCGAATATGCCCCTTTTTATTAAGTCTGGTAATCTAAGAATTAGGGAACAGACACCCTAATTGACGCGAATCCTAAAGATAGATCTATCGGGCCCAACAAGCCCCATCCAAAGTACCGGATGCTTTAGTACTTCGAAATTTATATCATATCCGAAGGGTGTCCCGGAATGATGGGGATATTCTTATATATGCATCTTGTTAATGTCGGTTACCAGGTGTTCACCATATGAATAATTTTTTTATCTCTATGTATGGGATGTGTATTGAAATATGAAGTCTTGTGGTCTATTATTATGATTTGATATATATAGGTTAAACCTATAACTCACCAACATTTTTGTTGACGTTTTAAGCATGTTTATTCTCAGGTGATTATTAAGAGCTTCCGCTGTCGCATACTTAAATAAGGACGAGATTTGGAGTCCATGCTTGTATGATATTGTGTAAAAACTGCATTCAAGAAACTTATTTTGTTGTAACATATTTGTATTGTAAACCATTATGTAGTGGTCGTGTGTAAACAGGATATTTTAGATTTTCATTATTTGATAATCTACGTAAAGCTTTTTAAATCTTTATTGATGAAATAAAGGTTATGGTTTGTTTTAAAATGAATGCAGTCTTTGAAAAACGTCTCATATAGAGGTCAAAATCTCGCAACGAAATCAATTAATATGGAATGTTTTTAATCAATAAGAACGGGACATTTCAATTCTCACATGTTTTTATGATTTCTGCGACATCCTGATAAAGGGAAGGCCAAAAATACCCTTGTCGCATGATCCGTGATGCCACGGTACGGAAGCCGGAGTGTTGAGAACAAACTCCTTCATGCATTTCTTTGACCACTTTTAACGCTTCATCATCGGTTAAACATCTTAACAACGGACCATTGTATGACTTTCGATAAAGGACACCACTAACAATCTCACACATTGGTGCAGTCACTCTTATTCTTCTTGCTTCCGCCTTATCAACGGGTAACCATCCGTCATGCAATACCTCCTTCAACTATTGCAATAATTGGTTTTCCATGTATTGATTTCTCCTTAAGTTCTTCAACCAACACTCGTTTGTGCAAATGATCAAAGGTTAAAGTAGCTAACTTGCTCAAGACGTCAGCTTTTTTGTTCTTATTTCGAGGGATTTGCACGACTTCAAGGTTATCAAATTTCTTTGAAATTGCTTCCACCAACTTTACATATTGCCTCATGGATGTATCCCTTGCATCGAACGTTCCATTAACATGCTGGGCGACAATTTGAGAATCAACATATGCTCGTAAATTTGTTATCCCCATTTCTACCGCTATGCGAAGGCCGGAGATTAATGCCTCATACTCTGCTTCATTGTTTGAAGCATAAAAATAGAATTTCAATGCATAAGTATACTCTTCACCGTCTGGACTTGTTAAAACTAGCCCTGCACCTGTTCCCTCTTCAGTGGATGCCCCATCAGTGTGCAACTCCCACTCATGCTATGATGGCGCCATTTTGTTGTCATACTCTACTTTTTCATTTGTCTCCAAGAGGAAATCTGCCAAAATTTGTCCTTTAACTGCATTTCGGGGAGCAAAATTGATCTCATACTCCCCCAACTCGATGGTCCATTTTGCAAAATGGCCAGATGATTCTGGACATCGGAGTATTTGCTTCAACGGTTGATCTGTTAACACTAGGATGGGATGACCTTGAAAATATCTTCGTAAACGTCATGCAGTATGCACAAGGGAATAAACCATATGGTGAAGTGGTGGATAATTTGTTTCACTAAGCGGCAATATCTTGCTAACAAAATATATAGGCATTTGCACGCCGTTCCGTTCTGCGATTAGGACATAACTTATTGCTTCCTTTGTGATGCGTGATTATGACTTTAAAAATGCAATTTAGAACAAGCTTTCTTCACCCAACAGATCTGAATAGAAAACCCCCAATTTGTAACAGTAACAGCCCCAAAAACAGAGTATAAAACTCTGAAATAAGAACACAAGGATAGAAGAATCTAAAACCCTTAATTGATAAAGATACCACCACAATTAGAGATCTAGAAACACTCCAAATCTTCAACTACAGCTGATAAAGATTCCACCACAACTATAATATCAGATATGAAGATTTGGATTTCAACACAATGTTTGATAAAGTAACACCACAAACACTGATAAAGAAACCACTCTTAGCCACCGGAATCAAAGATTCGTAAAGACACAGAGATTTTTGTAAATAGATAAGCTCTATCAAACTTTTCATTCAATCATCAACCAAGTTTTACAATTACAAGAGCTCTCTATTTATAGGAGAAGCTTAACAGCTATTTCTAGAAAAGACAAAAACATAAAAAGGAAATGGAGACAAAAAGGACAAACAATTACAAATTAGCCAATAAGAATAAAGGACACAATCTGCAAAAGCCTGCCATTTGGTAGTGCTCCTTCCATGATAAAAAGCATCCAATGATAGATGGGAATCTTCCTTGGACAGCTAACATTCTTCTAGAACAGTCGTGCACGTGTTAAGCACATGACCTGACCGGTTTATTGAAATGCTAAGTAAACTTTGAATTGTATCAGCAAGTTGGCCATTCAGACCGAAAATAGCATCGCGTGCTGGTTGTACTAGAGTTTCGTGTGCTGATTGAACTAAAATTCTTTAGCTGGTTGAACTAGCTGGTTCGCCTAAGCATAACTTTGCTGGTTCGATTTGCTGGTTACCCAGCTGAGTGAATTAAAGCTTTACTGGCTGAACTAAACTCATTAGCTGGTCCGGCTAGCTAGTTCTTCTTCGTTGCTGGCTTGCCTTCAACTATCAAAAACTTTATTCATGAAAACATAACTACTTCAGTTTAAGGACTGAAGTAGGGTCACCCCTGAGCTTCTTGAACCAGCTCCAAAAACACTTAGATGATATGAAATAGATGGCAACACGACCATTGCTTGGCCTGATTCGGGTGTAACATCTTTTGAGCTCGAGCTGGCCGTGTTGCTGGTTACATTGCCCAGCTCACCCGCATCATCCTCCCCCTCTAAAAAGGAACTTGACCTCAAGTTCTCGAGGTTGTCATCTTCCAAGTAGGGCATCAAATCACCAACATTAAAAGTGCTAGACACAGCAGTATCACCAGGCAGCTCGACCTTGTAAGCATTATCACCAACTTTTTCCAACACTTTAAATGGACCCTCATCTCTTGGCATCAGCTTGTTCTTCCTTTTTTTGGGAACCTTTCGTTCCTTAGATGAATCCAAACAAGATCACCAGGAACCAAAGTGGGCTGCTTTCTGTGCTGGTTAGCTTTATCCTTGTACTGCTGGTTGGTCTTCTCAATTTTAGCCCTCAGTTGCTCATACAGCTTCTTCATTTCTTTGGCTTTTGCTACTGCATCAACACTTACCTTAGGCTCAATTGCAAAAGGAATCAGATCAATGGGTGTGAGTGGATTTGCACCATAGCAGATTTCAAATGGTGATTTTCCTGTGGAGTAATTAGGTGTTCTGTTAAAAGCAAATTCAGCTTGAGCAAGCTTCATATCCCACTCCTTCAAACTTTTCTTCACAAGTGCCCTTAGCAACATTCCCACAGTTCTATTGGTAACTTCAGTTTGACCATCAGTTTGGGGATGGTGAGAAGTGCTGAATAAAAGCTTTGTTCCAAGCAGCTTCCATAATGTCTTCCAAAAATAGCTTAAGAACTTTGTATCTCGATCAGACACAATGGTTTTGGGAACTCCATGAAGACGAACAATTTCTTTGAAGAATAAAGTAGCAACAACAGTAGCATCATTGGTTTTGTTGCAGGCTATGAAATGAGCCATCTTTGAAAACCTGTCAACAACAACCATAATAGAATCTTTGCCTCGCTGAGTCCTTGGTAAAGCAACAATGAAATCCATGCTCAAATCTTCCCATGGCCGGTTGGGAACAGGAAGAGGAGTATATAAACCCTTGTGAAAAGTTGACTTAGCTTGACAGCAGGTAGCACGACGATTAATCACAGCTTTGACATCTTTATCCATACATGGCCAGTAGAAGTGTTCACTTAGGATATCCAATGTCTTGTTAATCCCAAAATGACCAGCTAAACCACCTCCATGTGCTTCTCTAATCAGCAACTCCCTGATTGAATCTTTTGGGATGCACAATCTGCTGCCCTTGAATAGAAAACCATCTTGCTCAACATAATCTCTTTTGGACTCAGCAGGAGAACAGTTCAAAATAGGAGCAAAGTCTGGATCAGCTTCATATAACTCCTTAACAAATGAAAATCCAAGAACTCTAGCTTCTAGAATTGACAACAAAGAATATCTTCTTGAAAGAGCATCAGCAACAACATTAGAAGTACCAGCCTTGTGTTTAGACACAAAGGAGTACATCTGCAAGAATTCAACCCATTTTGCATGCCTTGGATTTAATTTGTGCTGCCCATTAATGTATTTTAATGCTTCATGATCAGAAAAGAGAACAAACTGCCTTGGCTTCAAATAATGTGACCAATGATCAACAGCTCGAATGATGGCATAAAACTCTTTATCATAAGTGCTATAATTCAGCTTTGACCCATTTAGCTTTTCACTGAAATAAGCTACTGGTTTTTTCCTTGCACTAGCACAGCTCCAATGCCAACACCACTTGCATCACATTCAAGTTCAAATAGCATATCAAAATTAGGTAAAGCAAGTATAGGTGCTGAACTTAGCTTTACTTTCAATGATTCAAATGCTGATTGGGCAAAACTAGACCATTCAAATACCCCTTTCCTCATACAATCAGTAATTGGAGCAACAAGTGTGGAGAAGTCTTTGATAAATCTTCTATAAAATGAAGCTAAACCATGAAAACTTCTGACTTCAGTGATGGAAGAAGGACTAGGCCATGATCTGATTGCTTCCACCTTAGATGGATCCATTGAAATGCCTTCTTCAGAAACCACATATCCAAGAAACACTACTTTGCTGACAAAGAAATCACATTTCTCCAGCTTTGCATATAATTGATTCTGCCTTAACAGCTCAAATACTTTCCTCAAATGATCCAAGTGTTCTTCTTTAGTTTTCGAGTACACTAGGATGTCATCAAAGTAAACAACCACAAACTGACCAATAAGTGGCCTGAGCACTTCATTCATAAGTCTCATGAATGTGCTGGGTGCATTAGACAACCCAAAAGGCATAACCAACCACTCGAATAATCCACCTTTGATCTTGAAAGCTGTCTTCCATTCATCTCCTTCTTTCATTCGAATCTGATGATACCCACTTCTAAGATCTACTTTGGAAAACACACAAGAACCATGCAGCTCATCTAGCATATCATCTAATCTATGTATGGGATACCTATACTTGATGGTGATGTTGTTAATAGCTCTGCTGTCTACACACATTCTCATAGAACCATCTTTCTTTGGAACCAACAAAGCTGGTACTGAACAAGGACTTATGCTGGTTCTAACATACCCCTTTGCAACCAGCTCATTAACTTGCTTTTCTAATTCTTTTGCTTCATGAGGAGAACATCGATAAGCTGCCTTGTTAGGAAGAACAGATCCAGGTACAAGATCAATTTGATGTTCAATACCCCTGATTGGTGGCAAACCAGTAGGTAACTCAGTAGGAAACACATCAACAAATTCAAATAACAATGGCTTTACCCTAGCTGGTATTTCATCATGCTGGTTCAACTCTTCACTTTCAACCATCAGCAATAAATAAGCACGAGTACCACCCTTTAACTCAGTATCAACTTCAGCTTGAGTCATAAACAAAGTTTTATCATTCTTAACAGTAGGATCAGCTCTAGGTATTTCACTGGGCTTTAAAGAAGTGAGGGTGATCTTTTTTCCATTCACATACATTGAATAAGTATTTTGGTGTCCATTATGATAGACATACTTATCAAATAACCAAGGTCTACCAAGCAGCAAATGACAAGCATCCATAGGAATAACATCACAAGTAATCTCATCCTGATAAACAGTACCAATTGAAAATGGAACAGTAACTTGGCGAGTAACCTTTACCTTGCTGCCTTGGTTAAGCCATTGAAGTTTGTATGGATGAGGATGCTTCTTTGTAACCAGCTCAAGTTTTTCCACTCTGTGAGCAGATGCTGCATTTGCACAGCTGCCCCCATCAACAATCAGGCTGCACACTTTGCCTTTGACTGTGCATCTTGAATGAAAGATGTTTTCACGCTGGCTCTTATCTTCAATAGTTTCAGCTGAGTGCATTACCCTTCGAATCATTAGAAACTCTCCAATATCCGCAGTAACAAACTCTTCACTATCAGATTCATCATATGCTGGCTCAGTTTCAAAACCCCCTTCCAAATCTTCAATCTCCTTTAGTGTAAGAGCACGCTGGTTAGGACATTGAGCTTGAAAATGCCCAAATCCATGGCACTTGAAGCATTTCCTCCTATCATCTTTAGGACCAGCTACAACCTGCTCTTTGCCTTTAGATACTTTGGATGCTGCCTCGTTATGCCTAGGCAGCATAGATGATTGACCCTTCATAGGCAGTACAGCTGGCTTGGAATAAGACTTAAAATTAATTTTCTTCTTTGCTTATTTCTCTACATGAATAGCCAGCTTGCAAGCACTCTCAAAAGTCCATAGAGGCTGCATTTCAACTTGATCAGTAATAGAAGCATTTAAGCCCCCAACGAATCTTGCTATAGTGTGTTCTTCAGCTTCTTTAACATTTGTACGAATCTTGAGCTGCTCAAACTCTCTGATGTAATCAACAACATTCATGCTGCCTTGCTTGAGTGTATTCATCTGGATATACAGCTCTTTCTTGTAAGCTTGAGGAACAAACCTCTTTTGCATACACTCTTTTAACTTGGACCAGGTTTTGATTGTTTTCTTCCCTTCATATTGCCTTTCTTTTTTTAGATTATCATACCACATTGAAGCATACTTCTTCAATCTGATTACGGCAACTTTAAAGGCCTTTTTATCATCATAGACTTTAACCTCCATAATTCTATCCATGGCCTGAACCCATTCAAAGTAATCTTCAGGATTAGAGGACCCTTCAAAATCAGGTGGATCTATCTTGATATCTTTCAAATCATCAGCTTTTTTTCTATGCCTTCTTCTTCTTTGTGAAGAAGCATGAGGCAGTAGATTGGCTACCATCCTCAGATTCAGTACTAGAAGACACAATAGTTGTATCTCTATTTTCAGATCTAATTCTATTTCTTCTTGGAACACCATCTTCCAACATGTTAACCATTCTTTCCATCTGATGTTGTAGAGCTTCAATAGCTCTATCCCTTCAAAGATTATGAGCTTCTTCAAGAGTCATATTCCTTGAAATACCAGCCATTTCAAATATCAGATCTGAAATAAACCTTCAGCAACAAATAGAAACCCAGATCTAAAATAAAGCTTAACAGCTCTAAAACAGAGTATGAACTGAAACAACAATAAAAATGATAAGAAAGCTTCGATTTGAACAACCTAAGCTCTGATACCACTTTGATGCGTGATTATGACTTTAAAAACGCAATTTAGAACAAGCTTTCTTCACCCAACAGATCTGAATAGAAAACCCCCAATTTGTAACAGTAACAGCCCCAAAAACAGAGTATATGTCACGACCCGGAAAATTTCGAATAATTTTAAACCAAACTGTCGATACGATTTAATATCCTTGACACGATAAGAGAAGTCTGTAATGTTGAGCCTCAAAATTTTTGAACTGTTATTTAACATTTGACCATTCTCGACGATTCACGAACCATTAATCGTAAATAGGAATGTATATATATATATATATATATATATATATATATATATATATATATATATATATATATATATAAAACAATTATACATGTAATTAATTATATTAGGAATTAAATAAATTAATAAACTACTATGTAATCCAGAAAGAAAACTTAAACTTGATATTTAATACATGATTAAAAATGTAGTAGTTGAACTATAAAAATCTATATATATATATATATATACATACATATCTATGATTAATATACATAATTATTGAATATAGGTATTGTATCATTTTCATTATATATAACATATAAATATGAAATTTGATATATATATATATATATATATATATACTTATATCCTTATTATCATATAATTAGTATTATTATTATCATCAATAATAATATTATTATCAATTTCATAATTATTATTATGGTTACTTATCATTATTGTTATTATTATTTATGTTAATGTTAATATTATTTATATTGTACTAGTATTATTGTTATGTTATTAATATTATTTTATTATCAGTATTTATAATATTAAAAGTATTAATATTATTAATCTATTTATTAAATATTAAGAATTTTATATAAAAGGTAGGTATATAAAATACAAATATATAGGTTGCAGATACAGATAATTTCGCGTAATTACCTAATCAGATTCATTATTTTTTTTGTCTGCTTTCTTTTTTTTTGACCTGCTCCTGCTAAACCCGTGACTTTCTGTTGAGGTTCATTTTCACAACAAAACAACATAAATCAATTCTTAAATTGCTGAATCATTCTTTTACTTTCACGATATAATTTCATATACTGCTATTCGAGAATCAGGGAGTACATATTTTCCATACTAGTCCGATTATAAGGAGATTTATAGAGATTATGTTTGCCATTCACCACACAACTTTACCCCACATTTTGACTTATCTCACGAAGTTAGAAAATTTCATACACATACTATTACATTTCATTTTATATGTATATATATGATCACATATATCATCCTCACCATATTAAACTTTGACAATTAAAAACATGCCCAAATTTATATCTTTCATGCTTACCCTTTAATTCTAGCTTAGATGACGAGACAACCTACACTCCTTCACCGTTGTTTGAACTACCACAAACTCAATCCCACTCTAACTACTTTCTGTTTCTTCCACGATAAATAACACACCAAAACATCATCCTTCCATTTTTTTTGAAGCACCTTGCTCGAGTTCTCCTCCCGTGAATCACCTTAACTTTCACCACCATTTCAAGCCATAACAACCACCCTCTTCAACCCAATAAACACACCATTCGTGAACCCTTGATCACCACCATGTGACCATCGTGAGTCACCCTCCATCGGCCACCATGATCACTACCACCTTGCACCATCGTCGATCACCACCTCGTGAACCGCCACTAGACTATCACCATGCACCACCCTACAAACTCCATGAAATCACCACCATCTCACCACTTCTCGATGTCAAACTCCACCCAAAAGAAAACGGGCCCTTTTCAATAACTCAAGTAGTGGAATCATAAAGCTACAAAAAGCTAGTGCCTTCCTTTCTTTTTTTTTATTTGTTGTCGTGTGGAGTCAAAAAGGAACCGAAAGTTTTATTTTTTTTAAATATGAATGCACTAATTATGACATGGGACGGTCCATTATGATGTGATTATAAAAAAAATAAACCCTAGCATAATAAATGAAAATGAGGTCGACGAAGGTTGATGATGTTGTGAATAAATGATGATTAGCGATAAAGTTGAAGACCTTAAACCATAATGATAATAATTACCATATGAATCCGTTTATGTTAATTAAAGATGAGTGAAGATGATGACGAGAATTTGAAGAAATAAGGATGATACATAATGATATTACAAAGAGTTAAATGATGAAGACGATAAATAAGGAGTTCTTTATTTAAATCGACCCACAACCAGATTGCTATGTTGATTTCTTTAGTTTAGGAGACCTGTGCAGATAAGTTAGTAATGGACTCTATTTGGGCATTTCTTTGAAGGACCACTCCTTTGAGGTAGTTGTTACTAATACTTATTATTATTATTATCATTATTATTATTATTATTATTATTATTATTATTATTATTATTATTATTATTATTATTATTATTATTATTATTATTATTATTATTATTATTATTATTATTATTAAAAGTATTAAAACTATCATTTCTTTTTATGACAAATAAATACTAGGCATGTAAACATATATTTTCATATATTAAACATATTTTTTTTATATAAATGATACATATGACAAATTATTAATATAATACAAATTATATATGTATATATATATTGATATAACTATAAACATTAATTATTTTTATATATACAGAATAAATATAGATAACATATAATTTAAGATATAATAAATAAAATATATATATTCTAATTGCGATCTAGTATAAATTTTATATAACTACAACACTAAATATATATAAATATTATATATAATAGGTGAAATTATTTGACTACAATTATATATGTTAATATATATACTTGATATAGGTTCGTGAATCCGAAGCCAACCCTATACTTGTTCAATATCGTCCTATGTATTTTTACTACAAAATACAGTATGGTGAGTTTCATTTGCTCCCTTTTTAATTGCTTTTGCAATATATATTTTTGGGCTGAGAGTGTAGTGACCCGAACTTTTCCATGGTTATATATATTAATTGAGATTTATATTTACATGATTAAATGTTTCCAACATGTTAAGCAATCAAATTTGTTAAGACTTGATTAATTGAAATATGTTTCATATAGACAATTGACCACCCAAGTTGATCGGTGATTCACGAACGTTAAAACTTGTAAAAACTATATGATGACATATATATGGATATATATATATATAGTTAACATGATACTATGATAAGAAAACATATCATAAAGTATATTAACAATGAACTACATATGTAAAAACAAGACTACTAACTTAATGATTTTTAAACGAGACATATATGTAACGATTATCGTTGTAAAGACATTTAATGTATATATATCATATTAAGAGATATTCATACATGATAATATCATGATAATATAATAATTTAAAATCTCATTTGATATTATAAACATTGGGTTAACAACATTTAACAAGATCGTTAACCTAAAGGTTTCAAAACAACACTTACATGTAACGACTAACGATGACTTAACGACTCAGTTAAAATGTATATACATGTAGTGTTTTAATATGTATTTATACACTTTTGAAAGACTTCAATACACTTATCAAAATACTTCTACTTAACAAAAATGCTTACAATTACATCCTCGTTCAGTTTCATCAACAATTCTACTCGTATGCACCCGTATTCGTACTCGTACAATACACAGCTTTTAGATGTATGTACTATTGGTATATACACTCCAATGATCAGCTCTTAGCAGCCCATGTGAGTCACCTAACACATGTGGGAACCATCATTTGGCAACTAGCATGAAATATCTCATAAAATTACAAAAATATGAGTAATCATTCATGACTTATTTACATGAAAACAAAATTACATATCCTTTATATCTAATCCATACACCAACGACCAAAAACACCTACAAACACTTTCATTCTTCAATTTTCTTCATCTAATTGATCTCTCTCAAGTTCTATCTTCAAGTTCTAAGTGTTCTTCATAAATTCCAAAAGTTCTAGTTTCATAAAATCAAGAATACTTTCAAGTTTGCTAGCTCACTTCCAATCTTGTAAGGTGATCATCCAACCTCAAGAAATCTTTGTTTCTTACAGTAGGTTATCATTCTAATACAAGGTAATAATCATATTCAAACTTTGGTTCAATTTCTATAACTATAACAATCTTATTTCAAGTGATGATCTTACTTGAACTTGTTTTCGTGTCATGATTCTGCTTCAAGAACTTCGAGCCATCCAAGGATCCATTGAAGCTAGATCCATTTTTCTCTTTTCCACTAGGTTTATCCAAGGAAATTAAGGTAGTAATGATGTTCATAACATCATTCGATTCATACATATAAAGCTATCTTATTCGAAGGTTTAAACTTGTAATCACTAGAACATAGTTTAGTTAATTCTAAACTTGTTCGCAAACAAAAGTTAATCCTTCTAACTTGACTTTTAAAATCAACTAAACACATGTTCTATATCTATATGATATGCTAACTTAATGACTTAAAACCTGGAAACACGAAAAACACCGTAAAACCGGATTTACGCCGTCGTAGTAACACCGCGGGCTGTTTTGGGTTAGTTAATTAAAAACTATGATAAACTTTGATTTAAAAGTTGTTATTCTGAGAAAATGATTTTTATTATGAACATGAAACTATATCCAAAAATTATGGTTAAACTCAAAGTGGAAGTATGTTTTCTAAAATGGTCATCTAGACGTCGTTCTTTCGACTGAAATGACTACCTTTACAAAAACGACTTGTAACTTATTTTTCCGACTATAAACCTATACTTTTTCTGTTTAGATTCATAAAATAGAGTTCAATATGAAACCATAGCAATTTGATTCACTCAAAACGGATTTAAAATGAAGAAGTTATGGGTAAAACAAGATTGGATAATTTTTCTCATTTTAGCTACGTGAAAATTGGTAACAAATCTATTCCAACCATAACTTAATCAACTTGTATTGTATATTATGTAATCTTGAGATACCATAGACACGTATACAATGTTTCGACCTATCATGTCGACACATCTATATATATTTCGGAACAACCATAGACACTCTATATGTGAATGTTGGAGTTAGCTATACAGGGTTGAGGTTGATTCCAAAATATATATAGTTTGAGTTGTGATCAATACTGAGATACGTATACACTGGGTCGTGGATTGATTCAAGATAATATTTATCGATTTATTTCTGTACATCTAATTGTGGACAACTAGTTGTAGGTTACTAACGAGGACAGCTGACTTAATAAACTTAAAACATCAAAATATATTAAAAGTGTTGTAAATATATTTTGAACATACTTTGATATATATGTATATATTGTTATAGGTTCGTGAATCAACCAGTGGCCAAGTCTTACTTCCCGACGAAGTAAAAATCTGTGAAAGTGAGTTATAGTCCCACTTTTAAAATCTAATATTTTTGGGATGAGAATACATGCAGGTTTTATAAATGATTTACAAAATAGACACAAGTACGTGAAACTACATTCTATGGTTGAATTATCGAAATCGAATATGCCCCTTTTTATTAAGTCTGGTAATCTAAGAATTAGGGAACAGACACCCTAATTGACGCGAATCCTAAAGATAGATCTATTGGGCCTAACAAACCCCATCCAAAGTACCGGATGCTTTAGTACTTCGAAATTTATATCATATCCGAAGGGTGTCCCGGAATGATGGGGATATTCTTATATATGCATCTTGTTATTGTCGGTTACCAGGTGTTCACCATATGAATGATTTTTATCTCTATGTATGGGATGTGTATTGAAATATGAAATCTTGTGGTCTATTGTTACGATTTGATATATATAGGTTAAACCTATAACTCACCAACATTCTTGTTGACGTTTTAAGCATGTTTATTCTCAGGTGATTATTAAGAGCTTCCGCTGTCGCATACTTAAATAAGGACAAGATTTGGAGTCCATGCTTGTATGATATTGTGTAAAAACTGCATTCAAGAAACTTATTTTGTTGTAACATATTTGTATTGTAAACCATTATGTAATGGTCGTGTGTAAACAGGATATTTTAGATTATCATTATTTGATAATCTACGTAAAGCTTTTTAAACCTTTATTGATGAAATAAAGGTTATGGTTTGTTTAAAAATGAATGCAGTCTTTGAAAAACGTCTCATATAGAGGTCAAAACCTCGTAACGAAATCAATTAATATGGAACGTTTTTAATCAATAAGAACGGGACATTTCAGTTGGTATCCGAGCGTTGGTCTTAGAGAACCAGAAAATTTGCATTAGTGTGTCTTATCGAGTTTGTTAGGATGCATTAGTGAGTCTGGACTTCGACCGTGTTTTCTTTAAAAATGATTGCTTAACATTTTTGTTGGAAACTATATATTTTTAACATATGAATATTATGTGATATATTAATCTCTTAACGTGTTTGATATTATGTGATAGATGTCTACCTCTAGAACAAGTCCCATTGACTCACCTAATAATAATGAAGAGTCAAATGTAAATTGGAATGATTTGTGGACTGATTCACAAGTTCCCGAAGAGGAACCGGAAGAAGAGTCGGAACCGGAAGAAGAATCGGAACCGGAAGAAGAATCGGAACCGGATGAAGAAATAGAACCGGTGGGGGAAATAATAAAACGGTTAAGTAAAAGAAAATCCTCAACCAACCGACCAAAGTTAATTATGGTCAATGGTGTTTCCGCCAAGGAAGCAAAATATTGGGAGGATTACCAATTCTCCGATGAATCGGATTCCGACGAGAATTCCGATGATGTTATAGAAATTACCCCAACTGAATTTAAAAAGGCAAAAGAAAATAATAAGGGAAAGGGCATAAAAATAGAGAAATCTAATTCCAACCCCGATGAACTTTATATGTATCGTCAACCCCCGAAGTCCTTAAGTTGTAACAATGACCCGGGAACCTCTAAACCACCAGGTTTTTCTAAACCAATGTGGACAACGACGGCTCGTATTAGGGGAACATCATATATCCCTAGAAACTTGGCAAAACGAACCAAAACCGAAGAAGAAGAAACGAGCGAGTCGGAATAAGATAGTTGTATTCGTGTGGTGTAATATATGGAATATAGTGTTCTTATGCTTTATGATATATGTAAAAATTGCTTGTATTAATAAGTATTTTTTTTATGAATCTAACTCTTGTCTATTTTACAGTTTAAAAACACAAAATGGATAGACAACCCAATATTTTAAGAGACCTACCCGGAGACATGATTGATGAAATCTTGTCTAGAGTCGGCCAGAATTCTTCGGCACAACTATTTAAGGCGAGATCAGTTTGTAAGACATTCGAAGAACGTTCCAAGAATGTCTTGGTTTATAAGAGACTTTCGTTTGAAAGATGGGGGATATCACATTGGGAAACCCATAAGTTACGATGTGTTTACTTTGACGCATATATTGCGGGGAACCCAAATGCTATTTTACGCAACGGGTTAAGAAATTATTTTGACTCAATATATCCGAATATTGGACTTCGTGATTTAGAAAAAGCGGCTAACATGCAACATAAAGAAGCATGTTATGCTTACGGATTAGTAATGTTCGCTTCTCACTAAAGTGAGAACAAGAACATCGGGCTACAACTATTAAACAAAACGTTTCCACAAGTGACGGAGTCGGTAATTGGGGTAAGAAATGAGGTTTTTAGATTATTACGGGACTGTTGGACATTACGTAACCCTCGTCCCTTTGATGACGTTACAACACGCTGTCTTATCAACGGCCATAACGGTTATGTTGCACAAGACCAAGGATGGGAAGTAGTCCTAGTAAAACCAGAATGCATGACTTGTTTCTGGACGTATGAATTACGTGTCTTTATTGCCTTTGCTGAACGACTTGTGTACTAGCTAGAATTGTCTTCACAACTATCTTGTATCAAAGTTATTGTGTGCTATATTTCATGCTTTATGTAAAATAAGCGGTATTGTAAGTTTGTAAAATATTGTATAAAAGTTTGAACGCGAAATATTATTATAATCAGTTTTTCATATAGAATTGTAGTAGTTGAATTGTATATTAGCTACTAAGTATGAACTTAACGGGTAGGTACTACCCGAATTTAAACTTATAAAATGCTAATATGAAGAAAAAGCTTTTATAAATGAGTTCATATTATGCAACGAAATACTATTAACTACTCTTAATATTCTGTACGATTAACTTGTTCCATTTAACTATTTTGAAGGAAATGGCACCGACTACTCGACACACCGTGAATATGAATGAAGAGGAATTCCGTACTTTTCTAGCTTCAAACATAGCCGCAGTACAGGCTGCGCTACATACCAACAATAACCTTGGATCTAGTAGTACAGGAAATCGTGTAGGATGCACCTACAAAGAATTCACTGCCTGCAAACCTTTGGAATTTGATGGAACCGAAGGACCGATCGGATTGAAACGGTGGACCGAGAAGGTTGAATCGGTGTTTGCCATAAGTAAGTGTACTGAAGAGGACAAAGTGAAGTACGCTACGCATACCTTCACAGGTTCTGCATTAACATGGTGGAATACCTATCTAGAGCAAGTGGGACAAGATGATGCGTACGCACTACCGTGGTCAGCATTCAAGCACTTGATGAATGAGAAGTACCGTCCCAGAACCGAGGTCAATAAGCTCAAGACAGAACTTAGAGGGTTACGAACCCAAGGATTTGATATTACCACGTACGAAAGACGATTCACAGAATTGTGCCTATTGTGTCCGGGAGCATTCGAAGATGAGGAAGAGAAGATTGACGCGTTTGTGAAAGGATTACCGGAAAGAATCCAAGAAGATATAAGTTCACACGAGCCCGCCTCCATACAACAGGCATGTAGAATGGCTCACAAACTAGTGAACCAGATTGAAGAAAGAATTAAAGAACAGACTGCTGAAGAGGCCAATGTGAAGCAAGTCAAAAGAAAGTGGGAGGAAAACGGTGATAAGAATCACCAATACAACAACAACAGCAATTACAACAATAATCGCAACAATTATCCCAACAATCGCAACATCAATCGCAACTACAACAAACGGCCCAACAACAACAACAACAACAACAACAGCAACTACAACAATCATCCCAACAACAATAATAACCGCAACAACAACAACAATCAGAAGCAACTATGCCAAAGGTGTGAAAAGAATCACTCGGGGTTCTGCACCAAATTTTGCAACAAGTGTAAAAGAAATGGTCATAGCGCGGCGAAGTGTGAGGTCTACGGACCAGGGGTTAATAGAACGAAAGGAACAAATGGTGTCGGAACGAGTAATGGCGGAGCAAGTAGTGTCGGAGCAAGTTATGCCAATGTAGTTTGTTATAAATGTGGAAAACCAGGCCACATTATTAGAAATTGCCCGAACCAGGAGAACACGAATGGACAAGGCCGTGGAAGAGTTTTCAATATTAATGCGGTAGAGGCACAGGAAGACCCGGAGCTTGTTACGGGTACGTTTCTTATTGACAATAAATCTGCTTACGTTTTATTTGATTCGGGTGCGGATAGAAGCTATATGAGTAGAGATTTTTGTGCTAAATTAAGTTGTCCATTGACGCCTTTGGATAGTAAATTTTTACTCGAATTAGCAAATGGTAAATTAATTTCAGCAGAAAATATATGTCGGAATCGAGAAATTAAACTGGTTAGCGAAACATTTAAGATTGATTTGATACCAGTAGAGTTAGGGAGTTTTGATGTGATAATCGGTATGGACTGGTTGAAAGAAGTGAAAGCGGAGATCGTTTGTTACAAAAATGCAATTCGCATTATACGAGAAAAAGGAAAACCCTTAATGGTGTACGGAGAAAAGGGCAACACGAAGCTACATCTTATTAGTAATTTGAAGGCACAAAAACTAATAAGAAAAGGTTGCTATGCTGTTCTAGCACACGTCGAGAAAGTACAAACTGAAGAAAAGAGCATCAATGATGTTCCCATTGCAAAAGAATTTCCCGATGTATTTCCGAAAGAATTACCGGGATTACCCCCACATCGATCCGTTGAATTTCAAATAGATCTTGTACCAGGAGCTGCACCAATAGCTCGTGCTCCTTACAGACTCGCACCCAGCGAGATGAAAGAACTGCAAAGCCAATTACAAGAACTTTTAGAGCGTAGTTTCATTCGACCAAGCACATCACCGTGGGGAGCTCCTGTTTTGTTTGTCAAGAAGAAAGATGGTACATTCAGGTTGTGTATCGACTACCGAGAGTTGAACAAACTTACCATCAAGAACCGCTACCCACTACCGAGAATCGACGACTTATTTGATCAACTACAAGGCTCGTCTGTTTATTCAAAGATTGACTTACGTTCCGGGTATCATCAAATGCGGGTGAAAGAAGATGATATTCCAAAGACTGCTTTCAGAACACGTTACGGTCATTACGAGTTTATGGTCATGCCGTTTGGTTTAACTAATGCACCAGCTGTGTTCATGGACCTTATGAACCGAGTGTGTGGACCATACCTTGACAAGTTTGTCATTGTTTTCATTGATGACATACTTATTTACTCAAAGAATGACCAAGAACACGGTGAACATTTGAGAAAGGTGTTAGAAGTATTGAGGAAGGAAGAATTGTACGCTAAGTTTTCAAAGTGTGCATTTTGGTTGGAAGAAGTTCAATTCCTCGGTCACATAGTGAACAAAGAAGGTATTAAGGTGGATCCGGCAAAGATAGAAACTGTTGAAAAGTGGGAAACCCCGAAAACTCCTAAACACATACGCCAGTTTTTAGGACTAGCTGGTTACTACAGAAGATTCATCCAAGACTTTTCCAGAATAGCAAAACCCTTGACTGCATTAACGCATAAAGGGAAGAAATTTGAATGGAATGATGAACAAGAGAAAGCGTTTCAGTTATTGAAGAAAAAGCTAACTACGGCACCTATATTGTCATTGCCTGAAGGGAATGATGATTTTGTGATTTATTGTGATGCATCAAAGCAAGGTCTCGGTTGTGTATTAATGCAACGAACGAAGGTGATTGCTTATGCGTCTAGACAATTGAAGATTCACGAACAAAATTATACGACGCATGATTTGGAATTAGGCGCGGTTGTTTTTGCATTAAAGACTTGGAGGCACTACTTATATGGGGTCAAAAGTATTATATATACCGACCACAAAAGTCTTCAACACATATTTAATCAGAAACAACTGAATATGAGGCAGCGTAGGTGGATTGAATTATTGAATGATTACGACTTTGAGATTCGTTACCACCCGGGGAAGGCAAATGTGGTAGCCGATGCCTTGAGCAGGAAGGACAGAGAACCCATTCGAGTAAAATCTATGAATATAATGATTCATAATAACATTACTACTCAAATAAAGGAGGCGCAACAAGGAGTTTTAAAAGAGGGAAATTTAAAGGATGAAATACCCAAAGGATCGGAGAAGCATCTTAATATTCGGGAAGACGGAACCCGGTATAGGGCTGAAAGGATTTGGGTACCAAAATTTGGAGATATGAGAGAAATGGTACTTAGGGAAGCTCATAAAACCAGATACTCAATACATCCTGGAACGGGGAAGATGTACAAGGATCTCAAGAAACATTTTTGGTGGCCAGGTATGAAAGCCGATGTTGCTAAATACGTAGGAGAATGTTTGACGTGTTCTAAGGTCAAAGCTGACATCAGAAACCATCAGGTCTACTTCAACAACCCGAAATCCCGGAATGGAAATGGGAAAACATTACCATGGATTTCATCACTAAATTGCCAAGGACTGCAAGTGGTTTTGATACTATTTGGGTAATAGTTGATCGTCTCACCAAATCAGCACACTTCCTACCAATAAGAGAAGATGACAAGATGGAGAAGTTAGCACGACTGTATTTGAAGGAAGTCGTCTCCAGACATGGAATACCAATCTCTATTATCTCTGATAGGGATGGCAGATTTATTTCAAGATTCTGGCAGACATTACAGCAAGCATTAGGAACTCGTCTAGACATGAGTACTGCCTATCATCCACAAACTGATGGGCAGAGCGAAAGGACGATACAAACGCTTGAAGACATGCTACGAGCATGTGTTATTGATTTCGGAAACAGTTGGGATCGACATCTACCGTTAGCAGAATTTTCCTACAACAACAGCTACCATTCAAGCATTGAGATGGCGCCGTTTGAAGCACTTTACGGTAGAAAGTGCAGGTCTCCGATTTGTTGGAGTGAAGTGGGGGATAGACAGATTACGGGTCCGGAGATTATACAAGAAACTACCGAGAAGATCATCCAAATTCAACAACGGTTGAAAACCGCCCAAAGTCGACAAAAGAGCTACGCTGACATTAAAAGAAAAGATATAGAATTTGAAATTGGAGAGATGGTCATGCTTAAAGTTGCACCTTGGAAAGGCGTTGTTCGATTTGGTAAACGAGGGAAATTAAATCCAAGGTATATTGGACCATTCAAGATTATTGATCGTGTCGGACCAGTAGCTTACCGACTAGAGTTACCTCAACAACTCGCGGCTGTACATAACACTTTCCACGTCTCGAATTTAAAGAAATGTTTTGCTAAAGAAGATCTCACTATTCCGTTAGATGAAATCCAAATCAACGAAAAACTTCAATTCATCGAAGAACCCGTCGAAATAATGGATCGTGAGGTTAAAAGACTTAAGCAAAACAAGATACCAATTGTTAAGGTTCGATGGAATGCTCGTAGAGGACCCGAGTTCACCTGGGAGCGTTAAGATCAGATGAAGAAGAAATACCCGCATCTATTTCCAGAAGATTCGTCAACACCTTCAACAGCTTAAAATTTCGGGATGAAATTTATTTAACGGGTAGGTACTGTAGTGACCCGAACTTTTCCATGGTTATATATATTAATTGAGATTTATATTTACATGATTAAATGTTTCCAACATGTTAAGCAATCAAATTTGTTAAGACTTGATTAATTGAAATATGTTTCATATAGACAATTGACCACCCAAGTTGATCGGTGATTCACGAACGTTAAAACTTGTAAAAACTATATGATGACATATATATGGATATATATATATATAGTTAACATGATACTATGATAAGAAAACATATCATAAAGTATATTAACAATGAACTACATATGTAAAAACAAGACTACTAACTTAATGATTTTTAAACGAGACATATATGTAACGATTATCGTTGTAAAGACATTTAATGTATATATATCATATTAAGAGATATTCATACATGATAATATCATGATAATATAATAATTTAAAATCTCATTTGATATTATAAACATTGGGTTAACAACATTTAACAAGATCGTTAACCTAAAGGTTTCAAAACAACACTTACATGTAACGACTAACGATGACTTAACGACTCAGTTAAAATGTATATACATGTAGTGTTTTAATATGTATTTATACACTTTTGAAAGACTTCAATACACTTATCAAAATACTTCTACTTAACAAAAATGCTTACAATTACATCCTCGTTCAGTTTCATCAACAATTCTACTCGTATGCACCCGTATTCGTACTCGTACAATACACAGCTTTTAGATGTATGTACTATTGGTATATACACTCCAATGATCAGCTCTTAGCAGCCCATGTGAGTCACCTAACACATGTGGGAACCATCATTTGGCAACTAGCATGAAATATCTCATAAAATTACAAAAATATGAGTAATCATTCATGACTTATTTACATGAAAACAAAATTACATATCCTTTATATCTAATCCATACACCAACGACCAAAAACACCTACAAACACTTTCATTCTTCAATTTTCTTCATCTAATTGATCTCTCTCAAGTTCTATCTTCAAGTTCTAAGTGTTCTTCATAAATTCCAAAAGTTCTAGTTTCATAAAATCAAGAATACTTTCAAGTTTGCTAGCTCACTTCCAATCTTGTAAGGTGATCATCCAACCTCAAGAAATCTTTGTTTCTTACAGTAGGTTATCATTCTAATACAAGGTAATAATCATATTCAAACTTTGGTTCAATTTCTATAACTATAACAATCTTATTTCAAGTGATGATCTTACTTGAACTTGTTTTCGTGTCATGATTCTGCTTCAAGAACTTCGAGCCATCCAAGGATCCATTGAAGCTAGATCCATTTTTCTCTTTTCCAGTGGGTTTATCCAAGGAAATTAAGGTAGTAATGATGTTCATAACATCATTCGATTCATACATATAAAGCTATCTTATTCGAAGGTTTAAACTTGTAATCACTAGAACATAGTTTAGTTAATTCTAAACTTGTTCGCAAACAAAAGTTAATCCTTCTAACTTGACTTTTAAAATCAACTAAACACATGTTCTATATCTATATGATATGCTAACTTAATGACTTAAAACCTGGAAACACGAAAAACACCGTAAAACCGGATTTACGCCGTCGTAGTAACACCGCGGGCTGTTTTGGGTTAGTTAATTAAAAACTATGATAAACTTTGATTTAAAAGTTGTTATTCTGAGAAAATGATTTTTATTATGAACATGAAACTATATCCAAAAATTATGGTTAAACTCAAAGTGGAAGTATGTTTTCTAAAATGGTCATCTAGACGTCGTTCTTTCGACTGAAATGACTACCTTTACAAAAACGACTTGTAACTTATTTTTCCGACTATAAACCTATACTTTTTCTGTTTAGATTCATAAAATAGAGTTCAATATGAAACCATAGCAATTTGATTCACTCAAAACGGATTTAAAATGAAGAAGTTATGGGTAAAACAAGATTGGATAATTTTTCTCATTTTAGCTACGTGAAAATTGGTAACAAATCTATTCCAACCATAACTTAATCAACTTGTATTGTATATTATGTAATCTTGAGATACCATAGACACGTATACAATGTTTCGACCTATCATGTCGACACATCTATATATATTTCGGAACAACCATAGACACTCTATATGTGAATGTTGGAGTTAGCTATACAGGGTTGAGGTTGATTCCAAAATATATATAGTTTGAGTTGTGATCAATACTGAGATACGTATACACTGGGTCGTGGATTGATTCAAGATAATATTTATCGATTTATTTCTGTACATCTAATTGTGGACAACTAGTTGTAGGTTACTAACGAGGACAGCTGACTTAATAAACTTAAAACATCAAAATATATTAAAAGTGTTGTAAATATATTTTGAACATACTTTGATATATATGTATATATTGTTATAGGTTCGTGAATCAACCAGTGGCCAAGTCTTACTTCCCGACGAAGTAAAAATCTGTGAAAGTGAGTTATAGTCCCACTTTTAAAATCTAATATTTTTGGGATGAGAATACATGCAGGTTTTATAAATGATTTACAAAATAGACACAAGTACGTGAAACTACATTCTATGGTTGAATTATCGAAATCGAATATGCCCCTTTTTATTAAGTCTGGTAATCTAAGAATTAGGGAACAGACACCCTAATTGACGCGAATCCTAAAGATAGATCTATTGGGCCTAACAAACCCCATCCAAAGTACCGGATGCTTTAGTACTTCGAAATTTATATCATATCCGAAGGGTGTCCCGGAATGATGGGGATATTCTTATATATGCATCTTGTTATTGTCGGTTACCAGGTGTTCACCATATGAATGATTTTTATCTCTATGTATGGGATGTGTATTGAAATATGAAATCTTGTGGTCTATTGTTACGATTTGATATATATAGGTTAAACCTATAACTCACCAACATTCTTGTTGACGTTTTAAGCATGTTTATTCTCAGGTGATTATTAAGAGCTTCCGCTGTCGCATACTTAAATAAGGACAAGATTTGGAGTCCATGCTTGTATGATATTGTGTAAAAACTGCATTCAAGAAACTTATTTTGTTGTAACATATTTGTATTGTAAACCATTATGTAATGGTCGTGTGTAAACAGGATATTTTAGATTATCATTATTTGATAATCTACGTAAAGCTTTTTAAACCTTTATTGATGAAATAAAGGTTATGGTTTGTTTAAAAATGAATGCAGTCTTTGAAAAACGTCTCATATAGAGGTCAAAACCTCGTAACGAAATCAATTAATATGGAACGTTTTTAATCAATAAGAACGGGACATTTCAGAGAGTACATGCGCTACTTTTATAAATGTTTACAAAATAGACACAAGTACTTAAAAATATATTCTACGTTGAGTTGTACCACTGGCATATTTCCCTGTAGCTTGGTAACTACTATTTACATGGGTATTGTAAACGCGAATCCTGTTGATAGATCTATCGGGCCTGACAACCCCAACCGGACTGGACGACCAGTATTCAACGGTTGCACAGTACTTCGTTTTGGTGACTACACTTGGTACGGTGTAGTGAGATTTCATAATAAAGGGAATATGCGACGTTGATTAAATGTTAAGTATGGTTACCAAGTGCTCAACCACTTAGAATGCTTTACATACACTTGCGAGTGTATTATGTTTATGTTTATGAAATCTTGTGGTCTATTAACATATTGAAATGATTATTATGATAAACATATGAACTCACCAACCTTTTGGTTGACACTTTTAAGCATGTTATTTCTCAGGTACGAATTAAGTCTTCCGCTGTGCATTTGCTCATTTTAAGGACATTACTTGGAGTCGATCATCGCAATGGGACCAAATGTTGATGACTTCGTCCAGGGGGATAAGGACGGGTTGTTACAGGTGGTATCAGAGCGTTGGTCCTAGCGAACCAGGTCTTGCATTAGTGTGTCTAACTGATAGTTGTTAGGATGCATTAGCGAGTCTGGACTTCGACCTTAGCTGCATATTATAAGTATTGTTTATCATTCCTAGTGGAAAATTACCTGCTTATCATTCCTAAGTCTAGAAACGACTTCCTGCACTTATTTGATAGATAGTGTACAGATAAATTCATATCTTGGCGTATCTGCTAATTCATATCTTAGCGTATCTACTACGATAAACTTTGCCTGATATCTCCCGTAAATTTCTCCGTAATTTAAGGAATCCTGGTACTATATATATCTATGCATATTATGCATTGAGAATATCATCCAACAATCAGTTGCTGTCACTAAACGTTTCATACCAAAAATATTTTTCTGTGATCGCGAAAGATGGCCTCTACGAATCGTCCAAGTTCCTCTGACTCCGAAGACAGTGTGACGGGAGCACACCAACCAATCAACTACTGTGATTACTGGAGAAGATGGGGGTGGGTTCACGACATACTCACCCTATGGAGAAGGGAAGAAGGTACTCCATATCATGAACCGAATCTACCACCTAACCTTGGAGTACTCGACCCACTCACCGGCGAACCTGTTCGCAACACCGTTTATACCCTTTTTGCGAGAATTTTTCATCTTGAGACTACCATTAACGGAACTAGAGAAGATATCCGATCTTTACCTCACACTGATAACCAACCAGGGTTAGTAGAAGAAGTTAAAGAACTTCGAGCTCGAGTGCTAACCTTGGAGAATATGGTTCAAAACTTACAAGCACCAGCAGCATCACCGGCACTAACAGTACCACCAACAACAACATCCGCGTCACCAGCTTCGACATCTCATTCTGTACCTCGAGTATAATCATCGTTCTACATATCATTCTACATCGATTATCTTCGCTCGACATGGTGATTACGTAATTTCTAAAGTTTTAGAGATTATGTAATCTAGTATTAACGATAAATCAAATGAGTTTAATATCTTATTGACTCATTAAATCCATGATTACATCTGAAGAAAATATATATGTATATATGTTTTCATAAAGAATGTAATTAATAATTCTTTTGTACAAATTGTTGATGGTGAAAATATTTTAACGGGTAGGTAATACCCGAGGAATATTTAGATTTCATATTAATAAGTTACACTATACATTCTTTCAAATCTGATTCAACAGTCATTTACTATCCTGTTTACATCTACAGATATACGTATCCATTCACCGCAGAATAATCATGTTCATCCAATTTCATATTTAGATTTTGATTTATCAAAAATCAAGTGGCTTAATGAAGGAAACATTTGACAAAATAAAATTTGTTAGAAACAAACAAATTAACTATGAGAAATTTTGTTAAGAATCCACGCTAACTGTTCCTAGCTAATTGTTCCCAGCTAACTGATTACACTTTATTTATCGCAATTTAATTATCGCAATTTACATTCTCGCAATTTTATTTATTGTCATTTAATTTCTGTTATTTACTTTACGCATTTTATTTATCGTCATTTAATTTCTGTATTTATTTTACGCACTTTAAATATCGGGACACGTATACAAGGTTTTGACATATCATATCGACGCATCTGATGTCAAAGCAGAGGGGTATAAAATACTATTAAATTTTAGCAGGAAATACTATTAAATACGATACAATTTTACACAAGATATTTATTTATTTATAGAATGGATATACTTAAACCTTGCTACAACACTTATAGGCAGTGTACCTAATCGTACAGTAGTGTAGTTTTTAGTAAGTCCGGTTCGTTCCACAGGGAAATCTTTAAACAAAGCTCAACGCTATATTAGTTTACTTTTATAAAAATACAAATATATATATAAGTAATATTATTATTATAAAGGGGGGTTTTTACCGTTTAATGACCGGTTTGTCGATTTTAAGACTTTAGTCGCAGTTAAAACCTAATGTAAAATATAAAATAAATACAAGACTTTAAATTAAAGCGTAAAGTAAATAACGATAATGAAATTGCGAATAATAAAAATGCGATAAAATTAAATTGCGATAATTAAAAGTACGATAATTAAAAGTGCGATTAAATAAAATAACAATAAATAAAAGTGCGATAATTAGAAGTGCAATTAAATATAAAATAAAGGAAATTAAATATGAAATAAAAGAATTATGCTTATTTAAACTTCCGTAATCATGATGTTTGACGTGTTGATTTTAGTTTTATGTCCATGGGTTAATTGTCCTTTGTCCTGGATTATTCAATATGTCCGTCTGGTTTTTGTCCATAACAGTCCATCAGTCATAAATATAAATTGCAAGTGTCCTTGTCAAATTATTATTATACCCGAAGATAAATATTCCAACTAATTTGGGGATTCGAATTGTAACAAGGTTTTAATACTTTGTTTAATGAATACACCAGGTTATCGACTGCGTGTAAACCAAGGTTTTACTACTTTGTTAACAATTACACCAATTACCCTTGAATGTAATTTCACCCCTGTTTTAATTATTCTAGTGGCTATTAATCCATTCCCGTGTCCGGTTAAATGAACGATTATTCGTACATATAAATATCCCGCCCATCGTGTCCGATCGAGTGTATATGGTAATTTATAGGGACGCCCAATTGTGAATCTTTATATTAACATTAACAAACTTTCATTTAGTTAAACAAATATAAAGCCCATTAATAGCCCATAGTCTAGTTTCCACAAGTGTCGTTCTTTTGTCCAAACCCCAATTATGGTACAAAGCCCAATTACCCAATTTTAATAATTAGCCTAACATCATGATTACTTCGTTTTAAACAAGCATAATAATAACTTAGCTACGAGACATTAATATAAAAAGGTTGAACATAACTTACAATGATTAAAAATAGCGTAGCGTTACACGGACAGAATTTCGACTTACACCCTTACAACATTCGCTAACATACCCTTATTATTAGAATTATAATTAAAATTAAAATATAAATTATAAATATAAATATATTACGTATATATTGAGAGAGAGATTGAGAAAAAAAAAGATGTTAAATTCGATCAGAATTCGGTTGGCTTTATAGCCAGAAGTGAAATTTGGGGCTCCGCGACTCGCGGCAAAAAGCCCTTCAAACTCCGCGAGTCGCGGAGAGGTATTTTCAATTCACACCCTTGAAGTTTCTGGCTGCCGACAGTTTTAAATATATATATATAATATATATATAATTAATATAATTAATTATATATTATATTATATTTATATATATAGTTAACTTGTAATTTTTAGTCCGTTGCGTCGAGCGTTAAGAGTTGACTCTGGTCCTGGTTCCGGTTTTTCGAACGTCCTCGCGTACAATTTAATATCTTGTACTTTGCGTTTTGAATCTTGTACTCTTGTGATTTCGAGACGTTTCTTATCAATAATTGGAACCTTTTTGATTGTCTTTTGTTCTTTTGAGCTTTTTGGTCGTTTGCGTCTTCAAATCGTCGAATCTGTCTTTTGTCTTCACCTTTTATTATTTAAACGAATATCACTTGTAAATAGAACAATTGCAACTAAAAGCTTGTCTTTCTTGAGGAATAATGCTATGAAATATATGTTCGTTTTTAGCATTATCAAATATTCCCACACTTGAGCGTTGCTTGTCCTCAAACAATATTGTCTTGAAATACTAGAATCACTTCTTTATTCTTCACACTTTGTACATCAGTGATTTCTATACGGCGGT
This sequence comes from Rutidosis leptorrhynchoides, assembly GCF_046630445.1. Lineage (NCBI taxonomy): Eukaryota > Viridiplantae > Streptophyta > Magnoliopsida > Asterales > Asteraceae > Rutidosis > Rutidosis leptorrhynchoides. Next base: position 181,755,834 of record NC_092341.1, read on the forward strand.
ATAAACAATGGTAGTAACGATATGGTTTACAGTCCCACATGACTATAAAAATTTAGATCCATTAAGGCAATTGGATCTTTATAAAAACATTTGATCTTTTGAAAATTAAATCTAGTTTTTACCCTAGATAAGTTTTCCGGAATAACCCTTTACCGGTGTTTGCAAAATATTTTTGTGGGTTTGGTGGGTTTCAGATTTGAAAATTTTAGCTCAAAACTTGCGGTTTTGTGTCACCCACTTGCTAACCTTGTATTTGGAAAGCAACACGTCCAGTTTACTTGTTCCGTATATTACCTTTCGGCAAACTACCGTCCGGTTGTAAAGGAAAGCGTTGAACAAGCAACTGTTAAGGCAATGTCCCGTGACATGCTTTTGATTATGGTCTATAACGTGTCGGACGCAACTACTATCCTTGGTAGGAGCAATAGTAAAGCTTACCCTTATAATTTTTCGGTCTGGCACAAGGTCCTGTCTTTGACCATGCTATGCAACCACCGTTCTTACGGTTGACACCCGATTTAGTTCAGGTGACCTAATGAATTCCAGGTGAATTCCTAGGATTTTACGTTTCAATGGTAATGAACGCATTGAAAATAGGGTTTTCAGAAAACAAATCGGTTTATAATTTTGATCAAAATATTTTCTCGTTCAAGCTCGAGTTTAGATATCATTGAATTCCATGAGTTTGTAATTCTCAATCTTTAAGGTCAATCTCTAGGATTGAGTAATATCAGTCTTAAAAGCTGATTTTTAATCTTTAAGGAGATTATCCTTTCTGGGGATCTGATTCATTAGTCTTATCCAGCTAATTTGCACGGTGCCTCCCCATTGTACGAGATAAATCCTTCTCATGGTTAGGATAAATCTGACCACTTGGCGACCCTGTTTGATGCTGAGGTCCGTGGATTTCCTGCTGATTTTAGTGATGACTTTTCTAGATTTTTCGTCAACCTACAGCTGGTCTGAACGACAACTTCATGACCTAAATCAAGAAGCGCGTGTCTTTTTCGGAAGACTTTACTTCCTTTTAATGATGGAATTGATTCATCGTGTAGATCCATCTCTTCTTTTCTTTCATTGGGTAAAACAGTTTAGTTTAGTCCAAAGCAAAAGTATTTTCAGTTATTTGTTATAGATATATGTGACATATGTTTAAAATAATTTGGTAAATTTTCCCACACTTGGCTTTTTATTTTTCTTTTTATCGTCCTCTATTCCATTTTAAATGAATTTTAACATTTTAGTTTGTTTCTCAATTTATGTCCTTTCCTAGGTAACAATAATTTCGGTGTTAAAACCTAGTTTTATCGTTCATAAATATGTATAAACATGATTTGAATTCATTTAATTGAAAATTTTGAAAAATTTTACTAGAATTGGGTAGTCAGTATATAAGACTAGGGCTGTTCTTTTTTATCAGAGAGCACTAGATTCTAATACAACTACTGCTTTACTAGTATTTTTTCTTAATGGTAACCAAGTGTTTATAAAAATTTTTTAAAAAATCCGAAAGAATTTAACCCCTTCCCACACTTAAGATCTTGCAATGCCCTCATTTGCAAGAAATCAGTAACAATTTAAATTATTGAGGGTGATTTGTGTGAAAATGATTAAATTTTTACCAAAGTTTCCAAATATATTGGCGTTTGTTTGCTGAATGATAAATGGTGCACATCATTTGTTCATTCCGTCTTGTTGTTATTTCACATATATTTTGCATCATTGTCGTCAAAATTACTTGCTTTTGCTGAACTTAATGCCAGTCTTTGAAAATGCGTTGTTTTACCCTGTTGTGTACATAAGATAAACTGCAAACATATATACATATTTTTGAAGTTTGGTTTATTACCCCACATTCAAAAATTATTAAAATCTAAGAATAAAAGTTAGATAATTATAAAAATGATTACAATATTAACAAAAATATTAAATACATCAATAATTACAAATTACATAATAATAATAAAAAAAAAAAAAATAAGTAAACTAAGGATGATATTGGTACCAATAGGGGTTCCACGCATAACCATAAGTGCTATAGAATGCTTCGGCAGGGTCATACGTAGGATATGGTGGCTGCATCTCTATCGACCAAGGAGGGAAGACGGGCTTCGGTGTAGGAATATAGTTTCTACCTATATGTTGGCAATGCGCTATGATCTGGTTCTGATGAACTTGCCAATCTTCAAATGCTCTCTGTCTAGCATTTTCGTATTCCTGAGAAGCTATAAACCTATGCATCTCATTCCCCCCTCCTACATTACCTTGTTCCTGGTTTCTCTCTACCTGTGGATGTCTACCATTGTATCGTACTGCGGCGTTATTTCGCCGCTTCAACACTTTCGCACCATGGTATACATTTAAACCTATAGTGTCGCGGGGTTCTGGCTCTTCTACTAATAATCCCCCCCGACTTATATCCACACCGAGATATTCACCAATCAAAGTAATAAAAATACCACCTCCTATTATGCTATGTGGACGCATCCCTCGAACCATAGCTGATAAATAATAACCCACACAATATGGTATACTTACAGCGCTGTGTGGGTCTCGAATACACATATGGTAAAACAAATCTTGTTCATTTACCTTTTCTTTGTTTTTACCCCTTTGTGTAATCGAATTAGCTAAAAACCTATGTATTACTCTTAATTCGGCTCTATCTATATCCAAATAAGAGTAGTTTCCCCCTTTAAAACGGTGATGGCTTGTCATTTGACTCCACACACCGTGTGTATCAAAATTTTCATCTATTTTCCTACCGTTTAGTATCAATCCTCTACAATCGGCAGACGCTAATTCCTCAGGCGTATATATACGTAAAGCCTGAGCCATGTCCAGTAAAGACATGTGGCGCATCGAACCGCCTAACAAAAATCTAATAAAAGAACGATCGGTTAAACTAGCTACCCGATCATTCAACTCTATACTACATAACAACTCTTCACACCATACTTTATATACAGGTCTGCGTATGGTGAATAAACATATCCAGTCATTAAAAGAAGAATTACCATACCTCTGTACCAGTAATTCCCTAATTGGCCCGGCCAATTCTACAGCTTCCAAGGGTCCCCATTCTATGACCCTCGGTACCTCAACAACCTTGGAATGAAGAGTATGCAAACCCCGTTGATATTTTGGATAATCTATCCAAAGTCTGTCAAATCTCAGGTTCGGGTGCAACTGTTCCAAGTGCATATCTGAAAAGGTCATGACTGGATGAGGTACATCCTGCTTGTAGTAGTTATCTACCTCCTGTTGTTCCAAGTTCTCAGCAGGAGCATGACGGGCTTGGGATGAAGATTCACCCCTTTCATTCTGCAAAACACATCAAACACAAATTTTGTGCATCCAAATATGCATTAGTGTCAGCAAAATCATCAATCAAAATAATTACAATGACATTATCAATTTATATCAAACTTAAGCTTATTTTCACATTTTTATCAAATCTACACTTTTTCAAATAAGCATATACGAAAATTTTCGCCTAAGTTCATAAGCATTCAACTCAAATAACATGTCAAAATAATCATTACTAGCAAATAAACAAGTCTCAAATGGCATTATCTTTCAAAAATCAAGTTCATGAATTTTGGACTTGAAAAAGTCCACTTTAATTCTCAAAATCATGTTTAGGCTCAAAGTTTGGATCATTTAACTACCTAGACATGTTACACTACTCAATTTAGCAACAATTCATGACAAAAATCGGCCATAACCTGTTTATATCAAAAAGCCCCAAATTTGCTCAAGAACACAAACCCTAGATTCTAAAGATTTTGAAGTTTTTGGCTTCAAATCATGTTAACAAGCATCAATCTAGGTTATACATGCATAATATACTAACAATTTAACACTAATTACACTAAAAATTAACAAAATTCAAATTATGAAAATATGCTCAAGAACACACTAAAATTCGGATTTAAAGGTGATTTGGGGTGTAATTGTACCTGTTTTCTTGAGTAATTCTTAGATAAGATCCTCCTCAACATGATTGTAGTGAAAAATTTGAAGATTAACGGTGAAAAATCGAGTTTTTGGGATGATTTTCGTGGGTTTTCTCGGGTTTTTTTTCGCAGTATTTTTCTGTGTTTTGTGTGTGTGGGAGTGACTGATCGTGTGCAGCTGTTTTATTTTTTTCTGTAATTTGGTCCCTCCGCGAGTCGCGGAGGTTTGTACTTAAAACTCCGCGAGTCGCGGAGTTATATTTTTTTTTTTTTTTTTTTTTTTTTTTATATAATCTTTAACTTATAAAACAATTAAGAAATTAATTTTAAAATTTTGTTTCCCTTGTTATTTAGGACGAGGTCGTTTCGGATCGATGTCCTAGTCCGTCCCTCGACAAAATTTTAAAATTTGTCTTTTTGTAGCGATTGTTTTAAAAGCTAAGATTTTTGGGTTTTTTCAATGTTTTTGGCATACTTTAAATAAATAAGATTAAAAATAATGATAATAAAAGTTCTCGTCCCTCCCTCGGGTAAAGCAATTTCGGTTCAAAGACCTAGTCTTCAACTTACGACGAATTTTAAAAATCATATTTTTAACTTAATGAGATAAAGTAAATTTTTGTTTTTAAATTCACACAACTTAAATATAAAATTCAAAATTAAAAATTAAAAATTCACACCAAACTTAAAATTTGAAATGCATAAAATTAAAATTCATATTTTAAAAATTTAAAAATTCACACCAAACTTGATTTAAAAATTCATATTATAAATTCACACCAAACTTATATTAATTTTTCAAATATTTACAATTTTAAAAATATTGTTTTTACAAAGTTTACAATATTAATTTAAGATTTAAATATTAATTTTAAAAACATAGTAAAAATAAAATTAAAAATCTTTTTGTCTTTTTTTTTTATCCCACTTTAATCAATCAAATATTATCAAAAATATGCGCCCCTCTTTTCGGTAAAGTAATTTCGGTTCCAAGACCTAATTTAACTCATGACGAATTTTTGAAAAATTTTGGTTTGATTGTTTAAAGATATTTATACCTTAAGAATAAACGTTAAATTTCGCAGTGATGTAATAAATTTTTGAACGATATCAATAATTTCGGTCGCCAAACCTAATTTTATTTAATACCAATTTAATACTTTTTAGCGAACAAATTAGCGTTTATTATCAAAAGGTTAAAAATAAAAATAAAATAAAAATAAAAACTGTACAGACATACCTGTGAAATAGATTTCTTAGTTATATGATCTATTATATTCATAAGATAGTCGGTTTAATTGGTCTTCCATGGCTGCATAGGCGTAACCTCGAGCATTCATTGTCTTTTCTTCTAAACATATGAACGGTCCGTCTCTGCATAAAGTAACAAATTCGGTATTTGAATAGGTTTGATTATTTGAACATTTACCTCCATGTGACCATTTTCCGCATTTGTGACATTTTTCTAGGTGTCTTGCTCTTCTTTTCGCTGCGGATTTTGATTTTCCTTTACCAAATTGTAACTTATTATCTTCGCATCTGGATCCTTTTCTAACTCCGTCCATTCTTTCTCTGATTACTGATACTATTTCACTCGGGAGTATGTCATTATTTCTTTTAGTGATCAAAGCGTGTAGCATTAGACCATGGTTCAATTCACAGGCAGTCTTCATTTCGTAAAAACCTAAAAAAATAAAAATTCAGAATGGGGGGAGAAGACTAGTTCTTTAGGGTCTGCTAGGGAAAGACCATACGTGTTCCATTTTCGAGAACTACACGAAAACAGACAATCTAACTCTAACAGAAATATATATTATCCTTTACAGACTTGATTCTCCCCACACTTAGTTAGCTGTGGTGTCGAAATTGTGATTAACTTCGTTGTCGACTTCCATCGGACCATGTATGTAATGTTTAACTCTGTGACCATTAACTTTAAATTCAATCCCATTTGAATTTATTAATTCTATCGTTCCGTATGGGAAAACTCTTTTGACTATGAATGGTCCAGACCATCTTGATTTCAATTTTCCAGGAAATAGCTTGAATCGTGAATTGAAAAGAAGAACTCTGTCTCCTTCTTTAAATTCTTTTGATCTTCTGATTCTTTTATCATGCCATTTCTTTGTTCTTTCTTTATAGATTAACGAATTCTCGTATGCTTCATGTCTTAATTCTTCTAATTCGTTTAGTTGACTTAATCGTAGACGTCCGGCTTCATGTAAATCAAGGTTACATGTCTTCAAAGCCCAAAATGCTTTGTGTTCAATTTCTACTGGAAGATGACATGCTTTTCCATACACAAGTCTAAAAGGTGTGGTTCCAATTGGAGTTTTGTAGGCTGTTCTAAAAGCCCAGAGTGCATCCTCCAATTTAATGGACCATTCCTTCGGATTTGATCCTACGGTTTTCTCTAGAATACGTTTTAAAGCTCGGTTGGTATTTTCAACTTGTCCACTTGTTTGTGGATGATATGCGGTGGAGATTTTATGAGTTACTCCATATCTTTTAAGAACTTTCTCAAGTTGATTATTACAGAAATGAGTACCCCGATCACTTATTAAAGCTTTCGGTGTTCCAAACCTTGTAAAAAGACGTTTTAAAAAGTTGACTACAACTCGTGCATCGTTAGTTGGGAGAGCTTGCGCTTCCGCCCATTTAGATACATAATCAATGGCTACGAGTATATATAAATTATTATGAGATTTTGGAAATGGACCCATAAAGTCAATACCCCAAATGTCAAATACTTCACATACTTGGATGACATTTTGTGGCATTTCATCACGTTGACTTATTTTTCCGGCCCTTTGACATGCATCACAGGATTTGCAAAGAAGGTGTGCGTCTTTGTAAATTGTAGGCCAATAGAATCCAGCTTCATAAACTTTTCTTGCTGTTAGTTGAGGCCCATAATGCCCTCCTGTTGGTCCTGTGTGACAATGATTTAAAATTTTACTAGCTTCATCTCCAAATACACATCGGCGTATTATTCCATCGGGACAACTTTTAAACAGATGTGGATCTTCCCAGAAATAGTGTTTTATATCACTGAAGAATTTCTTTCGTCTTTGGTACGATAATCCTTTTTCAAGGAATCCACAAACTAAGTAGTTTGCATAGTCTGCAAACCATGGGATTTCTTTATAATCTATCTTCAATAGATATTCATCAGGAAAGTTGTCTTTTATGGCCGATTCATTCAGAACTTCTAATTCGGGATTTTCAAGACGAGAAAGATGATCAGCGGCGAGATTTTCTGCTCCTTTTTTATCTCGGATTTCAATATCAAACTCTTGTAAGAGTAAGATCCAACGGATTAATCTTGGTTTAGCATCTTGTTTTGAAAATAGGTATCTAAGAGCAGAATGGTCGGTATAGACCACCGTTTTTGCTAGAACGAGATATGATCGAAATTTGTCAAAAGCAAAGACAATAGCAAGGAGTTCTTTTTCAGTAGTTGTATAGTTCGTTTGTGCTCCTTGTAATGTCTTACTAGCATAATATATAGGTTGAAATCGTTTTTCAATCCTTTGTCCTAAAACGGCTCCCATTGCAAAATCACTTGCATCGCACATTAGTTCAAATGGTAGATTCCAATTTGGTGTTATCATGATCGGTGCGTTAGTGAGTTTTTCTTTAAGAATATTAAAAGATTTGATACACTCATCTGTAAAGATGAATGGCGCATCCTTTTCTAGGAGTTTATTCATAGGAGTGGCAATTTTAGAAAAATCTTTTATGAAACGTCGGTAAAAACCGGCATGCCCTAGAAAACTCCTAACTCCTCTAACATTGGTGGGATGTGGAAGTTTAGCAATTACATCTACTTTAGCTCTATCCACTTCAATTCCTTCTTTTGAAATTTTATGTCCAAGAACGATGCCTTCTTTAACCATGAAATGGCATTTCTCCCAATTAAGTACTAGATTTGATTTTTCGCATCTAATTAGCATTCGTTCCAGATTAACTAGACATGATTTAAATGTATCACCGAAGACTGAAAAGTCATCCATGAATACTTCCATGCATTCTTCTATCATGTCGTGAAAAATCGCCATCATACACCTTTGAAAGGTTGCAGGGGCGTTACAAAGTCCAAATGGCATGCGTTTGTAAGCAAAAGTACCATAAGGGCACGTGAATGTGGTTTTCTCTTGATCTTCGGGTGCTATTGGAATTTGAAAATATCCGGAAAATCCATCTAGAAAACAATAGTAACTATTTCCGGCTAATCTTTCCAACATTTGATCTATGAAAGGTAAGGGAAAGTGATCTTTTCTGGTGGCGTCATTTAATTTTCTATAATCAATACATACACGCCATCCTGTTACAGTCCTAGTAGGAATAAGCTCATTTTTCTCATTTGTGATGACAGTCATGCCACCCTTCTTAGGCACGCATTGAACTGGGCTTACCCATGGACTATCAGAGATTGGATATATTAAACCTGCATCTAGCAGTTTAATAATCTCTTTCTTAACTACATCTTGCATATTAGGATTTAGTCTTCGTTGGCGTTGCACATACGTTTTATGACCTTCTTCCATAAGGATTTTATGTGTGCAATACGAAGGACTTATTCCTTTAATATCATGAATCTTCCATGCAATGGCTGGTTTATGAGCTTTCAACACAGAAATGAGCTGTGATTTTTCATTTTCAGTAAGAGAAGACGATATTATTACAGGCAATTCAGATTCACCATGTAAATAAGCGTATTCCAAATGGTTTGGAAGTGGCTTTAACTCTAATTTCGGAGGTTCTTCTATTGATGATTTATATCGATATCTGTCTTCTTCTTTTAGCATTTGAATTTCTTCTGTTGTTGGTTCATATCCATTAGCTATAAGTGTAGCTAACATTTCAGCTTCATCAATTGGTTCATTACCTTCTCCTAAAGAACATTCTCCTGTTCCTTGTAATTCTGGAAATTCTTCTAACAATTCTGCATGTGCATCTATAGTTTGAATATAATAACATGTATCATCTGCAGATTGTGGTTGTTGCATTGCTCTATCAACTGAAAAGGTAACACTCTCATCCTCTATACTTAGGGTCAGTTTCTTACCGAACACGTCTATCATTGCTTTAGCCGTGTTTAAGAATGGTCTTCCTAATATGAGAGGAACTTGAGAATCTTCTTCCATGTCCAAAACAACAAAATCTACTGGAAATACTAAAGTACCAACTTTAACTAGCATGTTCTCCATTATCCCTCTAGGATATTTTATTGATCTATCGGCTAGTTGTATGCTTATTCTTGTTGGTTTCAATTCTCCAAGGTCTAGTTTAGCGTATAGTGAATACGGCATTAGATTTATACTAGCACCTAAGTCTGCCAATGCTTCTATTGAACTAAGACTACCCAGAAAACATGGAATTGTGAAACTTCCTGGATCAGATAGTTTTTCTGGTATCTTATTCAACAGCACTGCTGAACAATTTGCATTCATAGTAACAGCCGAGAGTTCTTCCATTTTCTTTCTATTCGTGATTAGATCTTTCAAGAATTTAGCATATCTTGGCATTCCTGAAATCACATCAATGAAAGGAAGATTTACATTTATCTGTTTAAACATATCCAAGAATTTGGATTGCTCGGCTTCAAGTTTTTCTTTCTTCATTTTACTTGGATAAGGAAGTGGTGGTTGGTATGGTTTAACATAAGGTTTATCCTTAACTGTGTTATCTTCATTAACCTTTTCAACTACCGGTTCTTTTTCCTTATCTTGATCAGGTTGTGGTTCTTGTGGAGTAGGAATAGTTTCATCAGAAGTTACAGGTATTTCAGGTGGTTTAAGTGTTGTACCACTTCTTGTGGTAATAGCTTTAGCTGTTTCATTCCGGGGGTTAGTGTTTGTATCACTAGGTAAACTTCCCGGTTTTCTTTCACCTATTAACCTTGCTAGGTTACTTACTTCTTGTTCCAGATTTTGAATAGAAGCTTGTTGATTTCTAAATGCTTGAGCATTTTGTTCATTGGTTTGTTTTTGAGATGTGAAAAACTGCGTTTGAGTTTCAACTAGCTTCGTCATCATATCTTCTAAATTCGGCTTTTTATCATCGGTTTGTTGTGGTGGTTTGTTTTGAAAATTAGGTCTTTGCTGATTATAAGTATTATTGGATACTTGTTGATTGCTAGGACCTTGTTGGTTGTTGTATGGAATATTTCGGTTATAGTTCTGATTTTGGTTGTAAATAGGTCTTGGCGGTTGATAATTATTCTGATAATTATTTCCAGGCCTTTGGTTTATGTATGAAATATTCTCTCTTTGTTCCATTGTTAATTCAATACTAAGACAATCTTTTGTCAAATGTGGTCCTCCACACTGCTCACAACTAATTCGTATTGAGTGAATATCTTTAGTCATCTTTTCCATTCGTCTCTCCACAGCATCTATCTTTGCGGAAATGGAATCTAAGTCATGGCTAGAATCGGCTCTAGCTGCTTTAGATGATCTAATGATATCTTTTTCTTGGTGCCACTCATGTGAGTGGGAAGCAGTATTATCAATAATTTTGTAAGCATCAGTTTCGGTTTTCTTCATAATAGAGCCACCAGCTGCTATATCTATGTCTTTTCTTGTAGTGATGTCGCATCCTTGGTAGAATATTTGTACTATTTGACAGGTGTCTAAACCATGTTGCGGACATCCTCTTAACAACTTTCCATATCTTGTCCATGCCTCATATAGAGTTTCATTTGGTTTCTGTGTGAACGTAACAATTTCTGCTTGAAGTCTTACGGCTTTAGATGCAGGAAAGAATTGTTTAAGAAATTTATCAATTAAAACGTCCCATGTATCGATCGCCCCTTCAGGTAACGATTCCAACCAATCTTTGGCTTCTCCCTTTAAAGTCCAGGGAAATAACATGAGATATATCTGTTCATCCTCCACTTCTCGGATTTTAAATAGTGTGCAGATCCTATTAAAGGTACGTAGATGTTCATTTGGATCTTCCTTCGGCGCACCACTAAATTGGCATTGATTAGTCACCATGTGTAGAATTTGTCCTTTGATTTCATAATCTGGCGCATTAATGTCTGGATGAGTAATTGCGTGACCTTGGCCAGTGCGTTTAGCTCTCATTCGGTCTTCCATACTTAAAGGTTCCAGATTCTCCATAATTGAATTTGTTGAATCGGTATCACTAGATGCTTCAGATTTAATAGTTCGTTCCTCAACAATCTCTGTTTGAATGATTGGTGGTTCCGGAGGAAAGTTTAGTGGTTCAGGATCTATGAACCGTTCCTGAATATTTTCTGGATTCTCAATTGTGAGGTTTGTTTCAAAAACTGGATTATCGGAAATTTGAACTGAAGTACTTGGTCGACTGGATGACGATTCTAAAGAAAAATCAACGGCGGTTATATTTGTTAAACGATGTCTTGATCGAGTTAAAGGTGGTGAACGTACAAAAGGTGATGAACGTCTTGCTCGGTGCATTCACTGAATATCTTATTAGTTTTAAAAAGGAAAGAAAAATTATAATAAGTTATCCAATCAATAGACTTTTCTGATTTTGCCCACGTTTCGAATAGCCAAAAGATGCAGCAGAGGGGCAGGATTCGTTTGGTCTCAATATAATTGAGGACTGTTTGGCTCCAATAACCCGGTCCACGTACAAATCCAACTATTACTACGAACCAGAAAATTTTGATGTCTATTAATTTAACCACTTAAAATAAATTTTCGTAATTTTAAGAAATTTAGATAAGAAGTAGAAAAAATTCTAAGTCCTAAAACTAGAATAGCGAGAAATAAGAAAGAAAAAGATTGCGCGTCGAAAAATGTCGAAAAAGAAAAAATGGTTGAAAAATAAAAGGTGACGGAAAAATAAAAGAAACTTATCAAAACTTAAAAATACTTAACTAATTTAACCTTATTACTACAACTAACTTAAAATTATAATCGCAAATTGAAATTACTAATTGGAATGATAATTGGTACATAGTAAAAGGTCTAAAAATATTAAAGCTTACAGGAAAAACTAAATCCCAAATGGAAATAACTTAAAAAGAAACTAAAACTTAAAAAGGCGTCGCAAAATTCTAAAGCACCTAAATCTTAGTCTAAAGAAAAAGCACTTAAGGAATTCTACGGCAAAGCCTAAAAATCTAGGAGTAAAAATAACTATAGCAAAAACTAAGTTTAAAATTAATTATGAGCTAAAAAATACAAATATTATGCTACAACGATTAAAAAGGTACAAAATATAAAAATATACAAAAAGTTGTAAAAAGTACAATTTTTATAAAAATATTATTTTTATATTATTTATTTTACTAAACTATTAATTTTACAATTTAATAAAAACTTATTAAAACTAAATACATAAATATAAATAAAAATAAAACTTAAAACTAATAATAATAATAATAATAATAATGTTTAAATAATAATAATAAATAATAACCCGTGATTAATGCGGTTTTAGGGTTTTTGTCCGTGTGTCAGAAGCCCTCCGCGAGTTGCGGTGAATAAAAAGGAAAACCCCGCGAGTCGCGGGGTTCAGAAAAACAGTTGACAGGTTTCACTTTTTTACGCGTTTTTCTTTATTTTTTTTTTTATTATTTTCTGTTTTCTGTTTTTAATTTAAATAAACGATTTTTAATAAAATTTATATTTTTATAAATTAAAATAAAGATAAAGAAACTTATAAAACTTAAATATTTAACAAAATCCTAAAAATACTTATATTTTTGTTTTTCTTTTTATATTTTTGAATGATTAAAACGTAATTTTTACAAAAACGACTTTTAATAAAAATCCTTTTTTTTTTTTTTTTATTAGCGTTGCGCTTCCGGCTTTTAAGAGTAATTCCCCGGCAGCGGCGCCAAAAATACTTGATGTCAAAGCAGAGGGGTATAAAATACTATTAAATTTTAGCAGGAAATACTATTAAATACGATACAATTTTACACAAGATATTTATTTATTTATAGAATGGATATACTTAAACCTTGCTACAACACTTATAGGCAGTGTACCTAATCGTACAGTAGTGTAGTTTTTAGTAAGTCCGGTTCGTTCCACAGGGAAATCTTTAAACAAAGCTCAACGCTATATTAGTTTACTTTTATAAAAATACAAATATATATATAAGTAATATTATTATTATAAAGGGGGGTTTTTACCGTTTAATGACCGGTTTGTCGATTTTAAGACTTTAGTCGCAGTTAAAACCTAATGTAAAATATAAAATAAATACAAGACTTTAAATTAAAGCGTAAAGTAAATGACGATAATGAAATTGCGAATAATAAAAATGCGATAAAATTAAATTGCGATAATTAAAAGTACGATAATTAAAAGTGCGATTAAATAAAATAACAATAAATAAAAGTGCGATAATTAGAAGTGCAATTAAATATAAAATAAAGGAAATTAAATATGAAATAAAAGAATTATGCTTATTTAAACTTCCGTAATCATGATGTTTGACGTGTTGATTTTAGTTTTATGTCCATGGGTTAATTGTCCTTTGTCCTGGATTATTCAATATGTCCGTCTGGTTTTTGTCCATAACAGTCCATCAGTCATAAATATAAATTGCAAGTGTCCTTGTCAAATTATTATTATACCCGAAGATAAATATTCCAACTAATTTGGGGATTCGAATTGTAACAAGGTTTTAATACTTTGTTTAATGAATACACCAGGTTATCGACTGCGTGTAAACCAAGGTTTTACTACTTTGTTAACAATTACACCAATTACCCTTGAATGTAATTTCACCCCTGTTTTAATTATTCTAGTGGCTATTAATCCATTCCCGTGTCCGGTTAAATGAACGATTATTCGTACATATAAATATCCCGCCCATCGTGTCCGATCGAGTGTATATGGTAATTTATAGGGACGCCCAATTGTGAATCTTTATATTAACATTAACAAACTTTCATTTAGTTAAACAAATATAAAGCCCATTAATAGCCCATAGTCTAGTTTCCACAAGTGTCGTTCTTTTGTCCAAACCCCAATTATGGTACAAAGCCCAATTACCCAATTTTAATAATTAGCCTAACATCATGATTACTTCGTTTTAAACAAGCATAATAATAACTTAGCTACGAGACATTAATATAAAAAGGTTGAACATAACTTACAATGATTAAAAATAGCGTAGCGTTACACGGACAGAATTTCGACTTACACCCTTACAACATTCGCTAACATACCCTTATTATTAGAATTATAATTAAAATTAAAATATAAATTATAAATATAAATATATTACGTATATATTGAGAGAGAGATTGAGAAAAAAAAAGATGTTAAATTCGATCAGAATTCGGTTGGCTTTATAGCCAGAAGTGAAATTTGGGGCTCCGCGACTCGCGGCAAAAAGCCCTTCAAACTCCGCGAGTCGCGGAGAGGTATTTTCAATTCACACCCTTGAAGTTTCTGGCTGCCGACAGTTTTAAATATATATATAATATATATATATAATTAATATAATTAATTATATATTATATTATATTTATATATATAGTTAACTTGTAATTTTTAGTCCGTTGCGTCGAGCGTTAAGAGTTGACTCTGGTCCTGGTTCCGGTTTTTCGAACGTCCTCGCGTACAATTTAATATCTTGTACTTTGCGTTTTGAATCTTGTACTCTTGTGATTTCGAGACGTTTCTTATCAATAATTGGAACCTTTTTGATTGTCTTTTGTTCTTTTGAGCTTTTTGGTCGTTTGCGTCTTCAAATCGTCGAATCTGTCTTTTGTCTTCACCTTTTATTATTTAAACGAATATCACTTGTAAATAGAACAATTGCAACTAAAAGCTTGTCTTTCTTGAGGAATAATGCTATGAAATATATGTTCGTTTTTAGCATTATCAGCATCTATATATATTATTTGGAATCACCATAGACACTCTATATGCAGTAATGATCGAGTTCTCTATACAGGGTTGAGGTTGATTCTATAATAATATATATACTTTGAGTTGTGATCGAGTCTGAGACGTATACGGGTCACGACACGTATTAATTAATTCGAATATAATATAATAAACTATTTATGAATTACTGGACTGTTAACTGTGGACTATCGACTGTGGACTAATAGCATTGGACAATTAAAATGAATTAAAATATTGATTATAACATATGAAACTAAACAATTCTTCAAGTTTGCCACTTGAATTCATCTTAAACCTCATTTGTATCTCAACAATTACAACTTGCGTTCAAACCTTTCATGATTCTTGAAAACACTTCGATCGAAAAGATAAACCAACCTCACTTCATCTACGGAAGAAAAGATTTATGCATATAGTTATGCACCTGAAAACACTCAGAACCTGAGTAAACGTTTAACACGTAGCCGTGCTAATTCCTTAGTGTTATTATTACCCAAAATAACATAATAATTCCTTTCAAAGTTACAAATTTTGTAACAGCTTCAGCAAGACAATTTCGACTTTTCGTTCGAAACAACCTTATTATACCTTTGATATATATGCGTGCTCTTTTATTGTTACCGGGGAACCTTTCATATTCCACCATATTACCATCAACGTTTAATCATCTAAAAACACAAATCTCTTGAAATCATCTCGGATTGATAACCAATGAATTCAGATATGGCCGCATTAAATGCAGAGGAAACAGTAAAATTGTAGATGGCCTAATGGCCAAGAGTTTGATGATAAAGAATGGAGTGTTGGGAACGCTCAATAGAAAATTTGATATTGAAAAAAAAAAAAAAATCGGATTGAGCACACCGTGAAGGAAACAAAGAACAAATACAAGGACCAAACCCTATATTCAAAGAATCCAGGTAATTCTGGATCCGATGAAATCTTTAGAGAATATCATGCTCCGAAGTCACGTTAAAATCTTGCGAAAATTTTTTCCTTATCAACTTTCGAACTTAGAAATTCCAAAATATCATCATAAATATTTTCGATATTTCTGAGGGTATTTTCATAAATATTCTTGTCCGAAATTATCTATCTCTTCGTGTTTTCTGCATTCCATTATATTGAAAACTTCTGTAAAACTTAAGTATAAATTAGGAATGAATTCTGGAGAAGTGTTGGGAACTGGAGTATGAGTTAGTATAATATAATGCGCTTGGCCAACGTGATTATATTACAGTAAGTCATGCTGAGTTTCTAATGAAATGTGATGATGGTTCACAGTAGATTATACCATCATCATGTGTCATGTTACCTAACTCTTTCATTCTACATAACCTCCGAACATATCAAGAAGAATATACTCTTGATAGTTCTATCTTCAATAATTTTGATAAATTTGAAAATCAAATCGTGCTATCACGTTCCTTCCTGCTTTGAACATTATAATCATTCGAAATTCTATATCTACAAATTCTGGACCATTATTCGCTTGACTAGAAGCCGGGAAGAAAAAAACAAAAGCATAGAGCCTCGAAATATAAGGGAGAATATAAAGCCCGATAACAACGCAAAAATTACAAACCGTGTATGTCAATGTTTATCGCAACATAAAGACACGGGAGAATTAAAAACACTAAAACTCCAAAGGCGAAGTAGAAGAAAGTGGATTCCTCTGGTGAAAGTTGGAAAAGGAGAGTGAATGTTGCGATAGTAAGGATAAGGACAAGGATCAGAACTGGATTAAGTATTTTCACAATCTTTTAAATGTATGAACTAAGAAAGAAAGTATAGGAATGGTGAAAATAATGGAAAGTAAGAGCTTAATTTATAATGGAAATATCAGACAGAGCAATTGAGACAGGTGATCGCATTTAATTATAGAGATCTTGATTTCCATAAATCCCGAAGAATCAAATCTTTTAAATTTCAAAGATTTTCTTTTAAATCCCTTGAATTTCAGAAATCAACCATATCAACGTCAAAAGATTTGACGAAACGCTATTTACTCATCTCACTCTTTTGTGATAGACTCACCCGTACTCTCCGAATAATTGAATTACTTTATCCATATAACTCAATGATGATAAAACTCTATTTATCACTCATATTCGTCATTAAAACATTTTTATTGTTAGCCATGACCACCTCACTCAAATTTCGGGACGAAATTTCTTTAACGGGTAGGTACTGTCACGACCCGGAAAATTTCGACTAATTTTAAACCAAACTCTCGATACGATTTAATATCCTTGACACGATAAGAGAAGTCTGTAATGTTGAGCCTCAAAATTTTTGAACTGTTATTTAACATTTGACCATTCTCGACGATTCACGAACCATTAATCGTAAATAGGAATGTATATATATATATATATATATATATATATATATATATATATAAAACGATTATACATGTAATTAATTATATTAGGAATTAAATAAATTAATAAACTACTATGTAATCCAGAAAGAAAACTTAAACTTGATATTTAATACATGATTAAAAATGTAGTAGTTGAACTATAAAAATCTATATATATATATATATATATACATACATATCTATGATTAATATACATAATTATTGAATATAGGTATTGTATCATTTTCATTATATATAACATATAAATATGAAATTTGATATAAATATATATATATATATATATATATATATATATATATATATATATATATATATATATATACTTATATCCTTATTATCATATAATTAGTATTATTATTATCATCAATAATAATATTATTATTATCAATTTCATAATTATTATTATGGTTACTTATCATTATTGTTATTATTATTTATGTTAATGTTAATATTATTTATATTGTACTAGTATTATTGTTATGTTATTAATATTATTTTATTATCAGTATTTATAATATTAAAAGTATTAATATTATTAATCTATTTATTAAATATTAAGAATTTTATATAAAAGGTAGGTATATAAAATACAAATATATAGGTTGCAGATACAGATAATTTCGCGTAATTACCTAATCAGATTCATTATTTTTTTTGTCTGCTTTCTTTTTTTTTTTACCTGCTCCTGCTAAACCCGTGACTTTCTGTTGAGGTTCATTTTCACAACAAAACAACATAAATCAATTCTTAAATTGCTGAATCATTCTTTTACTTTCACGATATAATTTCATATACTGCTATTCGAGAATCAGGGAGTACATATTTTCCATACTAGTCCGATTATAAGGAGATTTATAGAGATTATGTTTGCCATTCACCACACAACTTTACCCCACATTTTGACTTATCTCACGAAGTTAGAAAATTTCATACACATACTATTACATTTCATTTTATATGTATATATATGATCACATATATCATCCTCACCATATTAAACTTTGACAATTAAAAACATGCCCAAATTTATATCTTTCATGCTTACCCTTTAATTCTAGCTTAGATGACGAGACAACCTACACTCCTTCACCGTTGTTTGAACTACCACAAACTCAATCCCACTCTAACTACTTTCTGTTTCTTCCACGATAAATAACACACCAAAACATCATCCTTCCATTTTTTTTGAAGCACCTTGCTCGAGTTCTCCTCCCGTGAATCACCTTAACTTTCACCACCATTTCAAGCCATAACAACCACCCTCTTCAACCCAATAAACACACCATTCGTGAACCCTTGATCACCACCATGTGACCATCGTGAGTCACCCTCCATCGGCCACCATGATCACTACCACCTTGCACCATCGTCGATCACCACCTCGTGAACCGCCACTAGACTATCACCATGCACCACCCTACAAACTCCATGAAATCACCACCATCTCACCACTTCTCGATGTCAAACTCCACCCAAAAGAAAACGGGCCCTTTTCAATAACTCAAGTAGTGGAATCATAAAGCTACAAAAAGCTAGTGCCTTCCTTTCTTTTTTTTTATTTGTTGTCGTGTGGAGTCAAAAAGGAACCGAAAGTTTTATTTTTTTTTAAATATGAATGCACTAATTATGACATGGGACGGTCCATTATGATGTGATTATAAAAAAAATAAACCCTAGCATAATAAATGAAAATGAGGTCGACGAAGGTTGATGATGTTGTGAATAAATGATGATTAGCGATAAAGTTGAAGACCTTAAACCATAATGATAATAATTACCATATGAATCCGTTTATGTTAATTAAAGATGAGTGAAGATGATGACGAGAATTTGAAGAAATAAGGATGATACATAATGATATTACAACGAGTTAAATGATGAAGACGATAAATAGTAACGATTTAGATGTTGCCGATGAAGATTAAAAATGATGATGACGATAAAAGTGTTGACTCTGTGTTGAAGTATGGAATCATAAATAAAGTAAATTAGACTAATTGGGTGGTAGTTAAAATACTCAAAATAAAAGGAAGTGAAGGGACCGGCTGAGAGACAAAATTCTTGGATGCCAAATGAAACGAGTTCTTTATTTAAATCGACCCACAACCAGATTGCTATGTTGATTTCTTTAGTTTAGGAGACCTGTGCAGATAAGTTAGTAATGGACTCTATTTGGGCATTTCTTTGAAGGACCACTCCTTTGAGGTAGTTGTTACTAATACTTATTATTATTATTATCATTATTATTATTATTATTATTATTATTATTATTATTATTATTATTATTATTATTATTATTATTATTATTATTATTATTATTATTATTATTATTATTATTATTATTATTATTATTATTAAAAGTATTAAAACTATCATTTCTTTTTATGACAAATAAATACTAGGCATGTAAACATATATTTTCATATATTAAACATATTTTTTTTATATAAATGATACATATGACAAATTATTAATATAATACAAATTATATATGTATATATATATTGATATAACTATAAACATTAATTATTTTTATATATACAGAATAAATATAGATAACATATAATTTAAGATACAATAAATAAAATATATATATTCTAATTGCGATCTAGTATAAATTTTATATAACTACAACACTAAATATATATAAATATTATATATAATAGGTGAAATTATTTGACTACAATTATATATGTTAATATATATACTTGATATAGGTTCGTGAATCCGAAGCCAACCCTATACTTGTTCAATATCGTCCTATGTATTTTTACTACAAAATACAGTATGGTGAGTTTCATTTGCTCCCTTTTTAATTGCTTTTGCAATATATATTTTTGGGCTGAGAATACATGCGCTACTTTTATAAATGTTTACAAAATAGACACAAGTACTTAAAAATATATTCTACGTTGAGTTGTACCACTGGCATATTTCCCTGTAGCTTGGTAACTACTATTTACATGGGTATTGTAAACGCGAATCCTGTTGATAGATCTATCGGGCCTGACAACCCCAACCGGACTGGATGACCAGTATTCAACGGTTGCACAGTACTTCGTTTTGGTGACTACACTTGGTACGGTGTAGTGAGATTTCATAATAAAGGGAATATGCGACGTTGATTAAATGTTAAGTATGGTTACCAAGTGCTCAACCACTTAGAATGCTTTACATACACTTGCGAGTGTATTATGTTTATGTTTATGAAATCTTGTGGTCTATTAACATATTGAAATGATTATTATGATAAACATATGAACTCACCAACCTTTTGGTTGACACTTTTAAGCATGTTATTTCTCAGGTACGAATTAAGTCTTCCGCTGTGCATTTGCTCATTTTAAGGACATTACTTGGAGTCGATCATCGCAATGGGACCAAATGTTGATGACTTCGTCCAGGGGGATAAGGACGGGTTGTTACAGTATAAAACTATGAAATAAGAACACATGGATAGAAGAATCTAAAACCCTTAATTGATAAAGATACCACCACAATTAGAGATCTAGAAACACTCCAAATCTTCAACTACAGCTGATAAAGATTCCACCACAACTATAATATCAGATATGAAGATTTGGATTTCACCACAATGTTTGATAAAGTAACACCACAAACACTGATAAAGAAACCACTCTTAGCCACCGGAATCAAAGATTCGTAAAGACACAGAGATTTTTGTAAATAGATAAGCTCTATCAAACTTTTCATTCTATCATCAACCAAGTTTTACAATTACAAGAGCTCTCTATTTATAGGAGAAGCTTAACAGCTATTTCTAGAAAAGACAAAAACATAAAAAGGAAATGGATACAAAAAGGACAAACAATTACAAATTAGCCAATAAGAATAAAGGACACAATCTGCAAAAGCCTGCCATTTGGTAGTGCTCCTTCCATGATAAAAAGCATCCAATGATAGATGGGAATCTTTCTTGGACAGCTAACATTCTTCTAGAACAGTCGTGCATGTGTTAAGCACATGACCTGACCGGTTTATTGAAATGCTAAGTAAACTTTGAATTGTATCAGCAAGTTGGCCATTCAGATAGATAATAGCATCGCGTGCTGGTTGTACTAGAGTTTCGTGTGCTGATTGAACTAAAATTCTTTAGCTGGTTGAACTAGCTGGTTCGCCTAAGCATAACTTTGCTGGTTCAATTTGCTGGTTACCCGGCAGAGTGAATTAAAGCTTTACTGGCTGAACTAAACTCATTTGCTGGTCCGGCTAGCTGGTTCTTCTTCGTTGCTGGCTTGCCTTCAACTATCAAAAACTTTATTCATGAAAACATAACTACTTCAGTTTAAGGACTGAAGTAGGGTCACCCCTGAGCTTCTTGAACCAGCTCCAAAAACACTTAGATGATGCGAAATAGATGGCAACACGACCATTGCTTGGCCTGATTCGGGTGTAACATCTTTTGAGCTCGAGCTGGTTACATTGACCAGCTCACCTGCATCACTTTGAGACAGCTAAGTATAAAATTAGGGTTTCCCCCTCTTTTGGTGCTGTTAATGTAGGTAATGTTTTTAACAACTGCTTGATCTCTTGGAATGCATTTTCGGCTTCCGCCGTCCACACAAAATCTTTTTTTATTTAAACAGCCCTTTAACACCTTCATGAATGGAAGTGACTTTTCAGCTGCTCTGGACAAGAATCTTATTAATGCTGCTAGACATCCATGTAACCGTTGAACATCCTTCTTGCTAGTTGGTGACTTCATATCTTCAATTGCTTGAATTTTCTTAGGATTAGCCTTAATTCCACGTTCTGTGACAATATGACCTAAGAATTTTCCCTCTTCCACACCAAACGTGCACTTATTGGGATTTAATTTCATGTTAATTTTTCGCAGAGATGCAAAAGTTTCCTGTATATCTCGTAACATCTTTTCTTCAGTATGACTTTTGATGACAATGTCATCATGACAATGTCATCAACGTAAGCTTCTAAGTTTCGCCCAATTTGATTCTTAAATGCCATATCAATAAGTCGTTGATATGTTGCTCCTGCATTCTTCAAACCAAAAGGCATTTTTATGTAACAAAATATGCCTTCCGTTGTGTGAAAAGCCGTTTTGTCTTCATCTTTTAAAGCCATTAGGATTTGATGATATCCCTTAGCAGCATCTAGGAAACATTTGAATCGATATCCTGCCAATGATTCAACCTTCCAATCAATTTCAGGTAAAGGATAATTGTCCTTTGGACATGCTTTATTGATATCCGTGAAATCCACACACATTCGCCATGAGTTGTCCGGCTTCCTAACCATGACCGGATTGGCTACCTGATCAATCCATAATTAATGATGTTACTTAATCACAGATTGAGTGCAATAAGATTGTAATGGAGGATGGGATGTTTGATGATTATTTTGGGCCCCGATGATCGTTATTCACTTTAACTATCAAGTGATCAACCACCCCGACCCGGTCTTGATTGTTAATTAGCTTAATTCACCTTTTCGCAATGTAAAAATCCCTTGGGCAAGATAACAAGTGGAAATTACAAAGGTTTAGGCAAAATGGCAGAGAATCAACAACCTATAAATGAGAGGCCAAGCTCTCTATTTATAGAATTCGAAATATTCACGGTCTGCGAGTTACTTAACTATCCGCGGAAACTCAGCGGATTAAACCGCGATCTTGCATTAATGCGAAAACATAACCGCGGTACTCATTTTCAGCGAATATTGCACAGCTTTGCCTTATAATTCGCGTAGTTCTGCCTTTGGCTTTTAGCAAATAAAATATACATATACAATGCTATGTATATGATCAAGTCCCCCCAGTTTATTATGATACATATTGCGAAACAAATGTATCATGATAAACTCTAAAAATTCGCAGTTATCGCAGCCAATATTCACGTTGAAGAATTTCGCATTAACCTAGTTACCGTTATAGGAAAAAGTTACCGTTTGAGTTGTCACAACGGTTAATTGACATAATTAACCCCATCGCCTATATATGTCATTTCTCATTTTTCCAAGGTATCAGAAAATTTCTCAATTCATCAATCAACCTTTATCATTTTAGTTATTACGTGCAGCTCGTATTTAATTTGAAATGAAGATTAACGAGTTAGATAGAAAGGCTGATCCAAAAACTCTGATCACCAAACTATTAACAAGCCCGGAAGCTAAATCATCATCATCAAAAGAAAAGCAACCCATTCCAATCGTCGACTTAACCTCCAAATCTCCTATACAAAGCCGAGCTCTACCAACAGGAGACCCCCCCCCCCTCACGACAATCCAGTTATATCGGAACACGAAGGGGACCAGCAAACTGGTATATTGCATATTGTTATTGCATACGTAAAATATACATTAGTTTTATTTCACCAACTAACCAACGATGTTATTTTGCAGGCGATTCTTCTGGTGATCCTATCTTTGCAAGCCCGAACACCCTTGATCAAATCACCGAATTGTTCCGCACTCCACCTGACTCTTATGGAGTGCGGATTGACGGTTTAGCAGGATACACTTATGCTTCAGCTGCTGCTGCTCTGGATCAGCGGCAACAGATGAAGTTAGCAATTCCCGACGAGCTTTGCCGCGAGTTCTCTAAACTCTCTGCGCTAGACGTGCATAATAGTTTTGTTCAATATTTCTACATGTGCTTCAGTTCAGCATATGACGTTATATGCCGTCAAGAATAATTTTTCAATGTTCTTGAAGCTGAACAACTGAAGTATAATGCTGAGAAGATCAAAGCTGAAAACAGCGAAAAACGCTGTGTTGATCTCTCCTATGAACTCACCGCAGCCAAAACTACCGTTGATGACTTGAAACAACAGGTTTCTGCTGTGACTGAGAAAGAAAAACAATTGCAAGACACCATTAAAGCATTGTCAGAGAATGTGACGAAGCTAACGACAGAGCGAGACAACGCTCTTGCTGCTAAAGTGTAGTGACCCGAACTTTTCCATGTTTATATATATATTAAATGAAATTGTTATTTACATGATTAAGTGTTTCCAACATGTTAAGCAATCAAACTTGTTAAGACTTGATTAATTAAAATAGGTTTCATATAGACAATTGACCACCCAAGTTGACCGGTGATTCACGAACGTTAAAACTTGTAAAAACTATATGATGACTGTTAACACCTATTTCCTTATGAGGTAAGGCTTAGTATGTCAACAAGAGACCATAAGTGATCTAGCTTTTAGGAGGGCGGAGTGTTGCCGATTGATTTTTACCCTCGGGAAATAATCCCTGCAGACCCGGTACACAAGTGTAAGAACTTGTGGGGTGGCTTAATCAATCTATCGTCCGCAGAGCGTATAAGTGCTAGCCGGATGACTTCTAGTGAGAGAAAGTAGAGAGAGCAAGAGAGAGGTGAAGTCTCAGCTCTCAAAGTTGTCAGAATGTCTGAACTTGTGTAAAATGACGACCCAAGGGGTCTATTTATAGTGTCAGATCTACCAGATTTGTTTGGGGACACGTGTCAAATGATGATACATTCTGTTACATGTGCTCTGAAATTTATGCTAAATGCGGCGCTCTCCGGCCAGGGCTTATGCGCTAGGCGGCCTTCAGGGCTTACGTGAAATGTCCCGTTCTTATTGATTAAAAACGTTCCATATTAATTGATTTCGTTGCGAGGTTTTGACCTCTATATGAGACGTTTTTCAAAGACTGCATTCATTTTAAAACAAACCATAACCTTTATTTCATCAATAAAGGTTTAAAAAGCTTTACGTAGATTATCAAATAATGATAATCTAACATATCCTGTTTACACACGACCATTACATAATGGTTTACAATACAAATATGTTACAACAAAATAAGTTTTTTGAATGCAGTTTTTACACAATATCATACAAGCATGGACTCCAAATCTCGTCCTTATTTAAGTATGCGACAGCGGAAGCTCTTAATAATCACCTGAGAATAAACATGCTTAAAACGTCAACAAAAATGTTGGTGAGTTATAGGTTTAACCTATATATATCAAATCATAATAATAGACCACAAGATTTCATATTTCAATACACATCCCATACATAGAGATAAAAATCATTCATATGGTGAACACCTGGTAACCGACATTAACAAGATGCATATATAAGAATATCCCCATCATTCCGGGACACCCTTCGGATATGATATAAATTTCGAAGTACTAAAGCATGTACTTTGGATAGGGTTTGTTAGGCCCAATAGATCTATCTTTCGGATTCGCGTCAATTAGGGTGTCTGTTCCCTAATTCTTAGATTACCAGACTTAATAAAAAGGGGCATATTCGATTTCGATAATTCAACCATAGAATGTAGTTTCACGTACTTGTATCTATTTTGTAAATCATTTATAAAACCTGCATGTATTCTCATTCCAAAAATATTAGATTTTAAAAGTGGGACTATAACTCACTTTCACAGATTTTTACTTCGTCGGAAAGTAAGACTTGGCCACTGGTTGATTCACGAACCTATAACAATATATACATATATATCAAAGTATGTTCAAAATATATTTACAACACTTTTAATATATTTTGATGTTTTAAGTTTATTAAGTCAGCTGTCCTCGTTAGTAACCTACAACTAGTTGTCCACAGTTAGATGTACAGAAATAAATCGATAAATATTATCTTGAATCAATCCACGACCCAGTGTATACGTATCTCAGTATTGATCACAACTCAAACTATATATATTTTGGAATCAACCTCAACCCTGTATAGCTAACTTCAACATTCACATATAGAGTGTCTATGGTTGTTCCGAAATATATATAGATGTGTCGACATGATAGGTCGAAACATTGTATACGTGTCTATGGTATCTCAAGATTACATAATATACAATACAAGTTGATTAAGTTATGGTTGGAATAGATTTGTTACCAATTTTCACGTAGCTAAAATGAGAAAAATTATCCAATCTTGTTTTACCCATAACTTCTTCATTTTAAATTCGTTTTGAGTGAATCAAATTGCTATGGTTTCATATTGAACTCTATTTTATGAATCTAAATTGAAAAAGTATAGGTTTATAGTCGAAAAAATAAGTTACAAGTCGTTTTTGTAAAGGTAGTCATTTCAGTCGAAAGAACGACGTCTAGATGACCATTTTAGAAAACATACTTCCACTTTGAGTTTAACCATAATTTTTGGATATAGTTTCATGTTCATAATAAAAATAATTTTCTCAGAATAACAACTTTTAAATCAAAGTTTATCATAGTTTTTAATTAACTAACCCAAAACAGCCCGCGGTGTTACTACGACGGCCTAAATCCGGTTTTACGGTGTTTTTCGTGTTTTCAGGTTTTAAATCATTAAATTAGCATATCATATAGATATATAACATGTGTTTAGTTGATTTTAAAAGTCAAGTTAGAAGGATTAACTTTTGTTTGCGAACAAGTTTAGAATTAACTAAACTATGTTCTAGTGATTACAAGTTTAAACCTTCGAATAAGATAGCTTTATATGTATGAATCGAATGATGTTATGAACATCATTACTACCTTAAGTTCCTTGGATAAACCTACTGAAAAAGAGAAAAATGGATCTAGCTTCAACGGATCCTTGGATGGCTCGAAGTTCTTGAAGCAGAATCATGACACGAAAACAAGTTCAAGTAAGATCATCACTTGAAATAAGATTGTTATAGTTATAGAAGTTGAACCAAAGTTTGAATATGATTATTACCTTGTATTAGAATGATAACCTACTGTAAGAAACAAAGATTTCTTGAGGTTGGATGATCACCTTACAAGATTGGAAGTGAGCTAGCAAACTTGAAAGTATTCTTGATTTTATGTAACTAGAACTTTTAGAATTTATGAAGAACACTTAGAACTTGAAGATAGAACTTGAGAGAGATCAATTAGATGAAGAAAATTGAAGAATGAAAGTGTTTGTAGGTGTTTTTGGTCGTTGGTGTATGGATTAGATATAAAGGATATGTAATTTTGTTTTCATGTAAATAAGTCATGAATGATTGAGCTCATATTTTTGAAATTTTATGAGATATTTCATGCTAGTTGCCAAATGATGGTTCCCACATGTGTTAGGTGACTCACATGGGCTGCTAAGAGCTGATCATTGGAGTGTATATACCAATAGTACATACATCTAAAAGCTGTGTATTGTACGAGTACGAATACGGGTGCATACGAGTAGAATTGTTGATGAAACTGAACTAGGATGTAATTGTAAGCATTTTTGTTAAGTAGAAGTATTTTGATAAGTGTATTGAAGTCTTTCAAAAGTGTATAAATACATATTAAAACACTACATGTATATACATTTTAACTGAGTCGTTAAGTCATCGTTAGTCGTTACATGTAAGTGTTGTTTTGAAACCTTTAGGTTAATGATCTTGTTAAATGTTGTTAACCCAATGTTTATAATATCAAATGAGATTTTAAATTATTATATTATCATGATATTATCATTTATGAATATCTCTTAATATGATATATATACATTAAATGTCTTTACAACGATAATCGTTACATATATGTCTCGTTTAAAAATCATTAAGTTAGTAGTCTTATTTTTACATATGTAGTTCATTGTTAATATACTTAATGATATGTTTACTTAAATGGGTGGTCAATTGTCTATATGAAACATATTTCAATTAATCAAGTCTTAACAAGTTTGATTGCTTAACATGTTGGAAACATTTAATCATGTAAATATCAATCTCAATTAATATATATAAACATGGAAAAGTTCGGGTCACTACAGTACCTACCCGTTAAATAAATTTCGTCCCGAAATTTTAAGCTGTTGAAGGTGTTGACGAATCTTCTGGAAATAGATGCGGGTATTTCTTCTTCATCTGATCTTAATGCTCCCAGGTGAACTCGGGTCCTCTACGAGCATTCCATCGAACCTTAACAATTGGTATCTTGTTTTGCTTAAGTCTTTTAACCTCACGATCCATTATTTCGACGGGTTCTTCGATGAATTGAAGTTTTTCGTTGATTTGGATTTCATATAACGGAATAGTGAGATCTTCTTTAGCAAAACATTTCTTCAAATTCGAGACGTGGAAAGTGTTATGTACAGCCGCGAGTTGTTGAGGTAACTCAAGTCG
Source organism: Rutidosis leptorrhynchoides (assembly GCF_046630445.1). Taxonomy (NCBI): domain Eukaryota; kingdom Viridiplantae; phylum Streptophyta; class Magnoliopsida; order Asterales; family Asteraceae; genus Rutidosis; species Rutidosis leptorrhynchoides. The sequence goes on from NC_092341.1 coordinate 181,784,132, forward strand.
GTAAGCTACTGGTCCGACACGATCAATAATCTTGAATGGTCCAATATACCTTGGATTTAATTTCCCTCGTTTACCAAATCGAACAACGCCTTTCCAAGGTGCAACTTTAAGCATGACCATCTCTCCAATTTCAAATTCTATATCTTTTCTTTTAATGTCAGCGTAGCTCTTTTGTCGACTTTGGGCGGTTTTCAACCGTTGTTGAATTTAGATGATCTTCTCGGTAGTTTCTTGTATAATCTCCGGACCCGTAATCTGTCTATCCCCCACTTCACTCCAACAAATCGGAGACCTGCACTTTCTACCATAAAGTGCTTCAAACGGCGCCATCTCAATGCTTGAATGGTAGCTGTTGTTGTAGGAAAATTCTGCTAACGGTAGATGTCGATCCCAACTGTTTCCGAAATCAATAACACATGCTCGTAGCATGTCTTCAAGCGTTTGTATCGTCCTTTCGCTCTGCCCATCAGTTTGTGGATGATAGGCAGTACTCATGTCTAGACGAGTTCTTAATGCTTGCTATAATGTCTGCCAGAATCTTGAAATAAATCTGCCATCCCTATCAGAGATAATAAAGATTGGTATTCCATGTCTGGAGACGACTTCCTTCAAATACAGTCGTGCTAACTTTTCCATCTTGTCATCTTCTCTTATTGGCAGGAAGTGTGCTGATTTGGTGAGACGATCAACTATTACCCAAATAGTATCAAAACCACTTGCAGTCCTTGGCAATTTAGTGATGAAATCCATGGTAATGTTTTCCCATTTCCATTCTGGGATTTCGGGTTGTTGAAGTAGACCTGATGGTTTCTGATGCTCAGCTTTGACCTTAGAACATGTCAAACATTCTCCTACGTATTTAGCAACATCGGCTTTCATACCCGGCCACCAAAAATATTTCTTGAGATCCTTGTACATCTTCCCCGTTCCAGGATGTATTGAGTATCTGGTTTTATGAGCTTCTCTAAGTACCATTTCTCTCATATCTCCAAATTTTGGTACCCAAATCCTTTCAGCCCTATACCGGGTTCCGTCTTCCCGAATATTAAGATGCTTCTCCGATCCTTTGGGTATTTCATCCTTTAAATTTCCCTCTTTTAAAACTCCTTGTTGCGCCTCCTTTATTTGAGTAGTAAGGTTATTATGAATCATTATATTCATAGATTTTACTCGAATGGGTTCTCTGTCCTTCCTGCTCAAGGCATCGGCTACCACATTTGCCTTCCCCGGGTGGTAACGAATCTCAAAGTCGTAATCATTCAATAATTCAATCCACCTACGCTGCCTCATATTCAGTTGTTTCTGATTAAATATGTGTTGAAGACTTTTGTGGTCGGTATATATATTACTTTTGACCCCATATAAGTAGTGCCTCCAAGTCTTTAATGCAAAAACAACCGCGCCTAATTCCAAATCATGCGTCGTATAATTTTGTTCGTGAATCTTCAATTGTCTAGACGCATAAGCAATCACCTTCGTTCGTTGCATTAATACACAACCGAGACCTTGCTTTGATGCATCACAATAAATCACAAAATCATCATTCCCTTCAGGAAATGACAATATAGGTGCCGTAGTTAGCTTTTTCTTCAATAACTGAAATGCTTTCTCTTGTTCATCATTCCATTCAAATTTCTTCCCTTTATGCGTTAATGCAGTCAAGGGTTTTGCTATTCTGGAAAAGCCTTGGATGAACCTTCTGTAGTAACCAGCTAGTCCTAAAAACTGGCGTATGTGTTTCAGAGTTTTCGGGGTTTCCCACTTTTCAACAGTTTCTATCTTTGCCGGATCCACCTTAATACCTTCTTTGTTCACTATGTGACCGAGGAATTGAACTTCTTCCAACCAAAATGCACACTTTGAAAACTTAGCGTACAATTCTTCCTTCCTCAATACTTCTAACACCTTTCTCAAATGTTCACCGTGTTCTTGGTCATTCTTTGAGTAAATAAGTATGTCATCAATGAAAACAATGACAAACTTGTCAAGGTATGGTCCACACACTCGGTTCATAAGGTCCATGAACACAGCTGGTGCATTAGTTAAACCAAACGGCATGACCATAAACTCGTAATGACCGTAACGTGTTCTGAAAGCAGTCTTTGGAATATCATCTTCTTTCACCCGCATTTGATGATACCCGGAACGTAAGTCAATCTTTGAATAAACAGAAGAGCCTTGTAGTTGATCAAATAAGTCGTCGATTCTCGGTAGTGGGTAGCGGTTCTTGATGGTAAGTTTGTTCAACTCTCGGTAGTCGATACACAACCTGAATGTACCATCTTTCTTCTTGACAAACAAAACAGGAGCTCCCCACGGTGATGTGCTTGGTCGAATGAAACCACGCTCTAAAAGTTCTTGTAATTGGCTTTGCAGTTCTTTCATCTCGCTGGGCGCGAGTCTGTAAGGAGCACGAGCTATTGGTGCAGCTCCTGGTACAAGATCTATTTGAAATTCAACGGATCGATGTGGGGGTAATCCCGGTAATTCTTTCGAAAATACATCGGGAAACTCTTTTGCAATGGGAACATCATTGATGCTCTTTTCTTCAGTTTGTACTTTCTCGACGTGTGCTAGAACAGCATAGCAACCTTTTCTTATTAGTTTTTGTGCCTTCAAATTACTAATAAGATGTAGCTTCGTGTTGCCCTTTTCTCCGTACACCATTAAGGGTTTTCCTTTTTCTCGTATAATGCGAATTGCATTTTTGTAACAAACGATCTTTGCTTTCACTTCTTTCAACCAGTCCATACCGATTATCACATCAAAACTCCCTAACTCTACTGGTATCAAATCAATCTTAAATGTTTCGCTAACCAGTTTAATTTCTCGATTCCGACATATATTATCTGCTGAAATTAATTTACCATTTGCTAATTCGAGTAAAAATTTACTATCCAAAGGTGTCAATGGACAACTTAATTTAGCACAAAAATCTCTACTCATATAGCTTCTATCCGCACCCGAATCAAATAAAACGTAAGCAGATTTATTGTCAATAAGAAACGTACCCGTAACAAGCTCCGGGTCTTCCTGTGCCTCTGCCGCATTAATATTGAAAACTCTTCCGCGGCCTTGTCCATTCGTGTTCTCCTGGTTCGGACAATTTCTAATAATGTGGCCCGGTTATCCACATTTATAACAAACTACACTGGCATAACTTGCTCCGACACTACTTGCTCCGCCATTACTCGTTCCGACACCATTTGTTCCTTTCGTTCTATTAACCCCTGGTCCGTAGACCTCACACTTCGCCGCGCTATGACCATTTCTTTTACACTTGTTGCAAAATTTGGTGCAGAACCCCGAGTGATACTTTTCACACCTTTGGCATAGCTGCTTCTGATTGTTGTTGTTGTTGCGGTTATTATTGTTGTTGGGATGATTGTTGTAGTTGCTGTTGTTGTGCTTGTTGTTGTTGTTGTTGTTGGGCCGTTTGTTGTAGTTGCGATTGATGTTGCGATTGTTGGGGTAATTGTTGCGATTATTGTTGTAATTGCTGTTGTTGTTGTATTGGTGATTCTTATCACCGTTTTCCTCCCACTTTCTTTTGACTTGCTTCACATTGGGCTCTTCAGCAGTCTGTTCTTTAATTCTTTCTTCAATCTGGTTCACTAGTTTGTGAGCCATTCTACATGCCTGTTGTATGGAGGCGGGCTCGTGTGAACTTATATCTTCTTGGATTCTTTCCGGTAATCCTTTCACAAACGCGTCGATCTTCTCTTCCTCATCTTCGAATGCTCCCGGACACAATAGGCACAATTCTGTGAATCGTCTTTCGTACGTGGTGTAGTGACCCGAACTTTTCCATGTTTATATATATTAATTGAGATTGATGTTTACATGATTAAATGTTTCCAACATGTTAAGCAATCAAACTTGTTAAGACTTGATTAATTGAAATAGGTTTCATATAGACAATTGACCACCCAAGTTGACCGGTGATTCACGAACGTTAAAACTTGTAAAAAAACTATATGATGACATATATATGGTTATATATATAGTTAACATGATATTATGATAAGTAAACATATCATTAATTATATTAACAATGAACTACATATGTAAAAACAAGACTACTAACTTAATGATTTTGAAACGAGACATATATGTAACGTTTATCGTTGTAACGACATTTAATGTATATATATCATATTAAGAGATATTCGTACATCATAATATCATGATAATATAATAATTTAAAATCTCTTTTGATATTATAAACATTGGGTTAACAACATTTAACAAGATCGTTAACCTAAAGGTTTCAAAACAACACTTACATGTAACGACTAACGATGACTTAACGACTCAGTTAAAATGTATATACATGTAGTGTTTTAATATGTATTTATACACTTTTGAAAGACTTCAATACACTTATCAAAATACTTCTACTTAACAAAAATGCTTACAATTACATTCTCGTTCAGTTTCATCAACAATTCTACTCGTATGCACCCGTATTCGTACTCGTACAATACACAGCTTTTAGATGTATGTACTATTGGTATATACACTCCAATGATCAGCTCTTAGCAGCCCATGTGAGTCACCTAACACATGTGGGAACCATCATTTGGCAACTAGCATGAAATATCTCATAAGATTACAAAAATATGAGTAATCATTCATGACTTATTTACATGAAAACAAAATTACATATCCTTTATATCTAATCCATACACCAACGACCAAAAACACCTACAAACACTTTCATTCTTCAATTTTCTTCATCTAATTGAACTCTCTCAAGTTCTATCTTCAAGTTCTAAGTGTTCTTCATAAATTCCAAAAGTTCTAGTTTCATAAAATCAAGAATACTTTCAAGTTTGCTAGCTCACTTCCAATCTTGTAAGGTGATCATCCAACCTCAAGAAATCTTTGTTTCTTACAGTAGGTTATCATTCTAATACAAGGTAATAATCATATTCAAACTTTGGTTCAATTTCTATAACTATAACAATCTTATTTCAAGTGATGATCTTACTTGAACTTGTTTTCGTGTCATGATTTTGCTTCAAGAACTTTGAGCCATCCAAGGATCCATTGAAGCTAGATCCATTTTTCTCTTTTCCAGTAGGTTCATCCAAGGAACTTAAGGTAGTAATGATGTTCATAACATCATTCGATTCATACATATAAAGCTATCTTATTCGAAGGTTTAAACTTGTAATCACTAGAACATAGTTTAGTTAATTCTAAACTTGTTCGCAAACAAAAGTTAATCCTTCTAACTTGACTTTTAAAATCAACTAAACACATGTTCTATATCTATATGATATGCTAACTTAATGATTTAAAACCTGGAAACACGAAAAACACCGTAAAACCGGATTTACGCCGTCGTAGTAACACCGCGGGCTGTTTTGGGTTAGTTAATTAAAAACTATGATAAACTTTGATTTAAAAGTTGTTATTCTGAGAAAATGATTTTTATTATGAACATGAAACTATATCCAAAAATTATGGTTAAACTCAAAGTGGAAGTATGTTTTCTAAAATGGTCATCTAGACGTCGTTCTTTCGACTGAAATGACTACCTTTACAAAAACGACCTGTAACTTATTTTTCCGACTAGAAACCTATACTTTTTTTGTTTAGATTCATAAAATAGAGTTCAATATGAAACCATAGCAATTTGATTCACTCAAAACGGATTTAAAATGAAGAAGTTATGGGTAAAACAAGATTGGATAATTTTTCTCATTTTAGCTACGTGAAAATTGGTAACAAATCTATTCCAACCATAACTTAATCAACTTGTATTATATATTATGTAATCTTGAGATACCATAGACACGTATACAATGTTTCGACCTATCATGTCGACACATCTATATATATTTCGGAACAACCATAGACACTCTATATGTGAATGTTGGAGTTAGCTATACAGGGTTGAGGTTGATTCCAAAATATATATAGTTTGAGTTGTGATCAATACTGAGATACGTATACACTGGGTCGTGGATTGATTCAAGATAATATTTATCGATTTATTTCTGTACATCTAACTGTGGACAACTAGTTGTAGGTTACTAACGAGGACAGCTGACTTAATAAACTTAAAACATCAAAATATATTAAAAGTGTTGTAAATATATTTTGAACATACTTTGATATATATGTATATATTGTTATAGGTTCGTGAATCAACCAGTGGTCAAGTCTTACTTCCCGACGAAGTAAAAATCTGTGAAAGTGAGTTATAGTCCCACTTTTAAAATCTAATATTTTTGGGATGAGAATACATGCAGGTTTTATAAATGATTTACAAAATAGACACAAGTACGTGAAACTACATTCTATGGTTGAATTATCGAAATCGAATATGCCCCTTTTTATTAAGTCTGGTAATCTAAGAATTAGGGAACAGACACCCTAATTGACGCGAATCCTAAAGATAGATCTATTGGGCCTAACAAACCCCATCCAAAGTACCGGATGCTTTAGTACTTCGAAATTTATATCATATCCGAAGGGTGTCCCGGAATGATGGGGATATTCTTATATATGCATCTTGTTATTGTCGGTTACCAGGTGTTCACCATATGAATGATTTTTATCTCTATGTATGGGATGTGTATTGAAATATGAAATCTTGTGGTCTATTGTTACGATTTGATATATATAGGTTAAACCTATAACTCACCAACATTTTTGTTGACGTTTTAAGCATGTTTATTCTCAGGTGATTATTAAGAGCTTCCGCTGTCGCATACTTAAATAAGGACAAGATTTGGAGTCCATGCTTGTATGATATTGTGTAAAAACTGCATTCAAGAAACTTATTTTGTTGTAACATATTTGTATTGTAAACCATTATGTAATGGTCGTGTGTAAACAGGATATTTTAGATTATCATTATTTGATAATCTACGTAAAGCTTTTAAAACCTTTATTGATGAAATAAAGGTTATGGTTTGTTTAAAAATGAATGCAGTCTTTGAAAAACGTCTCATATAGAGGTCAAAACCTCGCAACGAAATCAATTAATATGGAACGTTTTTAATCAATAAGAACGGGACATTTCAGTTGGTATCCGAGCGTTGGTCTTAGAGAACCAGAAAATTTGCATTAGTGTGTCTTATCGAGTTTGTTAGGATGCATTAGTGAGTCTGGACTTCGACCGTGTTTTCTTTAAAAATGATTGCTTAACATTTTTGTTGGAAACTATATATTTTTAACATATGAATATTATGTGATATATTAATCTCTTAACGTGTTTGATATTATGTGATAGATGTCTACCTCTAGAACAAGTCCCATTGACTCACCTAATAATAATGAAGAGTCAAATGTAAATTGGAATGATTTGTGGACTGATTCACAAGTTCCCGAAGAGGAACCGGAAGAAGAGTCGGAACCGGAAGAAGAATCGGAACCGGAAGAAGAATCGGAACCGGATGAAGAAATAGAACCGGTGGGGGAAATAATAAAACGGTTAAGTAAAAGAAAATCCTCAACCGACCGACCAAAGTTAATTATGGTCAATGGTGTTTCCGCCAAGGAAGCAAAATATTGGGAGGATTACCAATTCTCCGATGAATCGGATTTCGACGAGAATTCCGATGATGTTATAGAAATTACCCCAACTGAATTTAAAAAGGCAAAACAAAATAATAAAGGAAAGGGCATAAAAATAGAGAAATCTAATTCCAACCCCGATGAACTTTATATGTATCGTCAACCCCCGAAGTCCTTAAGTTGTAACAATGACCCGGGAACCTCTAAACCACCAGGTTTTTCTAAACCAATGTGGACAACGACGGCTCGTATTAGGGGAACATCATATATCCCTAGAAACTTGGCAAAACGAACCAAAACCGAAGAAGAAGAAACGAGCGAGTCGGAATAAGATAGTTGTATTCGTGTGGTGTAATATATGGAATATAGTGTTCTTATGCTTTATGATATATGTAAAAATTGCTTGTATTAATAAGTATTTTTTTTTATGAATCTAACTCTTGTCTATTTTACAGTTTAAAAACACAAAATGGATAGACAACCCAATATTTTAAGAGACCTACCCGGAGACATGATTGATGAAATCTTGTCTAGAGTCGGCCAGAATTCTTCGGCACAACTATTTAAGGCGAGATCAGTTTGTAAGACATTCGAAGAACGTTCCAAGAATGTCTTGGTTTATAAGAGACTTTCGTTTGAAAGATGGGGGATATCACATTGGGAAACCCATAAGTTACGATGTGTTTACTTTGACGCATATATTGCGGGGAACCCAAATGCTATTTTACGCAACGGGTTAAGAAATTATTTTGACTCAATATATCCGAATATTGGACTTCGTGATTTAGAAAAAGCGGCTAACATGCAACATAAAGAAGCATGTTATGCTTACGGATTAGTAATGTTCGCTTCTCACCAAAGTGAGAACAAGAACATCGGGCTACAACTATTAAACAAAACGTTTCCACAAGTGACGGAGTCGGTAATTGGGGTAAGAAATGAGGTTTTTAGATTATTACGGGACTGTTGGACATTACGTAACCCTCGTCCCTTTGATGACGTTACAACACACTGTCTTATCAACGGCCATAACGGTTATGTTGCACAAGACCAAGGATGGGAAGTAGTCCTAGTAAAACCAGAATGCATGACTTGTTTCTGGACGTATGAATTACGTGTCTTTATTGCCTTTGCCGAACGACTTGTGTACTAGCTAGAATTGTCTTCACAACTATCTTGTATCAAAGTTATTGTGTGCTATATTTCATGCTTTATGTAAAATAAGCGGTATTGTAAGTTTGTAAAATATTGTATAAAAGTTTGAACGCGAAATATTATTACAATCAGTTTTTCATATAGAATTGTAGTAGTTGAATTGTATATTAGCTACTAAGTATGAACTTAACGGGTAGGTACTACCCGAATTTAAACTTATAAAACGCTAATATGAAGAAAAAGCTTTTATAAATGAGTTCATATTATGCTACGAAATACTATTAACTACTCTTAATATTCTGTATGATTAACTTGTTCCATTTAACTATTTTGAAGGAAATGGCACCGACTACTCGACACACCGTGAATATGAATGAAGAGGAATTCCGTACTTTTCTAGCTTCAAACATAGCCGCAGTACAGGCTGCGCTACATACCAACAATAACCTTGGATCTAGCAGTACAGGAAATCGTGTAGGATGCACCTACAAAGAATTCACTGCCTGCAAACCTTTGGAATTTGATGGAACCGAAGGACCGATCGGATTGAAACGGTGGACCGAGAAGGTTGAATCGGTGTTTGCCATAAGTAAGTGTACTGAAGAGGACAAAGTGAAGTACGCTACGCATACCTTCACAGGTTCTGCGTTAACATGGTGGAATACCTATCTAGAGCAAGTGGGACAAGATGATGCGTACGCACTACCGTGGTCAGCATTCAAGCACTTGATGAACGAGAAGTACCGTCCCAGAACCGAGGTCAATAAGCTCAAGACAGAACTTAGAGGGTTACGAACCCAAGGATTTGATATTACCACGTACGAAAGACGATTCACAGAATTGTGCCTATTGTGTCCGGGAGCATTCGAAGATGAGGAAGAGAAGATCGACGCGTTTGTGAAAGGATTACCGGAAAGAATCCAAGAAGATATAAGTTCACATGAGCCCGCCTCCATACAACAGGCATGTAGAATGGCTCACAAACTAGTGAACCAGATTGAAGAAAGAATTAAAGAACAGACTGCTGAAGAGGCCAATGTGAAGCAAGTCAAAAGAAAGTGGGAGGAAAACGGTGATAAGAATCACCAATACAACAACAACAGCAATTACAACAATAATCGCAACAATTATCCCAACAATCGCAACATCAATCGCAACTACAACAAACGGCCCAACAACAACAACAACAACAACAGCAGCAACTACAACAATCATCCCAACAACAATAATAACCGCAACAACAACAACAATCAGAAGCAACTATGCCAAAGGTGTGAAAAGAATCACTCGGGGTTCTGCACCAAATTTTGCAACAAGTGTAAAAGAAATGGTCATAGCGCGGCGAAGTGTGAGGTCTACGGACCAGGGGTTAATAGAACGAAAGGAACAAATGGTGTCGGAACGAGTAATGGCGGAGCAAGTAGTGTCGGAGCAAGTTATGCCAATGTAGTTTGTTATAAATGTGGAAAACCAGGCCACATTATTAGAAATTGCCCGAACCAGGAGAACACGAATGGACAAGGCCGTGGAAGAGTTTTCAATATTAATGCGGTAGAGGCACAGGAAGACCCGGAGCTTGTTACGGGTACGTTTCTTATTGACAATAAATCTGCTTACGTTTTATTTGATTCGGGTGCGGATAGAAGCTATATGAGTAGAGATTTTTGTGCTAAATTAAGTTGTCCATTGACGCCTTTGGATAGTAAATTTTTACTCGAATTAGCAAATGGTAAATTAATTTCAGCAGATAATATATGTCGGAATCGAGAAATTAAACTGGTTAGCGAAACATTTAAGATTGATTTGATACCAGTAGAGTTAGGGAGTTTTGATGTGATAATCGGTATGGACTGGTTGAAAGAAGTGAAAGCGGAGATCGTTTGTTACAAAAATGCAATTCGCATTATACGAGAAAAAGGAAAACCCTTAATGGTGTACGGAGAAAAGGGCAACACGAAGCTACATCTTATTAGTAATTTGAAGGCACAAAAACTAATAAGAAAAGGTTGCTATGCTGTTCTAGCACACGTCGAGAAAGTACAAACTGAAGAAAAGAGCATCAATGATGTTCCCATTGCAAAAGAATTTCCCGATGTATTTCCGAAAGAATTACCGGGATTACCCCCACATCGATCCGTTGAATTTCAAATAGATCTTGTACCAGGAGCTGCACCAATAGCTCGTGCTCCTTACAGACTCGCACCCAGCAAGATGAAAGAACTGCAAAGCCAATTACAAGAACTTTTAGAGCGTGGTTTCATTCGACCAAGCACATCACCGTGGGGAGCTCCTGTTTTGTTTGTCAAGAAGAAAGATGGTACATTCAGGTTGTGTATCGACTACCGAGAGTTGAACAAACTTACCATCAAGAACCGCTACCCACTACCGAGAATCGACGACTTATTTGATCAACTACAAGGCTCGTCTGTTTATTCAAAGATTGACTTACGTTCCGGGTATCATCAAATGCGGGTGAAAGAAGATGATATTCCAAAGACTGCTTTCAGAACACGTTACGGTCATTACGAGTTTATGGTCATGCCGTTTGGTTTAACTAATGCACCAGCTGTGTTCATGGACCTTATGAACCGAGTGTGTGGACCATACCTTGACAAGTTTGTCATTGTTTTCATTGATGACATACTTATTTACTCAAAGAATGACCAAGAACACGGTGAACATTTGAGAAAGGTGTTAGAAGTATTGAGGAAGGAAGAATTGTACGCTAAGTTTTCAAAGTGTGCATTTTGGTTGGAAGAAGTTCAATTCCTCGGTCACATAGTGAACAAAGAAGGTATTAAGGTGGATCCGGTAAAGATAGAAACTGTTGAAAAGTGGGAAACCCCGAAAACTCCGAAACACATACGCCAGTTTTTAGGACTAGCTGGTTACTACAGAAGGTTCATCCAAGACTTTTCCAGAATAGCAAAACCCTTGACTGCATTAACGCATAAAGGGAAGAAATTTGAATGGAATGATGAACAAGAGAAAGCGTTTCAGTTATTGAAGAAAAAGCTAACTACGGCACCTATATTGTCATTGCCTGAAGGGAATGATGATTTTGTGATTTATTGTGACGCATCAAAGCAAGGTCTCGGTTGTGTATTAATGCAACGAACGAAGGTGATTGCTTATGCGTCTAGACAATTGAAGATTCACGAACAAAATTATACGACGCATGATTTGGAATTAGGCGCGGTTGTTTTTGCATTAAAGACTTGGAGGCACTACTTATATGGGGTCAAAAGTATTATATATACCGACCACAAAAGTCTTCAACACATATTTAATCAGAAACAACTGAATATGAGGCAGCGTAGGTGGATTGAATTATTGAATGATTACGATTTTGAGATTCGTTACCACCCGGGGAAGGCAAATGTGGTAGCCGATGCCTTGAGCAGGAAGGATAGAGAACCCATTCGAGTAAAATCTATGAATATAATGATTCATAATAACATTACTACTCAAATAAAGGAGGCGCAACAAGGAGTTTTGAAAGAGGGAAATTTAAAGGATGAAATACCCAAAGGATCGGAGAAGCATCTTAATATTCGGGAAGACGGAACCCGGTATAGGGCTGAAAGGATTTGGGTACCAAAATTTGGAGATATGAGAGAAATGGTACTTAGAGAAGCTCATAAAACCAGATACTCAATACATCCTGGAACGGGGAAGATGTACAAGGATCTCAAGAAACATTTTTGGTGGCCGGGTATGAAAGCCGATGTTGCTAAATACGTAGGAGAATGTTTGACGTGTTCTAAGGTCAAAGCTGAGCATCAGAAACCATCGGGTCTACTTCAACAACCCGAAATCCCGGAATGGAAATGGGAAAACATTACCATGGATTTCATCACTAAATTGCCAAGGACTGCAAGTGGTTTTGATACTATTTGGGTAATAGTTGATCGTCTCACCAAATCAGCACACTTCCTACCAATAAGAGAAGATGACAAGATGGAGAAGTTAGCACGACTGTATTTGAAGGAAGTCGTCTCTAGACATGGAATACCAATCTCTATTATCTCTGATAGGGATGGCAGATTTATTTCAAGATTCTGGCAGACATTACAGCAAGCATTAGGAACTCGTCTAGACATGAGTACTGCCTATCATCCACAAACTGATGGGCAGAGCGAAAGGACGATACAAACGCTTGAAGACATGCTACGAGCATGTGTTATTGATTTCGGAAACAGTTGGGATCGACATCTACCGTTAGCAGAATTTTCCTACAACAACAGCTACCATTCAAGCATTGAGATGGCGCCGTTTGAAGCACTTTATGGTAGAAAGTGCAGGTCTCCGATTTGTTGGAGTGAGGTGGGGGATAGACAGATTACGGGTCCGGAGATTATACAAGAAACTACCGAGAAGATCATCCAAATTCAACAACGGTTGAAAACCGCCCAAAGTCGACAAAAGAGCTACGCTGACATTAAAAGAAAAGATATAGAATTTGAAATTGGAGAGATGGTCATGCTTAAAGTTTCACCTTGGAAAGGCGTTGTTCGATTTGGTAAACGAGGGAAATTAAATCCAAGGTATATTGGACCATTCAAGATTATTGATCGTGTCGGACCAGTAGCTTACCGACTTGAGTTACCTCAACAACTCGCGGCTGTACATAACACTTTCCACGTCTCGAATTTGAAGAAATGTTTTGCTAAAGAAGATCTCACTATTCCGTTAGATGAAATCCAAATCAACGAAAAACTCCAATTCATCGAAGAACCCGTCGAAATAATGGATCGTGAGGTTAAAAGACTTAAGCAAAACAAGATACCAATTGTTAAGGTTCGATGGAATGCTCGTAGAGGACCCGAGTTCACCTGGGAGCGTGAAGATCAGATGAAGAAGAAATACCCGCATCTATTTCCAGAAGATTCGTCAACACCTTCAACAGCTTAAAATTTCGGGACGAAATTTATTTAACGGGTAGGTACTGTAGTGACCCAAACTTTTCCATGTTTATATATATTAATTGAGATTGATGTTTACATGATTAAATGTTTCCAACATGTTAAGCAATCAAACTTGTTAAGACTTGATTAATTGAAATAGGTTTCATATAGACAATTGACCACCCAAGTTGACCGGTGATTCACGAACGTTAAAACTTGTAAAAAAACTATATGATGACATATATATGGTTATATATATAGTTAACATGATATTATGATAAGTAAACATATCATTAATTATATTAACAATGAACTACATATGTAAAAACAAGACTACTAACTTAATGATTTTGAAACGAGACATATATGTAACGTTTATCGTTGTAACGACATTTAATGTATATATATCATATTAAGAGATATTCGTACATCATAATATCATGATAATATAATAATTTAAAATCTCTTTTGATATTATAAACATTGGATTAACAACATTTAACAAGATCGTTAACCTAAAGGTTTCAAAACAACACTTACATGTAACGACTAACGATGACTTAACGACTCAGTTAAAATGTATATACATGTAGTGTTTTAATATGTATTTATACACTTTTGAAAGACTTCAATACACTTATCAAAATACTTCTACTTAACAAAAATGCTTACAATTACATTCTCGTTCAGTTTCATCAACAATTCTACTCGTATGCACCCGTATTCGTACTCGTACAATACACAGCTTTTAGATGTATGTACTATTGGTATATACACTCCAATGATCAGCTCTTAGCAGCCCATGTGAGTCACCTAACACATGTGGGAACCATCATTTGGCAACTAGCATGAAATATCTCATAAGATTACAAAAATATGAGTAATCATTCATGACTTATTTACATGAAAACAAAATTACATATCCTTTATATCTAATCCATACACCAACGACCAAAAACACCTACAAACACTTTCATTCTTCAATTTTCTTCATCTAATTGAACTCTCTCAAGTTCTATCTTCAAGTTCTAAGTGTTCTTCATAAATTCCAAAAGTTCTAGTTTCATAAAATCAAGAATACTTTCAAGTTTGCTAGCTCACTTCCAATCTTGTAAGGTGATCATCCAACCTCAAGAAATCTTTGTTTCTTACAGTAGGTTATCATTCTAATACAAGGTAATAATCATATTCAAACTTTGGTTCAATTTCTATAACTATAACAATCTTATTTCAAGTGATGATCTTACTTGAACTTGTTTTCGTGTCATGATTTTGCTTCAAGAACTTTGAGCCATCCAAGGATCCATTGAAGCTAGATCCATTTTTCTCTTTTCCAGTAGGTTCATCCAAGGAACTTAAGGTAGTAATGATGTTCATAACATCATTCGATTCATACATATAAAGCTATCTTATTCGAAGGTTTAAACTTGTAATCACTAGAACATAGTTTAGTTAATTCTAAACTTGTTCGCAAACAAAAGTTAATCCTTCTAACTTGACTTTTAAAATCAACTAAACACATGTTCTATATCTATATGATATGCTAACTTAATGATTTAAAACCTGGAAACACGAAAAACACCGTAAAACCGGATTTACGCCGTCGTAGTAACACCGCGGGCTGTTTTGGGTTAGTTAATTAAAAACTATGATAAACTTTGATTTAAAAGTTGTTATTCTGAGAAAATGATTTTTATTATGAACATGAAACTATATCCAAAAATTATGGTTAAACTCAAAGTGGAAGTATGTTTTCTAAAATGGTCATCTAGACGTCGTTCTTTCGACTGAAATGACTACCTTTACAAAAACGACCTGTAACTTATTTTTCCGACTAGAAACCTATACTTTTTTTGTTTAGATTCATAAAATAGAGTTCAATATGAAACGATAGCAATTTGATTCACTCAAAACGGATTTAAAATGAAGAAGTTATGGGTAAAACAAGATTGGATAATTTTTCTCATTTTAGCTACGTGAAAATTGGTAACAAATCTATTCCAACCATAACTTAATCAACTTGTATTATATATTATGTAATCTTGAGATACCATAGACACGTATACAATGTTTCGACCTATCATGTCGACACATCTATATATATTTCGGAACAACCATAGACACTCTATATGTGAATGTTGGAGTTAGCTATACAGGGTTGAGGTTGATTCCAAAATATATATAGTTTGAGTTGTGATCAATACTGAGATACGTGTACACTGGGTCGTGGATTGATTCAAGATAATATTTATCGATTTATTTCTGTACATCTAACTGTGGACAACTAGTTGTAGGTTACTAACGAGGACAGCTGACTTAATAAACTTAAAACATCAAAATATATTAAAAGTGTTGTAAATATATTTTGAACATACTTTGATATATATGTATATATTGTTATAGGTTCGTGAATCAACCAGTGGTCAAGTCTTACTTCCCGACGAAGTAAAAATCTGTGAAAGTGAGTTATAGTCCCACTTTTAAAATCTAATATTTTTGGGATGAGAATACATGCAGGTTTTATAAATGATTTACAAAATAGACACAAGTACGTGAAACTACATTCTATGGTTGAATTATCGAAATCGAATATGCCCCTTTTTATTAAGTCTGGTAATCTAAGAATTAGGGAACAGACACCCTAATTGACGCGAATCCTAAAGATAGATCTATTGGGCCTAACAAACCCCATCCAAAGTACCGGATGCTTTAGTACTTCGAAATTTATATCATATCCGAAGGGTGTCCCGGAATGATGGGGATATTCTTATATATGCATCTTGTTATTGTCGGTTACCAGGTGTTCACCATATGAATGATTTTTATCTCTATGTATGGGATGTGTATTGAAATATGAAATCTTGTGGTCTATTGTTACGATTTGATATATATAGGTTAAACCTATAACTCACCAACATTTTTGTTGACGTTTTAAGCATGTTTATTCTCAGGTGATTATTAAGAGCTTCCGCTGTCGCATACTTAAATAAGGACAAGATTTGGAGTCCATGCTTGTATGATATTGTGTAAAAACTGCATTCAAGAAACTTATTTTGTTGTAACATATTTGTATTGTAAACCATTATGTAATGGTCGTGTGTAAACAGGATATTTTAGATTATCATTATTTGATAATCTACGTAAAGCTTTTAAAACCTTTATTGATGAAATAAAGGTTATGGTTTGTTTAAAAATGAATGCAGTCTTTGAAAAACGTCTCATATAGAGGTCAAAACCTCGCAACGAAATCAATTAATATGGAACGTTTTTAATCAATAAGAACGGGACATTTCACGTGGTAATATCAAATCCTTGGGTTCATAACCCTCTAAGTTCTGTCTTGAGCTTATTGACCTCGGTTCTGGGACGGTACTTCTCGTTCATCAAGTGCTTGAATGCTGACCACGGTAGTGCGTACGCATCGTCTTGTCCCACTTGCTCTAAATAGGTATTCCACCATGTTAACGCAGAACCTGTGAAGGTATGCGTAGCGTACTTCACTTTGTCCTCTTCAGTACACTTACTTATGGCAAACACCGATTCGACCTTCTCGGTCCACCGTTTCAATCCGATCAGTCCTTCGGTTCCATCAAATTCCAAAGGTTTGCAGGCAGTGAATTATTTGTAGGTGTATCCTACACGATTTCCTGTACTGCTAGATCCAAGGTTATTGTTGGTATGTAGCGCAGCCTGTACTGCGGCTATGTTTGAAGCTAGAAAAGTACGGAATTTCGCTTCATTCATATTCACGGTGTGTCAAGTAGTCGGTGCCATTTCCTTCAAAATAGTCAAATGGAACAAGTTAATCATACAGAATATTAAGAGTAGTTAATAGTATTTCGTAGCATAATATGAACTCATTTATAAAAGCTTTTTCTTCATATTAGCGTTTTATAAGTTTAAATTCGGGTAGTACCTACCCGTTAAGTTCATACTTAGTAGATTATAATAATATTTCGCGTTCAAACTTTTTCACAATATTTTACAAACTTACAATACCGCTTATTTTACATATAGCATGAAATATAGCACACAATAAATTTGATACAAGATGGTTGTGAAGATAATTCTAGCTAGTACACAAGTCGTTCAGCAAAGGCAATAAAGACACGTAATTCATACGTCCAGAAACAAGTCATGCATTCTGGTTTTACTAGGATTACTTCCCATCCTTGGTCTTGTGGAACATAACCGTTATGGCCGTTGATAAGACAGCGTGTTGTAACGTCGTCAAAGGGACGAGGGTTACGTAATGTCCAACAGTCCCGTAACAATCTAAAAACCTCATTTCTTACCCCAATTACCGACTCCGTCACTTGTGGGAACGTTTTGTTTAATAGTTGTAGCCCAATGTTCTTGTTCTCACTTTGGTGAGAAGCGAACATTACTAATCCGTAAGCATAACATGCTTCTTTATGTTGCATGTTACCCGCTTTTTCTAAATCACGAAGTCCAATATTCGGATATTTTGAGTCAAAATAATTTCTTAACCCATTGCGTAAAATAGCATTTGGGTTCCCCGCAATATATGCGTCAAAGTAAACACATCGTAACTTATGGATTTCCCAATGTGATATCCCCCATCTTTCGAACGAAAGCCTTTTATTAAGGCATTCTTGGAACGTTCTTCGAATGTCTTACAAACTGATCTCGCCTTAAATAGTTGTGCCGAAGAATTCTGACCGACTCTAGACAAGATTTCATCAATCATGTCTCCGGGTAGGTCTCTTAAAATATTGGGTTGTCTATCCATTTTGTGTTTTTATACTGTAAAATAGACAAGAGTTAGATTCATAAAAAAAATACTTATTAATACAAGCAATTTTTACATATATCTTAAAGCATAAGCACACTATATTACATATATTACACCACACGAATACAACTATCTTATTCCGACTCGCTTGTTTCTTCTTCTTCGGTTTTGGTTCGTTTTGCCAAGTTTCTAGGGATATATGATGTTCCCCTAATACGAGCCGTCGTTTTCCACATTGGTTTAGAAAAACCTGGTGGTTTAGAGGTTCCCGGGTCATTGTTACAACTTAAGGACTTCGGGGGTTGACGATACATATAAAGTTCATCGGGGTTAGAATTAGATTTCTCTATTTTTATGCCCTTTCCCTTATTATTTTCTTTTGCCTTTTTAAATTCAGTTGGGGTAATTTCTATAACATCATCGGAATTCTCGTCGGAATCCGATTCATCGGAGAATTGGTAATCCTCCCAATATTTTGCTTCCTTGGCGGAAACACCATTGACCATAATTAACCTTGGTCGGTTGGCTGAGGATTTTCTTTTACTTAACCGTTTTATTATTTCCCCCACCGGTTCTATTTCTTCATCCAGTTCCGATTCTTCTTCCGGTTCCGATTCTTCTAAACCTTTATTGATGAAATAAAGGTTATGGTTTGTTTAAAAATGAATGCAGTCTTTGAAAAACGTCTCATATAGAGGTCAAAACCTCGCAACGAAATCAATTAATATGGAACGTTTTTAATCAATAAGAACGGGACATTTCAGTTGGTATCCGAGCGTTGGTCTTAGAGAACCAGAAAATTTGCATTAGTGTGTCTTATCGAGTTTGTTAGGATGCATTAGTGAGTCTGGACTTCGACCGTGTTTTCTTTAAAAATGATTGCTTAACATTTTTGTTGGAAACTATATATTTTTAACATATGAATATTATGTGATATATTAATCTCTTAACGTGTTTGATATTATGTGATAGATGTCTACCTCTAGAACAAGTCCCATTGACTCACCTAATAATAATGAAGAGTCAAATGTAAATTGGAATGATTTGTGGACTGATTCACAAGTTCCCGAAGAGGAACCGGAAGAAGAGTCGGAACCGGAAGAAGAATCGGAACCGGAAGAAGAATCGGAACCGGATGAAGAAATAGAACCGGTGGGGGAAATAATAAAACGGTTAAGTAAAAGAAAATCCTCAACCAACCGACCAAAGTTAATTATGGTCAATGGTGTTTCCGCCAAGGAAGCAAAATATTGGGAGGATTACCAATTCTCCGATGAATCGGATTCCGACGAAAATTCCGATGATGTTATAGAAATTACCCCAACTGAATTTAAAAAGGCAAAAGAAAATAATAAGGGAAAGGGCATAAAAATAGAGAAATCTAATTCCAACCCCGATGAACTTTATATGTATCGTCAACCCCCAAAGTCCTTAAGTTGTAACAATGACCCGGGAACCTCTAAAGCACCAGGTTTTTCTAAACCAATGTGGACAACGACGGCTCGTATTAGGGGAACATCATATATCCCTAGAAACTTGGCAAAACGAACCAAAACCGAAGAAGAAGAAACGAGCGAGTCGGAATAAGATAGTTGTATTCGTGTGGTGTAATATATGGAATATAGTGTTCTTATGCTTTATGATATATGTAAAAATTGCTTGTATTAATAAGTATTTTTTTTATGAATCTAACTCTTGTCTATTTTACAGTTTAAAAACACAAAATGGATAGACAACCCAATATTTTAAGAGACCTACCCGGAGACATGATTGATGAAATCTTGTCTAGAGTCGGCCAGAATTCTTCGGCACAATTATTTAAGGCGAGATCAGTTTGTAAGACATTCGAAGAACGTTCCAAGAATGTCTTGGTTTATAAGAGACTTTCGTTTGAAAGATGGGGGATATCACATTGGGAAACCCATAAGTTACGATGTGTTTACTTTGACGCATATATTGCGGGGAACCCAAATGCTATTTTACGCAACGGGTTAAGAAATTATTTTGACTCAATATATCCGAATATTGGACTTCGTGATTTAGAAAAAGCGGCTAACATGCAACATAAAGAAGCATGTTATGCTTACGGATTAGTAATGTTCGCTTCTCACCAAAGTGAGAACAAGAACATCGGGCTACAACTATTAAACAAAACGTTTCCACAAGTGACGGAGTCGGTAATTGGGGTAAGAAATGAGGTTTTTAGATTATTACGGGACTGTTGGACATTACGTAACCCTCATCCCTTTGATGACGTTACAACACGCTGTCTTATCAACGGCCATAACGGTTATGTTGCACAAGACCAAGGATGGGAAGTAGTCCTAGTAAAACCAGAATGCATGACTTGTTTCTGGACGTATGAATTACGTGTCTTTATTGCCTTTGCTGAACGACTTGTGTACTAGCTAGAATTGTCTTCACAACTATCTTGTATCAAAGTTATTGTGTGCTATATTTCATGCTTTATGTAAAATAAGCGGTATTGTAAGTTTGTAAAATATTGTATAAAAGTTTGAACGCGAAATATTATTATAATCAGTTTTTCATATAGAATTGTAGTAGTTGAATTGTATATTAGCTACTAAGTATGAACTTAACGGGTAGGTACTACCCGAATTTAAACTTATAAAACGCTAATATAAAGAAAAAGCTTTTATAAATGAGTTCATATTATGCTACGAAATACTATTAACTACTCTTAATATTCTGTATGATTAACTTGTTCCATTTAACTATTTTGAAGGAAATGGCACCGACTACTCGACACACCGTGAATATGAATGAAGAGGAATTCCGTACTTTT
Organism: Rutidosis leptorrhynchoides; assembly: GCF_046630445.1. Taxonomy (NCBI): domain Eukaryota; kingdom Viridiplantae; phylum Streptophyta; class Magnoliopsida; order Asterales; family Asteraceae; genus Rutidosis; species Rutidosis leptorrhynchoides. Next base: position 181,805,289 of record NC_092341.1, read on the forward strand.
CTAGCTTCAAACATAGCCGCAGTACAGGCTGCGCTACATACCAACAATAACCTTGGATCTAGCAGTACAGGAGATCGTGTAGGATGCACCTACAAAGAATTCATTGCCTGCAAACCTTTGGAATTTGATGGAACCGAAGGACCGATCGGATTGAAACGGTGGACCGAGAAGGTTGAATCGGTGTTTGCCATAAGTAAGTGTACTGAAGAGGACAAAGTGAAGTACGCTACGCATACCTTCACAGGTTCTGCGTTAACATGGTGGAATACCTATCTAGAGCAAGTGGGACAAGATGATGCGTACGCACTACCGTGGTCAGCATTCAAGCACTTGATGAACGAGAAGTACCGTCCCAGAACCGAGGTCAATAAGCTCAAGACAGAACTTAGAGGGTTACGAACCCAAGGATTTGATATTACCACGTACGAAAGACGATTCACAGAATTGTGCCTATTGTGTCCGGGAGCATTCGAAGATGAGGAAGAGAAGATCGACGCGTTTGTGAAAGGATTACCGGAAAGAATCCAAGAAGATATAAGTTCACACGAGCCCGCCTCCATACAACAGGCATGTAGAATGGCTCACAAACTAGTGAACCAGATTGAAGAAAGAATTAAAGAACAGACTGCTGAAGAGGCCAATGTGAAGCAAGTCAAAAGAAAGTGGGAGGAAAACGGTGATAAGAATCACCAATACAACAACAACAGCAATTACAACAATAATCGCAACAATTATCCCAACAATCGCAACATCAATCGCAACTACAACAAACGGCCCAACAACAACAACAACAACAACAACAGCAACTACAACAATCATTCCAACAACAATAATAACCGCAACAACAACAACAATCAGAAGCAACTATGCCAAAGGTGTGAAAAGAATCACTCGGGGTTCTGCACCAAATTTTGCAACAAGTGTAAAAGAAATGGTCATAGCGCGGCGAAGTGTGAGGTCTACGGACCAGGGGTTAATAGAACGAAAGGAACAAATGGTGTCGGAACGAGTAATGGCGGAGCAAGTAGTGTCGGAGCAAGTTATGCCAATATAGTTTGTTATAAATGTGGAAAACCAGGCCACATTATTAGAAATTGCCCGAACCAGGAGAACACGAATGGACAAGGCCGTGGAAGAGTTTTCAATATTAATGCGGTAGAGGCACAGGAAGACCCGGAGCTTGTTACGGGTACGTTTCTTATTGACAATAAATCTGCTTACGTTTTATTTGATTCGGGTGCGGATAGAAGCTATATGAGTAGAGATTTTTGTGCTAAATTAAGTTGTCCATTGACGCCTTTGGATAGTAAATTTTTACTCGAATTAGCAAATGGTAAATTAATTTCAGCAGATAATATATGTCGGAATCGAGAAATTAAACTGGTTAGCGAAACATTTAAGATTGATTTGATACCAGTAGAGTTAGGGAGTTTTGATGTGATAATCGGTATGGACTGGTTGAAAGAAGTGAAAGCGGAGATCGTTTGTTACAAAAATGCAATTCGCATTATACGAGAAAAAGGAAAACCCTTAATGGTGTACGGAGAAAAGGGCAACACGAAGCTACATCTTATTAGTAATTTGAAGGCACAAAAACTAATAAGAAAAGGTTGCTATGCTGTTCTAGCACACGTCGAGAAAGTACAAACTGAAGAAAAGAGCATCAATGATGTTCCCATTGCAAAAGAATTTCCCGATGTATTTCCGAAAGAATTACCGGGATTACCCCCACATCGATCCGTTGAATTTCAAATAGATCTTGTACCAGGAGCTGCACCAATAGCTCTTGCTCCTTACAGACTCGCACCCAGCGAGATGAAAGAACTGCAAAGCCAATTACAAGAACTTTTAGAGCGTGGTTTCATTCGACCAAGCACATCACCGTGGGGAGCTCCTGTTTTGTTTGTCAAGAAGAAAGATGGTACATTCAGGTTGTGTATCGACTACCGAGAGTTGAACAAACTTACCATCAAGAACCGCTACCCACTACCGAGAATCGACGACTTATTTGATCAACTACAAGGCTCGTCTGTTTATTCAAAGATTGACTTACGTTCCGGGTATCATCAAATGCGGGTGAAAGAAGATGATATTCCAAAGACTGCTTTCAGAACACGTTACGGTCATTACGAGTTTATGGTCATGCCGTTTGGTTTAACTAATGCACCAGCTGTGTTCATGGACCTTATGAACCGAGTGTGTGGACCATACCTTGACAAGTTTGTCATTGTTTTTATTGATGACATACTTATTTACTCAAAGAATGACCAAGAACACGGTGAACATTTGAGAAAGGTGTTAGAAGTATTGAGGAAGGAAGAATTGTACGCTAAGTTTTCAAAGTGTGCATTTTGGTTGGAAGAAGTTCAATTCCTCGGTCACATAGTGAACAAAGAAGGTATTAAGGTGGATCCGGCAAAGATAGAAACTGTTGAAAAGTGGGAAACCCCGAAAACTCCGAAACACATACGCCAGTTTTTAGGACTAGCTGGTTACTACAGAAGGTTCATCCAAGACTTTTCCAGAATAGCAAAACCCTTGACTGCATTAACGCATAAAGGGAAGAAATTTGAATGGAATGATGAACAAGAGAAAGCGTTTCAGTTATTGAAGAAAAAGCTAACTACGGAACCTATATTGTCATTGCCTGAAGGGAATGATGATTTTGTGATTTATTGTGATGCATCAAAGCAAGGTCTCGGTTGTGTATTAATGCAACGAACGAAGGTGATTGCTTATGCGTCTAGACAATTGAAGATTCACGAACAAAATTATACGACACATGATTTGGAATTAGGCGCGGTTGTTTTTGCATTAAAGACTTGGAGGCACTACTTATATGGGGTCAAAAGTATTATATATACCGACCACAAAAGTCTTCAACACATATTTAATCAGAAACAACTGAATATGAGGCAGCGTAGGTGGATTGAATTATTGAATGATTACGATTTTGAGATTCGTTACCACCCGGGGAAGGCAAATGTGGTAGCCGATGCCTTGAGCAGGAAGGATAGAGAACCCATTCGAGTAAAATCTATGAATATAATGATTCATAATAACATTACTACTCAAATAAAGGAGGCGCAACAAGGAGTTTTAAAAGAGGGAAATTTAAAGGATGAAATACCCAAAGGATCGGAGAAGCATCTTAATATTCGGGAAGACGGAACCCGGTATAGGGCTGAAAGGATTTGGGTACCAAAATTTGGAGATATGAGAGAAATGGTACTTAGAGAAGCTCATAAAACCAGATACTCAATACATCCTGGAACGGGGAAGATGTACAAGGATCTCAAGAAACATTTTTGGTGGCCGGGTATGAAAGCCGATGTTGCTAAATACGTAGGAGAATGTTTGACGTGTTCTAAGGTCAAAGCTGAGCATCAGAAACCATCAGGTCTACTTCAACAACCCGAAATCCCGGAATGGAAATGGGAAAACATTACCATGGATTTCATCACTAAATTGCCAAGGACTGCAAGTGGTTTTGATACTATTTGGGTAATAGTTGATCGTCTCACCAAATCAGCACACTTCCTACCAATAAGAGAAGATGACAAGATGGAGAAGTTAGCACGACTGTATTTGAAGGAAGTCGTCTCCAGACATGGAATACCAATCTCTATTATCTCTGATAGGGATGGCAGATTTATTTCAAGATTCTGGCAGACATTACAGCAAGCATTAGGAACTCGTCTAGACATGAGTACTGCCTATCATCCACAAACTGATGGGCAGAGTGAAAGGACGATACAAACGCTTGAAGACATGCTACGAGCATGTGTTATTGATTTCGGAAACAGTTGGGATCGACATCTACCGTTAACAGAATTTTCCTACAACAACAGCTACCGTTCAAGCATTGAGATGGCGCCGTTTGAAGCACTTTATGGTAGAAAGTGCAGGTCTCCGATTTGTTGGAGTGAGGTGGGGGATAGACAGATTACGGGTCCGGAGATTATACAAGAAACTACCGAGAAGATCATCCAAATTCAACAACGGTTGAAAACCGCCCAAAGTCGACAAAAGAGCTACGCTGACATTAAAAGAAAAGATATAGAATTTGAAATTGGAGAGATGGTCATGCTTAAAGTTTCACCTTGGAAAGGCGTTGTTCGATTTGGTAAACGAGGGAAATTAAATCCAAGGTATATTGGACCATTCAAGATTATTGATCGTGTCGGACCAGTAGCTTACCGACTTGAGTTACCTCAACAACTCGCGGCTGTACATAACACTTTCCACGTCTCGAATTTGAAGAAATGTTTTGCTAAAGAAGATCTCACTATTCCGTTAGATGAAATCCAAATCAACGAAAAACTCCAATTCATCGAAGAACCCGTCGAAATAATGGATCGTGAGGTTAAAAGACTTAAGCAAAACAAGATACCAATTGTTAAGGTTCGATGGAATGCTCGTAGAGGACCCGAGTTCACCTGGGAGCGTGAAGATCAGATGAAGAAGAAATACCCGCATCTATTTCCAGAAGATTCGTCAACACCTTCAACAGCTTAAAATTTCGGGACGAAATTTATTTAACGGGTAGTTACTGTAGTGACCCGAACTTTTCCATGTTTATATATATTAATTGAGATTGATGTTTACATGATTAAATGTTTCCAACATGTTAAGCAATCAAACTTGTTAAGACTTGATTAATTGAAATAGGTTTCATATAGACAATTGACCACCCAAGTTGACCGGTGATTCACGAACGTTAAAACTTGTAAAAAAACTATATGATGACATATATATGGTTATATATATAGTTAACATGATATTATGATAAGTAAACATATCATTAATTATATTAACAATGAACTACATATGTAAAAACAAGACTACTAACTTAATGATTTTGAAACGAGACATATATGTAACGTTTATCGTTGTAACGACATTTAATGTATATATATCATATTAAGAGATATTCGTACATCATAATATCATGATAATATAATAATTTAAAATCTCTTTTGATATTATAAATATTGGGTTAACAACATTTAACAAGATCGTTAACCTAAAGGTTTCAAAACAACACTTACATGTAACGACTAACGATGACTTAACGACTCAGTTAAAATGTATATACATGTAGTGTTTTAATATGTATTTATACACTTTTGAAAGACTTCAATACACTTATCAAAATACTTCTACTTAACAAAAATGCTTACAATTACATCCTCGTTCAGTTTCATCAACAATTCTACTCGTATGCACCCGTATTCGTACTCGTACAATTCACAGCTTTTATATGTATGTACTATTGGTATATACACTCCAATGATCAGCTCTTAGCAGCCCATGTGAGTCACCTAACACATGAGGGAACCATCATTTGGCAACTAGCATGAAATATCTCATAAAATTACAAAAATATGAGTAATCATTCATGACTTATTTACATGAAAACAAAATTACATATCCTTTATATCTAATCCATACACCAACGACCAAAAACACCTACAAACACTTTCATTCTTCAATTTTCTTCATCTAATTGATCTCTCTCAAGTTCTATCTTCAAGTTCTAAGTGTTCTTCATAAATTCCAAAAGTTCTAGTTTCATAAAATCAAGAATACTTTCAAGTTTGCTAGCTCACTTCCAATCTTGTAAGGTGATCATCCAACCTCAAGAAATCTTTGTTTCTTACAGTAGGTTATCATTCTAATACAAGGTAATAATCATATTCAAACTTTGGTTCAATTTCTATAACTATAACAATCTTATTTCAAGTGATGATCTTACTTGAACTTGTTTTCGTGTCATGATTCTGCTTCAAGAACTTCGAGCCATCCAAGGATCCATTGAAGCTAGATCCATTTTTCTCTTTTCCAGTAGGTTTATCCAAGGAACTTAAGGTAGTAATGATGTTCATAACATCATTCAATTCATACATATAAAGCTATCTTATTCGAAGGTTTAAACTTGTAATCACTAGAACATAGTTTAGTTAATTCTAAACTTGTTCGCAAACAAAAGTTAATCCTTCTAACTTGACTTTTAAAATCAACTAAACACATGTTCTATATCTATATGATATGCTAACTTAATGATTTAAAACCTGGAAACACGAAAAACACCGTAAAACCGGATTTACGCCGTCGTAGTAACACCGCGGGCTGTTTTGGGTTAGTTAATTAAAAACTATGATGAACTTTGATTTTAAAGTTGTTATTCTGAGAAAATGATTTTTATTATGAACATGAAACTATATCCAAAAATTATGATTAAACTCAAAGTGGAAGTATGTTTTCTAAAATGGTCATCTAGACGTCGTTCTTTCGACTGAAATAACTACCTTTACAAAAACGACTTGTAACTTATTTTTCCGACTATAAACCTATACTTTTCTGTTTAGATTCATAAAATAGAGTTCAATATGAAACCATAGCAATTTGATTCACTCAAAACGGATTTAAAATGAAGAAGTTATGGGTAAAACAAGATTTGATAATTTTTCTCATTTTAGCTACGTGAAAATTGTAGTGACCCGAACTTTTCCATGTTTATATATATTAATTGAGATTGATATTTACATGATTAAATGTTTCCAACATGTTAAGCAATCAAACTTGTTAAGACTTGATTAATTGAAATATGTTTCATATAGACAATTGACCACCCAAGTTGATCGGTGATTCACGAACGTTAAAACTTGTAAAAACTATATGATGACATATATATGGATATATATATATATATAGTTAACATGATACTATGATAAGAAAACATATCATAAAGTATATTAACAATGAACTACATATGTAAAAACAAGACTACTAACTTAATGATTTTTAAACGAGACATATATGTAACGATTATCGTTGTAAAGACATTTAATGTATATATATCATATTAAGAGATATTCATACATGATAATATCATGATAATATAATAATTTAAAATCTCATTTGATATTATAAACATTGGGTTAACAACATTTAACAAGATCGTTAACCTAAAGGTTTCAAAACAACACTTACATGTAACGACTCAGTTAAAATGTATATACATGTAGTGTTTTAATATGTATTTATACACTTTTGAAAGACTTCAATACACTTATCAAAATACTTCTACTTAACAAAAATGCTTACAATTACATTCTCGTTCAGTTTCATCAACAATTCTACTCGTATGCACCCGTATTCGTACTCGTACAATACACAGCTTTTAGATGTATGTACTATTGGTATATACACTCCAATGATCAGCTCTTAGCAGCCCATGTGAGTCACCTAACACATGTGGGAACCATCATTTGGCAACTAGCATGAAATATCTCATAAGATTACAAAAATATGAGTAATCATTCATGACTTATTTACATGAAAACAAAATTACATATCCTTTATATCTAATCCATACACCAACGACCAAAAACACCTACAAACACTTTCATTCTTCAATTTTCTTCATCTAATTGAACTCTCTCAAGTTCTATCTTCAAGTTCTAAGTGTTCTTCATAAATTCCAAAAGTTCTAGTTTCATAAAATCAAGAATACTTTCAAGTTTGCTAGCTCACTTCCAATCTTGTAAGGTGATCATCCAACCTCAAGAAATCTTTGTTTCTTACAGTAGGTTATCATTCTAATACAAGGTAATAATCATATTCAAACTTTGGTTCAATTTCTATAACTATAACAATCTTATTTCAAGTGATGATCTTACTTGAACTTGTTTTCGTGTCATGATTTTGCTTCAAGAACTTTGAGCCATCCAAGGATCCATTGAAGCTAGATCCATTTTTCTCTTTTCCAGTAGGTTCATCCAAGGAACTTAAGGTAGTAATGATGTTCATAACATCATTCAATTCATACATATAAAACTATCTTATTCGAAGGTTTAAACTTGTAATCACTAGAACATAGTTTAGTTAATTCTAAACTTGTTCGCAAACAAAAGTTAATCCTTCTAACTTGACTTTTAAAATCAACTAAACACATGTTCTATTTCTATATGATATGCTAACTTAATGATTTAAAACCTGGAAACACGAAAAACACCGTAAAACCGGATTTACGCCGTCGTAGTAACACCGCGGGCTGTTTTGGGTTAGTTAATTAAAAACTATGATAAACTTTGATTTAAAAGTTGTTATTCTGAGAAAATGATTTTTATTATGAACATGAAACTATATCCAAAAATTATGGTTAAACTCAAAGTGGAAGTATGTTTTCTAAAATGGTCATCTAGACGTCGTTCTTTCGACTGAAATGACTACCTTTACAAAAACGACTTGTAACTTATTTTTCCGACTAGAAACCTATACTTTTTTTGTTTAGATTCATAAAATAGAGTTCAATATGAAACCATAGCAATTTGATTCACTCAAAACGGATTTAAAATGAAGAAGTTATGGGTAAAACAAGATTGGATAATTTTTCTCATTTTAGCTACGTGAAAATTGGTAACAAATCTATTCCAACCATAACTTAATCAACTTGTATTGTATATTATGTAATCTTGAGATACCATAGACACGTATACAATGTTTCGACCTATCATGTCGACACATCTATATATATTTCGGAACAACCATAGACACTCTATATGTGAATGTTGGAGTTAGCTATACAGGGTTGAGGTTGATTCCAAAATATATATAGTTTGAGTTGTGATCAATACTGAGATACGTATACACTGGGTCGTGGATTGATTCAAGATAATATTTATCGATTTATTTCTGTACATCTAACTGTGGACAACTAGTTGTAGGTTACTAACGAGGACAGCTGACTTAATAAACTTAAAACATCAAAATATATTAAAAGTGTTGTAAATATATTTTGAACATACTTTGATATATATGTATATATTGTTATAGGTTCGTGAATCAACCAGTGGCCAAGTCTTACTTCCCGACGAAGTAAAAATCTGTGAAAGTGAGTTATAGTCCCACTTTTAAAATCTAATATTTTTGGGATGAGAATACATGCAGGTTTTATAAATGATTTACAAAATAGACACAAGTACGTGAAACGACATTCTATGGTTGAATTATCGAAATCGAATATGCCCCTTTTTATTAAGTCTGGTAATCTAAGAATTAGGGAACAGACACCCTAATTGACGCGAATCCTAAAGATAGATCTATTGGGCCTAACAAACCCCATCCAAAGTACCGGATGCTTTAGTACTTCGAAATTTATATCATATCCGAAGGGTGTCCCGGAATGATGGGGATATTCTTATATATGCATCTTGTTATTGTCGGTTACCAGGTGTTCACCATATGAATGATTTTTATCTCTATGTATGGGATGTGTATTGAAATATGAAATCTTGTGGTCTATTGTTACGATTTGATATATATAGGTTAAACCTATAACTCACCAACATTTTTGTTGACGTTTAAAGCATGTTTATTCTCAGGTGAATATTAAGAGCTTCCGCTGTTGCATACTAAAATAAGGACAAGATTTGGAGTCCATGTTTGTATGATATTGTGTAAAAACTGCATTCAAGAAACTGATTTCGATGTAACATATTTGTATTGTAAACCATTATGTAATGGTCGTGTGTAAACATGATATTTTAGATTATCATTATTTGATAATCTACGTAAAGCTTTTTAAACCTTTATTTATGAAATAAAGGTTATGGTTTGTTTTAAAAATGAATGCAGTCTTTGAAAAACGTCTCATATAGAGGTCAAAACCTCGCAACGAAATCAATTAATATGGAACGTTTTTAATCAATAAGAACGGGACATTTCAGTTGGTATCAGAGCGTTGGTCTTAGAGAACCAGAAAATTTGCATTAGTGTGTCTTATCGAGTTTGTTAGGATGCATTAGTGAGTCTGGACTTCGACCGTGTTTTCTTTAAAAATGATTGCTTAACATTTTTGTTGGAAACTATATATTTTTAACATATGAATATTATGTGATATATTAATCTCTTAACGTGTTTGATATTATGTGATAGATGTCTACCTCTAGAACAAGTCCCATTGACTCACCTAATAATAACGAAGAGTCAAATGTAAATTGGAATGATTTGTGGACTGATTCACAAGTTCCCGAAGAGGAACCGGAAGAAGAGTCGGAACCGGAAGAAGAATCGGAACCGGAAGAAGAATCGGAACCGGATGAAGAAATAGAACCGGTGGGGGAAATAATAAAACGGTTAAGTAAAAGAAAATCCTCAACCAACCGACCAAAGTTAATTATGGTCAATGGTGTTTCCGCCAAGGAAGCAAAATATTGGGAGGATTACCAATTCTCCGATGAATCGGATTCCGACGAGAATTCCGATGATGTTATAGAAGTTACCCCAACTGAATTTAAAAAGGCAAAAGAAAATAATAAGGGAAAGGGCATAAAAATAGAGAAATCTAATTCCAACCCCGATGAACTTTATATGTATCGTCAACCCCCGAAGTCCTTAAGTTGTAACAATGACCCGGGAACCTCTAAACCACCAGGTTTTTCTAAACCAATGTGGACAACGACGGCTCGTATTAGGGGAACATCATATATCCCTAGAAACTTGGCAAAACGAACCAAAACCGAAGAAGAAGAAACGAGCGAGTCGGAATAAGATAGTTGTATTCGTGTGGTGTAATATATGGAATATAGTGTTCTTATGCTTTATGATATATGTAAAAATTGCTTGTATTAATAAGTATTTTTTTTATGAATCTAACTCTTGTCTATTTTACAGTTTAAAAACACAAAATGGATAGACAACCCAATATTTTAAGAGACCTACCCGGAGACATGATTGATGAAATCTTGTCTAGAGTCGGCCAGAATTCTTCGGCACAACTATTTAAGGCGAGATCAGTTTGTAAGACATTCGAAGAACGTTCCAAGAATGTCTTGGTTTATAAGAGACTTTCGTTCGGAAGATGGGGAATATCACATTGGGAAATCCATAAGTTACGATGTGTTTACTTTGACGCATATATTGCGGGGAACCCAAATGCTATTTTACGCAACGGGTTAAGAAATTATTTTGACTCAGTATATCCGAATATAGGACTTCGTGATTTAGAAAAAGCGGCTAACATGCAACATAAAGAAGCATGTTATGCTTACGGATTAGTAATGTTCGCTTCTCACCAAAGTGAGAATAAGAACATCGGGCTACAACTATTAAACAAAACGTTCCCACAAGTGACGGAGTTGGTAATTGGGGTAAGAAATGAGGTTTTTAGATTGTTACGGGACTGTTGGACATTACGTAACCCTCGTCCCTTTGACGACGTTACAACACGATGTCTTATCAACGGCCATAACGGTTATGTTCCACAAGACCAAGGATGGGAAGTAGTCCTAGTAAAACCAGAATGCATGACTTGTTTCTGGACGTATGAATTACGTGTCTTTATTGCCTTTGCCGAACGACTTGTGTACTAGCTAGAATTGTCTTCACAACTATCTTGTATCAAAGTTATTGTGTGCTATATTTCATGCTTTATGTAAAATAAGCGGTATTGTAAGTTTGTAAAATATTGTATAAAAGTTTGAACGCGAAATATTATTACAATCAGTTTTTCATATAGAATTGTAGTAGTTGAATTGTATATTAGCTACTAAGTATGAACTTAACGGGTAGGTACTACCCGAATTTAAACTTATAAAACGCTAATATGAAGAAAAAGCTTTTATAAATGAGTTCATATTATGCTACGAAATACTATTAACTACTCTTAATATTCTGTATGATTAACTTGTTCCATTTAACTATTTTGAAGGAAATGGCACCGACTACTCGACACACCGTGAATATGAATGAAGAGGAATTCCGTACTTTTCTAGCTTCAAACATAGCCGCAGTACAGGCTGCGCTACATACCAACAATAACCTTGGATCTAGCAGTACAGGAAATCGTGTAGGATGCACCTACAAAGAATTCACTGCCTGCAAACCTTTGGAATTTGATGGAACCGAAGGACCGATCGGATTGAAACGGTGGACCGAGAAGGTTGAATCGGTGTTTGCCATAAGTAAGTGTACTGAAGAGGACAAAGTGAAGTACGCTACGCATACCTTCACAGGTTCTGCGTTAACATGGTGGAATACCTATCTAGAGCAAGTGGGACAAGATGATGCGTACGCACTACCGTGGTCAGCATTCAAGCACTTGATGAACGAGAAGTACCGTCCCAGAACCGAGGTCAATAAGCTCAAGACAGAACTTAGAGGGTTACGAACCCAAGGATTTGATATTACCACGTACGAAAGACGATTCACAGAATTGTGCCTATTGTGTCCGGGAGCATTCGAAGATGAGGAAGAGAAGATCGACGCGTTTGTGAAAGGATTACCGGAAAGAATCCAAGAAGATATAAGTTCACACGAGCCCGCCTCCATACAACAGGCATGTAGAATGGCTCATAAACTCGTGAACCAAATTGAAGAAAGAATTAAAGAACAGACTGCTGAAGAGGTCAATGTGAAGCAAGTCAAAAGAAAGTGGGAGGAAAACGGTGATAAGAATCACCAATACAACAACAACAGCAATTACAACAATAATCGCAACAATTATCCCAACAATCGCAACATCAATCGCAACTACAACAAACGGCCCAACAACAACAACAACAACAATAGCAACTACAACAATCATCCCAACAACAATAATAACCGCAACAACAACAACAATCAGAAGCAGCTATGCCAAAGGTGTGAAAAGAATCACTCGGGGTTCTGCACCAAATTTTGCAACAAGTGTAAAAGAAATGGTCATAGCGCGGCGAAGTGTGAGGTCTACGGACCAGGGGTTAATAGAACGAAAGGAACAAATGGTGTCGGAACGAGTAATGGCGGAGCAAGTAGTGTCGGAGCAAGTTATGCCAATGTAGTTTGTTATAAATGTGGAAAACCAGGCCACATTATTAGAAATTGCCCGAACCAGGAGAACACGAATGGACAAGGCCGTGGAAGAGTTTTCAATATTAATGCGGTAGAGGCACAGGAAGACCCGGAGCTTGTTACGGGTACGTTTCTTATTGACAATAAATCTGCTTACGTTTTATTTGATTCGGGTGCGGATAGAAGCTATATGAGTAGAGATTTTTGTGCTAAATTAAGTTGTCCATTGACGCCTTTGGATAGTAAATTTTTACTCGAATTAGCAAATGGTAAATTAATTTCAGCAGATAATATATGTCGGAATCGAGAAATTAAACTGGTTAGCGAAACATTTAAGATTGATTTGATACCAGTAGAGTTAGGGAGTTTTGATGTGATAATCGGTATGGACTGGTTGAAAGAAGTGAAAGCGGAGATCGTTTGTTACAAAAATGCAATTCGCATTATACGAGAAAAAGGAAAACCCTTAATGGTGTACGGAGAAAAGGGCAACACGAAGCTACATCTTATTAGTAATTTGAAGGCACAAAAACTAATAAGAAAAGGTTGCTATGCTGTTCTAGCACACGTCGAGAAAGTACAAACTGAAAAAAAGAGCATCAATGATGTTCCCATTGCAAAAGAATTTCCCGATGTATTTCCGAAAGAATTACCGGGATTACCCCCACATCGATCCGTTGAATTTCAAATAGATCTTGTACCAGGAGCTGCACCAATAGCTCGTGCTCCTTACAGACTCGCACCCAGCGAGATGAAAGAACTGCAAAGCCAATTACAAGAACTTTTAGAGCGTGGTTTCATTCGACCAAGCACATCACCGTGGGGACCTCCTGTTTTGTTTGTCAAGAAGAAAGATGGTACATTCAGGTTGTGTATCGACTACCGAGAGTTGAACAAACTTACCATCAAGAACCGCTGAAATGTCCCGTTCTTATTGATTAAAAACGTTCCATATTAATTGATTTCGTTGCGAGGTTTTGACCTCTATATGAGACGTTTTTAAAAGACTGCATTCATTTTTAAAACAAACCATAACCTTTATTTCATAAATAAAGGTTTAAAAAGCTTTACGTAGATTATCAAATAATGATAATCTAAAATATCCTGTTTACACACGACCATTACATAATGGTTTACAATACAAATATGTTACATCGAAATCAGTTTCTTGAATGCAGTTTTTACACAATATCATACAAATATGGACTCCAAATCTTGTCCTTATTTTAGTATGCAACGGCGGAAGCTCTTAATATTCACCTGAGAATAAACATGCTTTAAACGTCAACAAAAATGTTGGTGAGTTATAGGTTTAACCTATATATATCAAATCGTAACAATAGACCACAAGATTTCATATTTCAATACACATCCCATACATAGAGATAAAAATCATTCATATGGTGAACACCTGGTAACCGACATTAACAAGATGCATATATAAGAATATCCCCATCATTCCGGGACACCCTTCGGATATGATATAAATTTCGAAGTACTAAAGCATCCGGTACTTTGGATGGGGTTTGTTAGGCCCAATAGATCTATCTTTAGGATTCGCGTCAATTAGGGTGTCTGTTCCCTAATTCTTAGATTACCAGACTTAATAAAAAGGGGCATATTCGATTTCGATAATTCAACCATAGAATGTAGTTTCACGTACTTGTGTCTATTTTGTAAATCATTTATAAAACCTGCATGTATTCTCATCCCAAAAATATTAGATTTTAAAAGTGGGACTATAACTCACTTTCACAGATTTTTACTTCGTCGGGAAGTAAGACTTGGCCACTGGTTGATTCACGAACCTATAACAATATATACATATATATCAAAGTATGTTCAAAATATATTTACAACACTTTTAATATATTTTGATGTTTTAAGTTTATTAAGTCAGCTGTCCTCGTTAGTAACCTACAACTAGTTGTCCACAGTTAGATGTACAGAAATAAATCGATAAATATTATCTTGAATCAATCCACGACCCAGTGTATACGTATCTCAGTATTGATCACAACTCAAACTATATATATTTTGGAATCAACCTCAACCCTGTATAGCTAACTCCAACATTCACATATAGAGTGTCTATGGTTGTTCCGAAATATATATAGATGTGTCGACATGATAGGTCGAAACATTGTATACGTGTCTATGGTATCTCAAGATTACATAATATACAATACAAGTTGATTAAGTTATGGTTGGAATAGATTTGTTACCAATTTTCACGTAGCTAAAATGAGAAAAATTATCCAATCTTGTTTTACCCATAACTTCTTCATTTTAAATCCGTTTTGAGTGAATCAAATTGCTATGATTTCATATTGAACTCTATTTTATGAATCTAAACAGAAAAAGTATAGGTTTATAGTCGGAAAAATAAGTTACAAGTTGTTTTTGTAAAGGTAGTCATTTCAGTCGAAAGAACGACGTCTAGATGACCATTTTAGAAAACATACTTCCACTTTGAGTTTAACCATAATTTTTGGATATAGTTTCATGTTCATAATAAAAATCATTTTCTCAGAATAACAACTTTTAAATCAAAGTTTATCATAGTTTTTAATTAACTAACCCAAAACAGCCCGCGGTGTTACTACGACGGCGTAAATCCGGTTTTACGGTGTTTTTCGTGTTTCCAGGTTTTAAATCATTAAGTTAGCATATCATATAGATATAGAACATGTGTTTAGTTGATTTTAAAAGTCAAGTTAGAAGGATTAACTTTTGTTTGCGAACAAGTTTAGAATTAACTAAACTATGTTCTAGTGATTACAAGTTTAAACCTTCGAATAAGATAGCTTTATATGTATGAATCGAATGATGTTATGAACATCATTACTACCTTAATTTCCTTGGATAAACCTACTGGAAAAGAAAAAAATGGATCTAGCTTCAATGGATCCTTGGATGGCTCGAAGTTCTTGAAGCAGAATCATGACACGAAAACAAGTTCAAGTAAGATCATCACTTGAAATAAGATTGTTATAGTTATAGAAATTGAACCAAAGTTTGAATATGATTATTACCTTGTATTAGAATGATAACCTACTGTAAGAAACAAAGATTTCTTGAGGTTGGATGATCACCTTACAAGATTGGAAGTGAGCTAGCAAACTTGAAAGTATTCATGATTTTATGAAACTAGAACTTTTGGAATTTATGAAGAACACTTAGAACTTGAAGATAGAACTTGAGAGAGATCACTTAGATGAAGAAAATTGAAGAATGAAAGTGTTTGTAGGTGTTTTTGGTCGTTGGTGTATGGATTAGATATAAAGGATATGTAATTTTGTTTTCATGTAAATAAGTCATGAATGATTACTCATATTTTTGTAATTTTATGAGATATTTCATGCTAGTTGCCAAATGATGGTTCCCACATGTGTTAGGTGACTCACATGGGCTGCTAAGAGCTGATCATTGGAGTGTATATACCAATAGTACATACATCTAAAAGCTGTGTATTGTACGAGTACGAATACGGGTGCATACGAGTAGAATTGTTGATGAAACTGAACGAGGATGTAATTGTAAGCATTTTTGTTAAGTAGAAGTATTTTGATAAGTGTATTGAAGTCTTTCAAAAGTGTATAAATACATATTAAAACACTACATGTATATACATTTTAACTGAGTCGTTAAGTCATCGTTAGTCGTTACATGTAAGTGTTGTTTTGAAACCTTTAGGTTAACGATCTTGTTAAATGTTGTTAATCCAATGTTTATAATATCAAATGAGATTTTAAATTATTATATTATCATGATATTATCATGTATGAATATCTCTTAATATGATATATATACATTAAATGTCTTTACAACGATAATCGTTACATATATGTCTCGTTTAAAAATCATTAAGTTAGTAGTCTTGTTTTTACATATGTAGTTCATTGTTAATATACTTTATGATATGTTTTCTTATCATAGTATCATGTTAACTATATATATATATATATATATATATATATATATATATATATATATATATATATATATATATATATATATATATATATATATATATATATATATATCCATATATATGTCATCATATAGTTTTTACAAGTTTTAACGTTCGTGAATCACCGATCAACTTGGGTGGTCAATTGTCTATATGAAACATATTTCAATTAATCAAGTCTTAACAAGTTTGATTGCTTAACATGTTGGAAACATTTAATCATGTAAATATCAATCTCAATTAATATATATAAACATGGAAAAGTTCGGGTCACTACAGTACCTACCCGTTAAATAAATTTCGTCCCGAAATTTTAAGGTGTTGAAGGTGTTGACGAATCTTCTGGAAATAGATGCGGGTATTTCTTCTTCATCTGATCTTCACGCTCCCAGGTGAACTCGGGTCCTCTACGAGCATTCCATCGAACCTTAACAATTGGTATCTTGTTTTGCTTAAGTCTTTTAACCTCACGATCCATTATTTCGACGGGTTCTTCGATGAATTGAAGTTTTTCGTTGATTTGGATTTCATCTAACGGAATAGTGAGATCTTCTTTAGCAAAACATTTCTTTAAATTCGAGACGTGGAAAGTGTTATGTACAGCCGCGAGTTGTTGAGGTAACTCTAGTCGGTAAGCTACTGGTCCGACACGATCAATAATCTTGAATGGTCCAATATACCTTGGATTTAATTTCCCTCGTTTACCAAATCGAACAACGCCTTTCCAAGGTGCAACTTTAAGCATGACCATCTCTCCAATTTCAAATTCTATATCTTTTCTTTTAATGTCAGCGTAGCTCTTTTGTCGACTTTGGGCGGTTTTCAACCGTTGTTGAATTTGGATGATCTTCTCGGTAGTTTCTTGTATAATCTCCGGACCCGTAATCTGTCTATCCCCCACTTCACTCCAACAAATCGGAGACCTGCACTTTCTACCATAAAGTGCTTCAAACGGCGCCATCTCAATGCTTGAATGGTAGCTGTTGTTGTAGGAAAATTCTGCTAACGGTAGATGTCGATCCCAACTGTTTCCGAAATCAATAACACATGCTCGTAGCATGTCTTCAAGCGTTTGTATCGTCCTTTCACTCTGCCCATCAGTTTGTGGATGATAGGCAGTACTCATGTCTAGACGAGTTCCTAATGCTTGCTGTAATGTCTGCCAGAATCTTGAAATAAATCTGCCATCCCTATCAGAGATAATAGAGATTGGTATTCCATGTCTGGAGATGACTTCCTTCAAATACAGTCGTGCTAACTTCTCCATCTTGTCATCTTCTCTTATTGGCAAGAAGTGTGCTGATTTGGTGAGACGGTCAACTATTACCCAAATAGTATCAAAACCACTTGCAGTCCTTGGCAATTTAGTGATGAAATCCATGGTAATGTTTTCCCATTTCCATTCCGGGATTTCGGGTTGTTGAAGTAGACCTGATGGTTTCTGATGCTCAGCTTTGACCTTAGAACACGTCAAACATTCTCCTACGTATTTAGCAACATCGGCTTTCATACCCGGCCACCAAAAATGTTTCTTGAGATCCTTGTACATCTTCCCCGTTCCAGGATGTATTGAGTATCTGGTTTTATGAGCTTCTCTAAGTACCATTTCTCTCATATCTCCAAATTTTGGTACCCAAATCCTTTCAGCCCTATACCGGGTTCCGTCTTCCCGAATATTAAGATGCTTCTCCGATCCTTTGGGTATTTCATCCTTTAAATTTCCCTCTTTTAAAACTCCTTGTTGCGCCTCCTTTATTTGAGTAGTAATGTTATTATGATTCATTATATTCATAGATTTTACTCGAATGGGTTCTCTGTCCTTCCTGCTCAAGGCATCGGCTACCACATTTGCCTTCCCCGGGTGGTAACGAATCTCAAAGTCGTAATCATTCAATAATTCAATCCACCTACGCTGCCTCATATTCAGTTGTTTCTGATTAAATATGTGTTGAAGACTTTTGTGGTCGGTATATATAATACTTTTGACCCCATATAAGTAGTGCCTCCAAGTCTTTAATGCAAAAACAACCGCGCCTAATTCCAAATCATGCGTCGTATAATTTTGTTCGTGAATCTTCAATTGTGTAGACGCATAAGCAATCACCTTCGTTCGTTGCATTAATACACAACCGAGACCTTGCTTTGATGCATCACAATAAATCACAAAATCATCATTCCCTTCAGGCAATGACAATATAGGTGCCGTAGTTAGCTTTTTCTTCAATAACTGAAACGCTTTCTCTTGTTCATCATTCCATTCAAATTTCTTCCCTTTATGCGTTAATGCAGTCAAGGGTTTTGCTATTCTGGAAAAGTCTTGGATGAACCTTCTGTAGTAACCAGCTAGTCCTAAAAACTGGCGTATGTGTTTCGGAGTTTTCGGGGTTTCCCACTTTTCAACAGTTTCTATCTTTGCCGGATCCACCTTAATACCTTCTTTGTTCACTATGTGACCGAGGAATTGAACTTCTTCCAACCAAAATGCACACTTTGAAAACTTAGCGTACAATTCTTCCTTCCTCAATACTTCTAACACCTTTCTCAAATGTTCACCGTGTTCTTGGTCATTCTTTGAGTAAATAAGTATGTCATCAATGAAAACAATGACAAACTTGTCAAGGTATGGTCCACACACTCGGTTCATAAGGTCCATGAACACAGCTGGTGCATTAGTTAAACCAAACGGCATGACCATAAACTCGTAATGACCGTAACGTGTTCTGAAAGCAGTCTTTGGAATATCATCTTCTTTCACCCGCATTTGATGATACCCGGAACGTAAGTCAATCTTTGAATAAACAGACGAGCCTTGTAGTTGATCAAATAAGTCGTCGATTCTCGGTAGTGGGTAGCGGTTCTTGATGGTAAGTTTGTTCAACTCTCGGTAGTCGATACACAACCTGAATGTACCATCTTTCTTCTTGACAAACAAAACAGGAGCTCCCCACGGTGATGTGCTTGGTCGAATGAAACCACGCTCTAAAAGTTCTTGTAATTGGCTTTGCAGTTCTTTCATCTCGCTGGGTGCGAGTCTGTAAGGAGCACGAGCTATTGGTGCAGCTCCTGGTACAAGATCTATTTGAAATTCAACGGATCGATGTGGGGGTAATCCCGGTAATTCTTTCGGAAATACATCGGGAAATTCTTTTGCAATGGGAACATCATTGATGCTCTTTTCTTCAGTTTGTACTTTCTCGACGTGTGCTAGAACAGCATAGCAACCTTTTCTTATTAGTTTTTGTGCCTTCAAATTACTAATAAGATGTAGCTTCGTGTTGCCCTTTTCTCCGTACACCATTAAGGGTTTTCCTTTTTCTCGTATAATGCGAATTGCATTTTTGTAACAAACGATCTCCGCTTTCACTTCTTTCAACCAGTCCATACCGATTATCACATCAAAACTCCCTAACTCTACTGGTATCAAATCAATCTTAAATGTTTCGCTAACCAGTTTAATTTCTCGATTCCGACATATGTTATCTGCTGAAATTAATTTACCATTTGCTAATTCGAGTAAAAATTTACTATCCAAAGGCGTCAATGGACAACTTAATTTAGCACAAAAATCTCTACTCATATAGCTTCTATCCGCACCCGAATCAAATAAAACGTAAGCAGATTTATTGTCAATAAGAAACGTACCCGTAACAAGCTCCGGGTCTTCCTGTGCCTCTACCGCATTAATATTGAAAACTCTTCCACGGCCTTGTCCATTCGTGTTCTCCTGGTTCGGGCAATTTCTAATAATGTGGCCTGGTTTTCCACATTTATAACAAACTACATTGGCATAACTTGCTCCGACACTACTTGCTCCGCCATTACTCGTTCCGACACCATTTGTTCCTTTCGTTCTATTAACCCCTGGTCCGTAGACCTCACACTTCGCCGCGCTATGACCATTTCTTTTACACTTGTTGCAAAATTTGGTGCAGAACCCCGAGTGATTCTTTTCACACCTTTGGCATAGCTGCTTCTGATTGTTGTTGTTGCGGTTATTATTGTTGTTGGGATGATTGTTGTAGTTGCTGTTGTTGTTGTTGTTGTTGTTGTTGTTGGGCCGTTTGTTGTAGTTGCGATTGATGTTGCGATTGTTGGGATAATTGTTGCGATTATTGTTGTAATTGCTGTTGTTGTTGTATTGGTGATTCTTATCACCGTTTTCCTCCCACTTTCTTTTGACTTGCTTCACATTGGCCTCTTCAGCAGTCTGTTCTTTAATTCTTTCTTCAATCTGGTTCACTAGTTTGTGAGCCATTCTACATGCCTGTTGTATGGAGGCGGGCTCGTGTGAACTTATATCTTCTTGGATTCTTTCCGGTAATCCTTTCACAAACGCGTCGATCTTCTCTTCCTCATCTTCGAATGCTCCCGGACACAATAGGCACAATTCTGTGAATCGTCTTTCGTACGTGGTAATATCAAATCCTTCGGTTCGTAACCCTCTAAGTTCTGTCTTGAGCTTATTGACCTCGGTTCTGGGACGGTACTTCTCGTTCATCAAGTGCTTGAATGCTGACCACGGTAGTGCGTACGCATCATCTTGTCCCACTTGCTCTAGATAGGTATTCCACCATGTTAACGCAGAACCTGTGAAGGTATGCGTAGCGTACTTCACTTTGTCCTCTTCAGTACACTTACTTATGGCAAACACCGATTCAACCTTCTCGGTCCACCGTTTCAATCCGATCGGTCCTTCGGTTCCATCAAATTCCAAAGGTTTGCAGGCAGTGAATTCTTTGTAGGTGCATCCTACACGATTTCCTGTACTGCTAGATCCAAGGTTATTGTTGGTATGTAGCGCAGCCTGTACTGCGGCTATGTTTGAAGCTAGAAAAGTACGGAATTCCTCTTCATTCATATTCACGGTGTGTCGAGTAGTCGGTGCCATTTCCTTCAAAATAGTTAAATGGAACAAGTTAATCATACAGAATATTAAGAGTAGTTAATAGTATTTCGTAGCATAATATGAACTCATTTATAAAAGCTTTTTCTTCATATTAGCGTTTTATAAGTTTAAATTCGGGTAGTACCTACCCGTTAAGTTCATACTTAGTAGCTAATATACAATTCAACTACTACAATTCTATATGAAAAACTGATTATAATAATATTTCGCGTTCAAACTTTTATACAATATTTTACAAACTTACAATACCGCTTATTTTACATAAAGCATGAAATATAGCACACAATAACTTTGATACAAGATAGTTGTGAAGACAATTCTAGCTAGTACACAAGTCGTTCAGCAAAGGCAATAAAGACACGTAATTCATATGTCCAGAAACAAGTCATGCATTCTGGTTTTACTAGGACTACTTCCCATCCTTGGTCTTGTGCAACATAACCGTTATGGCCGTTGATAAGACAGCGTGTTGTAACGTCATCAAAGGGACGAGGGTTACGTAATGTCCAACAGTCCCGTAATAATCTAAAAACCTCATTTCTTACCCCAATTACTGACTCCGTCACTTGTGGAAACGTTTTGTTTAATAGTTGTAGCCCGATGTTCTTGTTCTCACTTTGGTGAGAAGCGAACATTACTAATCCGTAAGCATAACATGCTTCTTTATGTTGCATGTTAGCCGCTTTTTCTAAATCACGAAGTCCAATATTCGGATATATTGAGTCAAAATAATTTCTTAACCCGTTGCGTAAAATAGCATTTGGGTTCCCCGCAATATATGCGTCAAAGTAAACACATCGTAACTTATGGGTTTCCCAATGTGATATCCCCCATCTTTCAAACGAAAGTCTCTTATAAACCAAGACATTCTTGGAACGTTCTTCGAATGTCTTACAAACTGATCTCGCCTTAAATAGTTGTGCCGAAGAATTCTGGCCGACTCTAGACAAGATTTCATCAATCATGTCTCCGGGTAGGTCTCTTAAAATATTGGGTTGTCTATCCATTTTGTGTTTTTAAACTGTAAAATAGATAAGAGTTAGATTCATAAAAAAAATACTTATTAATACAAGCAATTTTTACATATATCATAAAGCATAAGAACACTATATTACATATATTACACCACACGAATACAACTATCTTATTCCGACTCGCTCGTTTCTTCTTCTTCGGTTTTGGTTCGTTTTGCCAAGTTTCTAGGGATATATGATGTTCCCCTAATACGAGCCGTCGTTGTCCACATTGGTTTAGAAAAACCTGGTGGTTTAGAGGTTCCCGGGTCATTGTTACAACTTAAGGACTTCGGGGGTTGACGATACATATAAAGTTCATCGGAGTTGGAATTAGATTTCTCTATTTTTATGCCCTTTCCCTTATTATTTTCTTTTGCCTTTTTAAATTCAGTTGGGGTAATTTCTATAACATCATCGGAATTCTCGTCGGAATCCGATTCATCGGAGAATTGGTAATCCTCCCAATATTTTGCTTCCTTGGCGGAAACACCATTGACCATAATTAACTTTGGTCGGTTGGTTGAGGATTTTCTTTTACTTAACCGTTTTATTATTTCCCCCCACCGGTTCTATTTCTTCATCCGGTTCCGATTCTTCTTCCGGTTCCGATTCTTCTTCCGGTTCCGACTGTTCTTCCGGTACCTCTTCGGGAACTTGTGAATCAGTCCACAAATCATTCCAATTTACATTTGACTCTTCATTATTATTAGGTGAGTCAATGGGACTTGTTCTAGAGGTAGACATCTATCACATAATATCAAACACGTTAAGAGATTAATATATCACATAATATTCATATGTTAAAAATATATAGTTTCCAACAAAAATGTTAAGCAATCATTTTTAAAGAAAACACGGTCGAAGTCCAGACTCACTAATGCATCCTAACAAACTCGATAAGACACACTAATGCAAATTTTCTGGTTCTCTAAGACCAATGCTCGGATACCAACTGAAATGTCCCGTTCTTATTGATTAAAAACGTTCCATATTAATTGATTTCGTTGCGAGGTTTTGACCTCTATATGAGACGTTTTTCAAAGACTGCATTCATTTTTAAAACAAACCATAACCTTTATTTCATAAATAAAGGTTTAAAAAGCTTTACGTAGATTATCAAATAATGATAATCTAAAATATCCTGTTTACACACGACCATTACATAATGGTTTACAATACAAATATGTTACATCGAAATCAGTTTCTTGAATGCAGTTTTTACACAATATCATACAAATATGGACTAAAAATCTTGTCCTTATTTTAGTATGCAACGGCGGAAGCTCTTAATATTCACCTGAGAATAAACATGCTTTAAACGTCAACAAAAATGTTGGTGAGTTATAGGTTTAACCTATATATATCAAATCGTAACAATAGACCACAAGATTTCATATTTCAATACACATCCCATACATAGAGATAAAAATCATTCATATGGTGAACACCTGGTAACCGACATTAACAAGATGCATATATAAGAATATCCCCATCATTCCGGGACACCCTTCGGATATGATATAAATTTCGAAGTACTAAAGCATCCGGTACTTTGGATGGGGTTTGTTAGGCCCAATAGATCTATCTTTAGGATTCGCGTCAATTAGGGTGTCTATTCCCTAATTCTTAGATTACCAGACTTAATAAAAAGGGGCATATTCGATTTCGATAATTCAACCATAGAATGTAGTTTCACGTACTTGTGTCTATTTTGTAAATCATTTATAAAACCTGCATGTATTCTCATCCCAAAAATATTAGATTTTAAAAGTGGGACTATAACTCACTTTCACAGATTTTTACTTCGTCGGGAAGTAAGACTTGGCCACTGGTTGATTCACGAACCTATAACAATATATACATATATATCAAAGTATGTTCAAAATATATTTACAACACTTTTAATATATTTTGATGTTTTAAGTTTATTAAGTCAGCTGTCCTCGTTAGTAACCTACAACTAGTTGTCCACAGTTAGATGTACAGAAATAAATCGATAAATATTATCTTGAATCAATCCACGACCCAGTGTATACGTATCTCAGTATTGATCACAACTCAAACTATATATATTTTGGAATCAACCTCAACCCTGTATAGCTAACTCCAACATTCACATATAGAGTGTCTATGGTTGTTCCGAAATATATATAGATGTGTCGACATGATAGGTCGAAACATTGTATACGTGTCTATGGTATCTCAAGATTACATAATATACAATACAAGTTGATTAAGTTATGGTTGGAATAGATTTGTTACCAATTTTCACGTAGCTAAAATGAGAAAAATTATCCAATCTTGTTTTACCCATAACTTCTTCATTTTAAATCCGTTTTGAGTGAATCAAATTGCTATGATTTCATATTGAACTCTATTTTATGAATCTAAACAGAAAAAGTATAGGTTTATAGTCGGAAAAATAAGTTACAAGTTGTTTTTGTAAAGGTAGTCATTTCAGTCGAAAGAACGACGTCTAGATGACCATTTTAGAAAACATACTTCCACTTTGAGTTTAACCATAATTTTTGGATATAGTTTCATGTTCATAATAAAAATCATTTTCTCAGAATAACAACTTTTAAATCAAAGTTTATCATAGTTTTTAATTAACTAACCCAAAACAGCCCGCGGTGTTACTATGACGGCGTAAATCCGGTTTTACGGTGTTTTTCGTGTTTCCAGGTTTTAAATCATTAAGTTAGCATATCATATAGATATAGAACATGTGTTTAGTTGATTTTAAAAGTCAAGTTAGAAGGATTATGTAACATCCCAGGTAAACGTTCCCCGTAGCATGATATTGTCCGCTTTGCCCGTAGGCGCACGGATTTTTCTTGGCAACCACACACGACGAGCACTTTCCCAGGAGGTCACCCATCCTGGTAGTGCTCTCGCCTGAGCACGCTTAATTGCAGAGTTCTCATGAGATCTGCTGCGCTTGTGGTCCCAAAACGCGTCATGCGAGGAAAGGTCTCCACACCCTTATAAGGCATGCTTCGTTCCCCTCTCCAACCGATGTGGGACGGATGTAACACGGATGTTACAATCCTCCCCCCTAATGGGACACAGCGTCCTCGCTGTGCACGTTTGGTCCGGGGCCTGGCTCTGATACCATTTGTAACATCCCAGGTAAACGTTCCCCGTAGCATGATATTGTCCGCTTTGCCCGTAGGCGCACGGAGTAGTAACCCGAACTAATCCTCCCGAACGAAGTCATCAACAGTTGGTCCCATTGCGATGATCGACTCCAAGTAATATCCTTAATTTGAGCTAATGCACAGCGGAAGACTTATTTCGTACCTGAGAATAACATGCTTTAAAAAGTCAACATAAAGTTGGTGAGATATATAGATTTGATGCTAGCAGCGTTATAACAATGGACCATAAGATTTCATGTTCATAAACATAATACACTCGCAAGTGTATGAAAAGTATTCCAAGCAGTGGGCACCCGGTAACTAGCCTTAACAAGAGTGTGTACCCCTGAGTTATATAATATGTGCACCGAATCAAGTGCGTTCCGTTAACCTCGAAGTACTAAACACCCGTTCTTCTAGTTTACTAGAACAACATCTGGGTGGGGGTGTAAAACCCGATAGATCTATCTTTAGGATTCGCGCCTACCAGTTCATAAACCAATAGTTAAAGTTACCAAGCTAGGGGATTTTTGATTCAAACCCATGTAGAACGTAATTTTAGTCACTTGTGTCCATAACGTAAATCATTTATAAAAATAGCGCATGTATTCTCAGCCCAAAAATATTTAGAGTTTAAAAGGGAACTATATACTCACCATACTGTATTTTGTAGTAAAAATACATATACATCATTGCACAAATGTAGAGTTGGCCTCGGATTCACGAACCTAAATCATTTGTATATATATTAATACACATAATCGCACTCAAACAATATATTAATTATTTTTTTTTATTGTGATTTAATAGTGTTATGTATATATTTATTAATGTTTTATCTTTATCTATTATGATAGTAGTAATACTAATTAATAATAATATTAATAATAATAATAGTAATAAAGATAATAAATTTAAAATAAATATACCTTTAGTAATATTGATAAAAATAATAATTCTAATAATACTTTTAGTAATAATGAGTTTAATAATTATGATGTTAAAAATAATAATAATGATAATACTAACAATATTGATAAAAATAATAATGATAGTTTTTAAACGATAATAATAAGATAAAACAATAATTTTAATAAAAATACTTTTGTAAAAGAAATATATTAATCTTAAAAATGAACATCTTTAATAAAATGATACTTTTAATAGAAATAATTAAAAATGAGGTTATACCCTTAATAAGTCTTCTCTAAAAATAATTACCCAAGACGGGACTCGAACTTGAGACCTCTCGCTCCCCGTCAACTTCCTTAACCACTGAACCATTTCTGTTTTTCTGTTATGAACCCGAATATAACCCATTTATCTATCATATTAATATTCACTTGAACTAATAGAGATCCTATGCTAGACTTTCGGCCCATCTAACAATTGGATCTCGGCCCATCAACATAAAATGATTAAACCCGTTCCCATTTTTATAAAGAGCCCAATAATTATCTCAACCTTTCACGGTCCAATACACATAACCGTTAGTAGGTTAAATAGCACTCCGTAGGTATTTTCTATTATCGGTTCAGAAACAGATCGAGAGTAGCAGGGCATCATTATGCAGGCGATCAAAATCAAAGTTCATGAGTTTAACGGTTCATTAATCAACAATCAATTAAGCAAAATCAAAGGTATCGATTAGGTCTTCAATTCATCTCAGCCTTTATTATCATCGTGAGTCATTATCATCATCAATCGATCCTATAATCTGTCAATAAATCGATGGAAGTATTTAATCGATTCAGTGATTGATGTTACAGGTAATTGGTTCCTTGATCTTCTTCTCAATTTCTTCATTCCTCTATATATTCTGCTTATGGATTTGATTAATAATTACAGCAATTTATTGTGGGGTTCGATGGTTTCAACCGAATGGAAACAAAAGAAGAAAACACACGAGTATATAGTAGCTGCAAGATGTGTTTTTAAAAGGGTTTGTTCTTAGGTGTTGAATGATAGCAAGGAGAAACAGAACCCTTCGAGTAGCAGCTGCAATTGATGGTGATTTGCTTTAAAGTAACAACAGGAGCTGAGCAGTAAAACAGAAATGTTTGGTTCGTAGCTGCAACGAAACAGAATTAAATATGAAGAGAGGGAGGGTGAGAGATGGTTGTGGGTATGTTGTTCGTCCAAAACAGCAACATGAAGTCAGCTGCAGTAACACGAACCACTTGTTATAGTGACTATGATGGGTTGTTTTGGTGGTGTTCGATTATGATCAAAAGAGATGAAATCGAGCAGATGGTTTCGATAACCATAAAAGAAACAGAGTAAGAAACAATAGGGAGGTTTGATGGTGGTTTGGTTGGTTTCGGTTTGGGTCTCCATCTAACAGCAATCCAGAAACAATATCGGTTTCATGGGTGGTCATGGTGAATATATGATGATGTATTGGGGTCTTGTTCGATGATGGTTAGATGGATATTGGAGACAACAGAAAGCTTGAAGTAGTAACCAGCAGGTTTGTGTAATTTAATAGTAATGATAGTTTGTGACGTTTGTAAAACCGGTGATAGAAAGTGTGGGTGATAGTGGAAGCTCGATGGTGGTCACGATAGAGAAACAGGAATAAAGATGGTGGTGGTGATCTTCGGAAAGAAATAAAAACATTGATACTCGATGGTGGTGTGTGGGGATCGTTCAAACAGTAACAACAATAGTTGGTTGTTTCAAGGTGGTGAAAGGTGTTGGTGGTTGCCGGTGGGTGAGGTGGTGGTGGTTGTAGGATTGAAACAGATAACATGAGTAACGCAGTCGTGGTGGGTGTTACTATAAAGTCGTATGTACCAACTAAAACTAGAATGGATTGATCTTATAGTAATTTGATCGACAAATT
Source organism: Rutidosis leptorrhynchoides (assembly GCF_046630445.1). Classification (NCBI taxonomy): domain Eukaryota; kingdom Viridiplantae; phylum Streptophyta; class Magnoliopsida; order Asterales; family Asteraceae; genus Rutidosis; species Rutidosis leptorrhynchoides. The sequence goes on from NC_092341.1 coordinate 181,834,006, forward strand.
TTGGAATCAGGTACAGAGAGGAAATATAAAAAAAAATGTAAAAGCTTGAATTGATCGTTAACTGAATTTGGATCTTTCGGTATTGTTTTGGAATCTAGTTACATAATTGGAGACCAGAAGTACCAATCTAATATAGTTGATTGATACTTTTTACTGAATTCGATTATGAAAGATCATACTTATGATTTATCTAATTTATAATTATAATTATAATAATAATCCAAATACTAATAGAAATTCTAAAAATAATATAATGCTAATAATAATAATAATAATAATAATAATAATAATTATTATTATGTTAGTAACTAAAAGTATAATCATAATAATAATAATATTAGAAATGAAAATTTTAATAAAGAATTGATAGTTTTTATAATAATACATATATTAATTAATAATAATGAATAAATAATATTAATAACAAAGATAATAATAATTATTAATAATAATATTAATAATGTTACCTTTAAGATCAATAATAATTAATAATAATACCAAATATAATGATATTAATGTTATCAATAATAACATTAGTAATAATATTCACACAACACAATTTATGTAGAATTATTTACATATATATAACTATCTATATACACTTTTAAAAGTTCGTGAATCGTCAGACTCGGTCAAAGGGATAACTAGTCATTCAATTATAGATTTCAGACTTTCTAGACTCAACATTAGGGTTTTTGCTTATCGTGTCGGAAACATATAGAGATTAGGGTTTAAATTTGGTCGGAAATTTCCGGGTCGTTACAGTACCCACCCGTTAAAGAAATTTCGTCCCCGAAATTTGGTAGAGGTTGTCATAAATAACAATAGGAATGTTTTCATGACGAATATGAGGTAATAATAGAGTTTTATCCGTATCGAGAGATATTAGATAAAACGATTCGATCATGTGAAGCGTACGAGTGAAGCCATCACAAAAGGGAATATGGAAAATCTTACGTAGTAAGATTTGGTTCTTCGACGATCTTTGATTTAATGCGGCAAATCTGTTTTGATTTCTCTGTCGGATATTTCACTATAAATCTACCCCCTTCGTTTCCTTATTTCCATATCCCACATCTTCTACTTTTTCTCCTAAATTCTTACTTTAAAACATTCGTCAATATGCTCCATCCCATTCTGATTCTTGATATACTCTTAATTTTCACATCTGTCGTTCTTCTTTTTCATCTACCACCAGAAGAATCTATTTACTTCTACTATACTCTTGTGTTTATAGTGTTTCAAATTCTTCCGTGTCTCTATATTGCTATCTGTATTGATATACACGGTTTGTAAATTCGGGGTGGTTGTTGGGTTTTATAACTTCCCGTTCTCGAGTCAAGCGAGCAAGGGTCCAGAATTCGTAGATATGAAATTTGGAATGAACATAGCTAATGTTTTAAGAAAGAAAGGGTATTGGCATGATTTTGATTTGTTAAATTACCAGAATACCCTAGAAAAGATAGAACTATCAAGATGATATGTTCCTAATACGTTTGGGGATTGGATAGAATGTAAGAGCCGTGTAAGATGGCACATGATGACGGTACTGTGAATCATCACATTCCATTAGAAACTTAACATGACTTACTGTAATATAATGAAGTTGATCAAGTTTCATTATATTATACTAATTCATGCATCAGTTCCCAACCCTACTTCAAAACATTCATATTTTAACTTCAGAGGTTCAGAATTTAGAAACTAACACAGTTTCTTTTATGTTGTAACACAAATATTACGGAGGGATTCAGGATCTCAGATAAGTTGTGAATATATCTTCAGAAATATTGAGAATACTTACAGTGAAAGGCATAATGATATCGATGGATAACGAGGAAGGTTTGTCTGTGAAGGTTTATAATGAGAAATAGGGTTCTTACTAACGGTTTTTAGCAGACACTGAATCGTTTGGATTCTTTGAAAGCAGATTCAGTTCTTGTGATTTATCCACACCTTCCTTCATACTTTGCTCAATCCGTTTTCCAGTTCCAAATCTTTTTCTGAGCTTTACCAACACATAATACTTTATCGTCATCTTTTGACTGCTAAATTCATTCACAGTTTTTGCTGCTTCATCAACATTTTAAGAACTACTTCATGGTTCAGGGTGTTTTCAGAAACTTCATGTTCAGAGTATGAATTTCTTAGAAATAAATATTATAGGTATAACTGGAGAAATGCTACTAGATTTTCAAAATACTAATTGCGGATTCTGCCCAAGAGATAACAAATTGCTGATACATCTGGCGATGATTTCATGGAATATAAAAGGTTCTCCGGTAATGATGGCGAAAGGGCAAGGTATAAATATCGAGGTTATAATAAAAGTAGTCTTACTGAGAAGTCGAAGTGGAGCTGTGACAAAATTAGCTTCTTGAAAAGGAATCGTATGGTTGTTTTTGAATGATAAGGAATTCGACGCGGATAGGTTTTAACTATAACTTCGGTTTCGAAAGTTTTTCAGGTGCATAACTGTATGCATGAATCTTTCTTCCATAGACGAGGTGCGGCTTGTTCAACTTCTCGATCGAGGTGTTTTTAAGAATCATGAAAAGATCTGAACGCGGATTGTAATCGTCAAGATACGAATGAGGTTTAAGATAGAATCAAGTGGCAAACTTGAAGATTAGTTTAGTTTCATATGTTATAATCAATATTTTAATTCATTTTACTTGTCCATAGTTAGCAGTCTATTGTCCGATTGTCCAATGGTCCAATAATAGTTCAATATATTCATATATAATTTAATATACATAATTAATACGTATCGTGACCCGTGTACCGGTCTCAGTGTCGATCACAACTCAAAGTATATATATATTTTGGAATCAACTCCGACCCTGTATAGCCAACTCCCACCTTCACATATAGAGTGTCTATGGTTGTTCCGAAATATATATATATATGGGTCAATATGATAAGTCGAAACCTTGCATACGTGTCCCGTTATTTAAAATGCGTAAAATAAATAAATATATATCATGACCCATTATACAACGTGTTGTCTCAGAATTAATCCGACGTATTGTTGTACATGCGTCCCGACAGTATGTACAGTGCAGAAATTTAAATTGCGAGAATGTAAATTGCGATAAATTAAATGTTAATCAGTTAGCTGGGAGCAGTTAGCCGGAACAGTTAGCGTGTAATCCTAACCAAATTTCAATTAGTTAATTCATCTGTTTCTATCAAAATTTTATTTTGTCCAATATTTTCTTCTTTATGCCACTTGTTGGATTCTGATAGATCAAAATCCAAATATGAAATTTGAATGGAAATGGTTATTCTGTGGTGAACGGATACGTATATCGGTAGTTGTAATACTTTGAGTTGTGATCGACACCGAGACCGGTACACGGGTCACGATACGTATTAATATTATATAATAAATTATATATGAATATGTTGAACTATTAGACTGTTGGACTGTTAATTTTGGACAATTAAAATAAGTTAAAATGCTGATTATATATATATGAAACTAAACAATTCTTCAAGTTTGCCACTTGATTCTATTTTAAACCTCATTCGTATCTTGACGATTACAATTTGCATTTACAATTTTTTTTATGATTCTTGAAAACACCTCGATCGGAAGAATGAACTAACCGCACTACATTTACGGAAGAAAAGATTTATGCACCTGAAAAACTCTCGAATCCAAATTCATAGTTTAACACATATCGTGTTGACTCCTTTGCCATTTATTAGCAAAAACAACCTTACAATTCCTTTTCAGGAAGCAAATTTTGTCACAGCTCCACTTCGACTTCTCAGTGAGACTACTCCTATTATAATCTCAATATTTATACCTTGTCCTTTCGCCGTCGTTACCAGAGAACCTTTTATATTTCACAACATCATCAGCAGACGTACCAGCAACTCGTTATCTCTTCGGCGGAATCCGCAATTAGTATTTTGAAAATCTTGCAGAAATGCTCCTGTCATGCCTAAAACGTCTATCCCAAGAACTACTTACTCCGAATGAGAAGTTTCTGAAAACACCCTGAACTATGAAGTAGTTCTTAAAATACCGATGAAGCAGCAAAAACTGTAAACGAATTTAGCAGTCAAAGGTTGACGATAAAGTATTATGTGTTGGTAAAGCTTAGAAAAAGAGGAGATTTGGAACTGAAAAACGGATTGAGCAAAGTATGAAGGAAGGTGTGGATAAGTTACAAGAACTGAATCTGCTTTCAAAGAATCCAAACAATTCAGAATCTACTGAAACCGTTAGTAAGAACCCTACTCGGTATTCTAAACCTTTCCGGATGATATTCTTCATTATTACCTTATCTTAGATATTATAAGATATCTTCATATTTTCTGTTATACATATCCTCCATATTTCAGGAAATATTTTCACAACTACTCCTATCTGCGATCATGTATCTTTCCGTAATATCTGCGTTATAAAATAAAAGAAACTGTGTTAGTTTCTAAATTCTGAAACCTTCAAGTTTAAAATAGGAATGTTCTGAAACAGTGTTGGGATCGGATGCATGAATTAGTATAATATAATGAAACTTGATCAACTTCATTATATTACAGTAAGTCATGTTAAGTTTCTAATGGAATGTGATGATTCACAGTACCGTCATCATGTGCCATGTTGCACGGCTCTTACATTCTATCCAATTCCGAAACGTATTAAGAACAAATCATTTTAATAGTTCTATTTTCCTGGATATTCTGGTAATTTGACAAATCAAAATCGTGTCATTACCATTTCTTTCTGAGAACATTAGCTATGTTCATTCCAAATCTTATACCTATGAATTCTGAACCATTGCTCGCTTGGCTTGAGGACGGGAAGAGGAAATGAAAGAATGAAGCTCCAAAATAGGAACTGGAGTATAAATCGCAACAAATAGGAGAAAGAGTAGAAGAGGTGGGATATGGAAATAAGGAAAACGAAAGGGGGTAGTTTTATAAGTGAAATATCCGACAAAGAAAATCAAAACAGATTACTGCATTAAATAAAAGGAGATCATGTTTCCTAAATCATCGAAGAATCAAATCTTATTACATAAGATTTTCTTTAAATCCCTTAAATTTTGGAAATCAATCCTAACCACGACATCGGTTAAAACAATTCCATATTCACTCATTTCATTCTTTTGTGATAGCTTCACTCGTGCGCTTCACATGATCGAATCGTTTTATCCATATTTTCCGATGATGATAAAACTCTATTATTATATCATAATCGTCATGAAAACATTCCTACTATTATTTATGGCAACCTCTACCAAATTTCGGGGACGAAATTTCTTTAACGGGTGGGTACTGTAACGACCCGGAAATTTTCGACCAAATTTAAACCTTAAACTCTATATATTTCTGACATGATAAGCAAAATCTTTATTGTTGAGTCTAGAAAGTTGAAATTTATATTCGGTTAATCAGTTACCCTTTTGACCAAGCCTGACGATTCACGAACAATTAGATACAAATGAATATTTAGATATATAAATAAGTGTGTATATATATAATTATTAATAATTATTATTATATCGTAATATATAAAATGTATAATTTTTATGTGTTCAATAAATGTTATCATAAAATAGAGTATAATTAAATGTAAGTACAAGATTAAATATAATTACTATATTCATTATTATATTAACATTATTAAAATTATTATATTATCATTATTGGTATTAATATAATTATCGATATTATTATTATTATCATTATTAACATGGTTAATAACAATTATCATTTTTAATTATTAACAGTGTTACTTTTAATGATAGTATTAGTAATAATATATATATATATCTTAAAATATTATTATTATTATTGGTATTTTTAATATTATCAGTATTATTTATAATTACTAAAATTATCATTTTATTTAAAAATATTATTGTTATTACTTTTATCATTAACCCTATTATTATTATCAAATTGTTATCTTTATTATTATTAACATCATTATTAATATTAATATTATTATTAATAAGAAATTATTATCTTTATTATTATAAATTATTATTATTAATAGAATTATTATTATTATTATAAATATATTTATTATTAAGAGTAACTTAAAAAAAAAAAAAAAAAAAAAAAAAATTTAATCCGTTCCTATCACTATCTACCTGTTTCTATCAATTAAGAAATCGATTATTTTGTTTGTTGTTATCCAAATTTTTCGTAGATTTCCCTGGTCACTCGTGATGATTTGTTTAACAAATTGGCCAATTAATAAACGAATTATTCGATGGAATGAATACACACACACCCCGTACTGTTCTTATCTTTTACAAATAAACTTTTACAGACATTTTTGGAGTTAGATTATTTAAGGAAAGAACCAAGAAGACCAATAATTGTTGAACTTCTACAACATCACCTTCACAACCATAAACAACTACACACCTTCACCTCCTTCACACTACCATCCTTAAAGAGTCCGTCACAAACTCACCACCGTAAACCACCATTGATAAACCGTCTCTCTATCTCTCTTCCTCTCTCTCATCGTGAAATCCTATTATAACCACCAAAAACAAACCACCTCCGGCATCATAATCAACAAGACACCACCTTACAAAATCGTCATCCACCACCACAAACCCACTCCTATATCTATTTTTCTGTCAACCAAACAAACCGCCATCACCCTTTCTTAATCACAACCACCATCGTTCAACCTCATCCCTTGTGTTTTCTTTCTTCCTGCGCTACTGATACTGCAGTTCTTTCTGTTTTTCCCTTTGGTTTGCGACACCATCAAACCCAATTAAATTGTTTGCTTCTACCAGATAAAACAACCACCACCTCCACGACACTTACTTATCGAATCTTTCGTGAGCTCTCAGTAAAACACCACCACCGAAACCTCTTGTCTTCTGTTACTGTTTGAAATATAAACGCGAAAATAAGCACGATGATTATTTGATCATGAAGAAGATGATGGGAAAACAATTATGATATTGATGATGATAACGACCGTGATGTATGGGAGTGATAATTATTATAATCACAGCGAATTGTATATTGATATGTTTATGTTTTCTTCTAAAAGTCGAACCCCACTAAAAGATTACTCCAGATATACTTTTTCTCTTATCCCACTTGCACTTCATATTGTTACAGAACTAAAAACGGTACCCTTTTGGGCTTCGATTTGTTTAACCACATTTTTTTATGATTGGGCCGAGATAGTGGTTGGGCCAAGATCTTGGTTTACTTCGGGCGGAATAAAGGAGTAAAAGATTTCGGGTATTAGCTAAAACAGAAAGACAACAGTTGGAGCCATGGTAAAGGGTGTTAGTGGGTATTTAGGAGGTCATGGGTTCGAGCCTTGCATTGGTCATTCTTTTTAGAACTTGATTAGAAGGTTCGTGAATCCGAGGCCAACACTTGATCAGTGATGTTATATGTATTTTTACTACAAAATACTGTATGGTGAGTATATAGTCCCTTTTAAACTTTAAATATTTTTGGGCTGAGAATACATGCGCTGTTTTTATAAATGATTTACGTTATGGATACAAGTGACTAAAATTACGTTCTACATGGGTTTGAATCAAAAATCCCCTAGCTTGGTAACTTTAACTATTGGTTTATGAACTGGTAGGCGCGAATCCTAAAGATAGATCTATCGGGTTTTACACCCCCACCCAGATGTTGTTCTAGTAAACTAGAAGAACGGGTGTTTAGTACTTCGAGGTTAACAGAACGCACTTGATTCGGTGCACATATTATTATAACTCAGGGGTACACACTCTTGTTAAGGCTAGTTACCGGGTGCCCACAACTTAGAATGCTTTTCATACACTTGCGAGTGTATTATGTTTATAAATATGAAATCTTGTGGTCCATAGTTATAACGCTGTTAGCATCAAACCTATATATCTCACCAACTTTATGTTGACATTTTTAAGCATGTTATTCTCAGGTACGAATAAAGTCTTCCGCTGTGCATTTGCTCGTGTTAAGAACATTATATGGAGTCGATCATCGCGATGGGACCAGATGTTGTTGATTCCGTCCAGGGGGATAAGGACGGGTCATCACAGATAGTTGATTACATCGCGAGGTATTTTGACCTCTATATGATACATTTTACAAACATTGCATTCGTTTTTAAAAGACAAACTTTCTTTACAACAAAAGTTGACGGCATGCACACCATTTCATAATACATCCAACTATAATTGACATAATAATAATCTTGATGAACTCAATGACTCGAATGCAACGTCTTTCAAAATATGCCATGAATGACTCCAAGTAATATCCTTAAAATGAGCTAATGCACAGCGGAAGATTTCTTTAATACCTGAGAATAAACATGCTTTAAAGTGTCAACCAAAAGGTTGGTGAGTTCATAGGTTTATCATAACAATCATTTCAATATATTAATAGACCACAAGATTTCCGTTTATAAATATATGTACACTCGCAAGTGTATAAGAGTATTCTATAAATTGTAGGCACCCGGTAACAAGCCTTAACATTCATGTTTTACCCTCTGAAGTACACCAGATCAGGTGTGTTTAAAATAACCTCGAAGTACTAAAGCATCCCATAGTCAGGATGGGGTTTGTCAGGCCCAATAGATCTATCTTTAGGATTCGCGCCTACCGTACATAGACAAGTAGTTTAATGTTACCAAGCTAAGGGTATATTTCTGGTTTAAACCCACATAGAATTAGTTTTAGTACTTGTGCCTACTTCGTAAAACATTTATAAAACAGCGCATGTATTCTCAGCCCAAAAATATATATTGCAAAAACAATTAAAAAGGGAGCAAATGAAACTCACCATACTGTATTTCGTAGTAAAAATACATATAACATCATTTAACAAGTGCAAGGTTGGCCTCGGATTCACGAACGTATCAATATTGAGATTCAATATTGCAGGAAAGTACGTAGACGCAACGGAGATGATAAACACTAGATTGACCTCACGAGCATACCCATGAACCATACCCATCACCTCCATAGCTATAACCCATAATTTCCTTAGCTTCGACTCATTCAAAAAACTATTTTGAAATCACTCGGACATCACTCCGTCGTAATATTTTATGTATACTAATAATATCTTGAAATAATACAGAGCAAATATATATATATATATATATATATATATATATATATATATATATATATATATATATATATATAAATCGATTGAGAGAGTTTAGAGAAATATATTTTCAAGTTTCTATGAAATAATGAAACCTGTTAAATTCTATTTATAATAGATTTTTGAATTATTAAAGTGAATTATTAAAGTATGAATTATTAAAGTGAATTATTAAAGTATGAATTATTAAAGTGAATTATTAAAGTCAAAGTAAAGTAAAAGTAAAATAAAGGTAAAGTTAAAGTATAGTAAAAGTATAAAAACTATGTATGTATAATAAGCGTATAAATATATATAATATTAATTTAAATCGTTATATATATTTAATGAAATAAAATATAAATATCGTTATATTTATTATACTGGTTAAGTAATGAGTTGTCAAAAGTGATTCTAGATATTTATAAAAGTTATATACGTTTTAATAATAAAGTTCTTTTTAAACTGAAAACGTCTTTGTACGTTTGAAAATAGATTAATAGAATATTATGGAAACCAATTCTCCACTAACTTTTGTCTAACTTTCGTAAATGACACTTTTTGTTTTTATTTATAAATAGCTTTACAAATTATTCTGAATATCGTTAAGAGGAATAGATTTTCTCAAATCATAGTGGACCTCTCAACAGAGACTTGTAATCATAATTCAATGTTTCTGATAATTCAATCATTTAATATTTTTTTTTAATTTCGTCGAAAATCATATTGAAACAAATATGTTCGTGTAAAGTATTATACGTTTAATACTTTATTAAGATTCTCAAGTTATAATATATATATACATATACATATCTATTTATATATAACGGTTGGTGAATCGTCGGAATTTGGTCGAGGTTATAATGAATGTATGAACACAGTTTAATATTCTTGAGATTTAACTTAACAAACTTTGCTTATCGTGTCGGAATAATATAAAGATTAAAGTTTAAATTTGATCGGAAATTTCCGGGTCGTCACAGTACCTACCCGTTAAAGAAATTTCGTCCCCGAAATTTGATAGAGGTCCTCATGACTAACAATGAGAATGTTATTATAACGATTATAGAGTTTTATCATGTTCAAGAAGAATGGATAAAATAATTCGATTACCCGAAGCGTGTGAGTGAAGTTATCGTAAATGAATGAAATAAGATAATAGTGATTCGTCGTATCTTTTGACGTCATCACGATTGATCTCCGAAAAGAAAATCTTTGTAATCTATATTGGATTTGATTATTCGGCGATTAAGGAAATTATGATCCTCTTCGAATTAATGCGATAATCCATTTCGATTTCTCTGTCGGATATTTCACTATAAATCCACCTCATTTGTTTTCTTATAACTCACACCTTCTCAACTCATATTTTAAAGTATTTGTCAATATGCTTCATCCAGTGCTGATTCTTGATATACTCCTTACTTTCATATCTGTCGCTCTTCTTTTTCATCTGCCTCCGGAAGAATCTATTTACTTCTACTATACTCTTGGTTTTATAGTGTTTTTAGTTCTCTCGTGTCTTTATATTGCTATATGCATTGATATATACGGTTTGTGATTTATGGGTTGTTGTTGGGTTTTATATCTTCCCTTATATTTCAAAGTTCTTGCTTCTTCTATAATCATTGTCATCCACAGTTAATGCTCTCTTCTATTTGCTATGATTTATACTCCCATTTCTAGTTCAACTACAAAATCGCAGATGGTCTGAACGGCCAAGAGTTTGATGATGAAGAATGGAGTATTAGGAACGCTCGATAGAAAATTTGGTATTGAAAAATGGATTGAGTTAACCGTGAAGGAAACAAAGAACAAATACAAGGACCAAACCCTATATTCAAAGAATCCAGGTAATTCTGGAACCGCCGAAATATTTAGAGAATATCTTGTTCCGAAGTCATGTTAAAATTTTGCAAACACTTTTTCTTCATCAACTCTCGAACTTAGAAATTCCAAAATATCATCATAAATATCTTCGATATTTCTAAAGATATTTTCATAAATATTCTTGTCCGAAATTATCTACCTCTTCGTGTTTTCAGTATTCCATTATATTGGAAACTTCTGTAAAATCTAAATGTAAATTATGAATGTATTGTGGAGAAGTGTTGGGAATTGAAGCATGGGTTATTATAATATAATGACGCTTGGCCAACGTGATTATATTACAGTAAGTCATGCTGAGTTTCTAATAAAATGTGATGATGGTTTAAAGTAGATTATACCATCATCATGTGTCGTGTTACATAATCCTTTCATTCTACATAACCTCCGAACATATCAAGAAGAATATATTCTTGATAGTTCTAGCTTCAGTAATTTTGATAAATTTGAAAATCAAATCGTACTATCACGTTCCTTCCTACTTAGAACATTATAATCATTCAAAATTCTATATCTACGAATTCTGAACCATTATTCGCTTGACTTGAAGTCGGGAAGAGAAAACAAAAGCATAGAGCTTCAAAATATAAGGGAGAATATAAAGCCCGATAACAACGCATAAATTACAAACCGTGTATGAAAATGTTTATCGCAACATAAAGACACGGGAGAATTAAAAACACTATAACCCCAAAGGCGAAGTAGAAGAAAGAAGATTCCTCTGGTGGAAGTTGGAAAAGGAGAAATGAATGTTGCGATAGTAAGGATGAGGACAACGATAAGAATTGGATTAAGCATTTTCACAATGGTTTGAAAGTATGCATCGAGAAGAAAGAATTGGAGTGGTGAAAATAATAGAACGAAAGAAGTTCATTTATAGAGAAGATACCAGACAAAGCAATCGAGACAGATAATCGCATTAAATTAAAGAGATCTTAATTTCCATAAATCCCGAAGAATCAGATCTTATAGATTTCCAAGATTTTCTCTGAATTCCTTGAATTCCGGAATTCAATCGTGACTACGTCAAAAGTTAAGACGAATCTCTATGTCTTTATTTCAATCTTTTGCGATAGCTTCACTCGTACTCTTCGAGTAATCGAATCGTTTTATCTATATTAATCAAAAATAATAAAACTCTATTTATCAACTCATATTCGTCACGAAAACATCTTTATTGTTAGCCATGACGATCTCGATCAAATTTCGGGGACGAAATTTCTTTAACGGGTAGGTACTGTAATGACCCGGAAATTTTCGACCAAATTTAAACCTTAATCTTTATATGTTTCCGACACGATAAGCAAAATCTGTAATATTGAGTCTCGAAAACCTTGAAATCTATATTCATGAAATCCGTTATCCTTTGATTATTCCCGACGATTCACGAACCATTGTTGTAAAAAAAAAAAATGTAAATATATATATATATATATATTATATAATTATTAGACATTACATAATTAGTAATATGTAATATTAGTATATTAAACTACAAATTTAAAATATAAGTTGTTATATCAATGTGATTATTTTTATTATTATTATTAATATTAATATCAGTATTATTATTATTAGATATATATAAGATATATATGAAATTTGATACATTGTTATTAGTAATATCATTATGATTATAGTTAGTAGTCAAAATTATGACTTTAGTTATTATTAAGATTATTATTATTATTATCAGTTTTACTACCATTATCATTAAAATTATTATTAATATTATAAAAAAATAATAATAATAATAATAATACAATATATTATTAATATCATTAATAATATTAATATCATAATCAATATTATTATTAGTATCATTTTATATTTACTTTTATTTTTAGTATAATTTCGATAAAATTGTTATTAATATTATTATTATATTTCTATTATTATTAGTTTTTCTATTTTTATTGAAATTAATAAAATGTTTAAATTTATTAATAGATTTATATTATTAGGTAATACTACAAAAATTTAATATGATATATACATAAATATATGTATACAGATAAATACATACATATAAATACAATTATATATTTTTAATAGATACCGGTTCATATGCATAAATGATATCAGATATCAGATTCATTATTTATTTGTCTGTTTTCTTTTTTTTTCTTCGCTGTCCTTCTCCTACTGTGGTTAATTGTCGATGGGACCTCCCTGATAATGAAATCGATTGTATTATATTTGATAAAGGGGAGTCGTTCAAATCCTTATACTGAATCCATCGGTTTCAATTTCTCTTTCACAGAAGCAATTTTTATTTTTTTTATTTTTCTCTTTACCGTAACCTGTGTTCTTGACAAGCTATTTCATAATTCGAATTCGACCATCATTTAAAAATCTAAAAGTGCAGTTAGTTTAGAAATCAATTAATCAATCTTTCTGCAAAATATCATTTCTCAATTCATTAAATCAAAGAGGAATTTCGAAGTCAAAGATAATCTTGAAAAGTCAAACAGTTCTTTACAAATTCGAATTCATAATCTGGAGTTGATTTCTTGTAAAATTGATAATTTTTAAAGTTTCATTGAACGAATTAAAAGATATTTCATGTTGTAATCTTTGGCTAAAAAGTTGTAAAAATCTAAATCATATTTTTTTTTTCTTTTATTTCTCGTCGCAAACAGCAGCAGCAGTTTCTTTTCATTTTTTTTTATTTTGTTTTTTTTGTTAATCACAAAAATCGTTTTCTGTTTTAAGTACACATCTTATTACGAGTTTTAAATCAATTGTTTAACTGAGGGATTGAATGAGTTATGATCTTTGCTCGTTTTGAATTTGAAGAAGAAGATAAATATGTAATACGGGTTATAAACATTAATCAGGGGTTTAAAACAGAAAAGTAAACAACAGCGAGATGGTTAGGGACATGTGTGTTAATCGAGGGGTCTCGGGTTCGAACCCGGTTTGGGACTTTATTTTTACAAAAGGCTTTTTGAGGTAGTTCTTGATTTCCAAAAACCTTTATTATCATTATTATTGTTATTATTATTAGAATTATAATTTTTATCATTATTATTATTATGATTTTAATTATTATTATTATTAGAATTATAACTATTAATATTATTATTAATACTAATAAAAGTATTAACAATCAAATATTATTATTATTATTATAATTATAGTTATAATTATAATTATTATTGTTATTATGGATAAATTAATTATTAGCATTACTATAATAATGTAATTACATATTATTAGCATTAAAATGAATTTTATTATAACTATAATTATTATTATAATCATTACTGTGGATATTAAGATTATTATTATTTTTACTACTTATTATAAGTATTATTATTAGTATTATCAATATTATTATTTTTATCATTACAAATATTATCTTAGCATTATTAAAAATACTGTTTTAACAGACAAATGATATATATAAATAAAAATGTATCTAGTACATAGAACCTAACAGAAATTTATATTTTTATTTATTTAAAATATATATATAATGAATGTAATGAAATATATAAGTTATTGATATACAAATATATCACTAATAATATATATATATATTTGTTCGATTACCATTACATGTATTAATATACATGATTGAATAATAGGTTCGTGAATCAGAGGCCAACCCTGCATTGTTCAATGTCGTCATATGTATTTTTACTACAAAATACATTAGTGTGAGTTTCATTTGCTCCCTTTTATATATATTTTTGGGACTGAGAATACATGCGCTGTTTTTATAAATGTTTTACGAAATAGGCACAAGTACTAAAACTAATTCTACGTGGGTTTAAACCAGAAATATACCCTTAGCTTGGTAACATTAAACTACTTGTCTATGTACGGTAGGCGCGAATCCTAAAGATAGATCTATTGGGCCTGACAAACCCCATCCTGACTATGGGATGCTTTAGTACTTCGAGGTTATTTTAAACACACCTGATCTGGTGTACTTTAGAGGGTAAAACATGAACGTTAAGGCTTGTTACCGGGTGCCTACAACTTATAGAATACTTTTATACACTTGCGAGTGTACATATATTTATAAATGGAAATCTTGTGGTCTATTAACATATTGAAATGATTGTTATGATAAACCTATGAACTCACCAACCTTTTGGTTGACACTTTAAAGCATGTTTATTCTCAGGTACGAATTAAGTCTTCCGCTGTGCATTTGCTCAATTTAAGGACATTACTTGGACTCGATCATCGCAGTGGGACCAAATGTTGATGACTTCGTCCAGGTGGATAAGGACGGGTTGTTACACCAGATTAACTTTTGTTTGCGAACAAGTTTAGAATTAACTAAACTATGTTCTAGTGATTACAAGTTTAAACCTTCGAATAAGATAGCTTTATATGTATGAATCGAATGATGTTATGAACATCATTACTACCTTAATTTCCTTGGATAAACCTACTGGAAAAGAGAAAAATGGATCTAGCTTCAATGGATCCTTGGATGGCTCGAAGTTCTTGAAGCAGAATCATGACACGAAAACAAGTTCAAGTAAGATCATCACTTGAAATAAGATTGTTATAGTTATAGAAATTGAACCAAAGTTTGAATATGATTATTACCTTGTATTAGAATGATAACCTACTGTAAGAAACAAAGATTTCTTGAGGTTGGATGATCACCTTACAAGATTGGAAGTGAGCTAGCAAACTTGAAAGTATTCATGATTTTATGAAACTAGAACTTTTGGAATTTATGAAGAACACTTAGAACTTGAAGATAGAACTTGAGAGAGATCACTTAGATGAAGAAAATTGAAGAATGAAAGTGTTTGTAGGTGTTTTTGGTCGTTGGTGTATGGATTAGATATAAAGGATATGTAATTTTGTTTTCATGTAAATAAGTCATGAATGATTACTCATATTTTTGTAATTTTATGAGATATTTCATGCTAGTTGCCAAATGATGGTTCCCAGATGTGTTAGGTGACTCACATGGGCTGCTAAGAGCTGATCATTGGAGTGTATATACCAATAGTACATACATCTAAAAGCTGTGTATTGTACGAGTACGAATACGGGTGCATACGAGTAGAATTGTTGATGAAACTGAACGAGGATGTAATTGTAAGCATTTTTGTTAAGTAGAAGTATTTTGATAAGTGTATTGAAGTCTTTCAAAAGTGTATAAATACATATTAAAACACTACATGTATATACATTTTAACTGAGTCGTTAAGTCATCGTTAGTCGTTACATGTAAGTGTTGTTTTGAAACCTTTAGGTTAACGATCTTGTTAAATGTTGTTAATCCAATGTTTATAATATCAAATGAGATTTTAAATTATTATATTATCATGATATTATCATGTATGAATATCTCTTAATATGATATATATACATTAAATGTCTTTACAACGATAATCGTTACATATATGTCTCGTTTAAAAATCATTAAGTTAGTAGTCTTGTTTTTACATATGTAGTTCATTGTTAATATACTTTATGATATGTTTTCTTATCATAGTATCATGTTAACTATATATATATATATATATCCATATATATGTCATCATATAGTTTTTACAAGTTTTAACGTTCGTGAATCACCGATCAACTTGGGTGGTCAATTGTCTATATGAAACATATTTCAATTAATCAAGTCTTAACAAGTTTGATTGCTTAACATGTTGGAAACATTTAATCATGTAAATATCAATCTCAATTAATATATATAAACATGGAAAAGTTCGGGTCACTACAACCGCTACCCACTACCGAGAATCGACGACTTATTTGATCAACTACAAGGCTCGTCTGTTTATTCAAAGATTGATTTACGTTCCGGGTATCATCAAATGCGGGTGAAAGAAGATGATATTCCAAAGACTGCTTTCAGAACACGTTACGGTCATTACGAGTTTATGGTCATGCCGTTTGGTTTAACTAATGCACCAGCTGTGTTCATGGACCTTATGAACCGAGTGTGTGGACCATACCTTGACAAGTTTGTCATTGTTTTCATTGATGACATACTTATTTACTCAAAGAATGACCAAGAACACGGTGAACATTTGAGAAAGGTGTTAGAAGTATTGAGGAAGGAAGAATTGTACGCTAAGTTTTCAAAGTGTGCATTTTGGTTGGAAGAAGTTCAATTCCTCGGTCACATAGTGAACAAAGAAGGTATTAAGGTGGATCTGGCAAAGATAGAAACTGTTGAAAAGTGGGAAACCCCGAAAACTCCGAAACACATACGCCAGTTTTTAGGACTAGCTGGTTACTACAGAAGGTTCATCCAAGACTTTTCCAGAATAGCAAAACCCTTGACTGCATTAACGCATAAAGGGAAGAAATTTGAATGGAATGATGAACAAGAGAAAGCATTTCAGTTATTGAAGAAAAAGCTAACTACGGCACCTATTTTGTCATTGCCTGAAGGGAATGATGATTTTGTGATTTATTGTGATGCATCAAAGCAAGGTCTCGGTTGTGTATTAATGCAACGAACGAAGGTGATTGCTTATGCGTCTAGACAATTGAAGATTCACGAACAAAATTATACGACGCATGATTTGGAATTAGGCGCGGTTGTTTTTGCATTAAAGACTTGGAGGCACTACTTATATGGGGTCAAAAGTATTATATATACTGACCACAAAAGTCTTCAACACATATTTAATCAGAAACAACTGAATATGAGGCAGCGTAGGTGGATTGAATTATTGAATGATTACGACTTTGAGATTCGTTACCACCCGGGGAAGGCAAATGTGGTAGCCGATGCCTTGAGCAGGAAGGACAGAGAACCCATTCGAGTAAAATCTATGCATATAATGATTCATAATAACATTACTACTCAAATAAAGGAGGCGCAACAAGGAGTTTTAAAAGAGGGAAATTTAAAGGATGAAATACCCAAAGGATCGGAGAAGCATCTTAATATTCGGGAAGACGGAACCCGGTATAGGGCTGAAAGGATTTGGGTACCAAAATTTGGAGATATGAGAGAAATGGTACTTAGAGAAGCTCATAAAACCAGATACTCAATACATCCTGGAACGGGGAAGATGTACAAGGATCTCAAGAAACATTTTTGGTGGCCGGGTATGAAAGCCGATGTTGCTAAATACGTAGGAGAATGTTTGACGTGTTCTAAGGTCAAAGCTGAGCATCAGAAACCATCAGGTCTACTTCAACAACCCGAAATCCCGGAATGGAAATGGGAAAACATTACCATGGATTTCATCACTAAATTGCCAAGGACTGCAAGTGGTTTTGATACTATTTGGGTAATAGTTGACCGTCTCACCAAATCAGCACACTTCTTGCCAATAAGAGAAGATGACAAG
The DNA here is from genome assembly GCF_046630445.1 of Rutidosis leptorrhynchoides. Lineage (NCBI taxonomy): Eukaryota > Viridiplantae > Streptophyta > Magnoliopsida > Asterales > Asteraceae > Rutidosis > Rutidosis leptorrhynchoides. Next base: position 181,852,290 of record NC_092341.1, read on the forward strand.
ATGGAGAAGTTAGCACGACTGTATTTGAAGGAAGTCATCTCCAGACATGGAATACCAATCTCTATTATCTCTGATAGGGATGGCAGATTTATTTCAAGATTCTGGCAGACATTACAGCAAGCATTAGGAACTCGTCTAGACATGAGTACTGCCTATCATCCACAAACTGATGGGCAGAGCGAAAGGACGATACAAACGCTTGAAGACATGCTACGAGCATGTGTTATTGATTTCGGAAACAGTTGGGATCGACATCTACCGTTAGCAGAATTTTCCTACAACAACAGCTACCATTCAAGCATTGAGATGGCGCCGTTTGAAGCACTTTATGGTAGAAAGTGCAGGTCTCCGATTTGTTGGAGTGAAGTGGGGGATAGACAGATTACAGGTCCGGAGATTATACAAGAAACTACCGAGAAGATCATCCAAATTCAACAACGGTTGAAAACCGCCCAAAGTCGACAAAAGAGCTACGCTGACATTAAAAGAAAAGATATAGAATTTGAAATTGGAGAGATGGTCATGCTTAAAGTTGCACCTTGGAAAGGCGTTGTTCGATTTGGTAAACGAGGGAAATTAAATCCAAGGTATATTGGACCATTCAAGATTATTGATCGTATCGGACCAGTAGCTTACCGACTAGAGTTACCTCAACAACTCGCGGCTGTACATAACACTTTCCACGTCTCGAATTTAAAGAAATGTTTTGCTAAAGAAGATCTCACTATTCCGTTAGATGAAATCCAAATCAACGAAAAACTTCAATTCATCGAAGAACCCGTCGAAATAATGGATCGTGAGGTTAAAAGACTTAAGCAAAACAAGATACCAATTGTTAAGGTTCGATGGAATGCTCGTAGAGGACCCGAGTTCACCTGGGAGCGTGAAGATCAGATGAAGAAGAAATACCCGCATCTATTTCCAGAAGATTCGTCAACACCTTCAACAGCTTAAAATTTCGGGACGAAATTTATTTAACGGGTAGGTACTGTAGTGACCCGAACTTTTCCATGTTTATATATATTAATTGAGATTGATATTTACATGATTAAATGTTTCCAACATGTTAAGCAATCAAACTTGTTAAGACTTGATTAATTGAAATATGTTTCATATAGACAATTGACCATCCAAGTTGATCGGTGATTCACGAACATTAAAACTTGTAAAAACTATATGATGACATATATATGGATATATATATATAGTTAACATGATACTATGATAAGAAAACATATCATAAAGTATATTAACAATGAACTACATATGTAAAAACAAGACTACTAACTTAATGATTTTTAAACGAGACATATATGTAACGATTATCGTTGTAAAGACATTTAATGTATATATATCATATTAAGAGATATTCATACATGATAATATCATGATAATATAATAATTTAAAATCTCATTTGATATTATAAACATTGGGTTAACAACATTTAACAAGATCGTTAACCTAAAGGTTTCAAAACAACACTTACATGTAACGACTAGCGATGACTTAACGACTCAGTTAAAATGTATATACATGTAGTTTTTTAATATGTATTTATACACTTTTGAAAGACTTCAATACACTTATCAAAATACTTCTACTTAACAAAAATGCTTACAATTACATTCTCGTTCAGTTTCATCAACAATTCTACTCGTATGCACCCGTATTCGTACTCGTACAATACACAGCTTTTAGATGTATGTACTATTGGTATATACACTCCAATGATCAGCTCTTAGCAGCCCATGTGAGTCACCTAACACATGTGGGAACTATCATTTGGCAACTAGCATGAAATATCTCATAAGATTACAAAAATATGAGTAATCATTCATGACTTATTTACATGAAAACAAAATTACATATCCTTTATATCTAATCCATACACCAACGACCAAAAACACCTACAAACACTTTCATTCTTCAATTTTCTTCATCTAATTGAACTCTCTCAAGTTCTATCTTCAAGTTCTAAGTGTTCTTCATAAATTCCAAAAGTTCTAGTTTCATAAAATCAAGAATACTTTCAAGTTTGCTAGCTCACTTCCAATCTTGTAAGGTGATCATCCAACCTCAAGAAATCTTTGTTTCTTACAGTAGGTTATCATTCTAATACAAGGTAATAATCATATTCAAACTTTGGTTCAATTTCTATAACTATAACAATCTTATTTCAAGTGATGATCTTACTTGAACTTGTTTTCGTGTCATGATTTTGCTTCAAGAACTTTGAGCCATCCAAGGATCCATTGAAGCTAGATCCATTTTTCTCTTTTCCAGTAGGTTCATCCAAGGAACTTAAGGTAGTAATGATGTTCATAACATCATTCAATTCATACATATAAAACTATCTTATTCGAAGGTTTAAACTTGTAATCACTAGAACATAGTTTAGTTAATTCTAAACTTGTTCGCAAACAAAAGTTAATCCTTCTAACTTGACTTTTAAAATCAACTAAACACATGTTCTATATCTATATGATATGCTAACTTAATGATTTAAAACCTGGAAACACGAAAAACACCGTAAAACCGGATTTACGCCGTCGTAGTAACACCGCGGGCTGTTTTGGGTTAGTTAATTAAAAACTATGATAAACTTTGATTTAAAAGTTGTTATTCTGAGAAAATGATTTTTATTATGAACATGAAACTATATCCAAAAATTATGGTTAAACTCAAAGTGGAAGTATGTTTTCTAAAATGGTCATCTAGACGTCGTTCTTTCGACTGAAATGACTACCTTTACAAAAACGACTTGTAACTTATTTTTCCGACTAGAAACCTATACTTTTTTTGTTTAGATTCATAAAATAGAGTTCAATATGAAACCATAGCAATTTGATTCACTCAAAACGGATTTAAAATGAAGAAGTTATGGGTAAAACAAGATTGGATAATTTTTCTCATTTTAGCTACGTGAAAATTGGTAACAAATCTATTCCAACCATAACTTAATCAACTTGTATTATATATTATGTAATCTTGAGATACCATAGACACGTATACAATGTTTCGACCTATCATGTCGACACATCTATATATATTTCGGAACAACCATAGACACTCTATATGTGAATGTTGGAGTTAGCTATACAGGGTTGAGGTTGATTCCAAAATATATATAGTTTGAGTTGTGATCAATACTGAGATACGTATACACTGGGTCGTGGATTGATTCAAGATAATATTTATCGATTTATTTCTGTACATCTAACTGTGGACAACTAGTTGTAGGTTACTAACGAGGACAGCTGACTTAATTGAAATGTCCCGTTCTTATTGATTAAAAACGTTCCATATTAATTGATTTCGTTGCGAGGTTTTGACCTCTATATGAGACGTTTTTCAAAGACTGCATTCATTTTTAAAACAAACCATAACCTTTATTTCATAGATAAAGGTTTTAAAAAAGCTTTACGTAGATTATCAAATAATGATAATCTAAAATATCCTGTTTACACACGACCATTACATAATGGTTTACAATACAAATATGTTACAACAAAATAAGTTTCTTGAATGCAGTTTTTACACAATATCATACAAGTATGGACTCCAAATCTTGTCCTTATTTAAGTATGCGACAGCGGAAGCTCTTAATAATCACCTGAGAATAAACATGCTTAAAACGTCAACAAAAATGTTGGTGAGTTATAGGTTTAACCTATATATATCAAATCGTAACAATAGACCACAAGATTTCATATTTCAATACACATCCCATACATAGAGATAAAAATCATTCATATGGTGAACACCTGGTAACCGACAATAACAAGATGCATATATAAGAATATCCCCATCATTCCGGGACACCCTTCGGATATGATATAAATTTCGAAGTACTAAAGCATCCGGTACTTTGGATGGGGTTTGTTAGGCCCAATAGATCTATCTTTAGGATTCGCGTCAATTAGGGTGTCTGTTCCCTAATTCTTAGATTACCAGACTTAATAAAAAGGGGCATATTCGATTTCGATAATTCAACCATAGAATGTAGTTTCACGTACTTGTGTCTATTTTGTAAATCATTTATAAAACCTGCATGTATTCTCATCCCAAAAATATTAGATTTTAAAAGTGGGACTATAACTCACTTTCACAGATTTTTACTTCGTCGGGAAGTAAGACTTGGCCACTGGTTGATTCACGAACCTATAACAATATATACATATATATCAAAGTATGTTCAAAATATATTTACAACACTTTTAATATATTTTGATGTTTTAAGTTTATTAAGTCAGCTGTCCTCGTTAGTAACCTACAACTAGTTGTCCACAGTTAGATGTACAGAAATAAATCGATAAATATTATCTTGAATCAATCCACGACCCAGTGTATACGTATCTCAGTATTGATCACAACTCAAACTATATATATTTTGGAATCAACCTCAACCCTGTATAGCTAACTCCAACATTCACATATAGAGTGTCTATGGTTGTTCCGAAATATATATAGATGTGTCGACATGATAGGTCGAAACATTGTATACGTGTCTATGGTATCTCAAGATTACATAATATATAATACAAGTTGATTAAGTTATGGTTGGAATAGATTTGTTACCAATTTTCACGTAGCTAAAATGAGAAAAATTATCCAATCTTGTTTTACCCATAACTTCTTCATTTTAAATCCGTTTTGAGTGAATCAAATTGCTATGGTTTCATATTGAACTCTATTTTATGAATCTAAACAAAAAAAGTATAGGTTTCTAGTCGGAAAAATAAGTTACAAGTCGTTTTTGTAAAGGTAGTCATTTCAGTCGAAAGAACGACGTCTAGATGACCATTTTAGAAAACATACTTCCACTTTGAGTTTAACCATAATTTTTGGATATAGTTTCATGTTCATAATAAAAATCATTTTCTCAGAATAAAAACTTTTAAATCAAAGTTTATCATAGTTTTTAATTAACTAACCCAAAACAGCCCGCGGTGTTACTACGACGGCGTAAATCCGGTTTTACGGTGTTTTTCGTGTTTCCAGGTTTTAAATCATTAAGTTAGCATATCATATAGATATAGAACATGTGTTTAGTTGATTTTAAAAGTCAAGTTAGAAGGATTAACTTTTGTTTGCGAACAAGTTTAGAATTAACTAAACTATGTTCTAGTGATTACAAGTTTAAACCTTCGAATAAGATAGCTTTATATGTATGAATCGAATGATGTTATGAACATCATTACTACCTTAAGTTCCTTGGATGAACCTACTGGAAAAGAGAAAAATGGATCTAGCTTCAATGGATCCTTGGATGGCTCAAAGTTCTTGAAGCAAAATCATGACACGAAAACAAGTTCAAGTAAGATCATCACTTGAAATAAGATTGTTATAGTTATAGAAATTGAACCAAAGTTTGAATATGATTATTACCTTGTATTAGAATGATAACCTACTGTAAGAAACAAAGATTTCTTGAGGTTGGATGATCACCTTACAAGATTGGAAGTGAGCTAGCAAACTTGAAAGTATTCTTGATTTTATGAAACTAGAACTTTTGGAATTTATGAAGAACACTTAGAACTTGAAGATAGAACTTGAGAGAGTTCAATTAGATGAAGAAAATTGAAGAATGAAAGTGTTTGTAGGTGTTTTTGGTCGTTGGTGTATGGATTAGATATAAAGGATATGTAATTTTGTTTTCATGTAAATAAGTCATGAATGATTACTCATATTTTTGTAATCTTATGAGATATTTCATGCTAGTTGCCAAATGATGGTTCCCACATGTGTTAGGTGACTCACATGGGCTGCTAAGAGCTGATCATTGGAGTGTATATACCAATAGTACATACATCTAAAAGCTGTGTATTGTACGAGTACGAATACGGGTGCATACGAGTAGAATTGTTGATGAAACTGAACGAGGATGTAATTGTAAGCATTTTTGTTAAGTAGAAGTATTTTGATAAGTGTATTGAAGTCTTTCAAAAGTGTATAAATACATATTAAAACACTACATGTATATACATTTTAACTGAGTCGTTAAGTCATCGTTAGTCGTTACATGTAAGTGTTGTTTTGAAACCTTTAGGTTAACGATCTTGTTAAATGTTGTTAACCCAATGTTTATAATATCAAAAGAGATTTTAAATTATTATATTATCATGATATTATGATGTACGAATATCTCTTAATATGATATATATACATTAAATGTCGTTACAACGATAATCGTTACATATATGTCTCGTTTCAAAATCATTAAGTTAGTAGTCTTGTTTTTACATATGTAGTTCATTGTTAATATATTTAATGATATGTTTACTTATCATAATATCATGTTAACTATATATATAACCATATATATGTCATCATATAGTTTTTACAAGTTTTAACGTTCGTGAATCACCGGTCAACTTGGGTGGTCAATTGTCTACATGAAACCTATTTCAATTAATCAAGTCTTAACAAGTTTGATTGCTTAACATGTTGGAAACATTTAATCATGTAAATATCAATCTCAATTAATATATATAAACTTGGAAAAGTTCGGGTCACTACAGTACCTACCCGTTAAATAAATTTCGTCCCGAAATTTTAAGCTGTTGAAGGTGTTGACGAATCTTCTGGAAATAGATGCGGGTATTTCTTCTTCATCTGATCTTCACGCTCCCAGGTGAACTCGGGTCCTCTACGAGCATTCCATCGAACCTTAACAATTGGTATCTTGTTTTGCTTAAGTCTTTTAACCTCACGATCCATTATTTCGACGGGTTCTTCGATGAATTGGAGTTTTTCATTGATTTGGATTTCATCTAACGGAATAGTGAGATCTTCTTTAGCAAAACATTTCTTCAAATTCGAGACGTGGAAAGTGTTATGTACAGCCGTGAGTTGTTGAGGTAACTCAAGTCGGTAAGCTACTGGTCCGACACGATCAATAATCTTGAATGGTCCAATATACCTTGGATTTAATTTCCCTCGCTTACCAAATCGAACAACGCCTTTCCAAGGTGCAACTTTAAGCATGACCATCTCTCCAATTTCAAATTCTATATCTTTTCTTTTAATGTCAGCGTAGCTCTTTTGTCGACTTTGGGCGGTTTTCAACCGTTGTTGAATTTGGATGATCTTCTCGGTAGTTTCTTGTATAATCTCCGGACCCGTAATCTGTCTATCTCCCACCTCACTCCAACAAATCGGAGACCTGCACTTTCTACCATAAAGTGCTTCAAACGGCGCCATCTCAATGCTTGAATGGTAGCTGTTGTTGTAGGAAAATTCTGCTAACGGTAGATGTCGATCCCAACTATTTCCGAAATCAATAACACATGCTCGTAGCATGTCTTCAAGCGTTTGTATCGTCCTTTCGCTCTGCCCATCAGTTTGTGGATGATAGGCAGTACTCATGTCTAGACGAGTTCCTAATGCTTGCTGTAATGTCTGCCAGAATCTTGAAATAAATCTGCCATCCCTATCAGAGATAATAGAGATTGGTATTCCATGTCTGGAGACGACTTCCTTCAAATACAGTCGTGCTAACTTCTCCATCTTGTCATCTTCTCTTATTGGTAGGAAGTGTGCTGATTTGGTGAGACGATCAACTATTACCCAAATAGTATCAAAACCACTTGCAGTCCTTGGCAATTTAGTGATGAAATCCATGGTAATGTTTTCCCATTTCCATTCCGGGATTTCGGGTTGTTGAAGTAGACCTGATGGTTTCTGATGCTCAGCTTTGACCTTAGAACACGTCAAACATTCTCCTACGTATTTAGCAACATCGGCTTTCATACCCGGCCACCAAAAATGTTTCTTGAGATCCTTGTACATCTTCCCCGTTCCAGGATGTATTGAGTATCTGGTTTTATGAGCTTCTCTAAGTACCATTTCTCTCATATCTCCAAATTTTGGTACCCAAATCCTTTCAGCCCTATACCGGGTTCCGTCTTCCCGAATATTAAGATGCTTCTCCGATCCTTTGGGTATTTCATCCTTTAAATTTCCCTCTTTTAAAACTCCTTGTTGCGCCTCCTTTATTTGAGTAGTAATGTTATTATGAATCATTATATTCATAGATTTTACTCGAATGGGTTCTCTGTCCTTCCTGCTCAAGGCATCGGCTACCACATTTGCCTTCCCCGGGTGGTAACGAATCTCAAAGTCGTAATCATTCAATAATTCAATCCACCTACGCTGCCTCATATTCAGTTGTTTCTGATTAAATATGTGTTGAAGACTTTTGTGGTCAGTATATATAATACTTTTGACCCCATATAAGTAGTGCCTCCAAGTCTTTAATGCAAAAACAACCGCGCCTAATTCCAAATCATGCGTCGTATAATTTTGTTCGTGAATCTTCAATTGTCTAGACGCATAAGCAATCACCTTCGTTCGTTGCATTAATACACAACCGAGACCTTGCTTTGATGCATCACAATAAATCACAAAATCATCATTCCCTTCAGGCAATGACAATATAGGTGCCGTAGTTAGCTTTTTCTTCAATAACTGAAACGCTTTCTCTTGTTCATCATTCCATTCAAATTTCTTCCCTTTATGCGTTAATGCAGTCAAGGGTTTTGCTATTCTGGAAAAGTCTTGGATGAACCTTCTGTAGTAACCAGCTAGTCCTAAAAACTGGCGTATGTGTTTCGGAGTTTTCGGGGTTTCCCACTTTTCAACAGTTTCTATCTTTGACGGATCCACCTTAATACCTTCTTTGTTCACTATGTGACCGAGGAATTGAACTTCTTCCAACCAAAATGCACACTTTGAAAACTTAGCGTACAATTCTTCCTTCCTCAATACTTCTAACACCTTTCTCAAATGTTCACCGTGTTCTTGGTCATTCTTTGAGTAAATAAGTATGTCATCAATGAAAACAATGACAAACTTGTCAAGGTATGGTCCACACACTCGGTTCATAAGGTCCATGAACACAGCTGGTGCATTAGTTAAACCAAACGGCATGACCATAAACTCGTAATGACCGTAACGTGTTCTGAAAGCAGTCTTTGGAATATCATCTTCTTTCACCCGCATTTGATGATACCCGGAACGTAAGTCAATCTTTGAATAAACAGACGAGCCTTGTAGTTGATCAAATAAGTCGTCGATTCTCGGTAGTGGGTAGCGGTTCTTGATGGTAAGTTTGTTCAACTCTCGGTAGTCGATACACAACCTGAATGTACCATCTTTCTTCTTGACAAACAAAACAGGAGCTCCCCACGGTGATGTGCTTGGTCGAATGAAACCACGCTCTAAAAGTTCTTGTAATTGGCTTTGCAGTTCTTTCATCTCGCTGGGTGCGAGTCTGTAAGGAGCACGAGCTATTGGTGCAGCTCCTGGTACAAGATCTATTTGAAATTCAACGGATCGATGTGGGGGTAATCCCGGTAATTCTTTCGGAAATACATCGGGAAATTCTTTTGCAATAGGAACATCATTGATGCTCTTTTCTTCAGTTTGTACTTTCTCGACGTGTGCTAGAACAGCATAGCAACCTTTTCTTATTAGTTTTTGTGCCTTCAAATTACTAATAAGATGTAGCTTCGTGTTGCCCTTTTCTCCGTACACCATTAAGGGTTTTCCTTTTTCTCGTATAATGCGAATTGCATTTTTGTAACAAACGATCTCCGCTTTCACTTCTTTCAACCAGTCCATACCGATTATCACATCAAAACTCCCTAACTCTACTGGTATCAAATCAATCTTAAATGTTTCGCTAACCAGTTTAATTTCTCGATTCCGACATATATTATCTGCTGAAATTAATTTACCATTTGCTAATTCGAGTAAAAATTTACTATCCAAAGGCGTCAATGGACAACTTAATTTAGCACAAAAATCTCTACTCATATAGCTTCTATCCGCACCCGAATCAAATAAAACGTAAGCAGATTTATTGTCAATAAGAAACGTACCCGTAACAAGCTCCGGGTCTTCCTGTGCCTCTGCCGCATTAATATTGAAAACTCTTCCGCGGCCTTGTCCATTCGTGTTCTCCTGGTTCGGGCAATTTCTAATAATGTGGCCCGGTTTTCCACATTTATAACAAACTACATTGGCATAACTTGCTCCGACACTACTTGCTCCGCCATTACTCGTTCCGACACCATTTGTTCCTTTCGTTCTGTTAACCCCTGGTCCGTAGACCTCACACTTCGTCGCGCTATGACCATTTCTTTTACACTTGTTGCAAAATTTGGTGCAGAACCCCGAGTGATTCTTTTCACACCTTTGGCATAGTTGCTTCTGATTGTTGTTGTTGTTGCGGTTATTATTGTTGTTGGGATGATTGTTGTAGTTGCTGTTGTTGTTGTTGTTGTTGTTGTTGGGCCGTTTGTTGTAGTTGCGATTGATGTTGCGATTGTTGGGATAATTGTTGCGATTATTGTTGTAATTGCTGTTGTTGTTGTATTGGTGATTCTTATCACCGTTTTCCTCCCACTTTCTTTTGACTTGCTTCACATTGGCCTCTTCAGCAGTCTGTTCTTTAATTCTTTCTTCAATCTGGTTCACTAGTTTGTGAGCCATTCTACATGCCTGTTGTATGGAGGTGGGCTCGTGTGAACTTATATCTTCTTGGATTCTTTCCGGTAATCCTTTCACAAATGCGTCGATCTTCTCTTCCTCATCTTCGAATGCTCCCGGACACAATAGGCACAATTCTGTGAATCGTCTTTCGTACGTGGTAATATCAAATCCTTGGGTTCGTAACCCTCTAAGTTCTGTCTTGAGCTTATTGACCTCGGTTCTGGGACGGTACTTCTCGTTCATCAAGTGCTTGAATGCTGACCACGGTAGTGCGTACGCATCATCTTGTCCCACTTGCTCTAGATAGGTATTCCACCATGTTAACGCAGAACCTGTGAAGGTATGCGTAGCGTACTTCACTTTGTCCTCTTCAGTACACTTACTTATGGCAAACACCGATTCAACCTTCTCGGTCCACCGTTTCAATCCGATCGGTCCTTCGGTTCCATCAAATTCCAAAGGTTTGCAGGCAGTGAATTCTTTGTAGGTGCATCCTACACGATTTCCTGTACTGCTAGATCCAAGGTTATTGTTGGTATGTAGCGCAGCCTGTACTGCGGCTATGTTTGAAGCTAGAAAAGTACGGAATTCCTCTTCATTCATATTCACGGTGTGTCGAGTAGTCGGTGCCATTTCCTTCAAAATAGTTAAATGGAACAAGTTAATCATACAGAATATTAAGAGTAGTTAATAGTATTTCGTAGCATAATATGAACTCATTTATAAAAGCTTTTTCTTCATATTAGCGTTTTATAAGTTTAAATTCGGGTAGTACCTACCCGTTAAGTTCATACTTAGTAGCTAATATACAATTCAACTACTACAATTCTATATGAAAAACTGATTATAATAATATTTCGCGTTCAAACTTTTATACAATATTTTACAAACTTACAATACCGCTTATTTTACATAAAGCATGAAATATAGCACACAATAACTTTGATACAAGATAGTTGTGAAGACAATTCTAGCTAGTACACAAGTCGTTCAGCAAAGGCAATAAAGACACGTAATTCATACGTCCAGAAACAAGTCATGCATTCTGGTTTTACTAGGACTACTTCCCATCCTTGGTCTTGTGCAACATAACCGTTATGGCCGTTGATAAGACAGCGTGTTGTAACGTCATCAAAGGGACGAGGGTTACGTAATGTCCAACAGTCCCGTAATAATCTAAAAACCTCATTTCTTACCCCAATTACCGACTCCGTCACTTGTGGAAACGTTTTGTTTAATAGTTGTAGCCCGATGTTCTTGTTCTCACTTTGGTGAGAAGCGAACATTACTAATCCGTAAGCATAACATGCTTCTTTATGTTGCATGTTAGCCGCTTTTTCTAAATCACGAAGTCCAATATTCGGATATATTGAGTCAAAATAATTTCTTAACCCGTTGCGTAAAATAGCATTTGGGTTCCCCGCAATATATGCGTCAAAGTAAACACATCGTAACTTATGGGTTTCCCAATGTGATATCCCCCATCTTTCAAACGAAAGTCTCTTATAAACCAAGACATTCTTGGAACGTTCTTCGAATGTCTTACAAACTGATCTCGCCTTAAATAGTTGTGCCGAAGAATTCTGGCCGACTCTAGACAAGATTTCATCAATCATGTCTCCGGGTAGGTCTCTTAAAATATTGGGTTGTCTATCCATTTTGTGTTTTTTTTAAACTGTAAAATAGACAAGAGTTAGATTCATAAAAAAAATACTTATTAATACAAGCAATTTTTACATATATCATAAAGCATAAGAACACTATATTCCATATATTACACCACACGAATACAACTATCTTATTCCGACTCGCTCGTTTCTTCTTCTTCGGTTTTGGTTCGTTTTGCCAAGTTTCTAGGGATATATGATGTTCCCCTAATACGAGCCGTCGTTGTCCACATTGGTTTAGAAAAACCTGGTGGTTTAGAGGTTCCCGGGTCATTGTTACAATTTAAGGACTTCGGGGGTTGACGATACATATAAAGTTCATCGGGGTTGGAATTAGATTTCTCTATTTTTATGCCCTTTCCCTTATTATTTTCTTTTGCCTTTTTAAATTCAGTTGGGGTAATTTCTATAACATCATCGGAATTCTCGTCGGAATCCGATTCATCGGAGAATTGGTAATCCTCCCAATATTTTGCTTCCTTGGCGGAAACACCATTGACCATAATTAACTTTGGTCGGTTGGTTGAGGATTTTCTTTTACTTAACCGTTTTATTATTTCCCCCACCGGTTCTATTTCTTCATCCGGTTCCGATTCTTCTTCTGGTTCCGATTCTTCTTCCGGTTCCGACTCTTCTTCCGGTTCCTCTTCGGGAACTTGTGAATCAGTCCACAAATCATTCCAATTTACATTTGACTCTTCATTATTATTAGGTGAGTCAATGGGACTTGTTCTAGAGGTAGACATCTATCACATAATATCAAACACGTTAAGAGATTAATATATCACATAATATTCATATGTTAAAAATATATAGTTTCCAACAAAAATGTTAAGCAATCATTTTTAAAGAAAACACGGTCGAAGTCCAGACTCACTAATGCATCCTAACAAACTCGATAAGACACACTAATGCAAATTTTCTGGTTCTCTAAGACCAACGCTCGGATACCAACTGAAATGTCCCGTTCTTATTGATTAAAAACGTTCCATATTAATTGATTTCGTTGCGAGGTTTTGACCTCTATATGAGACGTTTTTCAAAGACTGCATTCATTTTTAAAACAAACCATAACCTTTATTTCATAGATAAAGGTTTTAAAAAAGCTTTACGTAGATTATCAAATAATGATAATCTAAAATATCCTGTTTACACACGACCATTACATAATGGTTTACAATACAAATATGTTACAACAAAATAAGTTTCTTGAATGCAGTTTTTACACAATATCATACAAGTATGGACTCCAAATCTTGTCCTTATTTAAGTATGCGACAGCGGAAGCTCTTAATAATCACCTGAGAATAAACATGCTTAAAACGTCAACAAAAATGTTGGTGAGTTATAGGTTTAACCTATATATATCAAATCGTAACAATAGACCACAAGATTTCATATTTCAATACACATCCCATACATAGAGATAAAAATCATTCATATGGTGAACACCTGGTAACCGACAATAACAAGATGCATATATAAGAATATCCCCATCATTCCGGGACACCCTTCGGATATGATATAAATTTCGAAGTACTAAAGCATCCGGTACTTTGGATGGGGTTTGTTAGGCCCAATAGATCTATCTTTAGGATTCGCGTCAATTAGGGTGTCTGTTCCCTAATTCTTAGATTACCAGACTTAATAAAAAGGGGCATATTCGATTTCGATAATTCAACCATAGAATGTAGTTTCACGTACTTGTGTCTATTTTGTAAATCATTTATAAAACCTGCATGTATTCTCATCCCAAAAATATTAGATTTTAAAAGTGGGACTATAACTCACTTTCACAGATTTTTACTTCGTCGGGAAGTAAGACTTGGCCACTGGTTGATTCACGAACCTATAACAATATATACATATATATCAAAGTATGTTCAAAATATATTTACAACACTTTTAATATATTTTGATGTTTTAAGTTTATTAAGTCAGCTGTCCTCGTTAGTAACCTACAACTAGTTGTCCACAGTTAGATGTACAGAAATAAATCGATAAATATTATCTTGAATCAATCCACGACCCAGTGTATACGTATCTCAGTATTGATCACAACTCAAACTATATATATTTTGGAATCAACCTCAACCCTGTATAGCTAACTCCAACATTCACATATAGAGTGTCTATGGTTGTTCCGAAATATATATAGATGTGTCGACATGATAGGTCGAAACATTGTATACGTGTCTATGGTATCTCAAGATTACATAATATATAATACAAGTTGATTAAGTTATGGTTGGAATAGATTTGTTACCAATTTTCACGTAGCTAAAATGAGAAAAATTATCCAATCTTGTTTTACCCATAACTTCTTCATTTTAAATCCGTTTTGAGTGAATCAAATTGCTATGGTTTCATATTGAACTCTATTTTATGAATCTAAACAAAAAAAGTATAGGTTTCTAGTCGGAAAAATAAGTTACAAGTCGTTTTTGTAAAGGTAGTCATTTCAGTCGAAAGAACGACGTCTAGATGACCATTTTAGAAAACATACTTCCACTTTGAGTTTAACCATAATTTTTGGATATAGTTTCATGTTCATAATAAAAATCATTTTCTCAGAATAAAAACTTTTAAATCAAAGTTTATCATAGTTTTTAATTAACTAACCCAAAACAGCCCGCGGTGTTACTACGACGGCGTAAATCCGGTTTTACGGTGTTTTTCGTGTTTCCAGGTTTTAAATCATTAAGTTAGCATATCATATAGATATAGAACATGTGTTTAGTTGATTTTAAAAGTCAAGTTAGAAGGATTAACTTTTGTTTGCGAACAAGTTTAGAATTAACTAAACTATGTTCTAGTGATTACAAGTTTAAACCTTCGAATAAGATAGCTTTATATGTATGAATCGAATGATGTTATGAACATCATTACTACCTTAAGTTCCTTGGATGAACCTACTGGAAAAGAGAAAAATGGATCTAGCTTCAATGGATCCTTGGATGGCTCAAAGTTCTTGAAGCAAAATCATGACACGAAAACAAGTTCAAGTAAGATCATCACTTGAAATAAGATTGTTATAGTTATAGAAATTGAACCAAAGTTTGAATATGATTATTACCTTGTATTAGAATGATAACCTACTGTAAGAAACAAAGATTTCTTGAGGTTGGATGATCACCTTACAAGATTGGAAGTGAGCTAGCAAACTTGAAAGTATTCTTGATTTTATGAAACTAGAACTTTTGGAATTTATGAAGAACACTTAGAACTTGAAGATAGAACTTGAGAGAGTTCAATTAGATGAAGAAAATTGAAGAATGAAAGTGTTTGTAGGTGTTTTTGGTCGTTGGTGTATGGATTAGATATAAAGGATATGTAATTTTGTTTTCATGTAAATAAGTCATGAATGATTACTCATATTTTTGTAATCTTATGAGATATTTCATGCTAGTTGCCAAATGATGGTTCCCACATGTGTTAGGTGACTCACATGGGCTGCTAAGAGCTGATCATTGGAGTGTATATACCAATAGTACATACATCTAAAAGCTGTGTATTGTACGAGTACGAATACGGGTGCATACGAGTAGAATTGTTGATGAAACTGAACGAGGATGTAATTGTAAGCATTTTTGTTAAGTAGAAGTATTTTGATAAGTGTATTGAAGTCTTTCAAAAGTGTATAAATACATATTAAAACACTACATGTATATACATTTTAACTGAGTCGTTAAGTCATCGTTAGTCGTTACATGTAAGTGTTGTTTTGAAACCTTTAGGTTAACGATCTTGTTAAATGTTGTTAACCCAATGTTTATAATATCAAAAGAGATTTTAAATTATTATATTATCATGATATTATGATGTACGAATATCTCTTAATATGATATATATACATTAAATGTCGTTACAACGATAATCGTTACATATATGTCTCGTTTCAAAATCATTAAGTTAGTAGTCTTGTTTTTACATATGTAGTTCATTGTTAATATATTTAATGATATGTTTACTTATCATAATATCATGTTAACTATATATATAACCATATATATGTCATCATATAGTTTTTACAAGTTTTAACGTTCGTGAATCACCGGTCAACTTGGGTGGTCAATTGTCTACATGAAACCTATTTCAATTAATCAAGTCTTAACAAGTTTGATTGCTTAACATGTTGGAAACATTTAATCATGTAAATATCAATCTCAATTAATATATATAAACTTGGAAAAGTTCGGGTCACTACATTAATAAACTTAAAACATCAAAATATATTAAAAGTGTTGTAAATATATTTTGAACATACTTTGATATATATGTATATATTGTTATAGGTTCGTGAATCAACCAGTGGCCAAGTCTTACTTCCCGACGAAGTAAAAATCTGTGAAAGTGAGTTATAGTCCCACTTTTAAAATCTAATATTTTTGGGATGAGAATACATGCAGGTTTTATAAATGATTTACAAAATAGACACAAGTACGTGAAACTACATTCTATGGTTGAATTATCGAAATCGAATATGCCCCTTTTTATTAAGTCTGGTAATCTAAGAATTAGGGAACAGACACCCTAATTGACGCGAATCCTAAAGATAGATCTATTGGGCCTAACAAACCCCATCCAAAGTACCGGATGCTTTAGTACTTCGAAATTTATATCATATCCGAAGGGTGTCCCGGAATGATGGGGATATTCTTATATATGCATCTTGTTATTGTCGGTTACCAGGTGTTCACCATATGAATGATTTTTATCTCTATGTATGGGATGTGTATTGAAATATGAAATCTTGTGGTCTATTGTTACGATTTGATATATATAGGTTAAACCTATAACTCACCAACATTTTTGTTGACGTTTAAAGCATGTTTATTCTTAGGTGAATATTAAGAGCTTCCGCTGTTGCATACTTAAGGACAAGATTTGGAGTCCATGTTTGTATGATATTGTGTAAAAACTGCATTCAAGAAACTGATTTCGATGTAACATATTTGTATTGTAAACCATTATGTAATGGTCGTGTGTAAACAGGATACTTTAGATTATCATTATTTGATAATCTACGTAAAGCTTTTTAAACCTTTATTTATGAAATAAAGGTTATGGTTTGTTTAAAAAATGAATGCAGTCTTTGAAAAACGTCTCATATAGAGGTCAAAACCTCGCAACGAAATCAATTAATATGGAACGTTTTTAATCAATAAGAACGGGACATTTCAGTTGGTATCCGAGCGTTGGTCTTAGAGAACCAGAAAATTTGCATTAGTGTGTCTTATCGAGTATGTTAGGATGCATTAGTGAGTCTGGACTTCGACCGTGTCTTCTTTAAAAATGATTGCTTAACATTTTTATTGGAAACTATATATTATTAACATGTATATATTATGTGATATATTAATCTCTTAACATGTTTGATATTGTGTGATAGATGTCTACCTCTAGCACAAATCCCATTGACTCACCTAATAATAACGAAGAGTCAAATATATATTGGACTGATTCACAACTTCCCGAAGAGGAACCAGAAGAAGAATCAGAACCGGAAGAGGAGGAACCGGAGGAGGAAATAGAACCGGTGGGGGAAATAATAAAACGGTTAAGTAAAAGAAAATCCTCAACCAACCGACCAAGGTTAATTATGGTCAATGGTGTTTCCGCCAAGGAAGCAAAATATTGGGAGGATTACCAATTCTCCGATGAATCGGATTTCGACGAGAATTCCGATGATGTTATAGAAATTACTCCAACTGAATTTAAAAAGGCAAAAGAAAATAATAAGGGAAAGGGCATAAAAATAGAGAAATCTAATTCCAACCCCGATGAACTTTATATGTATCGTCAACCCCCAAAGTCCTTAAGTTGTAACAATGACCCGGGAACCTCTAAACCACCAGGTTTTTCTAAACCAATGTGGATAACGACGGCTCGTATTAGGGGAACATCATATATCCCTAGAAACTTGGCAAAACGAACCAAAACCGAAGAAGAAGAAACAAGCGAGTCGGAATAAGATAGTTATATTCGTGTGGTGTAATATATGTAATATAGTGTGCTTATGCTTTATGATATATGTAAAAATTGCTTGTATTAATAAGTATTTTTTTTTATGAATCTAACTCTTGTCTATTTTACAGTATAAAAACACAAAATGGATAGACAACCCAATATTTTAAGAGACCTACCCGAAGACATGATTGATGAAATCTTGTCTAGAGTCGGTCAGAATTCCTCGGCACAACTATTTAAGGCGAGATCAGTTTGTAAGACATTCGAAGAACGTTCCAAGAATGCCTTGGTTAATAAAAGGCTTTCGTTCGGAAGATGGGGGATATCACATTGGGAAATCCATAAGTTACGATGTGTTTACTTTGACGCATATATTGCGGGGAACCCAAATGCTATTTTACGCAATGGGTTAAGAAATTATTTTGACTCAATATATCCGAATATTGGACTTCGTGATTTAGAAAAAGCGGCTAACATGCAACATAAAGAAGCATGTTATGCTTACGGATTAGTAATGTTCGCTTCTCACCAAAGTGAGAACAAGAACATCGGGCTACAACTTTTAAACAAAACGTTCCCACAAGTGACGGAGTTGGTAATTGGGGTAAGAAATGAGGTTTTTAGATTGTTACGAGACTGTTGGACATTACGTAACCCTCGTCCCTTTTGACGAAGTTACAACACGCTGTCTTATCAACGGCCATAACGGTTATGTTCCACAAGACCAAGGATGGGAAGTAGTCCTAGTAAAACCAGAATGCATGACTTGTTTCTGGACGTATGAATTACGTGTCTTTATTGCCTTTGCTGAACGACTTGTGTACTAGCTAGAATTATCTTCACAACCATCTTGTATCAAATTTATTGTTTGCTATATTTCATGCTATATGTAAAATAAGAGGTATTGTAAGTTTGTAAAATGTTGTGTAAAAGTTTGAACGCGAAATATTATTATAATCAGTTTTTCATATAGAATTGTAGTAGTTGAATTGTATATTAGCTACTAAGTATGAACTTAATGGGTAGGTACTACCCGAATTTAAACTTATAAAATGCTAATATGAAGAAAAAGCTTTTATAAATGAGTTCATATTATGCTACGAAATACTATTAACTACTCTTAATATTCTGTATGATTAACTTGTTCCATTTAACTATTTTGAAGGAAATGGCACCGACTACTCGACACACCGTGAATATGAATGAAGAGGAATTCCGTACTTTTCTAGCTTCAAACATAGCCGCAGTACAGGCTGCGCTACATACCAACAATAACCTTGGATCTAGCAGTACAGGAAATCGTGTAGGATGCACCTACAAAGAATTCACTGCCTGCAAACCTTTGGAATTTGATGGAACCGAAGGACCGATCGGATTGAAACGGTGGACCGAGAAGGTCGAATCGGTGTTTGCCATAAGTAAGTGTACTGAAGAGGACAAAGTAAAGTACGCTACGCATACCTTCACAGGTTCTGCGTTAACATGGTGGAATACCTATCTAGAGCAAGTGGGACAAGACGATGCGTATGCACTACCGTGGTCAGCATTCAAGCACTTGATGAACGAGAAGTACCGTCCCAGAACCGAGGTCAATAAGCTCAAGACAGAACTTAGAGGGTTACGAACCCAAGGATTTGATATTACCACGTACGAAAGACGATTCACAGAATTGTGCCTATTGTGTCCGGGAGCATTCGAAGATGAGGAAGAGAAGATCGACGCGTTTGTGAAAGGATTACCGGAAAGAATCCAAGAAGATATAAGTTCACACGAGCCCGCCTCAATACAACAGGCATGTAGAATGGCTCACAAACTCGTGAACCAGATTGAAGAAAGAATTAAAGAACAGACTGCTGAAGAGGCCAATGTGAAGCAAGTCAAAAGAAAGTGGGAGGAAAACGGTGATAAGAATCACCAATACAACAACAACAGCAATTACAACAATAATCGCAACAATTATCCCAACAATCGCAACATCAATCGCAACTACAACAAACAGCCCAACAACAACAACAACAACAACAGCAACTACAACAATCATCCCAACAACAATAATAACCGCAACAACAACAACAATCAGAAGCAGCTATGCCAAAGGTGTGAAAAGAATCACTCGGGGTTCTGCACCAAATTTTGCAACAAGTGTAAAAGAAATGGTCATAGCGCGGCGAAGTGTGAGGTCTACGGACCAGGGGTTAATAGAACGAAAGGAACAAATGGTGTCGGAACGAGTAATGGCGGAGCAAGTAGTGTCGGAGCAAGTTATGCCAACGTAGTTTGTTATAAATGTGGAAAACCGGGCCACATTATTAGAAATTGCCCGAACCAGGAGAACACGAATGGACAAGGCTGTGGAAGAGTTTTCAATATTAATGCGGCAGAGGCACAGGAAGACCCGGAGCTTGTTACGGGTACGTTTCTTATTGACAATAAATCTTCTTACGTTTTATTTGATTCGGGTGCGGATAGAAGCTATATGAGTAGAGATTTTTGTGCTAAATTAAGTTGTCCATTGACGCCTTTGGATAGTAAATTTTTACTCGAATTAGCAAATGGTAAATTAATTTCAGCAGATAATATATGTCGGAATCGAGAAATTAAACTGGTTAGCGAAACATTTAAGATTGATTTGATACCAGTAGAGTTAGGGAGTTTTGATGTGATAATCGGTATGGACTGGTTGAAAGAAGTGAAAGCGGAGATCTTTTGTTACAAAAATGCAATTCGCATTATACGAGAAAAAGGAAAACCCTTAATGGTGTACGGAGAAAAGGGCAACACGAAGCTACATCTTATTAGTAATTTGAAGGCACAAAAACTAATAAGAAAAGGTTGCTATACTATTCTAGCACACGTCGAGAAAGTACAAACTGAAGAAAAGAGCATCAATGATGTTCCCGTCGCAAAAGAATTTCCTGATGTATTTCCGAAAGAATTACCGGGATTACCCCCACATCGATCCGTTGAATTTCAAATAGATCTTGTACCAGGAGCTGCACCAATAGCTCGTGCTCCTTACAAACTCGCACCCAGCGAGATGAAAGAACTACAAAGCCAATTACAAGAACTTTTAGAGCGTGGTTTCATTCGACCAAGCACATCACCGTGGGGAGCTCCTGTTTTGTTTGTCAAGAAGAAAGATGGTACATTCAGGTTGTGTATCGACTACCGAGAGTTGAACAAACTTACCATCAAGAACTGCTACCCACTACCGAGAATCGATGACTTATTTGATCAACTACAAGGCTCGTCTGTTTATTCAAAGATTGACTTACGTTCCGGGTATCATCAAATGCGGGTGAAAGAAGATGATATTCCAAAGACTGCTTTCAGAACACGTTACGGTCATTACGAGTTTATGGTCATGCTGTTTGGTTTAACTAATGCACCAGCTGTGTTCATGGACCTTATGAACCGAGTGTGTGGACCATACCTTGACAAGTTTGTCATTGTTTTCATTGATGACATACTTATTTACTCAAAGAATGACCAAGAACACGGTGAACATTTGAGAAAGGTGTTAGAAGTATTGAGGAAGGAAGAATTGTACGCTAAGTTTTCAAAGTGTGCATTTTGGTTGGAAGAAGTTCAATTCCTCGGTCACATAGTGAACAAAGAAGGTATTAAGGTGGATCCGGCAAAGATAGAAACTGTTGAAAAGTGGGAAACCCCGAAAACTCCGAAACACATACGCCAGTTTTTAGGACTAGCTGGTTACTACAGAAGGTTCATCCAAGACTTTTCTAGAATAGCAAAACCCTTGACTGCATTAACGCATAAAGGGAAGAAATTTGAATGGAATGATGAACAAGAGAAAGCGTTTCAGTTATTGAAGAAAAAGCTAACTACGGCACCTATATTGTCATTGCCTGAAGGGAATGATGATTTTGTGATTTATTGTGATGCATCAAAGCAAGGTCTCGGTTGTGTATTAATGCAACGAACGAAGGTGATTGCTTATGCGTCTAGACAATTGAAGATTCACGAACAAAATTATACGACGCATGATTTGGAATTAGGCGCGGTTGTTTTTGAAATGTCCCGTTCTTATTGATTAAAAACGTTCCATATTAATTGATTTCGTTGCGAGGTTTTGACCTCTATATGAGACGTTTTTCAAAGACTGCATTCATTTTTAAACAAACCATAACCTTTATTTCATCAATAAAGGTTTAAAAAGCTTTACGTAGATCATCAAATAATGATAATCTAAAATATCCTGTTTACACACGACCATTACATAATGGTTTACAATACAAATATGTTACAACAAAATAAGTTTCTTGAATGCAGTTTTTACACAATATCATACAAGCATGGACTCCAAATCTTGTCCTTATTTAAGTATGCGACAGCGGAAGCTCTTAATAATCACCTGAGAATAAACATGCTTAAAACGTCAACAAAAATGTTGGTGAGTTATAGGTTTAACCTATATATATCAAATCGTAACAATAGACCACAAGATTTCATATTTCAATACACATCCCATACATAGAGATAAAAATCATTCATATGGTGAACACCTGGTAACCGACAATAACAAGATGCATATATAAGAATATCCCCATCATTCCGGGACACCCTTCGGATATGATATAAATTTCGAAGTACTAAAGCATCCGGTACTTTGGATGGGGTTTGTTAGGCCCAATAGATCTATCTTTAGGATTCGCGTCAATTAGGGTGTCTGTTCCCTAATTCTTAGATTACCAGACTTAATAAAAAGGGGCATATTCGATTTCGATAATTCAACCATAGAATGTAGTTTCACGTACTTGTGTCTATTTTGTAAATCATTTATAAAACCTGCATGTATTCTCATCCCAAAAATATTAGATTTTAAAAGTGGGACTATAACTCACTTTCACAGATTTTTACTTCGTCGGGAAGTAAGACTTGACCACTGGTTGATTCACGAACCTATAACAATATATACATATATATCAAAGTATGTTCAAAATATATTTACAACACTTTTAATATATTTTTGATGTTTTAAGTTTATTAAGTCAGCTGTCCTCGTTAGTAACCTACAACTAGTTGTCCACAGTTAGATGTACAGAAATAAATCGATAAATATTATCTTGAATCAATCCACGACCCAGTGTATACGTATCTCAGTATTGATCACAACTCAAACTATATATATTTTGGAATCAACCTCAACCCTGTATAGCTAACTCCAACATTCACATATAGAGTGTCTATGGTTGTTCCGAAATATATATAGATGTGTCGACATGATAGGTCGAAACATTGTATACGTGTCTATGGTATCTCAAGATTACATAATATATAATACAAGTTGATTAAGTTATGGTTGGAATAGATTTGTTACCAATTTTCACGTAGCTAAAATGAGAAAAATTATCCAATCTTGTTTTACCCATAACTTCTTCATTTTAAATCCGTTTTGAGTGAATCAAATTGCTATGGTTTCATATTGAACTCTATTTTATGAATCTAAACAAAAAAAGTATAGGTTTCTAGTCGGAAAAATAAGTTACAAGTCGTTTTTGTAAAGGTAGTCATTTCAGTCGAAAGAACGACGTCTAGATGACCATTTTAGAAAACATACTTCCACTTTGAGTTTAACCATAATTTTTGGATATAGTTTCATGTTCATAATAAAAATCATTTTCTCAGAATAAAAACTTTTAAATCAAAGTTTATCATAGTTTTTAATTAACTAACCCAAAACAGCCCGCGGTGTTACTACGACGGCGTAAATCCGGTTTTACGGTGTTTTTCGTGTTTCCAGGTTTTAAATCATTAAGTTAGCATATCATATAGATGTAGAACATGTGTTTAGTTGATTTTAAAAGTCAAGTTAGAAGGATTAACTTTTGTTTGCGAACAAGTTTAGAATTAACTAAACTATGTTCTAGTGATTACAAGTTTAAACCTTCGAATAAGATAGCTTTATATGTATGAATCGAATGATGTTATGATCATCATTACTACCTTAAGTTCCTTGGATGAACCTACTGGAAAAGAGAGAAATGGATCTAGCTTCAATGGATCCTTGGATGGCTCAAAGTTCTTGAAGCAAAATCATGACACGAAAACAAGTTCAAGTAAGATCATCACTTGAAATAAGATTGTTATAGTTATAGAAATTGAACCAAAGTTTGAATATGATTATTACCTTGTATTAGAATGATAACCTACTGTAAGAAACAAAGATTTCTTGAGGTTGGATGATCACCTTACAAGATTGAAAGTGAGCTAGCAAACTTGAAAGTATTCTTGATTTTATGAAACTAGAACTTTTGGAATTTATGAAGAACACTTAGAACTTGAAGATAGAACTTGAGAGAGTTCAATTAGATGAAGAAAATTGAAGAATGAAAGTGTTTGTAGGTGTTTTTGGTCGTTGGTGTATGGATTAGATATAAAGGATATGTAATTTTGTTTTCATGTAAATAAGTCATGAATGATTACTCATATTTTTGTAATCTTATGAGATATTTCATGCTAGTTGCCAAATGATGGTTCCCACATGTGTTAGGTGACTCACATGGGCTGCTAAGAGCTGATCATTGGAGTGTATATACCAATAGTACATACATCTAAAAGCTGTGTATTGTACGAGTACGAATACGGGTGCATACGAGTAGAATTGTTGATGAAACTGAACGAGAATGTAATTGTAAGCATTTTTGTTAAGTAGAAGTATTTTGATAAGTGTATTGAAGTCTTTCAAAAGTGTATAAATACATATTAAAACACTACATGTATATACATTTTAACTGAGTCGTTAAGTCATCGTTAGTCGTTACATGTAAGTGTTGTTTTGAAACCTTTAGGTTAACGATCTTGTTAAATGTTGTTAACCCAATGTTTATAATAACAAAAGAGATTTTAAATTATTATATTATCATGATATTATGATGTACGAATATCTCTTAATATGATATATATACATTAAATGTCGTTACAACGATAAACGTTACATATATGTCTCGTTTCAAAATCATTAAGTTAGTAGTCTTGTTTTTACATATGTAGTTCATTGTTAATATAATTAATGATATGTTTACTTATCATAATATCATGTTAACTATATATATAACCATATATATGTCATCATATAGTTTTTTACAAGTTTTAACGTTCGTGAATCACCGGTCAACTTGGGTGGTCAATTGTCTATATGAAACCTATTTCAATTAATCAAGTCTTAACAAGTTTGATTGCTTAACATGTTGGAAACATTTAATCATGTAAACATCAATCTCAATTAATATATATAAACATGGAAAAGTTCGGGTCACTACAGTACCTACCCGTTAAATAAATTTCGTCCCGAAATTTTAAGCTGTTGAAGGTGTTGACGAATCTTCTGGAAATAGATGCGGGTATTTCTTCTTCATCTGATCTTCACGCTCCCAGGTGAACTCGGGTCCTCTACGAGCATTCCATCGAACCTTAACAATTGGTATCTTGTTTTGCTTAAGTCTTTTAACCTCACGATCCATTATTTCGACGGGTTCTTCGATGAATTGGAGTTTTTCGTTGATTTGGATTTCATCTAACGGAATAGTGAGATCTTCTTTAGCAAAACATTTCTTCAAATTCGAGACGTGGAAAGTGTTATGTACAGCCGCGAGTTGTTGAGGTAACTCAAGTCGGTAAGCTACTGGTCCGACACGATCAATAATCTTGAATGGTCCAATATACCTTGGATTTAATTTCCCTCGTTTACCAAATCGAACAACGCCTTTCCAAGGTGAAACTTTAAGCATGACCATCTCTCCAATTTCAAATTCTATATCTTTTCTTTTAATGTCAGCGTAGCTCTTTTGTCGACTTTGGGCGGTTTTCAACCGTTGTTGAATTTGGATGATCTTCTCGGTAGTTTCTTGTATAATCTCCGGACCCGTAATCTGTCTATCCCCTACCTCACTCCAACAAATCGGAGACCTGCACTTTCTACCATAAAGTGCTTCAAACGGCGCCATCTCAATGCTTGAATGGTAGCTGTTGTTGTAGGAAAATTCTGCTAACGGTAGATGTCGATCCCAACTGTTTCCGAAATCAATAACACATGCTCGTAGCATGTCTTCAAGCGTTTGTATCGTCCTTTCGCTCTGCCCATCAGTTTGTGGATGATAGGCAGTACTCATGTCTAGACGAGTTCCTAATGCTTGCTGTAATGTCTGCCAGAATCTTGAAATAAATCTGCCATCCCTATCAGAGATAATAGAGATTGGTATTCCATGTCTGGAGATGACTTCCTTCAAATACAGTCGTGCTAACTTCTCCATCTTGTCATCTTCTCTTATTGGTAGGAAGTGTGCTGATTTGGTGAGACGATCAACTATTACCCAAATAGTATCAAAACCACTTGCAGTCCTTGGCAATTTAGTGATGAAATCCATGGTAATGTTTTCCCATTTCCATTCCGGGATTTCGGGTTGTTGAAGTAGACCTGATGGTTTCTGATGCTCAGCTTTGACCTTAGAACACGTCAAACATTCTCCTACGTATTTAGCAACATCGGCTTTCATACCCGGCCACCAAAAATGTTTCTTGAGATCCTTGTACATCTTCCCCGTTCCAGGATGTATTGAGTATCTGGTTTTATGAGCTTCTCTAAGTACCATTTCTCTCATATCTCCAAATTTTGGTACCCAAATCCTTTCAGCCCTATACCGGGTTCCGTCTTCCCGAATATTAAGATGCTTCTCCGATCCTTTGGGTATTTCATCCTTTAAATTTCCCTCTTTTAAAACTCCTTGTTGCGCCTCCTTTATTTGAGTAGTAATGTTATTATGAATCATTATATTCATAGATTTTACTCGAATGGGTTCTCTATCCTTCCTGCTCAAGGCATCGGCTACCACATTTGCCTTCCCCGGGTGGTAACGAATCTCAAAATCGTAATCATTCAATAATTCAATCCACCTACGCTGCCTCATATTCAGTTGTTTCTGATTAAATATGTGTTGAAGACTTTTGTGGTCGGTATATATAATACTTTTGACCCCATATAAGTAGTGCCTCCAAGTCTTTAATGCAAAAACAACCGCGCCTAATTCCAAATCATGCGTCGTATAATTTTGTTCGTGAATCTTCAATTGTCTAGACGCATAAGCAATCACCTTCGTTCGTTGCATTAATACACAACCGAGACCTTGCTTTGATGCGTCACAATAAATCACAAAATCATCATTCCCTTCAGGCAATGACAATATAGGTGCCGTAGTTAGCTTTTTCTTCAATAACTGAAACGCTTTCTCTTGTTCATCATTCCATTCAAATTTCTTCCCTTTATGCGTTAATGCAGTCAAGGGTTTTGCTATTCTGGAAAAGTCTTGGATGAACCTTCTGTAGTAACCAGCTAGTCCTAAAAACTGGCGTATGTGTTTCGGAGTTTTCGGGGTTTCCCACTTTTCAACAGTTTCTATCTTTGCCGGATCCACCTTAATACCTTCTTTGTTCACTATGTGACCGAGGAATTGAACTTCTTCCAACCAAAATGCACACTTTGAAAACTTAGCGTACAATTCTTCCTTCCTCAATACTTCTAACACCTTTCTCAAATGTTCACCGTGTTCTTGGTCATTCTTTGAGTAAATAAGTATGTCATCAATGAAAACAATGACAAACTTGTCAAGGTATGGTCCACACACTCGGTTCATAAGGTCCATGAACACAGCTGGTGCATTAGTTAAACCAAACGGCATGACCATAAACTCGTAATGACCGTAACGTGTTCTGAAAGCAGTCTTTGGAATATCATCTTCTTTCACCCGCATTTGATGATACCCGGAACGTAAGTCAATCTTTGAATAAACAGACGAGCCTTGTAGTTGATCAAATAAGTCGTCGATTCTCGGTAGTGGGTAGCGGTTCTTGATGGTAAGTTTGTTCAACTCTCGGTAGTCGATACATAACCTGAATGTACCATCTTTCTTCTTGACAAACAAAACAGGAGCTCCCCACGGTGATGTGCTTGGTCGAATGAAACCACGCTCTAAAAGTTCTTGTAATTGGCTTTGCAGTTCTTTCATCTCGCTGGGTGCGAGTTTGTAAGGAGCACGAGCTATTGGTGCAGCTCCTGGTACAAGATCTATTTGAAATTCAACGGATCGATGTGGGGGTAATCCCGCTAATTCTTTCGGAAATACATCGGGAAATTCTTTTGCAATGGGAACATCATTGATGCTCTTTTCTTCAGTTTGTACTTTCTCGACGTGTGCTAGAACAGCATAGCAACCTTTTCTTATTAGTTTTTGTGCCTTCAAATTACTAATAAGATGTAGCTTCGTGTTGCCCTTTTCTCCGTACACCATTAAGGGTTTTCCTTTTTCTCGTATAATGCGAATTGCATTTTTGTAACAAACGATCTCCGCTTTCACTTCTTTCAACCAGTCCATACCGATTATCACATCAAAACTCCCTAACTCTACTGGTATCAAATCAATCTTAAATGTTTCGCTAACCAGTTTAATTTCTCGATTCCGACATATATTATCTGCTGAAATTAATTTACCATTTGCTAATTCGAGTAAAAATTTACTATCCAAAGGCGTCAATGGACAACTTAATTTAGCACAAAAATCTCTACTCATATAGCTTCTATCCGCACCCGAATCAAATAAAACGTAAGCAGATTTATTGTCAATAAGAAACGTACCCGTAACAAGCTCCGGGTCTTCCTGTGCCTCTACCGCATTAATATTGAAAACTCTTCCACGGCCTTGTCCATTCGTGTTCTCCTGGTTCGGGCAATTTCTAATAATGTGGCCTGGTTTTCCACATTTATAACAAACTACATTGGCATAACTTGCTCCGACACTACTTGCTCCGCCATTACTCGTTCCGACACCATTTGTTCCTTTCGTTCTATTAACCCCTGGTCCGTAGACCTCACACTTCGCCGCGCTATGACCATTTCTTTTACACTTGTTGCAAAATTTGGTGCAGAACCCCGAGTGATTCTTTTCACACCTTTGGCATAGTTGCTTCTGATTGTTGTTGTTGTTGCGGTTATTATTGTTGTTGGGATGATTGTTGTAGTTGCTGTTGTTGTTGTTGTTGTTGTTGTTGGGCCGTTTGTTGTAGTTGCGATTGATGTTGCGATTGTTGGGATAATTGTTGCGATTATTGTTGTAATTGCTGTTGTTGTTGTATTGGTGATTCTTATCACCGTTTTCCTCCCACTTTCTTTTGACTTGCTTCACATTGGCCTCTTCAGCAGTCTGTTCTTTAATTCTTTCTTCAATCTGGTTCACTAGTTTGTGAGCCATTCTACATGCCTGTTGTATGGAGGCGGGCTCGTGTGAACTTATATCTTCTTGGATTCTTTCCGGTAATCCTTTCACAAACGCGTCGATCTTCTCTTCCTCATCTTCGAATGCTCCCGGACACAATAGGCACAATTCTGTGAATCGTCTTTCGTACGTGGTAATATCAAATCCTTGGGTTCGTAACCCTCTAAGTTCTGTCTTGAGCTTATTGACCTCGGTTCTGGGACGGTACTTCTCGTTCATCAAGTGCTTGAATGCTGACCACGGTAGTGCGTACGCATCATCTTGTCCCACTTGCTCTAGATAGGTATTCCACCATGTTAACGCAGAACCTGTGAAGGTATGCGTAGCGTACTTCACTTTGTCCTCTTCAGTACACTTACTTATGGCAAACACCGATTCAACCTTCTCGGTCCACCGTTTCAATCCGATCGGTCCTTCGGTTCCATCAAATTCCAAAGGTTTGCAGGCAGTGAATTCTTTGTAGGTGCATCCTACACGATTTCCTGTACTGCTAGATCCAAGGTTATTGTTGGTATGTAGCGCAGCCTGTACTGCGGCTATGTTTGAAGCTAGAAAAGTACGGAATTCCTCTTCATTCATATTCACGGTGTGTCGAGTAGTCGGTGCCATTTCCTTCAAAATAGTTAAATGGAACAAGTTAATCATACAGAATATTAAGAGTAGTTAATAGTATTTCGTAGCATAATATGAACTCATTTATAAAAGCTTTTTCTTCATATTAGCGTTTTATAAGTTTAAATTCGGGTAGTACCTACCCGTTAAGTTCATACTTAGTAGCTAATATACAATTCAACTACTACAATTCTATATGAAAAACTGATTATAATAATATTTCGCGTTCAAACTTTTATACAATATTTTACAAACTTACAATACCGCTTATTTTACATAAAGCATGAAATATAGCACACAATAACTTTGATACAAGATAGTTGTGAAGACAATTCTAGCTAGTACACAAGTCGTTCAGCAAAGGCAATAAAGACACGTAATTCATACGTCCAGAAACAAGTCATGCATTCTGGTTTTACTAGGACTACTTCCCATCCTTGGTCTTGCGCAACATAACCGTTATGGCCGTTGATAAGACAGCGTGTTGTAACGTCATCAAAGGGATGAGGGTTACGTAATGTCCAACAGTCCCGTAATAATCTAAAAACCTCATTTCTTACCCCAATTACCGACTCCGTCACTTGTGGAAACGTTTTGTTTAATAGTTGTAGCCCGATGTTCTTGTTCTCACTTTGGTGAGAAGCGAACATTACTAATCCGTAAGCATAACATGCTTCTTTATGTTGCATGTTAGCCGCTTTTTCTAAATCACGAAGTCCAATATTCGGATATATTGAGTCAAAATAATTTCTTAACCCGTTGCGTAAAATAGCATTTGGGTTCCCCGCAATATATGCGTCAAAGTAAACACATCGTAACTTATGGGTTTCCCAATGTGATATCCCCCATCTTTCAAACGAAAGTCTCTTATAAACCAAGACATTCTTGGAACGTTCTTCGAATCTCTTACAAACTGATCTCGCCTTAAATAGTTGTGCCGAAGAATTCTGGCCGACTCTAGACAAGATTTCATCAATCATGTCTCCGGGTAGGTCTCTTAAAATATTGGGTTGTCTATCCATTTTGTGTTTTTAAACTGTAAAATAGACAAGAGTTAGATTCATAAAAAAAATACTTATTAATACAAGCAATTTTTACATATATCATAAAGCATAAGAACACTATATTCCATATATTACACCACACGAATACAACTATCTTATTCCGACTCGCTCGTTTCTTCTTCTTCGGTTTTGGTTCGTTTTGCCAAGTTTCTAGGGATATATGATGTTCCCCTAATACGAGCCGTCGTTGTCCACATTGGTTTAGAAAAACCTGGTGGTTTAGAGGTTCCCGGGTCATTGTTACAACTTAAGGACTTCGGGGGTTGACGATACATATAAAGTTCATCGGGGTTGGAATTAGATTTCTCTATTTTTATGCCCTTTCCCTTATTATTTTCTTTTGCCTTTTTAAATTCAGTTGGGGTAATTTCTATAACATCATCGGAATTCTCGTCGGAATCCGATTCATCGGAGAATTGGTAATCCTCCCAATATTTTGCTTCCTTGGCGGAAACACCATTGACCATAATTAACTTTGGTCGGTTGGTTGAGGATTTTCTTTTACTTAACCGTTTTATTATTTCCCCCACCGGTTCTATTTCTTCATCCGGTTCCGATTCTTCTTCCGGTTCCGATTCTTCTTCCGGTTCCGACTCTTCTTCCGGTTCCTCTTCGGGAACTTGTGAATCAGTCCACAAATCATTCCAATTTACATTTGACTCTTCATTATTATTAGGTGAGTCAATGGGACTTGTTCTAGAGGTAGACATCTATCACATAATATCAAACACGTTAAGAGATTAATATATCACATAATATTCATATGTTAAAAATATATAGTTTCCAACAAAAATGTTAAGCAATCATTTTTAAAGAAAACACGGTCGAAGTCCAGAAACACTAATGCATCCTAACAAACTCGATAAGACACACTAATGCAAATTTTCTGGTTCTCTAAGACCAACGCTCGGATACCAACTGAAATGTCCCGTTCTTATTGATTAAAAACGTTCCATATTAATTGATTTCGTTGCGAGGTTTTGACCTCTATATGAGACGTTTTTCAAAGACTGCATTCATTTTTAAACAAACCATAACCTTTATTTCATCAATAAAGGTTTAAAAAGCTTTACGTAGATCATCAAATAATGATAATCTAAAATATCCTGTTTACACACGACCATTACATAATGGTTTACAATACAAATATGTTACAACAAAATAAGTTTCTTGAATGCAGTTTTTACACAATATCATACAAGCATGGACTCCAAATCTTGTCCTTATTTAAGTATGCGACAGCGGAAGCTCTTAATAATCACCTGAGAATAAACATGCTTAAAACGTCAACAAAAATGTTGGTGAGTTATAGGTTTAACCTATATATATCAAATCGTAACAATAGACCACAAGATTTCATATTTCAATACACATCCCATACATAGAGATAAAAATCATTCATATGGTGAACACCTGGTAACCGACAATAACAAGATGCATATATAAGAATATCCCCATCATTCCGGGACACCCTTCGGATATGATATAAATTTCGAAGTACTAAAGCATCCGGTACTTTGGATGGGGTTTGTTAGGCCCAATAGATCTATCTTTAGGATTCGCGTCAATTAGGGTGTCTGTTCCCTAATTCTTAGATTACCAGACTTAATAAAAAGGGGCATATTCGATTTCGATAATTCAACCATAGAATGTAGTTTCACGTACTTGTGTCTATTTTGTAAATCATTTATAAAACCTGCATGTATTCTCATCCCAAAAATATTAGATTTTAAAAGTGGGACTATAACTCACTTTCACAGATTTTTACTTCGTCGGGAAGTAAGACTTGACCACTGGTTGATTCACGAACCTATAACAATATATACATATATATCAAAGTATGTTCAAAATATATTTACAACACTTTTAATATATTTTTGATGTTTTAAGTTTATTAAGTCAGCTGTCCTCGTTAGTAACCTACAACTAGTTGTCCACAGTTAGATGTACAGAAATAAATCGATAAATATTATCTTGAATCAATCCACGACCCAGTGTATACGTATCTCAGTATTGATCACAACTCAAACTATATATATTTTGGAATCAACCTCAACCCTGTATAGCTAACTCCAACATTCACATATAGAGTGTCTATGGTTGTTCCGAAATATATATAGATGTGTCAACATGATAGGTCGAAACATTGTATACGTGTCTATGGTATCTCAAGATT
Source organism: Rutidosis leptorrhynchoides (assembly GCF_046630445.1). Taxonomy (NCBI): domain Eukaryota; kingdom Viridiplantae; phylum Streptophyta; class Magnoliopsida; order Asterales; family Asteraceae; genus Rutidosis; species Rutidosis leptorrhynchoides. The sequence goes on from NC_092341.1 coordinate 181,885,562, forward strand.
ACATAATATATAATACAAGTTGATTAAGTTATGGTTGGAATAGATTTGTTACCAATTTTCACGTAGCTAAAATGAGAAAAATTATCCAATCTTGTTTTACCCATAACTTCTTCATTTTAAATCCGTTTTGAGTGAATCAAATTGATATGGTTTAATATTGAACTCTATTTTATGAATCTAAACAAAAAAAGTATAGGTTTCTAGTCAGAAAAATAAGTTACAAGTCGTTTTTGTAAAGGTAGTCATTTCAGTCGAAAGAACGACGTCTAGATGACCATTTTAGAAAACATACTTCCACTTTGAGTTTAACCATAATTTTTGGATATAGTTTCATGTTCATAATAAAAATCATTTTCTCAGAATAAAAACTTTTAAATCAAAGTTTATCATAGTTTTTAATTAACTAACCCAAAACAGCCCGCGGTGTTACTACGACGGCGTAAATCCGGTTTTACGGTGTTTTTCGTGTTTCCAGGTTTTAAATCATTAAGTTAGCATATCATATAGATGTAGAACATGTGTTTAGTTGATTTTAAAAGTCAAGTTAGAAGGATTAACTTTTGTTTGCGAACAAGTTTAGAATTAACTAAACTATGTTCTAGTGATTACAAGTTTAAACCTTCGAATAAGATAGCTTTATATGTATGAATCGAATGATGTTATGATCATCATTACTACCTTAAGTTCCTTGGATGAACCTACTGGAAAAGAGAGAAATGGATCTAGCTTCAATGGATCCTTGGATGGCTCAAAGTTCTTGAAGCAAAATCATGACACGAAAACAAGTTCAAGTAAGATCATCACTTGAAATAAGATTGTTATAGTTATAGAAATTGAACCAAAGTTTGAATATGATTATTACCTTGTATTAGAATGATAACCTACTGTAAGAAACAAAGATTTCTTGAGGTTGGATGATCACCTTACAAGATTGAAAGTGAGCTAGCAAACTTGAAAGTATTCTTGATTTTATGAAACTAGAACTTTTGGAATTTATGAAGAACACTTAGAACTTGAAGATAGAACTTGAGAGAGTTCAATTAGATGAAGAAAATTGAAGAATGAAAGTGTTTGTAGGTGTTTTTGGTCGTTGGTGTATGGATTAGATATAAAGGATATGTAATTTTGTTTTCATGTAAATAAGTCATGAATGATTACCATATTTTTGTAATCTTATGAGATATTTCATGCTAGTTGCCAAATGATGGTTCCCACATGTGTTAGGTGACTCACATGGGCTGCTAAGAGCTGATCATTGGTGTGATGACCCGGGAATTTTCGACCAAATTTAAACTTAATCTTTATATCTGATTCCGACACAATAAGCAAAGTCTGTAATGTTGAGTCTCAAAAACTTTGAACTGTTTTGTATATTCAATTGACCTTCGACCATTCTCGTCGATTCACGAACAACTATATATAAATAGATACATATACATTAATTTGAAAATATTATTATTTGAAATAATATATTATTGTTGAAAATAAATATGAAAAATAATATGTGATGTAATGAAGACTATTGTTATAAATATATAGATATATATTTATATATATATAAATATAAATATATATAAATATTACTTGTAAATATATAAATTATATTAAATTCAATGATTTAAAGATATATAATATAGTTATTTAGTAGTTAAACTTGCTATTTAAAACTCTTTATATATAGAAAGAAAATATATTAAAAATAAATGATTTCGAGTTTAATTAGTAAACGTCAATAGCACTCGGTTGACGATTTGTTAGTTTCAATATAAATATTGTACATGTCCATGAAGGATTGAAATAAAAGTTGAACTGTGAATTGATTACGAAGATTTTAGATTTGTCAAAAATATTTTTTACTCTTTTAAGATTAAATATTAGTACTCCGTACATATAAATTGGTACAGAAAATAAATAATTACTAAACCTTTTTGATCAGGTTTCAAATAGGTAATGGGTGAAATAATTAAATATATTTAATCTAAAAATTTGGGATTTTTAAGAACACTGTTATACGTTAACTGTTTAGCATTTGTCACGATATAACACAGTCCGTGAAAACTGTCACAACAAAATTCCTCGAATGCTTTACTATTACCTCAGAGCTTATGATTGATTACTATTACCTTTATAATATTATATTTAATATTAATATTATTAATTACACGATATAGTTGTAGTTATTTGTATGTATGTGGTACATAAAAAATATCTGAACAACTCCACTAAGATGAATCATCACCACCCATTCCATTGTTTTGTTTTGTTTCTCTTCCTACTTGAATTTACATCACCACCTATATATGAACTAACATTCGGCCACCATAACCATTATGGTTGCTACTATTCGGTTGTTATGAACGCCAAGAACGATCACCACCACCCTTGTTAACCACCGACGACAACAACGAAAAACCTATCACCTTATACCATCGAACCCTCACCATCGACCAACTGCTGTGCAAATTGATCACTTAATAATCACCTTCGATTATACAACCATGATCATGTCTTCGTGTTACGATTACCAGGTAGTTCTTCTTTCGCTGCTATAAAACGCCACCACCAACTCTTTTCTTTTTGTTTTTGGCCACTCAAAACCATGTCTTTACTTTTGTTTTCTGTTTATAGTCCCTGCAATCAATCGTTAAAACGTATAACCATCACCTTGTTGCATTTCTTGATCACTCACCATCACAACCGAGAACCACCACCATCACCGAGCTCGTTTTAATTATTGTCATACCCTTTTCTATTTTTCTTGTTCAACACCATCGATCACCACTCGAAACCACAACAAACTGCACTCAATTTGTTTGATATCCGGTGTTCTAAGCCACCCCAAAATGGCCCTGCAACCTCCATTTCTTCTACTACTGCTGTAATCGTAAACCCATTACTATTCATCATCACCTTCGTAAACTCCTACCGATGTAATACTACTTTTCCTGTTTCAAACGATGACATCAACACAACCCACTAATTGTTGCTGCTACGCTAAATATTTCTGTTTCTTATTCGTATTTCACCCAACAAGACCCATTAACGGGCTATTGCTCTTTTGCTCCCGTTTCCTGTTAAACACCATAATATTGATGAAGATTATGATATATAAATGTTTATAGATTAATGAAGATAAAAGATGGGGATAAGCATCGATCATGAACCGATGACCTGTTAAACTCAAAACCGAACCCCACTTGTATTTTTTTTCCTGTCGACTGTTGTCATCCTGCTTCCAAACGAAACCCTAAAACCATCATATAAACACACCCTTTTTACGATTCTTATAATTTGTTGAAACTGCTTTTAGTCGACAACAATAACTTAAAAATCTAGAACTGTGAACGTGATTATATTTTGAGTTTATGGATCACAACTATTATAGAATGGAGTAGTTTCTTTGGGCCACTTAAACTTGCATCATGGGCTTGTGTAATTCGCTGTTGGGCTGTCTTTCTCTGTTGGGCCGAAATATGGGGTTGCTGTTGGAGTGATTGATAACAAGATAAATATGTTTGAGTTACGATTTAATTAGGAAAATCACAAACAGATGGTTGGTTGGGATTGTTGGTGTTAAGCGAGAGGTCTCGGGTTCGAGCCCTGCTTGAGACATTTTTTTTATGGAAAGCATTTGAAATGGTATACACTTTAATTTTCTTTTCCATTATTATTATTATTATTATTATTATTATTATTATTATTATTATTATTATTATTATTTATTATTATTATTATTATTATTATTATGATTATTGTTATTATTTTTATTAGTTATTATTATTGTTATGACTATTGTTATAATTATTAGTATAAACTCAAATTATTATTAATAGAGTTAATATCATTATATAATTATAAATATCTTTGTTACTAGTATTATTATGAATATGAATATTACAATAAATAGTATTAATGTGATTAATAAGATTATTGTTATTATTATCATTTTAGTTAATATTATGTAATATTATAAAGTATTAAAAGTATTATTATTATCATTATGATACCCAAACATATTATTAACATAAACACATAATAAAAGATGATAAGATAGAAATTATAGAAATTAGTTATAGGTAAACGAATACTTGTAAAAATAACGATTTTAGTACAAATTAATGTATTACAAAACTATAGGCAGTAGCGTAGAAAGTTGACACGAAGTTTATGATTTAAAGGAATTGTTAAAATTATTATAACTATTGTTATTATGATACAATTTAGTATTATTAATATCATTATTAATATCATTAATTCTATTAACATTATTATTATTATCACTTTTATCAATATAATTATATAATATCATTATTTTACTAACCGTAGTATTATCAAAATTAACAAATTCTTAAACAAATGATCTTTATATAAAAGATATATTTATTATACTTAACTTAACTATATTAATATTACTATATATAAAGTAAAGATATATAAATAAATAATGAAACATATGAATTATTAAAAATAACAGTTATATCAATAATAAAAATAAATAAAGTTATCCGGTTACAAGAATATGTTTTTAATACGTATATGAATGTTATAGGTTCGTGAATCCGAGGTCAACCCTACTTTTATTCAATGTGGTTATATGTATTTTTACTACAAAATACATTATGGTGAGTTTTCATTACTCCCCTTTTATATATATTTTTGGGACTGAGAATACATGCGCTGCTTTTATAAATGTTTTACGATATAGACACAAGTAATCGAAACTACATTCTATGGTTGAATTATCGAAATCGAATATGCCCCTATTTAGTCTGGTAATCTAAGAATTAGGGAACAGACACCCTAATTGACGCGAACCCTAAAGATAGATCTATCGGGCCCAACAAGCCCCATCCAAAGTACCGGATGTTTTAGTACTTCGAAATTTATATCATGTCCGAAGGAGGATCCCGGAATGATGGGGATATTCTTATATATGCATATTGTTAATGTCGGTTACCAGGTGTTCAATCCATATGAATGATATTTTTGTCTCTATGCATGGGACGTATGTTTATGAGAAATGGAAATCTGAAATCTTGTGGTCTATTAAAATGATGGAAACGATTGTTTAAGTTAAACTAATGAACTCACCAACCTTTTGGTTGACACTTTAAAGCATGTTTATTCTCAGGTACGAAAGAAATCTTCCGCTGTGTATTTGCTCATTTTATAGATATTACTTGGAGTCATTCATGGCATATTTCAAAAGACGTTGCATTCGAGTCGTCGAGTTCATCAAGATTATTATCAAGTCAATTATAGTTGGATATATTATGAAATGGTATGCATGCCTGTCAACTTTCGATGTAATGAAAGTTTGTCTTTTCAAAAACGAATGCAATGTTTGTAAAATGTATCATATAGAGGTCAAGTACCTCGCGATGTAATCAACTGTTGTGAATTGTTTATAATCGATATGGACTTCGTCCGGATGGATTAGGACGGGTCATCACAGTTGGTATCAGAGCGGTGGTCTAAGCGAACCATGTCTGCATTAGTGTGTCTAACAGATAAGTCGTTAGGATGCATTAGTGAGTCTGGACTTCGACCGTGTCTGCATGTCAAAAGTTTTGCTTATCATTCGTGTCAAAAATTACCTGCTTATCATTCTTAGAGAATCACTTGCTTATCATTCTTAGTCTTGACACGTTTTACTGCATTGACTGCATAAATAGTGTATAGACAAAATTCATATCTTAGCGTATCTGTTACTATAGATCTTGCCTGATATTTTCCGTAAATTTCTCCGTAATTTAAGGGATCCTGGTACTATATATATCTATGTAAATTATGCATTGAGAATACCATCCAACTATCAATTACTATCACTAAACTCTTCATATCAAAAATCTTTCCTGAGATCGCGTAAGATGACCTCTACGAATCGATCAAATTCCTCTGACTCCGAAGACAGCGTGACAGGAGCACATCAATCAATCAACTATCGTGATTACTGGAGAAAATGGGGGTGGGTTCGCGACATACTCACCCTATGGAGAAGGGAAGAAGGTACTCCATATCATGAACCGAATCTACCACCTAACCTTGGAGTACTTGACCCGCTCACCGGCGAACCCGTTCGCAACACCGTTTATACCCTTTTTGCAAGAATTTTTCGTCTTGAGGCTACCATTTACGGAACTAGAGAAGATATCCGATCTCTACCTCACACTGATAACCAACCAGGGTTAGTAGAAGAAGTTAAAGAACTTCGAGCTCGAGTGTTAACTTTAGAGAGCATGGTACACAATTTGCAAGCACCATCAGTATCACCAACACCAGTAACATCACCAACCTTAGCACCAACAGCATTAGTACCACCAACAACAACATCCGCACCACCAGCTTCGACATCTCATTCTATACCTCAAGTATAATCATCGTTCTACGTATCGTTCTATCTATTTTATTTTCGTTCGACATGGCGATTATGTAATCTCTAATGTTTTAGAAATTACATATTCTTGTTCTAATGATAAATCAAATGAGATCAATATCACATTAACTCATTAAATTCATGATTACATCTGAAGAAAATATATACGTATATATGTTTCATAAAGATTGTAATTAAAAATTCTTTTGTACAAACTGTTAATGGTGAAAATATTTTAACGGGTAGGTAATACCCGAGGAGTATTTAGATTTCACATTAATAAGTTACACTGTACATTCTTCGGAATTGATTCAACGATCATTTACTATCCTATTTACAACCACCGATTTACGTATCCGTTCACCAAAGAACAACTATTTTCATTCAAATTCAACTTCATATTTGGATTTTGATCTATCAGAATCCAACAAGTGGCATAATGAAGAAATAATGGACACAATAAAAAAATTGATTAGAAACAGACTAATTGACAATATGAAATTTTTGTTAAGAAACCACGCTAACAAAATCCTAGCTAACTGTTCCTAGCTAACTGTTAATTCCATATTACATTTTATTTATCGCAATTTATTTTATCGCAATTTTAATTCTCGCAATTTTATTTATCGTTATTTAATTTCTGTTAATTACTTTACGCACTTTATTTATCGTTATTTAATTTCTGTTATTTATTTTACGCACTTTAAATATCGGGACACGTATACAAGGTTTTGACATATCATATCGACGCATCTATATATATTATTTGGAATCACCATAGACACTCTATATGCAGTAATGATCGAGTTCTCTATACAGGGTTGAGGTTGATTCTATAATAATATATATACTTTGAGTTGTGATCGAGTCTGAGACGTATACGGGTCACGACACATATTAATTAATTCGAATATTGTATATTAAACTATATGAATTATTGGACTGTTACTGTGGACTATCGACTGTGGACTAATAACATTGGACAATTAAAATGAATTAAAATATTGATTATAATATATGAAACTAAACAATTCTTCAAGTTGCCACTTGATTTCGTCTTAAACATCATTTGTATCTTCACGATTACATTCTGCGTTCAAACCTTTCATGATTTTTGAAAACACCTCAACCGATAGGATGAATCAACCGCACTTTATCTACGGAAGGAAAGATTTATGCATATAGTTATGCACCTGAGAAACTCTCGGCAATTGTGTAAAAGTTCAACACGTAGCCGCGTCAGATCCTTTGGCATTTATTAACAAAAACAACTTTGCGATCCCTTTTCAAAATTAGCCAATTTTGTCACAGCTCCAACAAGTCAACTTCGACTTTTCGTACGAAACAACCTTATTATAACGTTTATATATACGCGTGCTCTTTTATTGTTACCAGGTAACCTTTCATATTCCATCATATTACCATCAGCGTTTAATCATCTAAAAACACAATTCTCCTGAAACCACCTCGGATTAATAACCGATGATTCAGATATCATAGCATTAAATGCAGAGGAAACAGAAAAATGGTAGATGGTCTAAACGGCCAAAAGTTTGATGATAAAGAAAGGAGTTTTAGGAACGCTCGATAGAAAATTGGGTATTGAAAAACAGATTGAGCTATCTATAAAGAAGACCAAGGACAAATACAAGGACCATACCATATATTCAAAGAATCCAGGTAATTCTGGATCCAATGAAACCTTCAATGAATACCTTGCTTCCGAATCTAAACCTTTACGGATAAATCTTCTTCATCATCCATCGATATTATAAATTCCAAGATATCATCGTATCCTTCATTCTAAATATCCTTCATATTTCTGAAGATATTTTCATCTGAAATCATTAATCTCTTCGTGCTATCAGTGTTACATCATATAGAAACTGTTAGTTTCTATAATCTGTAAACTGTCGAGCTTAAAATATGAATATTATTGAAGCAATGTTGGGAACTGATGCATGAGTTAGTATAATATAATGACACTTGATCAACGTGATTATATTACAGTAAGTCATGCTGAATTCTAATGGGACATGATGGTTCACAGTAGATCATACCACTATCATGTGTCATGTTACATAACTCTTTCATTCTAATTAACTTCTGAACATATCAAGAAAGTATATTCTTGATAGCTCTATTCTCAATGATTCTGGTAATTTGATGAATCAAAAACGTGCTATTACGTTCTTTCTTGATTATAACATTAAATTCATTCGAAACTCCATACTTACAAATTCTAGACCATTACTCGTTTTTACTAAAGATCGAGAGGAGATTAAAAAGACGAAGAGCTCCGAAACATAAAGGAAGATATAAAACTCGACAACAATACTGAAATTACAATAATTAAAAATTAAAACTTCACGACAATTAAAAATTTAAAGATTAAAATCAAACTACTCGTCGTTGTCAATTGTCATCTGCGAAGTAGCGTTCACCAGTCATTTCACCATCCGTGAGGTACTCTGGAGACATCGGTATTTCTCTTGCTACCTCAACTGCTGCTTCAGCTGATTCATCGAGGTAACGATAACCCAACGTCTCTTCATCTTCAAGAACCGCATACAAAGAAATGCGTTTACCGCGATCTTCAATAGTATCTTTTATAAAGTACCATTGATCATCGGTACACAGAAAACTTGCCCTACAATCCGCATCATAATCGTCTTTATAAAAGAACACAGACGTGAATTCACACGGAACTTTTTCCTTCAGAAAGGATAGCAAGTCTTGTAAACCAATATCACGAATGTCGATATCTTCAAACGAAATACTGCCGCCCCACTTATATTCCTTCATTTGATTACGGAAATCACCTCCGTAATGAACATCGAACGAAACAATCATTGGGAGAAGTGTTAACATTTTGCAGTTTGGGAGTGTTTGATTTTTAAATTTGAGAAAAATGGAAATATAAAAGAAATTTATGTTTGAGTGTATAAAATGAAGTATATGGTTGGTGTTATTATAGGATAAAAGTGACCGTTGGGATAGCCGTTGGAATTTTTTTTTTACTAACGGCTAAAAATTTGGGCAAGTTTTTGGGCGAAAGTGGACGATGCCCGTTGGAACCTCTCTCATGATAATTTCATTCGTGCTCTTCGAATAATTCGAATTATTTATTCTGTATTATTCGGTAATGATGAAAACTCTATTTATCAGCGCATCTTCGTCAAGAAAACATATTTATTGTTAGCCATGACGACCACACTCAAATTTCGGGACGAAATTTCTTTAACGGGTAGGTACTGTGATGACCCGGGAATTTTCGACCAAATTTAAACTTAATCTTTATATCTGATTCCGACACAATAAGCAAAGTCTGTAATGTTGAGTCTCAAAAACTTTGAACTGTTTTGTATATTCAATTGACCTTCGACCATTCTCGTCGATTCACGAACAACTATATATAAATAGATACATATACATTAATTTGAAAATATTATTATTTGAAATAATATATTATTGTTGAAAATAAATATGAAAAATAATATGTGATGTAATGAAGACTATTGTTATAAATATATAGATATATATTTATATATATATAAATATAAATATATATAAATATTACTTGTAAATATATAAATTATATTAAATTCAATGATTTAAAGATATATAATATAGTTATTTAGTAGTTAAACTTGCTATTTAAAACTCTTTATATATAGAAAGAAAATATATTAAAAATAAATGATTTCGAGTTTAATTAGTAAACGTCAATAGCACTCGGTTGACGATTTGTTAGTTTCAATATAAATATTGTACATGTCCATGAAGGATTGAAATAAAAGTTGAACTGTGAATTGATTACGAAGATTTTAGATTTGTCAAAAATATTTTTTACTCTTTTAAGATTAAATATTAGTACTCCGTACATATAAATTGGTACAGAAAATAAATAATTACTAAACCTTTTTGATCAGGTTTCAAATAGGTAATGGGTGAAATAATTAAATATATTTAATCTAAAAATTTGGGATTTTTAAGAACACTGTTATACGTTAACTGTTTAGCATTTGTCACGATATAACACAGTCCGTGAAAACTGTCACAACAAAATTCCTCGAATGCTTTACTATTACCTCAGAGCTTATGATTGATTACTATTACCTTTATAATATTATATTTAATATTAATATTATTAATTACACGATATAGTTGTAGTTATTTGTATGTATGTGGTACATAAAAAATATCTGAACAACTCCACTAAGATGAATCATCACCACCCATTCCATTGTTTTGTTTTGTTTCTCTTCCTACTTGAATTTACATCACCACCTATATATGAACTAACATTCGGCCACCATAACCATTATGGTTGCTACTATTCGGTTGTTATGAACGCCAAGAACGATCACCACCACCCTTGTTAACCACCGACGACAACAACGAAAAACCTATCACCTTATACCATCGAACCCTCACCATCGACCAACTGCTGTGCAAATTGATCACTTAATAATCACCTTCGATTATACAACCATGATCATGTCTTCGTGTTACGATTACCAGGTAGTTCTTCTTTCGCTGCTATAAAACGCCACCACCAACTCTTTTCTTTTTGTTTTTGGCCACTCAAAACCATGTCTTTACTTTTGTTTTCTGTTTATAGTCCCTGCAATCAATCGTTAAAACGTATAACCATCACCTTGTTGCATTTCTTGATCACTCACCATCACAACCGAGAACCACCACCATCACCGAGCTCGTTTTAATTATTGTCATACCCTTTTCTATTTTTCTTGTTCAACACCATCGATCACCACTCGAAACCACAACAAACTGCACTCAATTTGTTTGATATCCGGTGTTCTAAGCCACCCCAAAATGGCCCTGCAACCTCCATTTCTTCTACTACTGCTGTAATCGTAAACCCATTACTATTCATCATCACCTTCGTAAACTCCTACCGATGTAATACTACTTTTCCTGTTTCAAACGATGACATCAACACAACCCACTAATTGTTGCTGCTACGCTAAATATTTCTGTTTCTTATTCGTATTTCACCCAACAAGACCCATTAACGGGCTATTGCTCTTTTGCTCCCGTTTCCCGTTAAACACCATAATATTGATGAAGATTATGATATATAAATGTTTATAGATTAATGAAGATAAAAGATGGGGATAAGCATCGATCATGAACCGATGACCTGTTAAACTCAAAACCGAACCCCACTTGTATTTTTTTTCCTGTCGACTGTTGTCATCCTGCTTCCAAACGAAACCCTAAAACCATCATATAAACACACCCTTTTTACGATTCTTATAATTTGTTGAAACTGCTTTTAGTCGACAACAATAACTTAAAAATCTAGAACTGTGAACGTGATTATATTTTGAGTTTATGGATCACAACTATTATAGAATGGAGTAGTTTCTTTGGGCCACTTAAACTTGCATCATGGGCTTGTGTAATTCGCTGTTGGGCTGTCTTTCTCTGTTGGGCCGAAATATGGGGTTGCTGTTGGAGTGATTGATAACAAGATAAATATGTTTGAGTTACGATTTAATTAGGAAAATCACAAACAGATGGTTGGTTGGGATTGTTGGTGTTAAGCGAGAGGTCTCGGGTTCGAGCCCTGCTTGAGACATTTTTTTTATGGAAAGCATTTGAAATGGTATACACTTTAATTTTCTTTTCCATTATTATTATTATTATTATTATTATTATTATTATTATTATTATTATTATTATTTATTATTATTATTATTATTATTATTATGATTATTGTTATTATTTTTATTAGTTATTATTATTGTTATGACTATTGTTATAATTATTAGTATAAACTCAAATTATTATTAATAGAGTTAATATCATTATATAATTATAAATATCTTTGTTACTAGTATTATTATGAATATGAATATTACAATAAATAGTATTAATGTGATTAATAAGATTATTGTTATTATTATCATTTTAGTTAATATTATGTAATATTATAAAGTATTAAAAGTATTATTATTATCATTATGATACCCAAACATATTATTAACATAAACACATAATAAAAGATGATAAGATAGAAATTATAGAAATTAGTTATAGGTAAACGAATACTTGTAAAAATAACGATTTTAGTACAAATTAATGTATTACAAAACTATAGGCAGTAGCGTAGAAAGTTGACACGAAGTTTATGATTTAAAGGAATTGTTAAAATTATTATAACTATTGTTATTATGATACAATTTAGTATTATTAATATCATTATTAATATCATTAATTCTATTAACATTATTATTATTATCACTTTTATCAATATAATTATATAATATCATTATTTTACTAACTGTAGTATTATCAAAATTAACAAATTCTTAAACAAATGATCTTTATATAAAAGATATATTTATTATACTTAACTTAACTATATTAATATTACTATATATAAAGTAAAGATATATAAATAAATAATGAAACATATGAATTATTAAAAATAACAGTTATATCAATAATAAAAATAAATAAAGTTATCCGGTTACAAGAATATGTTTTTAATACGTATATGAATGTTATAGGTTCGTGAATCCGAGGTCAACCCTACTTTTATTCAATGTGGTTATATGTATTTTTACTACAAAATACATTATGGTGAGTTTTCATTACTCCCCTTTTATATATATTTTTGGGACTGAGAATACATGCGCTGCTTTTATAAATGTTTTACGATATAGACACAAGTAATCGAAACTACATTCTATGGTTGAATTATCGAAATCGAATATGCCCCTATTTAGTCTGGTAATCTAAGAATTAGGGAACAGACACCCTAATTGACGCGAACCCTAAAGATAGATCTATCGGGCCCAACAAGCCCCATCCAAAGTACCGGATGTTTTAGTACTTCGAAATTTATATCATGTCCGAAGGAGGATCCCGGAATGATGGGGATATTCTTATATATGCATATTGTTAATGTCGGTTACCAGGTGTTCAATCCATATGAATGATATTTTTGTCTCTATGCATGGGACGTATGTTTATGAGAAATGGAAATCTGAAATCTTGTGGTCTATTAAAATGATGGAAACGATTGTTTAAGTTAAACTAATGAACTCACCAACCTTTTGGTTGACACTTTAAAGCATGTTTATTCTCAGGTACGAAAGAAATCTTCCGCTGTGTATTTGCTCATTTTATAGATATTACTTGGAGTCATTCATGGCATATTTCAAAAGACGTTGCATTCGAGTCGTCGAGTTCATCAAGATTATTATCAAGTCAATTATAGTTGGATATATTATGAAATGGTATGCATGCCTGTCAACTTTCGATGTAATGAAAGTTTGTCTTTTCAAAAACGAATGCAATGTTTGTAAAATGTATCATATAGAGGTCAAGTACCTCGCGATGTAATCAACTGTTGTGAATTGTTTATAATCGATATGGACTTCGTCCGGATGGATTAGGACGGGTCATCACAATTGGAGTGTATATACCAATAGTACATACATCTAAAAGCTGTGTATTGTACGAGTACGAATACGGGTGCATACGAGTAGAATTGTTGATGAAACTGAACGAGAATGTAATTGTAAGCATTTTTGTTAAGTAGAAGTATTTTGATAAGTGTATTGAAGTCTTTCAAAAGTGTATAAATACATATTAAAACACTACATGTATATACATTTTAACTGAGTCGTTAAGTCATCGTTAGTCGTTACATGTAAGTGTTGTTTTGAAACCTTTAGGTTAACGATCTTGTTAAATGTTGTTAACCCAATGTTTATAATAACAAAAGAGATTTTAAATTATTATATTATCATGATATTATGATGTACGAATATCTCTTAATATGATATATATACATTAAATGTCGTTACAACGATAAACGTTACATATATGTCTCGTTTCAAAATCATTAAGTTAGTAGTCTTGTTTTTACATATGTAGTTCATTGTTAATATAATTAATGATATGTTTACTTATCATAATATCATGTTAACTATATATATAACCATATATATGTCATCATATAGTTTTTTACAAGTTTTAACGTTCGTGAATCACCGGTCAACTTGGGTGGTCAATTGTCTATATGAAACCTATTTCAATTAATCAAGTCTTAACAAGTTTGATTGCTTAACATGTTGGAAACATTTAATCATGTAAACATCAATCTCAATTAATATATATAAACATGGAAAAGTTCGGGTCACTACAGTTTTTGCATTAAAGACTTGGAGGCACTACTTATATGGGGTCAAAAGTATTATATATACCGACCACAAAAGTCTTCAACACATATTTAATCAGAAACAACTGAATATGAGGCAGCATAGGTGGATTGAATTATTGAATGATTACGACTTTGAGATTCGTTACCTCCCGGGGAAGGCAAATGTGGTAGCCGATGCCTTGAGCAGGAAGGACAGAGAACCCATTCGAGTAAAATCTATGAATATAATGATTCATAATAACATTACTACTCAAATAAAGGAGGCGCAACAAGGAGTTTTAAAAGAGGGAAATTTAAAGGATGAAATACCCAAAGGATCGGAGAAGCATCTTAATATTCGGGAAGACGGAACCCGGTATAGGGCTGAAAGAATTTGGGTACCAAAATTTGGAGATATGAGAGAAATGGTACTTAGAGAAGCTCATAAAACTAGATACTCAATACATCCTGGAACGGGGAAGATGTACAAGGATCTCAAGAAACATTTTTGGTGGCCGGGTATGAAAGCCGATGTTGCTAAATACGTAGGAGAATGTTTGACGTGTTCTAAGGTCAAAGCTGAGCATCAGAAACCATCAGGTCTACTTCAACAACCCGAAATCCCGGAATGGAAATGGGAAAACATTACCATGGATTTCATCACTAAATTGCCAAGGACTGCAAGTGGTTTTGATACTATTTGGGTAATAGTTGACCGTCTCACCAAATCAGCACACTTTCTGCCAATAAGAGAAGATGACAAGATGCAGAAGTTAGCACGACTGTATTTGAAGGAAGTCGTCTCCAGACATGGAATACCAATCTCTATTATCTCTGATAGGGATGGCAGATTTATTTCAAGATTCTGGCAGACATTACAGCAAGCATTAGGAACTCGTCTAGACATGAGTACTGCCTATCATCCACAAACTGATGGGCAGAGCGAAAGGACGATACAAACACTTGAAGACATGCTACGAGCATGTGTTATTGATTTCGGAAACAGTTGGGATCGACATCTACCGTTAGCAGAATTTTCCTACAATAACAGCTACCATTCAAGCATTGAGATGGCGCCGTTTGAAGCACTTTATGGTAGAAAGTGCAGGTCTCCGATTTGTTGGAGTGAAGTGGGGGATAGACAGATTACGGGTCCGGAGATTATACAAGAAACTACCGAGAAGATCATTCAAATTCAACAACGGTTGAAAACCGCCCAAAGTCAACAAAAGAGCTACGCTGACATTAAAAGAAAAGATATAGAATTTGAAATTGGAGAGATGGTCATGCTTAAAGTTGGACCTTGGAAAGGCGTTGTTCGATTTGGTAAACGAGGGAAATTAAATCCAAGGTATATTGGACCATTCAAAATTATTGATCGTGTCGGACCAGTAGCTTACCGACTTGAGTTACCTCAACAACTCGCGGCTGTACATAACACTTTCCACGTCTCGAATTTGAAGAAATGTTTTGCTAAAGAAGATCTCACTATTCCGTTAGATGAAATCCAAATCAACGAAAAACTTCAATTCATCGAAGAACCCGTCGAAATAATGGATCGTGAGGTTAAAAGACTTAAGCAAAACAAGATACCAATTGTTAAGGTTCGATGGAATGCTCGTAGAGGACCCGAGTTCACCTGGGAGCGTGAAGATCAGATGAAGAAGAAATACCCGCATCTATTTCCAGAAGATTCGTCAACACCTTCAACAGCTTAAAATTTCGGGACGAAATTTATTTAACGGGTAGGTACTGTAGTGACCCGAACTTTTCCATGTTTATATATATTAATTGAGATTGATATTTACATGATTAAATGTTTCCAACATGTTAAGCAATCAAACTTGTTAAGACTTGATTAATTGAAACAGGTT
Source organism: Rutidosis leptorrhynchoides (assembly GCF_046630445.1). NCBI lineage: Eukaryota > Viridiplantae > Streptophyta > Magnoliopsida > Asterales > Asteraceae > Rutidosis > Rutidosis leptorrhynchoides. The sequence goes on from NC_092341.1 coordinate 181,901,994, forward strand.
TCATATAGACAATTGACCACCCAAGTTGACCGGTGATTCAGGAACGTTAAAACTTGTAAAAACTATATGATGACATATATATGGATATATATATATATATAATTAACATGATACTATGATAAGTAAACATATCATTAAGTATAGTAACAATGAACTACATATGTAAAAACAAGACTACTAACTTAATGATTTTTAAACGAGACATATATGTAACGATTATCGTTGTAAAGACATTTAATGTATATATATCATATTAAGAGATATTCATACATGATAATATCATGATAATATAATAATTTAAAATCTCATTTGATATTATAAACATTGGGTTAACAACATTTAACAAGATCGTTAACCTAAAGGTTTCAAAACAACACTTACATGTAACGACTAACGATGACTTAACGACTCAGTTAAAATGTATATACATGTAGTGTTTTAATAGGTATTTATACACTTTTGAAAGACTTCAATACACTTATCAAAATACTTCTACTTAACAAAAATTCTTACAATTACATCCTCGTTCAGTTTCATCAACAATTCTACTCGTATGCACCCGTATTCGTACTCGTACAATACACAGCTTTTAGATGTATGTACTATTGGTATATACACTCCAATGATCAGCTATTAGCAGCCCATGTGAGTAACCTAACACATGTGGGAACCATCATTTGGCAACTAGCATGAAATATCTCATAAAATTACAAAAATATGAGTAATCATTCATGACTTATTTACATGAAAACAAAATTACATATCCTTTATATCTAATCCATACACCAACGACCAAAAACACCTACAAACACTTTCATTCTTCAATTTTCTTCATCTAATTGATCTCTCTCAAGTTCTATCTTCAAGTTCTAAGTGTTCTTCATAAATTCCAAAAGTTCTAGTTTCATAAAATCAAGAATACTTTCAAGTTTGCTAGCTCACTTCCAATCTTGTAAGGTGATCATCCAACCTCAAGAAATCTTTGTTTCTTACAGTAGGTTATCATTCTAATACAAGGTAATAATCATATTCAAACTTTGGTTCAATTTCTATAACTATAACAATCTTATTTCAAGTGATGATCTTACTTGAACTTGTTTTCGTGTCATGATTCTGCTTCAAGAACTTCGAGCCATCCAAGGATCCATTGAAGCTAGATCCATTTTTCTCTTTTCCAGTAGGTTTATCCAAGGAACTTAAGGTAGTAATGATGTTCATAACATCATTCGATTCATACATATAAAGCTATCTTATTCGAAGGTTTAAACTTGTAATCACTAGAACATAGTTTAGTTAATTCTAAACTTGTTCGCAAACAAAAGTTAATCCTTCTAACTTGACATTTAAAATCAACTAAACACATGTTCTATATCTATATGATATGCTAACTTAATGATTTAAAACCTGGAAACACAAAAAACACCGTAAAACCGGATTTACGCCGTCGTAGTAACACCGCGGGCTGTTTTGGGTTAGTTAATCAAAAACTATGATGAACTTTGATTTTAAAGTTGTTATTCTGAGAAAATGATTTTTATTATGAACATGAAACTATATCCAAAAATTATGATTAAACTCAAAGTGGAAGTATGTTTTCTAAAATGGTCATCTAGACGTCGTTCTTTCGACTGAAATGACTACCTTTACAAAAACGACTTGTAACTTATTTTTCCGACTATAAACCTATATTTTTCTATTTAGATTCATAAAATAGAGTTCAATATGAAACCATAGCAATTTGATTCACTCAAAACGGATTTAAAATGAAGAAGTTATGGGTAAAACAAGATTGGATAATTTTTCTCATTTTAGCTACGTGAAAATTGGTAACAAATCTATTCCAACCATAACTTAATCAACTTGTATTGTATATTATGTAATCTTGAGATACCATAGACACGTATACAATGTTTCGACCTATCATGTCGACACATCTATATATATTTCGGAACAACCATAGACACTCTATATGTGAATGTTGGAGTTAGCTATACAGGGTTGAGGTTGATTCCAAAATATATATAGTTTGAGTTGTGATCAATACTGAGATACCTATACACTGGGTCGTGGATTGATTCAAGATAATATTTATCGATTTATTTCTGTAAATCTAACTGTGGACAACGAGTTGTAGGTTACTAACGAGGACAGCTGACTTAATAAACTTAAAACATCAAAATATATTAAAAGTGTTGTAAATATATTTTGAACATACTTTGATATATATGTATATATTGTTATAGGTTCGTGAATCAACCAGTGGCCAAGTCTTACTTCCCTACGAAGTAAAAATCTGTGAAAGTGAGTTATACTCCCACTTTTAAAATCTAATATTTTTGGGATGAGAATACATGCAGGTTTTATAAATGATTTACAAAATAGACACAAGTACGTGAAACTACATTCTATGGTTGAATTATCGAAATCGAATATGCCCATTTTTATTAAGTCTGGTAATCTAAGAATTAGGGAACAGACACCCTAATTGACGCGAATCCTAAAGATAGATCTATTGCGCCTAACAAACCCCATCCAAAGTACCGAATGCTTTAGTACTTCGAAATTTATATCATATCCGAAGGGTGTCCCGGAATGATGGGGATATTCTTATATATGCATCTTGTTAATGTCGGTTACCAGGTGTTCACCATATGAATGATTTTTATCTCTATGTATGGGATGTGTATTGAAATATGAAATCTTGTGGTCTATTGTTACGATTTGATATATATAGGTTAAACCTATAACTCACCAACATTTTTGTTGACGTTTAAAGCATGTTTATTCTCAGGTGAATATTAAGAGCTTCCGCTGTTGCATACTAAAATAAGGACAAGATTTGGAGTCCATGTTTGTATGATATTGTGTAAAAACTGCATTCAAGAAACTGATTTCGATGTAACATATTTGTATTGTAAACCATTATGTAATGGTCGTGTGTAAACAGGATACTTTAGATTATCATTATTTGATAATCTACGTAAAGCTTTTTAAACCTTTATTTATGAAATAAAGGTTATGGTTTGTTTAAAAAATGAATGCAGTCTTTGAAAAACGTCTCATATAGAGGTCAAAACCTCGTAACGAAATCAATTAATATGGAACGTTTTTAATCAATAAGAACGGGACATTTCACCTAACACATGTGGGAACCATCATTTGGCAACTAGCATGAAATATCTCATAAAATTACAAAAATATGAGTAATCATTCATGACTTATTTACATGAAAACAAAATTACATATCCTTTATATCTAATCCATACACCAACGACCAAAAACACCTACAAACACTTTCATTCTTCAATTTTCTTCATCTAATTGATCTCTCTCAAGTTTTATCTTCAAGTTCTAAGTGTTCTTCATATATTCTACAAGTTCTAGTTACATAAAATCAAGAATACTTTCAAGTTTGCTAGCTCACTTCCAATCTTGTAAGGTGATCATCCAACCTCAAGAAATCTTTGTTTCTTACAGTAGGTTATCATTCTAATACAAGGTAATAATCATATTCAAACTTTGGTTCAATTTCTATAACTATAACAATCTTATTTCAAGTGATGATCTTACTTGAACTTGTTTTCGTGTCATGATTCTGCTTCAAGAACTTCGAGCCATCCAAGGATCCGTTGAAGCTAGATCCATTTTTCTCTTTTCCAGTAGGTTTATCCAAGGAACTTAAGGTAGTAATGATGTTCATAACATCATTCGATTCATACATATAAAACTATCTTATTCGAAGGTTTAAACTCGTAATCACTAGAACATAGTTTAGTAATTCTAAACTTGTTCGCAAACAAAAGTTAATCCTTCTAACTTGACTTTTAAAATTAACTAAACACATGTTCTATATCTATATGATATGCTAACTTAATGGTTTAAAACCTGGAAACACGAAAAAACACCGTAAAACCGGATTTACGCCGTCGTAGTAACACCGCGGGCTGTTTTGGGTTAGTTAATTAAAAACTATGATAAACTTTGATTTAAAAGTTGTTATTCTAAGAAAATGATTTTTATTATGAACATGAAACTATATCCAAAAATTATGGTTAAACTCAAAGTGGAAGTATGTTTTCTAAAATGGTCCTCTAGACGTCGTTCTTTCGACTGAAATGACTACCTTTACAAAAACGACTTGTAACTTATTTTTCCGACTATAAACCTATACTTTTTCTGTTTAGATTCATAAAATAGAGTTCAATATGAAACCATAGCAATTTGATTCACTCAAAACGGATTTAAAATGAAGAAGTTATGGGTAAAACAAGATTGGATAATTTTTCTCATTTTAGCTACGTGAAAATTGGTAACAAATCTATTCCAACCATAACTTAATCAACTTGTATTGTATATTATGTAATCTTGAGATACCATAGACACGTATACAATGTTTCGACCTATCATGTCGACACATCTATATATATTTCGGAACAACCATAGACACTCTATATGTGAATGTTGGAGTTAGCTATACAGGGTTGAGGTTGATTCCAAAATATATATAGTTTGAGTTGTGATCAATACTAAGATACGTATACACTGGGTCGTGGATTGATTCAAGATAATATTTATCGATTTATTTCTGTACATCTAACTGTGGACAACTAGTTGTAGGTTACTAACGAGGACAGCTGACTTAATAAACTTAAAACATCAAAATATATTAAAAGTGTTGTAAATATATTTTGAACATACTTTGATATATATGTATATATTGTTATAGGTTCGTGAATCAACCAGTGGCCAAGTCTTACTTCCCGACGAAGTAAAAATATGTCAAAGTGAGTAATAGTCCCACTTTTAAAATCTAATATTTTTGGGATGAGAATACATGCAGGTTTTATAAATGATTTACAAAATAGACACAAGTACGTGAAACTACATTCTATGGTTGAATTATCAAAATCGAATATGCCCCTTTTTATTAAGTCTGGTAATCTAAGAATTAGGGAACAGACACCCTAATTGACGCGAATCCTAAAGATAGATCTATTGGGCTTAACAAACCCCATCCAAAGTACCGGATGCTTTAGTACTTCGAAATTTATATCATATCCGAAGGGTGTCCCGGAATGATGGGGATATTCTTATATATGCATCTTGTTAATGTCGGTTACCAGGTGTTCACCATATGAATGATTTTTATCTCTATGTATGGGATGTGTATTGAAATATGAAATCTTGTGGTCTATTATTATGATTTGATATATATATAGGTTAAACCTATAACTCACCAACATTTTTGTTGACGTTTTAAGCATGTTTATTCTCAGGTGATTATTAAGAGCTTCCGCTGTCGCATACTTAAATAAGGACGAGATTTGGAGTCCATGCTTGTATGATATTGTGTAAAAACTGCATTCAAGAAACTTATTTTGTTGTAACATATTTGTATTGTAAACCATTATGTAATGGTTGTGTGTAAACAGGATATTTTAGATTATCATTATTTGATAATCTACGTAAAGCTTTTTAAACCTTTATTGAAGAAATAAAGGTTATGGTTTGTTTTAAAATGAATGCAGTCTTTGAAAAATGTCTCATATAGAGGTCAAAACCTCGCAACGAAATCAATTAATATGGAACGTTTTTAATCAATAAGAACGGGACATTTCATAACACATGTGGGAACCATCATTTGGCAACTAGCATGAAATATCTCATAAAATTACAAAAATATGAGTAATCATTCATGACTTATTTACATGAAAACAAAATTACATATCCTTTATATCTAATCCATACACCAACGACCAAAAACACCTACAAACACTTTCATTCTTCAATTTTCTTCATCTAATTGATCTCTCTCAAGTTCTATCTTCAAGTTCTAAGTGTTCTTCATAAATTCCAAAAGTTCTAGTTTCATAAAATCAAGAATACTTCCAAGATTGCAAGTTTACTTCCAAGTTTTCTAAATCCATTCCAAGTAATCATCCAAGATCAAGAAACCTTTGTTACTTACAGTAGGTTATCTTTCTAATACAAGGTAATAATCATATTCAAACTTTAATTCAATTTCTATAACTATAACAATCTTATTTCGAGTGGAAATCTTACTTGAAATTGTTTTCGTGTCATGATTCTGCTTCAAGAACTTTCAAGCCATCCAAGGATACTTTGAAGCTAGATCTATTTTTCTCATTTCCAGTAGGTTTATCCAAGGAACTTGAGGTAGTAATGATGTTCATAACATCATTCTATTCATACATATAAAGATATCTTATTCGAAGGTTTAAACTTTTAATCACTAGAACATAGTTTAGTTAATTCTAAACTTGTTCGCAAATAAAAGTTAACCCTTCTAACTTGACTTTTAAAATCAACTAAACACATGTTCTATATCTATATGATATGCTAACTTAATGATTTAAAACCTGGAAACACGAAAAACACCGTAAAACCGGATTTACGCCGTCGTAGTAACACCGCGGGCTGTTTTGGGTTAGTTAATTAAAAACTATGATAATCTTTGATTTAAAAGTTGTTATTCTGGGAAAATGATTTTTATTATGAACATGAAACTATATCCAAAAATTATGGTTAAAATCAAAGTGGAAGTATGTTTTCTAAAATGGTCATCTAGACGTCGTTCTTTCGAATGAAATGACTACCTTTACAAAAACAACTTGTAACTTATTTTTCCGACTATAAACCTATACTTTTTATGTTTAGATTCATAAAATAGAGTTCAATATGAAACCATAGCAATTTGATTCACTCAAAACGGATTTAAAATGAAGAAGTTATGGGTAAAACAAGATTGGATAATTTTTCTCATTTTAGCTACGTGAAAAATTGGTAACAAATCTATTCCAACCATAACTTAATCAACTTGAATTGTATATTATGTAATCTTGAGATACCATAGACACGTATACAATGTTTCGACCTATCATGTCGACACATCTATATATATTTCGGAACAACCATAGACACTCTATATGTGAATGTTAGAGTTAGCTATACAGGGTTGAGGTTGATTCCAAAATATATATAGTTTGAGTTGTGATCAATACTGAGATACGTATACACTGGGTCGTGGATTGATTCAAGATAATATTTATCGATTTATTTCTGTACATCTAACTGTGGACAACTAGTTTTAGGTTACTAACGAGGACAGCTGACTTAATAAACTTAAAACATCAAAATATATTAAAAGTATTGTAAATATATTTTGAACATACTTTGATATATATGTATATATTGTTATAGGTTCGTGAATCAACCAGTGGCCAAGTCTTACTTCCCGACGAAGTAAAAATCTGTGAAAGTGAGTTATAGTCTCACTTTTAAAATCTAATATTTTGGGATGAGAATACATGCAGGTTTTATAAATGATTTATAAAATAGACACAAGTACGTGAAACTACATTCTATGGTTAAATTATCGAAATCAAATATGCCCCTTTTTATTAAGTCTGGTAATCTAAGAATTAGGGAACAGACACCCTAATTGACGCGAATCCTAAAGATAGATCTATTGGGCCTAACAAACCTCATCCAAAGTACCGGATGCTTTAGTACTTCGAAATTTATATCATATCCGAAGGCTGTCCCGGAATGATGGGGATATTCTTATATGTGCATCTTGTTAATGTCGGTTGCCAGGTGTTCACCATATGAATGATTTTTATCTCTATGTATGGGATGTGTATTGAAATATGAAATCTTATGGTCTATTGTTACGATTTGATATATATAGGTTAAACCTATAACTCACCAACATTTTTGTTGACGTTTAAAGCATGTTTATTCTCAGGTGAATACTAAGAGCTTCCGCTGTTGCATACTAAAATAAGGACAAGATTTGGAGTCCATGTTTGTAGGATATTGTGTAAAAACAGCATTCAAGAAACTGATTTCGATGTAACATATTTGTATTGTAAATCATTATGTAATGGTCGTGTGTAAACAGGATATTTTAGATTATCATTATTTGATAATCTACGTAAAGCTTTTTAAACCTTTATTTATGAAATAAAGGTTATGGTTTGTTTTAAAAATGAATGCAGTCTTTGAAAAACGTCTCATATAGAGGTCAAAACCTCACAACGAAATCAATTAATATGGAACGTTTTTAATTAATAAGAACGGGACATTTCAGTTGGTATCCGAGCGTTGGTCTTAGAGAACCAGAAAAAATTTGCATTAGTGTGTCTTATTGAGTTTGTTAGGATGCATTAGTCAGTCTGGACTTCGACCGTGTTTTCTTTAAAAATGATTGCTTAACATTTTTGTTGGAAACTATATATTATTAACATGTAAATATTATGTGATATATTAATCTCTTAACGTGTTTGATATTATGTGATAGATGTCTACCTCTAGAACAAGTCCCATTGACTCACCTAATAATAATGAAGAGTCAAATGTAAATTGGAATAATTCGTGGACTGATTCACAAGTTCCCGAAGAGGAACTGGAAGAAGAGTCGGAACCGGAAGAAGAATCGGAACCGGAAGAAGAATCGGAACCGGAAGAAGAAATAGAACCAGTGGGGGAAATAATAAAACGGCTAAGTAGAAGAAAATCCACAACCAACCGACCAATGTTAATTATGGTCAATGGTGTTTCCGCCAAGCAAGGAAAGTATTGGGAGGATTACCAATTCTCCGATGAATCGGATCCCGACAAGGAATCCGATGATGTTATAGAAATTACCCCAACACAATTTAATAAGGCAAAAGAGAATAATAAGGGAAAGGGCATAAAAATAGAGAAATTTGATTCCAAACCCGATGAACTTTATATGTATCGTCAACACCCGTATTTCTTAAGTTGTGACAATAACCCGGGAACCTCTAAACCACCAGGTTTTTCTAAACCAATGTGGAAAACGACGGCTCGTATTAGGGGAACATCATATATCCCTAGAAACTTGTCAAAACGAACCAAAATCGAAGAAGAAGAAACGAGCGAGTCGGAATAAGATAGTTGTATTCGTGTGGTGTAATATATGTAATATAGTGTGCTTATGCTTTATGATATATGTAAAAATTGCTTGTATTAATAAGTATTTTTTTTATGAATCTAACTCTTGTCTATTTTACAGTATAAAAACACAAAATGGATAGACAACCCAATATTTTAAGAGACCTATCCGGAGACATGATTGATGAAATCTTGTCTAGAGTCGGTCAGAATTCCTCGGCACAACTATTTAAGGCGAGATCAGTGTAAGACATTCGAAGAACGTTCCAAGAATTCCTTGGTTTATAAAAGGCTTTCGTTCGAAAGATGGGGGATATCACATTGGGAAATCCATAAGTTACGATGTGTTTACTTTGACGCATGTATTGCGGGGAACCCAAATCCTATTTTACGCAACGGGTTAAGAAATTATTTTGACTCAATATATCCGAATATAGGACTTCGCGATTTAGAAAAAGCGGCTAACATGCAACATAAAGAAGCATGTTATGCTTACGGCTTAGTAATGTTCGCTTCTCACCAAAGTGAGAACAATAACATCGGACTACAACTATTAAACAAAATGTTCCCACAAGTGACGGAGTCGGTAATTGGGGTAAGAAATGAGGTTTTTAGATTGTTAAGGGACAGTTGGATATTACGTAACCCTCGTCCCTTTGACGACGTTACAACACGCTGTCTTATCAACGACCATAACGGTTATGTTCCACAAGACCAAGGATGGGAAGTAGTCCTAGTAAAACCAGAATGCATGACTTGTTTCTGGAAGTATGAATTACGTGTCTTTATTGCCTTTGCTGAACGACTTGTGTACTAGCTAGAATTATCTTCACAACCATCTTGTATCAAATTTATTGTGTGCTATATTTCATGCTATATGTAAAATAAGCGGTATTGTAAGTTTGTAAAATATTGTGTAAAAGTTTGAACGCGAAATATTATTATAATCAGTTTTTCATATAGAATTGTAGTGGTTGAATTGTATATTAGCTACTAAGTATGAACTTACCGGGTAGGTACTACCCGAATTTAAACTTATAAAACGCTAATATGAAGAAAAAACTTTTATAAATGAGTTCATATTATGCTACGAGATACTATTGACTACTCTTAATATTCTGTATGATTAACTTGTTTCATTTGACTATTTTGAAGGAAATGGCACCAAATACTCGACACACCTTGAATATGAGCGAAGAGGAATTTCGTGCCTTTCTTGCTTCAAACATAGCCGTAGTACAGGCTGCGCTACATACCAACAATAACCTTGGATCTAGCAGTACAGGAAATCGTGTAGGATGCACCTACAAAGAATTCACTGCCTGCAAACCTTTGGAATTTGATGGAACCGAAGGACCGATCGGATTGAAACGGTGGACCGAGAAGGTCGAATCGGTGTTTGCCATAAGTAAGTGTACTGAAGAGGACAAAGTGAAGTACGCTACGTATACCTTCACAGGTTCTGCGTTAACATGGTGGAATACCTATCTAGAGCAAGTGGGACAAGATGATGCGTACGCACTACCGTGATCAGCATTCAAGCACTTGATGAACGAGAAGTACCGTCCCAGAACCGAGGTCAATAAGCTCAAGACAGAACTTAGAGGGTTACGAACCCAAGGATTTGATATTACCACGTACGAAAGACGATTCACAGAATTGTGCCTATTGTGTCCGGGAGCGTTCGAAGATGAGGAAGAGAAGATCGACGCGTTTGTGAAAGGATTACCGGAAAGAATCCAAGAAGATATAAGTTCACACGAGCCCGCCTCCATACAACAGGCATGTAGAATGGCTCACAAACTAGTGAACCAGATTGAGGAAAGAATTAAAGAACAGACGGCTGAAGAGGACAATGTGAAGCAAGTCAAAAGAAAGTGGGAGGAAAACGGTGATAAGAATCACCAATACAACAACAACAGCAATTACCACAATAATCGCAACAACTATCCCGACAATCGCAATATCAATCTCAACTACAACAAACGGCCCAACAACAACAACAACAACAACAACAACAACAACAACAACAACAACAACAACAACAACAACAACAACAACAACAACAACAACAACAACAACAGCAACTACAACAATCATCCCAACAACAATAATAACCGCAACAACAACAACAATCAGAAGCAGCTATGCCAAAGGTGTGAAAAATATCACTCAGGGTTCTGCACCAAATTTTGCAACAAGTGTAAAAGAAATGGTCATAGCGCGGCAAAGTGTGAGGTCTATGGACCAGGGGTTAATAGAACGAAAGGAACAAATGGTGTCGGAAAGAGTAATGGCGGAACAAGTAGTGTCGGAGCAAGTTATGCCAATGTAGTTTGTTATAAATGTGGAAAACCGGGCCACATTATTAGAAATTGCCCGAACCAGGAGAACACGAATGGACAAGGCCGTGGAAGAGTTTTCAATATTAATGCGGCAGAGGCACAGGAAGACCCGAAGCTTGTTACGGGTACGTTTCTTATTGACAATAAATCTGCTTACGTTTTATTTGATTCGGGTGCGGATAGAAGCTATATGAGTAGAGATTTTTGTGCTAAATTAAGTTGTCCATTGACGCCTTTGGATAGTAAATTTTTACTCAAATTAGCAAATGGTAAATTAATTTCAGCAGATAATATATGTCGGAATCGAGAAATTAAACTGGTTAGCGAAACATTTAAGATTGACTTGATACCAGTAGAGTTAGGGAGTTTTGATGTGATAATCGGTATGGACTGGTTGAAAGAAGTGAAAGCAGAGATCGTTTGTTACAAAAATGCAATTCGCATTATACGAAAAAAAGGAAAACCCTTAATGGTGTACGGAGAAAAGGGCAACACGAAGCTACATCTTATTAGTAATTTGAAGGCACAAAAACTAATAAGAAAAGGTTGTTATGCTATTCTAGCACACGTCGAGAAAGTACAAACTGAAGAAAAGAGCATCAATGATGTTCCCGTCGCAAAAGAATTTCCCGATGTATTTCTGAAAGAATTATCGGGATTACCCCCACATCGATACGTTGAATTTCAAATAGATCTTGTACCAGGAGCTGCACCAATAGCTCGTGCTCTTTACAGACTCGCACCCAGCGAGATAAAAGAACTGCAAAGCCAATTACATGAACTTTTAGAGCGTGGTTTCATTCGACCAAGCACATCACCGTGGGGAGCTCCTGTTTTGTTTGTCAAGAAGAAAGATGGTACATTCAGGTTGTGTATCGACTACCGAGAGTTGAACAAACTTACCATCAAGAACCGCTACCCACTACCGAGAATCGACGACTTATTTGATCAACTACAAGGCTCGTCTGTTTATTCAAAGATTGACTTACGTTCCGGGTATCATCAAATGCGGGTGAAAGAAGATGATATTCCAAAGACTGCTTTCAGAACACGTTATGGTCATTACGAGTTTATGGTTATGCCGTTTGGATTGACTAACGCACCAGCTGTGTTCATGGACCTTATGAACCGAGTGTGTGGGCCATATCTTGACAAGTTTGTCATTGTTTTCATCGATGACATACTTATTTACTCAAAGAATGATCAAGAGCACGAAGAATATTTGAGAAAAGTGCTAGAAGTATTGAGGAAAGAAAAACTGTACCCTAAGTTTTCAAAGTGTGCATTTTGGTTGGAAGAAGTTCAATTCCTCAGTCACATAGTGAACAAAGAAGGTATCCAGGTGGACCCGGCAAAGATCGAAACCGTTGAAAAGTGGGAAACCCCAAAAACTCCGAAGCATATACGTCAATTTTTAGGATTGGCTGGTTACTACAGAAGATTCATCCAAGATTTCTCTAAAATAGCAAAACCCTTGACTGCATTAATGCATAAAGGGAAGAAATTTGAATGGAAGGATGAACAAGAGAAGGCGTTTCAGTTATTGAAGAAAAAGCTAACTACGGCACCTATATTTTCATTACCTGAAGGGAATGATGATTTTGTGATATATTGCTTATGCGTCTAGACAATTGAAGATTCACGAGCAAAATTATACAACGCATGATTTGAAATTAGGTGCGGTTGTTTTTGCATTAAAGACTTGGAGGCACTACTTATATGGGGTCAAAAGTATTATATATACCGACCACAAAAGTCTTCAACACATATTTAATCAGAAACAACTGAATATGAGGCAGCGTAGGTGGATTGAATTGTTGAATGATTACGACTTTGAGATTCGTTACCACCCAGGGAAGGCAAATGTGGTAGCCGACGCCTTGAGCAGGAAGGATAGAGAACCCATTCGAGTAAAATCTATGAATATAATGATTCACAATAACCTTACTACTCAAATAAAGGAGGCGCAACAAGGAGTTTTAAAAGAGGGAAATTTAAAGGATGAAATACCCAAAGGATCAGAGAAGCATCTTAATATTCGGGAAGACAGAACCCGGTATAGGGCTGAAAGGATTTGGGTACCAAAATTTGGAGATATGAGAGAAATGGTACTTAGAGAAGCTCATAAAACCAGATACTCAATACATCCTGGAACGGGGAAGATGTACAAGGATCTCAAGAAACATTTTTGGTGGCCGGGTATGAAAGCCGATGTTGCTAAATACGTAGGAGAATGTTTGACGTGTTCTAAGGTCAAAGCTGAGCATCAGAAACCATCAGGTCTACTTCAACAACCCGAAATCCCGGAATGGAAATGGGAAAACATTACCATGGATTTCATCACTAAATTGCCAAGGACTGCAAGTGGTTTTGATACTATTTGGGTAATAGTTGATCATCTCACCAAATCAGCACACTTTCTGCCAATAAGAGAAAATGACAAGATGGAGAAGTTAGCACGACTGTATTTGAAGTAAGTCGTCTCCAGACATGGAATACCAATCTCTATTATCTCTGATAGGGATGGCAGATTAATTTCAAGATTCTGGCAGACATTACAGCTGAAATGTCCCGTTCTTATTGATTAAAAACGTTCCATATTAATTGATTTCGTTGCGAGGTTTTGACCTCTATATGAGACGTTTTTCAAAGACTGCATTCATTTTTAAACAAACCATAACCTTTATTTCATCAATAAAGGTTTAAAAAGCTTTACGTAGATTATCAAATAATGATAATCTAAAATATCCTGTTTACACACGACCATTACATAATGGTTTACAATACAAATATGTTACAACAAAATAAGTTTCTTGAATGCAGTTTTTACACAATATCATACAAGCATGGACTCCAAATCTTGTCCTTATTTAAGTATGCGACAGCGGAAGCTCTTAATAATCACCTGAGAATAAACATGCTTAAAACGTCAACAAAAATGTTGGTGAGTTATAGGTTTAACCTATATATATCAAATCGTAACAATAGACCACAAGATTTCATATTTCAATACACATCCCATACATAGAGATAAAAATCATTCATATGGTGAACACCTGGTAACCGACAATAACAAGATGCATATATAAGAATATCCCCATCATTCCGGGACACCCTTCGGATATGATATAAATTTCGAAGTACTAAAGCATCCGGTACTTTGGATGGGGTTTGTTAGGCCCAATAGATCTATCTTTAGGATTCGCGTCAATTAGGGTGTCTGTTCCCTAATTCTTAGATTACCAGACTTAATAAAAAGGGGCATATTCGATTTCGATAATTCAACCATAGAATGTAGTTTCACATACTTGTGTCTATTTTGTAAATCATTTATAAAACCTGCATGTATTCTCATCCCAAAAATATTAGATTTTAAAAGTGGGACTATAACTCACTTTCACAGATTTTTACTTCGTCGGGAAGTAAGACTTGGCCACTGGTTGATTCACGAACCTATAACAATATATACATATATATCAAAGTATGTTCAAAATATATTTACAACACTTTTAATATATTTTGATGTTTTAAGTTTATTAAGTCAGCTGTCCTCGTTAGTAACCTACAACTAGTTGTCCACAGTTAGATGTACAGAAATAATTCGATAAATATTATCTTGAATCAATCCACGACCCAGTGTATACGTATCTCAGTATTGATCACAACTCAAACTATATATATTTTGGAATCAACCTCAACCCTGTATAGCTAACTCCAACATTCACATATAGAGTGTCTATGGTTGTTCCGAAATATATATAGATGTGTCGACATGATAGGTCGAAACATTGTATACGTGTCTATGGTATCTCAAGATTACATAATATATAATACAAGTTGATTAAGTTATGGTTGGAATAGATTTGTTACCAATTTTCACGTAGCTAAAATGAGAAAAATTATCCAATCTTGTTTTACCCATAACTTCTTCATTTTAAATCCGTTTTGAGTGAATCAAATTGCTATGGTTTCATATTGAACTCTATTTTATGAATCTAAACAAAAAAAGTATAGGTTTCTAGTCGGAAAAATAAGTTACAAGTCGTTTTTGTAAAGGTAGTCATTTCAGTCGAAAGAACGACGTCTAGATGACCAATTTAGAAAACATACTTCCACTTTGAGTTTAACCATAATTTTTGGATATAGTTTCATGTTCATAATAAAAATCATTTTCTCAGAATAACAACTTTTAAATCAAAGTTTATCATAGTTTTTAATTAACTAACCCAAAACAGCCCGCGGTGTTACTACGACGGCGTAAATCCGGTTTTACGGTGTTTTTCGTGTTTCCAGGTTTTAAATCATTAAGTTAGCATATCATATAGATATAGAACATGTGTTTAGTTGATTTTAAAAGTCAAGTTAGAAGGATTAACTTTTGTTTGCGAACAAGTTTAGAATTAACTAAACTATGTTCTAGTGATTACAAGTTTAAACCTTCGAATAAGATAGCTTTATATGTATGAATCGAATGATGTTATGAACATCATTACTACCTTAAGTTCCTTGGATGAACCTACTGGAAAAGTGAAAAATGGATCTAGCTTCAATGGATCCTTGGATGGCTCAAAGTTCTTGAAGCAAAATCATGACACGAAAACAAGTTCAAGTAAGATCATCACTTGAAATAAGATTGTTATAGTTATAGAAATTGAACCAAAGTTTGAATATGATTATTACCTTGTATTAGAATGATAATCTACTGTAAGAAACAAAGATTTCTTGAGGTTGGATGATCACCTTACAAGATTGGAAGTGAGCTAGCAAACTTGAAAGTATTCTTGATTTTATGAAACTAGAACTTTTGGAATTTATGAAGAACACTTAGAACTTGAAGATAGAACTTGAGAGAGTTCAATTAGATGAAGAAAATTGAAGAATGAAAGTGTTTGTAGGTGTTTTTGGTCGTTGGTGTATGGATTAGATATAAAGGATATGTAATTTTGTTTTCATGTAAATAAGTCATGAATGATTACTCATATTTTTGTAATCTTATGAGATATTTCATGCTAGTTGCCAAATGATGGTTCCCACATGTGTTAGGTGACTCACATGGGCTGCTAATAGCTGATCATTGGAGTGTATATACCAATAGTACATACATCTAAAAGCTGTGTATTGTACGAGTACGAATACGGGTGCATACGAGTAGAATTGTTGATGAAACTGAACGAGAATGTAATTGTAAGCATTTTTGTTAAGTAGAAGTATTTTGATAAGTGTATTGAAGTCTTTCAAAAGTGTATAAATACATATTAAAACACTACATGTATATACATTTTAACTGAGTCGTTAAGTCATCGTTAGTCGTTACATGTAAGTGTTGTTTTGAAACCTTTAGGTTAACGATCTTGTTAAATGTTGTTAACCCAATGTTTATAATATCAAAAGAGATTTTAAATTATTATATTATCATGATATTATGATGTACGAATATCTCTTAATATGATATATATACATTAAATGTCGTTACAACGATAAACGTTACATATATGTCTCGTTTCAAAATCATTAAGTTAGTAGTCTTGTTTTTACATATGTAGTTCATTGTTAATATAATTAATGATATGTTTACTTATCATAATATCATGTTAACTATATATATAACCATATATATGTCATCATATAGTTTTTTTTTACAAGTTTTAACGTTCGTGAATCACCGGTCAACTTGGGTGGTCAATTGTCTATATGAAACCTATTTCAATTAATCAAGTCTTAACAAGTTTGATTGCTTAACATGTTGGAACATTTAATCATGTAAACATCAATCTCAATTAATATATATAAACATGGAAAAGTTCGGGTCACTACAGTACCTACCCGTTAAATAAATTTCGTCCCGAAATTTTAAGCTGTTGAAGGTGTTGACGAATCTTCTGGAAATAGATGCGGGTATTTCTTCTTCATCTGATCTTCACGCTCCCAGGTGAACTCGGGTCCTCTACGAGCATTCCATCGAACCTTAACAATTGGTATCTTGTTTTGCTTAAGTCTTTTAACCTCACGATCCATTATTTCGACGGGTTCTTCGATGAATTGGAGTTTTTCGTTGATTTGGATTTCATCTAACGGAATAGTGAGATCTTCTTTAGCAAAACATTTCTTCAAATTCGAGACGTGGAAAGTGTTATGTACAGCCGCGAGTTGTTGAGGTAACTCAAGTCGGTAAGCTACTGGTCCGACACGATCAATAATCTTGAATGGTCCAATATACCTTGGATTTAATTTCCCTCGTTTACCAAATCGAACAACGCCTTTCCAAGGTGAAACTTTAAGCATGACCATCTCTCCAATTTCAAATTCTATATCTTTTCTTTTAATGTCAGCGTAGCTCTTTTGTCGACTTTGGGCGGTTTTCAACCGTTGTTGAATTTGGATGATCTTCTCGGTAGTTTCTTGTATAATCTCCGGACCCGTAATCTGTCTATCCCCCACCTCACTCCAACAAATCGGAGATCTGCACTTTCTACCATAAAGTGCTTCAAACGGCGCCATCTCAATGCTTGAATGGTAGCTGTTGTTGTAGGAAAATTCTGCTAACGGTAGATGTCGATCCCAACTGTTTCCGAAATCAATAACACATGCTCGTAGCATGTCTTCAAGCGTTTGTATCGTCCTTTCGCTCTGCCCATCAGTTTGTGGATGATAGGCAGTACTCATGTCTAGACGAGTTCCTAATGCTTGCTGTAATGTCTGCCAGAATCTTGAAATAAATCTGCCATCCCTATCAGAGATAATAGAGATTGGTATTCCATGTCTGGAGACGACTTCCTTCAAATACAGTCGTGCTAACTTCTCCATCTTGTCATCTTCTCTTATTGGTAGGAAGTGTGCTGATTTGGTGAGACGATCAACTATTACCCAAATAGTATCAAAACCACTTGCAGTCCTTGGCAATTTAGTGATGAAATCCATGGTAATGTTTTCCCATTTCCATTCCGGGATTTCGGGTTGTTGAAGTAGACCTGATGGTTTCTGATGCTCAGCTTTGACCTTAGAACACGTCAAACATTCTCCTACGTATTTAGCAACATCGGCTTTCATACCCGGCCACCAAAAATGTTTCTTGAGATCCTTGTACATCTTCCCCGTTCCAGGATGTATTGAGTATCTGGTTTTATGAGCTTCTCTAAGTACCATTTCTCTCATATCTCCAAATTTTGGTACCCAAATCCTTTCAGCCCTATACCGGGTTCCGTCTTCCCGAATATTAAGATGCTTCTCCGATCCTTTGGGTATTTCATCCTTTAAATTTCCCTCTTTTAAAACTCCTTGTTGCGCCTCCTTTATTTGAGTAGTAATGTTATTATGAATCATTATATTCATAGATTTTACTCGAATGGGTTCTCTATCCTTCCTGCTCAAGGCATCGGCTACCACATTTGCCTTCCCCGGGTGGTAACGAATCTCAAAATCGTAATCATTCAATAATTCAATCCACCTACGCTGCCTCATATTCAGTTGTTTCTGATTAAATATGTGTTGAAGACTTTTGTGGTCGGTATATATAATACTTTTGACCCCATATAAGTAGTGCCTCCAAGTCTTTAATGCAAAAACAACCGCGCCTAATTCCAAATCATGCGTCGTATAATTTTGTTCGTGAATCTTCAATTGTCTAGACGCATAAGCAATCACCTTCGTTCGTTGCATTAATACACAACCGAGACCTTGCTTTGATGCGTCACAATAAATCACAAAATCATCATTCCCTTCAGGCAATGACAATATAGGTGCCGTAGTTAGCTTTTTCTTCAATAACTGAAACGCTTTCTCTTGTTCATCATTCCATTCAAATTTCTTCCCTTTATGCGTTAATGCAGTCAAGGGTTTTGCTATTCTGGAAAAGTCTTGGATGAACCTTCTGTAGTAACCAGCTAGTCCTAAAAACTGGCGTATGTGTTTCGGAGTTTTCGGGGTTTCCCACTTTTCAACAGTTTCTATCTTTGCCGGATCCACCTTAATACCTTCTTTGTTCACTATGTGACCGAGGAATTGAACTTCTTCCAACCAAAATGCACACTTTGAAAACTTAGCGTACAATTCTTCCTTCCTCAATACTTCTAACACCTTTCTCAAATGTTCACCGTGTTCTTGGTCATTCTTTGAGTAAATAAGTATGTCATCAATGAAAACAATGACAAACTTGTCAAGGTATGGTCCACACACTCGGTTCATAAGGTCCATGAACACAGCTGGTGCATTAGTTAAACCAAACGGCATGACCATAAACTCGTAATGACCGTAACGTGTTCTGAAAGCAGTCTTTGGAATATCATCTTCTTTCACCCGCATTTGATGATACCCGGAACGTAAGTCAATCTTTGAATAAACAGACGAGCCTTGTAGTTGATCAAATAAGTCGTCGATTCTCGGTAGTGGGTAGCGGTTCTTGATGGTAAGTTTGTTCAACTCTCGGTAGTCGATACACAACCTGAATGTTCCATCTTTCTTCTTGACAAACAAAACAGGAGCTCCCCACGGTGATGTGCTTGGTCGAATGAAACCACGCTCTAAAAGTTCTTGTAATTGGCTTTGCAGTTCTTTCATCTCGCTGGGTGCGAGTCTGTAAGGAGCACGAGCTATTGGTGCAGCTCCTGGTACAAGATCTATTTGAAATTCAACGGATCGATGTGGGGGTAATCCCGGTAATTCTTTCGGAAATACATCGGGAAATTCTTTTGCAATGGGAACATCATTGATGCTCTTTTCTTCAGTTTGTACTTTCTCGACGTGTGCTAGAACAGCATAGCAACCTTTTCTTATTAGTTTTTGTGCCTTCAAATTACTAATAAGATGTAGCTTCGTGTTGTCCTTTTCTCCGTACACCATTAAGGGTTTTCCTTTTTCTCGTATAATGCGAATTGCATTTTTGTAACAAACGATCTCTGCTTTCACTTCTTTCAACCAGTCCATACCGATTATCACATCAAAACTCCCTAACTCTACTGGTATCAAATCAATCTTAAATGTTTCGCTAACCAGTTTAATTTCTCGATTCCGACATATATTATCTGCTGAAATTAATTTACCATTTGCTAATTCGAGTAAAAATTTACTATCCAAAGGCGTCAATGGACAACTTAATTTAGCACAAAAATCTCTACTCATATAGCTTCTATCCGCACCCGAATCAAATAAAACGTAAGCAGATTTATTGTCAATAAGAAACGTACCCGTAACAAGCTCCGGGTCTTCCTGTGCCTCTACCGCATTAATATTGAAAACTCTTCCACGGCCTTGTCCATTCGTGTTCTCCTGGTTCGGGCAATTTCTAATAATGTGGCCTGGTTTTCCACATTTATAACAAACTACATTGGCATAACTTGCTCCGACACTACTTGCTCCGCCATTACTCATTCCGACACCATTTGTTCCTTTCGTTCTATTAACCCCTGGTCCGTAGACCTCACACTTCGCCGCGCTATGACCATTTCTTTTACACTTGTTGCAAAATTTGGTGCAGAACCCCGAGTGATTCTTTTCACACCTTTGGCATAGTTGCTTCTGATTGTTGTTGTTGTTGCGGTTATTATTGTTGTTGGGATTATTGTTGTAGTTGCTGTTGTTGTTGTTGTTGTTGTTGTTGGGCCGTTTGTTGTAGTTGCGATTGATGTTGCGATTGTTGGGATAATTGTTGCGATTATTGTTGTAATTGCTGTTGTTGTTGTATTGGTGATTCTTATCACCGTTTTCCTCCCACTTTCTTTTGACTTGCTTCACATTGGCCTCTTCAGCAGTCTGTTCATTCTTTCTTCAATCTGGTTCACTAGTTTGTGAGCCATTCTACATGCCTGTTGTATGGAGGCGGGCTCGTGTGAACTTATATCTTCTTGGATTCTTTCCGGTAATCCTTTCACAAACGCGTCGATCTTCTCTTCCTCATCTTCGAATGCTCCCGGACACAATAGGCACAATTCTGTGAATCGTCTTTCGTACGTGGTAATATCAAATCCTTGGGTTCGTAACCCTCTAAGTTCTGTCTTGAGCTTATTGACCTCAGTTCTGGGACGGTACTTCTCGTTCATCAAGTGCTTGAATGCTGACCACGGTAGTGCGTACGCATCATCTTGTCCCACTTGCTCTAGATAGGTATTCCACCATGTTAACGCAGAACCTGTGAAGGTATGCGTAGCGTACTTCACTTTGTCCTCTTCAGTACACTTACTTATGGCAAACACCGATTCAACCTTCTCGGTCCACCGTTTCAATCCGATCGGTCCTTCGGTTCCATCAAATTCCAAGGGTTTGCAGGCAGTGAATTCTTTGTAGGTGCATCCTACACGATTTCCTGTACTGCTAGATCCAAGGTTATTGTTGGTATGTAGCGCAGCCTGTACTGCGGCTATGTTTGAAGCTAGAAAAGTACGGAATTCCTCTTCATTCATATTCACGGTGTGTCGAGTAGTCGGTGCCATTTCCTTCAAAATAGTTAAATGGAACAAGTTAATCATACAGAATATTAAGAGTAGTTAATAGTATTTCGTAGCATAATATGAACTCATTTATAAAAGCTTTTTCTTCATATTAGCGTTTTATAAGTTTAAATTCGGGTAGTACCTACCCGTTAAGTTCATACTTAGTAGCTAATATACAATTCAACTACTACAATTCTATATGAAAAACTGATTATAATAATATTTCGCGTTCAAACTTTTATACAATATTTTACAAACTTACAATACCGCTTATTTTACATAAAGCATGAAATATAGCACACAATAACTTTGATACAAGATAGTTGTGAAGACAATTCTAGCTAGTACACAAGTCGTTCAGCAAAGGCAATAAATGTAGTCATTCATAAGATTACCAAATATCCATATCCATATATGTATGTGTCAAAAGTCGACTTTATTAATAAGTAAGCGGAAGCATTTTAAATCTAATCTTTTAACAAGTTTAACCATTTAAACATGAATCCCTATGGTAGATCTAGTCTTGTAATATATGCTAAAATGTAAATAGAGCTAGTTATGGAGTTTTTACCTCCTCTAATCAAAGAGGGTGAAGAAACTAGATGTAGAGAAGAAGATGATGAAAAAGGGCTTGTTTCTCACTTGAAACCTCAAGTTTTGTATACCCACAAGTATGCAACCAACACCACCTTTAGTTAGGATTTACAAGACACCAAATTACAAGCAAAATCAAACCAAAACCACCTTTTGGAACCCCTTCAAAATCGGCCAAAATATGGAGGAGGAAGAAGAAGATTTTTGCTAGTTTGAAACTTGAGAGAAGTGTGTCTAAAGTTGTGCAAGAGTCATATGCATGTATGGGAGACTACAACTAGTTAAAGCAAGCATGGGAGGTGTCTTGGGACTCCCCAAAACCGTCCCCCTTTTTTTTTTTTTTTAATTAATGATTAAAGCATGCTTGAAACTAGTTACATACACTTTATTATGCATGTACATTTATATATGTTATAAACCTTTTATAAACATATAAATATACATATGTTACATGTACATGTATATTATTTATAAGCCACTTATAAATATATACATATAAGTTACTTGCACATCTATTCTATTTCATAACCATTTTATAAAATTATAACACACAAATAAGTTTAATCAACCAATTAAACTTATACTTAAAATTATCCAAATAATTTAATCTCAAGTATTTTACTTTAGAGAACCAATTTTCTAAAGTTTAAGTGTCAAGTATTAGTTTTAATAATCCAATCATTAAACAAATACATAAAGGTGTTGATAAACTTGTTATTGGGTATGACCCGACTTGGATCATAACATATTAGCCACATTAATTTATTATGTCTCTCGGGCATATAAAATACTATCAATCTCCCACTTGCACGAGAAACATAAGGAATTAATGCAAGTGACGGATACCACCTAACGACCGTCCATCACCCCCAATATGTTATGACTTAGTGCCATTCAATAACATCATCCCTTTCGAGTTCCCATCTCGAATATGATTAGGTGAATCTTTCACTATATCCTTTTGTCCTAGATGTCATGCTAAATCCAAGAGACATAGAGTGATCACTCTCTTATAGATTTAGCTTTATCAGGCCTTAGACATCTGACTCTCAACGAATAAGAGGGACAAATTCCATCTTGACTACATACGTCCTAGACACTACACCTTGCATCATACCTGAAGCCTCCCTTATGAGCTACCATGTTTCAGAATAGCGAAGGAAGGAATCAAAGCACAATACTCGGTGAATATCTGAACCCAATATGTATCTCAGGTCAGAGGATGCAATGATATTCTCCTTTACTCAAGATTACATGTGATCAACCACAAAGGCTCCATACAGTAAACCTTGAGAGCGGGTCTTCCAATATTTGTGTCCCACAAATATCTATGAACCTTGGTTGCAACCTTGCCCCACATTCAGTCCTTGAATGTTAACCAATCCAAGTTCATAATAGTCTAAACCTCACACTTGTTCCCACAATTGTGATCAACTACGGAATTTAGAATAATAATTTATTCATGGATAAATATGCAAAATTGGAACATAACTCAAAATAAAATTAATACCATAATTATATTAATGAGTTTGAACTAATTCGTTCCGTTACAATACATAAAATAGATCATTTCCAATCACTAGAATATCGAAGCCCTAATGCACAAACATGTCCCTCATGTTTTGGCCCATGTAAAAGCTTCGTGAGTGGATCCGCAACATTATGATCTGTGTGAACTTTGTGAATACATATCTTTCCCTTTTCAACCTCATCCCTGATGTAGTTGAATCTCCGCTCAATGTGACGAGTCTTTTGATGAGCACGAGGTTCCTTGATTTGAGCAATCGCACCCTCGTTGTCACAAAAGATCTCAAGAGGGTCCTGAATGGAAGGGACCACTCCTAAGTCGTCGATAAATTTCTTCATCCATGCAGCTTCCTGAGCTGCCATTGAGGCGGCAATGTACTCCGACTCTGTAGTGGACAATGCAACAACATCTTGCTTTGAACTCTTCCAAGAGACCGCACCTCCATTTAACATGAAGACATAACCGGATTGTGATCGAGAATCATCTCGATCAGTTTGGAAGCTCGCGTCCACGTAACCTTTTACAGCGAGTTCCTCCTCACCAGACCCGTATATTAGAAACATATCCCTAGTTCTCCTAAGGTATTTCAATATACTTTTAACAGCAATCCAATGGCTGTTTCCTGGGTTGTTCTGGTATCTACTTGTCAAGCTTAGAGCGCATGACACATCCGGTCTAGTACATATCATTGCATACATGATAGACCCAATAGCGGATGCATATGGGACTTTCTTCATTCTCTCTTGTTCATCTTTCGTGGTAGGACACTGAGATGAACTGAGAACGGTTCCTCTTTGAATAGGTACCAAACCTTTCTTAGAGTTTTCCATCTTGAACCTTTTCAAGATTTTATCAATGTATGTACTTTGACTTAAACCTATCAATCTCTTGGATCTATTCCTATAGATCCCTATCCCCAATATGTATTGTGCGTCTCCAAGATCCTTAATGGAGAAGCAACTCTTTAGCCAAGTTTTGACTCCTTGCATTGTGGTAATATCATTCCCAAATAATAATATATCATCCACATATAGTACAAGGAACATGATAGTGCTCCCACTAGCTTTCTTATATACACAAGCTTCATCACCATTTTTAATAAAGCCAAATTTCTTTGCCTCTTCATTAAAACGATGATTCCACATTCTAGATGCTTGTTTCAATCCGTAGATTGATTTCTTTAACTTGCATACCTTTTCAGGATATTTCGGATCAACAAAACCTTCGGGCTGTACCATATAGACATCTTCCTCAAGATATCCATTTAGGAAAGCGGTTTTGACATCCATTTGCCATATTTCATAGTCATAATGAGCAGCAATGGCAAATAATATCCTAATAGACTTTAGCATTGCCACTGGCGAGAAAGTTTCATCATAATCAACCCCTTGAGTTTGAGTGAAACCTTTTGCAACAAGTCTAGCTTTATATGTATCCAAGTTTCCATGTATGTCGGTTTTCTTCTTGAAAAGCCATTTGCAATCAACTAGCTTGGAGCTAGGAGGTTGCACAACAAGTTCCCAAACTTGGTTTTCATACATGGATTGCATCTCAGCGTTCATGGCTTCCTGCCATTTATCTTTATCGATCCTTGATAAAGCATCTTCGTAGTTTGTCGGTTCATCCAAATCAACCGTATAGCAACCTTCCACGAGAAACCCATATCTCTCGGGAGGATTACTAATTCTACTAGATCTTCGAACGTCTTGTGTACCTTGATCATCCACTTGATCATTTTCAACATCCTCATGTTGAGTACTAGTGCCAACCAATTGTGTATCATCGGCTTGATCTTGTACCTCTACAAGATCTATCTTCCTTTCACCATCACCTTCCATAAGGAACTTGGTTTCAAGGAATTCCGCTTTCCGAGCAACAAATACGGTTTTCTCGGATTGATCATAGAAGTAATATCCCATGTCATCTTTGGGATATCCTATGAAGATACACTTTGTGGATCGAGCATGTAGCTTATTTGCTACATAACGCTTAGGATAAGCTTCACATCCCCATACTTTCAAGTATGAAAGAGAAGGAGGTTTTCCAAACCACATCTCATGAGGAGTTCGTTCCACCTTCTTGGTTGGGGCCATATTTAAAATACGAGCCGCGGAGCTTAGACAATAACCCCAAAATGATAGAGGCAACGAGCTTCTTGCCATCATAGATCGAACCATATCCATTAGGGTTCGGTTCCTCCTTTCGGAAACTCCATTAAGTTGGGGTGTTCCAGGTGGAGTAAGTTGTGAGATAATCCCACAACTCCTAAGATGATCTTGGAAGGCATCGCTTAGGTATTCACCTCCTCTATCGGTACGTAGTACCTTAATTGTCTTATTGAGTTGATTTTGTACTTCGTTTTGATATTCTTTGAATGCTTCAAACGTTTCGTCCTTGTGTCTTAATAAGTAGACATATCCGAAACGACTAAAGTCATCAATGAAAGTAACAAAGTATCTTTCACCTTTCCTAGTCATGGGTTTAAAGGGTCCACATACATCCGAATGTATTAATCCCAATAAATCTTTAGCCCTTTCATAGGTCCCTTTGAAAGGTGCTTTAGTCATCTTGCCTTGTAAACAAGATTCGCATACTTCAAACGAATCCATTTCATTTGATTTCAAAAGTCCATTCTTTTGAAGTGTATGTATTCGGTTCTTGTTTATGTGACCAAGGCGACAATGCCATAAATAGGAATCACTCAAATCCCTTTTGAGTTTCTTGGTGCTAGTATGGTACATTGAGCTACTAGATGATGTATCATCATGAACCAATTCATAAATTCCATTTGAAGGCGAAGCCTTGAAATAGAACACATTATCTAAACAAACATGGATATCATCATTAATGAAATTAACATTAAAACCACATTGTTTCAAGCGAGAAATAGAAATAATGTTTCTACACAAATCCGGGGCATACAAAACATTTTCTAAAATAAGCTCCAATCCGCTTGGTAGCTTCAAAACAAAATCTCCTTGAGCTTTAACATGCACCTTTGCACCATTGCCCATATAGAGACTTGATGTTCCCGCCATATGATCACTTCTTTTGAACCCCTGCAAAGAATTGCAAATATGAGTTCCACATCCCGTGTCTAATACCCATGTATTAGAAGAAGTAATATTTAGCTCTATATATACCATATATATATATTACCTGAGGTTTGCTCCGCAACCCTCTTGTCTTTCAACTCCTTAAGGTAGACCGGGCAGTTTCGTTTCCAATGACCCATTTCACCGCAACCGAAACACGGGTCTTCCTTGGGGTTTGCTTGTCCCGCAACCTTTTGCTTCTTGTTTGGGGTGACCCCTTTCCCTTTTCCCTTGCCTTGATTGGCGGGTCCTTTCCTTTTAGCCACCTTAGGCTTAAAGGTGTTTTTACCCTTGGACCCACCTTGATCGATTGCTAACACGGGTAAAGCCCTTTTACCCATGCTAGTTTCCGCCGTCTTAAGCATCCCGTGGAGCTCACCAATGCTCTTATCCATCCCATTCATATTGTAATTAATTACAAATTGATCAAACCTTTTTGATAGGGAGTTTAGGATAAGATCGGTGGCAAGCTCTTTTGATATGTTTAGATTGAGACGGTTGGCGCGATCGATAAGGCTTTTCATTTTGAGGACATATGTTGAAACGGATTGGGAGTCGTCCATACGACATGCATGAAGCGCTCGAACGGTCTCGAAGCGCTCAACTCGTGCTTGTTGAAGGAACATCTCCTTCAATTGAGTGATCATGTCGTATGCGGTATGAAACTCGAAATCCTTTTGGAGTTCGGGTATCATAGTCCCAAGCATTAGACATGATACTTGCACGGAATCGTTGACATACTTATCCCAAGCAGCCATGCCCACTACATCCGCCTCGTTTGGTTGGTCGGGAATAGGGTCCTCCAACACATACGCCTTGTCCTCATGCCTAAGGACAATTCTTAAATTACGGAACCAATCCATAAAGTTCGTATGGTTGAGTTTGTCTTTCTCTAAGAGAGACCGTAACGATAGGTTGTTCATGTTAATTGGTACGTTTTGCAAGTTGTTGTTGTTGTTGGCGGCCATCTACAAAATTTAACAAAGTTCTTTTAAGTATCGATTTTAGATTTAATAAACAATACCCTTTTATGATTTTTAATTGTTTTATTAAATCTTAGAATCCAACGGTAAATCAAATTTCGGTTAGGTGACCTTTATCCCGTCATTTGATTTAGCTAGGTAGTCATTTACATGACAATTGCAATCCTTTTGCAACTTCTAAGTTATGGGATCATGCAATCCTTTTGCATGGCATATTAATCCCATCAACGCCTAATTGTTCCTCATGCTTCGGTGACCCTAAGTTCATGATTCCCAATTCAAGTCGTCCTACTTGTGTAAACATGTAAATTTAACAAACAAGTGGTTAGGTGACCTTTATCCCACTAGTGTGCGGAATTTACCTTATTCACATTAATCCGCTCATGACGGTTAGGTGACCTTTATCCCGTCAAGAGTTTCTTAATATGTCTAAGTGTTTTCACAAAAGGATGGCGTTCAACTTGTTTTCTTTGTTTTAGTTAAAGGGATTTTAAGTCTTCCTAAATTCTAGTTTAAGAAAACCCTTTCCATACACCAACATGCATTTGATGTATGGTACATTATGAAAAACCCATTTCATGTCATTAGTAAAAAAAACCAATTTTTACTTGATATAAACCATTTTATATGCACTTTTCATCTAGTTCCTAATAACCATTTATTAGTGTCTTATGTTGTTTTTAATTATAACCAATTATAATTGCATTTTGCAAGTTTGTTTCATGAGATATTGTATCAACCAAACACATACACAAAATCATACAAGCATGCAAAATAGAAGTCCACAATCATGCCAAAGTGGTGAACACTTGTTTAGCCAAAACAAGTGTTACCTAAAGGGTTAAAACCACAAAGTAGGAGATTAACAAATCTCCCACTAACTCTTGCATCCTAATGCTCCATCTTGTAATCTTCATACATCTTCTTGAGTCTTCATTTCTTTTTACAAAATTATGTAGCCTACTACATTTTTCTAGTAAAAGGAAATTACAACCTACTCTATTTTTACAAACCAAAATAGAATAAATTACAACATGAAATTACAAAATAATTATTACAAGCTTTACAACCAAATGAATGAATAATCAACCATGAATATAATCAAATCACACACAAATCCAACCACAAGGTCAAGGCATGATTGTGAACCAAAACAACAACAAATCTTGGCCAAACTTGAAGTCCCAAAACCCACTTTTGGGGTCCAAAATTTCGGCCAAGAACCAAACCCCACCAAAACTCAAGATTTTTACATTCTACTTTCATGCATGTTAGTAGATTGTAAAATAAATGAGTTTTCTAGCCAAAAACAAGAAGCATATTAACAAGACTTTGGCTCTGATACCATTGTAGTCATTCATAAGATTACCAAATATCCATATCCATATATGTATGTGTCAAAAGTCGACTTTATTAATAAGTAAGCGGAAGCATTTTAAATCTAATCTTTTAACAAGTTTAACCATTTAAACATGAATCCCTATGGTAGATCTAGTCTTGTAATATATGCTAAAATGTAAATAGAGCTAGTTATGGAGTTTTTACCTCCTCTAATCAAAGAGGGTGAAGAAACTAGATGTAGAGAAGAAGATGATGAAAAAGGGCTTGTTTCTCACTTGAAACCTCAAGTTTTGTATACCCACAAGTATGCAACCAACACCACCTTTAGTTAGGATTTACAAGACACCAAATTACAAGCAAAATCAAACCAAAACCACCTTTTGGAACCCCTTCAAAATCGGCCAAAATATGGAGGAGGAAGAAGAAGATTTTTGCTAGTTTGAAACTTGAGAGAAGTGTGTCTAAAGTTGTGCAAGAGTCATATGCATGTATGGGAGACTACAACTAGTTAAAGCAAGCATGGGAGGTGTCTTGGGACTCCCCAAAACCGTCCCCCTTTTTTTTTTTTTTAATTAATGATTAAAGCATGCTTGAAACTAGTTACATACACTTTATTATGCATGTACATTTATATATGTTATAAACCTTTTATAAACATATAAATATACATATGTTACATGTACATGTATATTATTTATAAGCCACTTATAAATATATACATATAAGTTACTTGCACATCTATTCTATTTCATAACCATTTTATAAAATTATAACACACAAATAAGTTTAATCAACCAATTAAACTTATACTTAAAATTATCCAAATAATTTAATCTCAAGTATTTTACTTTAGAGAACCAATTTTCTAAAGTTTAAGTGTCAAGTATTAGTTTTAATAATCCAATCATTAAACAAATACATAAAGGTGTTGATAAACTTGTTATTGGGTATGACCCGACTTGGATCATAACATATTAGCCACATTAATTTATTATGTCTCTCGGGCATATAAAATACTATCAATAAAGACACGTAATTCATACGTCCAGAAACAAGTCATGCATTCTGGTTTTACTAGGACTACTTCCCATCCTTGGTCTTGTGCAACATAACCGTTATGGCCGTTGATAAGACAGCGTGTTGTAACGTCATCAAAGGGACGAGGGTTACGTAATGTCCAACAGTCCCGTAATAATCTAAAAACCTCATTTCTTACCCCAATTACCGACTCCGTCACTTGTGGAAACGTTTTGTTTAATAGTTGTAGCCCGATGTTCTTGTTCTCACTTTGGTGAGAAGCGAACATTACTAATCCGTAAGCATAACATGCTTCTTTATGTTGCATGTTAGCCGCTTTTTCTAAATCACGAAGTCCAATATTCGGATATATTGAGTCAAAATAATTTCTTAACCCGTTGCGTAAAATAGCATTTGGGTTCCCCGCAATATATGCGTCAAAGTAAACACATCTTAACTTATGGGTTTCCCAATGTGATATCCCCCATCTTTCAAACGAAAGTCTCTTATAAACCAAGACATTCTTGGAACATTCTTCGAATGTCTTACAAACTGATCTCGCCTTAAATAGTTGTGCCGAAGAATTCTGGCCGACTCTAGACAAGATTTCATCAATCATGTCTCCGGGTAGGTCTCTTAAAATATTGGGTTGTCTATCCATTTTGTGTTTTTAAACTGTAAAATAGACAAGAGTTAGATTCATAAAAAAAATACTTATTAATACAAGCAATTTTTACATATATCATAAAGCATAAGAACACTATATTCCATATATTACACCACACGAATACAACTATCTTATTCCGACTCGCTCGTTTCTTCTTCTTCGGTTTTGGTTCGTTTTGCCAAGTTTCTAGGGATATATGATGTTCCCCTAATACGAGCCGTCGTTGTCCACATTGGTTTAGAAAAACCTGGTGGTTTAGAGGTTCCCGGGTCATTGTTACAACTTAAGGACTTCGGGGGTTGACGATACATATAAAGTTCATCGGGGTTGGAATTAGATTTCTCTATTTTTATGCCCTTTCCCTTATTATTTTCTTTTGCCTTTTTAAATTCAGTTGGGGTAATTTCTATAACATCATCGGAATTCTCGTCGGAATCCGATTCATCGGAGAATTGGTAATCCTCCCAATATTTTGCTTCCTTGGCGGAAACACCATTGACCATAATTAACTTTGATCGGTTGGTTGAGGATTTTCTTTTACTTAACCGTTTTATTATTTCCCCCACCGGTTCTATTTCTTCATCCGGTTCCGATTCTTCTTCCGGTTCCGATTCTTCTTCCGTTTCCGACTCTTCTTCTGGTTCCTCTTCGGGAACTTGTGAATCAGTCCACAAATCATTCCAATTTACATTTGACTCTTCATTATTATTAGGTGAGTCAATGGGACTTGTTCTAGAGGTAGACATCTATCACATAATATCAAACACGTTAAGAGATTAATATATCACATAATATTCATATGTTAAAAATATATAGTTTCCAACAAAAATGTTAAGCAATCATTTTTAAAGAAAACACGGTCGAAGTCCAGACTCACTAATGCATCCTAACAAACTCGATAAGACACACTAATGCAAATTTTCTGGTTCTCTAAGACCAACGCTCGGATACCAAATGAAATGTCCCGTTCTTATTGATTAAAAACGTTCCATATTAATTGATTTCGTTGCGAGGTTTTGACCTCTATATGAGACGTTTTTCAAAGACTGCATTCATTTTTAAACAAACCATAACCTTTATTTCATCAATAAAGGTTTAAAAAGCTTTACGTAGATTATCAAATAATGATAATCTAAAATATCCTGTTTACACACGACCATTACATAATGGTTTACAATACAAATATGTTACAACAAAATAAGTTTCATGAATGCAGTTTTTACACAATATCATACAAGCATGGACTCCAAATCTTGTCCTTATTTAAGTATGCGACAGCGGAAGCTCTTAATAATCACCTGAGAATAAACATGCTTAAAACGTCAACAAAAATGTTGGTGAGTTATAGGTTTAACCTATATATATCAAATCGTAACAATAGACCACAAGATTTCATATTTCAATACACATCCCATACATAGAGATAAAAATCATTCATATGGTAAACACCTGGTAACCGACAATAACAAGATGCATATATAAGAATATCCCCATCATTCCGGGACACCCTTCGGATATGATATAAATTTCGAAGTACTAAAGCATCCGGTACTTTGGATGGGGTTTGTTAGGCCCAATAGATCTATCTTTAGGATTCGCGTCAATTAGGGTGTCTGTTCCCTAATTCTTAGATTACCAGACTTAATAAAAAGGGGCATATTCGATTTCGATAATTCAACCATAGAATGTAGTTTCACATACTTGTGTCTATTTTGTAAATCATTTATAAAACCTGCATGTATTCTCATCCCAAAAATATTAGATTTTAAAAGTGGGACTATAACTCACTTTCACAGATTTTTACTTCGTCGGGAAGTAAGACTTGGCCACTGGTTGATTCACGAACCTATAACAATATATACATATATATCAAAGTATGTTCAAAATATATTTACAACACTTTTAATATATTTTGATGTTTTAAGTTTATTAAGTCAGCTGTCCTCGTTAGTAACCTACAACTAGTTGTCCACAGTTAGATGTACAGAAATAATTCGATAAATATTATCTTGAATCAATCCACGACCCAGTGTATACGTATCTCAGTATTGATCACAACTCAAACTATATATATTTTGGAATCAACCTCAACCCTGTATAGCTAACTCCAACATTCACATATAGAGTGTCTATGGTTGTTCCGAAATATATATAGATGTGTCGACATGATAGGTCGAAACATTGTATACGTGTCTATGGTATCTCAAGATTACATAATATATAATACAAGTTGATTAAGTTATGGTTGGAATAGATTTGTTACCAATTTTCACGTAGCTAAAATGAGAAAAATTATCCAATCTTGTTTTACCCATAACTTCTTCATTTTAAATCCGTTTTGAGTGAATCAAATTGCTATGGTTTCATATTGAACTCTATTTTATGAATCTAAACAAAAAAAGTATAGGTTTCTAGTCGGAAAAATAAGTTACAAGTCGTTTTTGTAAAGGTAGTCATTTCAGTCGAAAGAACGACGTCTAGATGACCAATTTAGAAAACATACTTCCACTTTGAGTTTAACCATAATTTTTGGATATAGTTTCATGTTCATAATAAAAATCATTTTCTCAGAATAACAACTTTTAAATCAAAGTTTATCATAGTTTTTAATTAACTAACCCAAAACAGCCCGCGGTGTTACTACGACGGCGTAAATCCGGTTTTACGGTGTTTTTCGTGTTTCCAGGTTTTAAATCATTAAGTTAGCATATCATATAGATATAGAACATGTGTTTAGTTGATTTTAAAAGTCAAGTTAGAAGGATTAACTTTTGTTTGCGAACAAGTTTAGAATTAACTAAACTATGTTCTAGTGATTACAAGTTTAAACCTTCGAATAAGATAGCTTTATATGTATGAATCGAATGATGTTATGAACATCATTACTACCTTAAGTTCCTTGGATGAACCTACTGGAAAAGAGAAAAATGGATCTAGCTTCAATGGATCCTTGGATGGCTCAAAGTTCTTGAAGCAAAATCATGACACGAAAACAAGTTCAAGTAAGATCATCACTTGAAATAAGATTGTTATAGTTATAGAAATTGAACCAAAGTTTGAATATGATTATTACCTTGTATTAGAATGATAACCTACTGTAAGAAACAAAGATTTCTTGAGGTTGGATGATCACCTTACAAGATTGGAAGTGAGCTAGTAAACTTGAAAGTATTCTTGATTTTATGAAACTAGAACTTTTGGAATTTATGAAGAACACTTAGAACTTGAAGATAGAACTTGAGAGAGTTCAATTAGATGAAGAAAATTGAAGAATGAAAGTGTTTGTAGGTGTTTTTGGTCGTTGGTGTATGGATTAGATATAAAGGATATGTAATTTTGTTTTCATGTAAATAAGTCATGAATGATTACTCATATTTTTGTAATCTTATGAGATATTTCATGCTAGTTGCCAAATGATGGTTCCCACATGTGTTAGGTGACTCACATGGGCTGCTAAGAGCTGATCATTGGAGTGTATATACCAATAGTACATACATCTAAAAGCTGTGTATTGTACGAGTACGAATACGGGTGCATACGAGTAGAATTGTTGATGAAACTGAACGAGAATGTAATTGTAAGCATTTTTGTTAAGTAGAAGTATTTTGATAAGTGTATTGAAGTCTTTCAAAAGTGTATAAATACATATTAAAACACTACATGTATATACATTTTAACTGAGTCGTTAAGTCATCGTTAGTCGTTACATGTAAGTGTTGTTTTGAAACCTTTAGGTTAACGATCTTGTTAAATGTTGTTAACCCAATGTTTATAATAACAAAAGAGATTTTAAATTATTATATTATCATGATATTATGATGTACGAATATCTCTTAATATGATATATATACATTAAATGTCGTTACAACGATAAACGTTACATATATGTCTCGTTTCAAAATCATTAAGTTAGTAGTCTTGTTTTTACATATGTAGTTCATTGTTAATATAATTAATGATATGTTTACTTATCATAATATCATGTTAACTATATATATAACCATATATATGTCATCATATAGTTTTTTTTTTACAAGTTTTAACGTTCGTGAATCACCGGTCAACTTGGGTGGTCAATTGTCTATATGAAACCTATTTCAATTAATCAAGTCTTAACAAGTTTGATTGCTTAACATGTTGGAACATTTAATCATGTAAACATCAATCTCAATTAATATATATAAACATGGAAAAGTTCGGGTCACTACAACAGCAAGCATTAGGAACTCGTCTAGACATGAGTACTGCCTATCATCCACAAACTGATGGGCAGAGCGAAAGGACGATACAAACGCTTGAAGACATGCTACGAGCATGTGTTATTGATTTCGGAAATAGTTGGGATCGACACCTACCGTTAGCAGAATTTTCCTACAACAACAGTTATCATTCTAGTATTGATATGGCACCGTTTGAGGCACTTTATGGTAGAAAGTGCAGGTCTCTGATTTGTTGGAATGAAGTGGGGGATAGACAGATTACGGGTTCGGAGATAATACAAGAAACTACCGAGAAAATCATCCAAATTCAACAAAGATTGAAAACCGCCCAGAGTCGACAAAAGAGCTACGCGGACAGTAAAAGAAAAGATATATAGTTTGAAATTGGAGAAATGGTCATGCTTAAGGTTTCACCTTGGAAAGGCGTTGTTCGATTTGGTAAACGGGGGAAACTAAATCCAAGGTACATTGGACTATTCAAGATTATAGATCGTGTCGGACCAGTAACTTACCAACTGGAGCTACCTCAACAACTCGCAGCTGTACATAACACTTTCCACGTCTCAAATTTGAAGAAATGTTTTGCTAAAGAAGATCTCACTATTCCGTTGGACGAAATCCAAATCAATGAAAAACTTCAATTCATTGAAGAACCCGTCGAAATAATGGATCGTGAGGTTAAGAGACTTAAACAAAACAAGATACCAATTGTTAAGGTTCGATGGAATGCTCGTAGAGGACCCGAGTTCACCTGAGAGCATGAAGATCAGATGAAGAAGAAATACCCGCATTTATTTCCAGAAGATACGTCAACACCTCGAACTGCTTAAAATTTGGGGACGAAATTTATTTAACGGGTAGGTACTGTAGTGACCCGAACTTTTCCATGTTTATATATATTAAATGAAATTGTTATTTACATGATTAAGTGTTTCCAACATGTTAAGCAATCAAACTTGTTAAGACTTGATTAATTGAAATAGGTTTCATATAGACAACTGACCACCCAAGTTGACCGGTGATTCACGAATGTTAAAACTTGTAAAAACTATACGATGACATATATATGGTTATATATATAGTTAACATGATTTTATTATAAGTATGTATCTCATTAGGTATTTTAACAATGAGTTATATACATAAAAATGAGACTATTAATTTAAGAAACTCGAAAACGATATATATAATGATTATCGTTATAACAACGTCTTACTAGGTACATATGAATCATATTAAGATATCGATACACTTGGTTAATTATGTTAAATGATAAGTAAATATATTATTAAGTGTATTAACAATGAAATACATATGTAAAAATAAGACTACTAACTTAATGATTTCGAAACGAGACATATATGTAACGATTATCGTTGTAACGACATTTAACTTTATATATATCATACTAAGATATATTATATATCATAATATCATGATAATATAACAATTTAACATCTCATTTGTTATAATAAACAATGGGTTAACAACATTCAACAAGATCGTTAACCTAAAGGTTTCAAAACAACATTTACATGTAACGACTAACGATGACTTAACGACTCAGTTAAAATGTACATACATGTAGTGTTTTAATATGAATTCATACACTTTTGAAAGACTTCAATACACTTATCAAAATACTTCTACTTAACAAAAATGCTTAAAATTACATTCTCGTTCAGTTTCATCAACAATTCTACTCGTATGTACCCGTATTCGTACTCGTAAAATACACAGCTTTTAGATGTATGTACTATTGGTATATACACTCCAATGATCAGCTCTTAGCAGCCCATGTGAGTCACCTAACACATGTGGGAACCATCATTTGGCAACTAGCATGAAATATCTCATAAAATTACAAAAATATGAGTAATCATTCATGACTTATTTACATGAAAACAAAATTACATATCCTTTATATCTAATCCATACACCAACGACAAAAAACACCTACAAACACTTTCATTCTTCAATTTTCTTCATCTAATTGATCTCTCTCAAGTTCTATCTTCAAGTTCTAAGTGTTCTTCATAAATTCCAAAAGTTCTAGTTTCATAAAATCAAGAATACTTCCAAGATTGCAAGTTTACTTCCAAGTTTTCTAAATCCATTCCAAGTAATCATCCAAGATCAAGAAACCTTTGTTACTTACAGTAGGTTATCTTTCTAATACAAGGTAATAATCATATTCAAACTTTAATTCAATTTCTATAACTATAACAATCTTATTTCGAGTGGAAATCTTACTTGAAATTGTTTTCGTGTCATGATTCTGCTTCAAGAACTTTCAAGCCATCTAAGGATCCTTTGAAGCTAGATCTATTTTTCTCATTTCCAGTAGGTTTATCCAAGGAACTTGAGGTAGTAATGATGTTCATAACATCTTTCTATTCATACATATAAAGCTATCATATTCGAAGGTTTAAACTTGTAATCACTAGAACATAGTTTTAGTTAATTCTAAACTTGTTCGCAAATAAAAGTTAATCCTTCTAACTTGACTTTTAATATCAACTAAACACATGTTCTATATCTATATGATATGCTAACTTAATGATTTAAAACCTGGAAACATGAAAAATACCGTAAAACCGGATTTACGCCGTCGTAGTAACACCGCGGGCTGTTTTGGGTTAGTTAATTAAAAACTATGATAAACTTTGATTTAAAAGTTGTTATTCTGGGAAAATGATTTTTATTATGAACATGAAACTATATCCAAAAATTATGGTTAAACTCAAAGTGGAAGTATGTTTTCTAAAATGGTCATCTAGACGTCGTTCTTTCGACTGAAATGACTACCTTTACAAAAACGACTTGTAACTTATTTTTCCGACTATAAACCTATACTTTTTCTATTTAGATTCATAAAATAGAGTTCAATATGAAACCATAGCAATTTGATTCACTCAAAACAGATTTAAAATGAAGACGTTATGGGTAAAACAAGATTGGATAATTTTTCTCATTTTAGCTACGTGAAAATTGGTAACAAATCTATTCCAGCCATAACTTAATCAACTTGAATTGTATATTATGTAATCTTGAGATACCATAGACACGTATACAATGTTTCGACCTATCATGTCGACACATCTATATATATTTCGGAACAACCATAGACACTCTATATTTGAATGTTGGAGTTAGCTATACAGGGTTGAGGTTGATTCCAAAATATATATAGTTTGAGTTGTGATCAATACTGAGATATGTATACACTGGGTCGTGGATTGATTCAAGATAATATATATCGATTTATTTCTGTACATCTAACTGTGGACAACTAGTTGTAGGTTACTAACGAGGACAGCTGACTTAATAAACTTAAAACATCAAAATGTATTAAAAGTGTTGTAAATATATTTTGAACAAACTTTGATATATATGTACATATTTGTTATGGGTTCGTGAATCGACCAGTGGCCAAGTCTTACTTCCCGACGAAGTAAAAAATCTGTGAAAGTGAGTTATAGTCCCACTTTTAAAATCTAATATTTTTGGGATGAGAATACATGCAGGTTTTATAAATGATTTACAAAATAGACACAAGTACGTGAAACTACATTCTATGGTTGAATTATCGAAATCGAATATGCCCCTTTTTATTAAGTCTGGTAATCTAAGAATTAGGGAACAGACACCCTAATTGACGCGAATTCTAAAGACAGATCTATTGGGCCTAACAAACCCCATCCAAAGTACCGGATGCTTTAGTACTTCGAAATTTATATCATATCCGAAGGCTGTCCCGGAATGATGGGGATATTCTTATATACGCATCTTGTTAATGTCGGTTACCAGGTGTTCACCATATGAATGATTTTTATCTCTATGTATGGGATGTGTATTGAAATATGAAATCTTGTGGTCTATTGTTACGATTTGATATATATAGGTTAAACCTATAACTCACCAACATTTTTGTTGATGTTTAAAGCATGTTTATTCTCAGGTGAATACTAAGAGCTTCCGCTGTTGCATACTAAAATAAGGACAAGATTTGGAGTCCATGTTTGTAGGATATTGTGTAAAAACTGCATTCAAGAAACTGATTTCGATGTAACATATTTGTATTGTAAACCATTATGTAATGGTCGTGTGTAAACAGGATATTTTAGATTATCATTATTTGATAATCTACGTAAAGCTTTTTAAACCTTTATTTATGAAATAAAGGTTATGGTTTGTTTTAAAAATGAATGCAGTCTTTGAAAAACGTCTCATATAGAGGTCAAAACCTCACAACGAAATCAATTAATATGGAACGTTTTTAATCAATAAGAACGGGACATTTCATAAAGCCTCTGCGGAACATGAGTTCACCAAGGTCCGCCAACATCTCCCTGAACTGGCTAGAAAGATCCTCAATTCCAAACCAGTTTCTGTAAACTTTTCAACATTTGCCGCCGCGTTAAGGCTATGCGAGAGGGTTGAATTTATGGACGAGATTGCTATTCGCTGCCCACTGCTGGACCCGCTACCATCTGCATTAGCTGATCGCCTTTGCTCACTGGAAGACGCGAAATCAGCATATGCGGTTGCTCAACAGGGCATAGCTGAAATTCCCCTTCCCAAGATAACCGCAATAAGTGAGCAAGAAGATGCCACTGCAGATGACATCATCAAGCTCGACTTATCCAAAGATTAGTACTTACATTGTATAACAGCACGCAGCTGCTTCTGCGACCTTATTAATAAAATTTCTCTTTTTCATATTTTTGCAAGTACTTCTATTTTTGTAGCGCTTTCATTATCAATATTCATAACACAAACTTGTCCTTTGCAATTTCCAACATATATTATTGTGCACATAATAAATGCGTACTTTTGCGAAACAATCTGTATGCGTATATGCTTATACGTTATGAATCTTCTAAGTCCACCGAAACGATCCTTAGGCAATTAATTAGCATTGCGAAGCATCTAAGCATTGGCAAAATCAAACACTTAGGTTATAAAATTCCTTTCGCAATAATTCGCATGCATAAGTGGGTAATTTCATCACTTTGCTATTTAAATATTGCGAAATACTATAATCATTATGAAACAATCTTTAAAACATTTCATAACTATTCGCATTTCATATATAAATTTTTCGCATACTTTTACAAGTGTTTATTTTTGAAATTTCGTCAAGTGTGATCAAGACTTGCAAAAAATTAAAAACAAGAACACCTAATAAGTATATTAGCCATATGCTTTGTATCTAATTTCGCACGTTATACATATATATCTGATAGTTTTCGCAAAACTATGCATAATACCGCTTTAACAAAACAGCATGCCACGCATTAGGTAAAACTCGCCCTTCCATATAATGAACCTGTGGCATTAATTGCCACAATTTGATAAGGGCCTTCCCAATTAGGACCCAACTTGCCAAGCTTTTCTGCTCTGCTTGCTTCATTGTTTCGCAGTACCCATTCGCCTATAGCGAAAGACAAAGCACGCACTCTTTTGTTATAATACTTAGCAATTTGCTGCTTATTATTCGCTTCTCTAATAGCAGCCATTAATCTCCGCTCTTCTATGAAATTTAGATTTTCGCTCAACGCAGCATCATTTGCTTCACCATCAAAGTTAGCAATTCGATGCGTTGGTACCAGAATTTCTGCGGGGATAACTGCCTCAGAACCATATACCAAACTAAAAGGTGTTTCGCCTGTACTCTTTTTGAAAGTAGTGCGATGTGCCCATAACACATTGGATAATTCATCTACCCAACCAGTTCTCCTTTCGCATAACCTCTTTTTAATACCACTCACAATATCACGGTTAGTTACTTCACACAACCCATTGGCTTGCGGGTGTGCCACTACCGTAAACTTTTGCATAATATTTAAATCAGTGCACCATGTCTTAAAAGGATCTTTCGCTATTTGAGCGCCATTATCACTAACCAATTCTCGCGGAATGCCAAATCGGCAAACAATGTATTCTGTAGTGACCCGAACTTTTCCATGTTTATATATATTAATTGAGATTGATATTTACATGATTAAATGTTTCCAACATGTTAAGCAATCAAACTTGTTAAGACTTGATTAATTGAAATATGTTTCATATAGACAATTGACCACCCAAGTTGACCGGTGATTCACGAACGTTAAAACTTGTAAAAACTATATGATGACATATATATGGATATATATATATAGTTAACATGATACTATGATAAGTAAACATATCATTAAGTATATTAACAATGAACTACATATGTAAAAACAAGACTACTAACTTAATGATTTTTAAACGAGACATATATGTAACGATTATCGTTGTAACGACATTTAATGTATATATATCATATTAAGAGATATTTGTACATCATAATATCATGATAATATAATAATTTAAAATCTCATTTGATATTATAAACATTGGGTTAACAACATTTAACAAGATCGTTAACCTAAAGGTTTCAAAACAACACTTACATGTAACGGCTAACGATGACTTAACGACTCAGTTAAAATGTATATACATGTAGTGTTTTAATATGTATTCATACACTTTTGAAAGACTTCAAGACACTTATCAAAATACTTCTACTTAACAAAAATACTTACAATTACATCCTCATTCAGTTTCATCAACAATTCTACTCGTATGCATCCGTATTCGTACTCGTACAATACACAGCTTTTAGATGTATGTACTATTGGTATATACACTCCAATGATCAGCTCTTAGCAGCCCATGTGAGTCACCTAACACATGTGGGAACCATCATTTGGCAACTAGCATGAAATATCTCATAAAATTACAAAAATATGAGTAATCATTCATGACTTATTTACATGAAAACAAAATTACATATCCTTTATATCTAATCCATACACCAACGACTAAAAACACCTACAAACACTTTCATTCTTCAATTTTCTTCATCTAATTGATCTCTCTCAAGTTCTATCTTCAAGTTCTAAGTGTTCTTCATAAATTCCAAAAGTTCTAGTTTCATAAAATCAAGAATACTTTCAAGTTTGCTAGCTCACTTCCAATCTTGTAAGGTGATCATCCAACCTCAAGAAATCTTTGTTTCTTACAGTAGGTTATCATTCTAATACAAGGTAATAATCATATTCAAACTTTGGTTCAATTTCTATAACTATAACAATCTTATTTCAAGTGATGATCTTACTTGAACTTGTTTTCGTGTCATGATTCTGCTTCAAGAACTTCGAGCCATCCAAGGATCCATTGAAGCTAGATCCACTTTTCTCTTTTCCAGTAGGTTTATCCAAGGAACTTAAGGTAGTAATGATGTTCATAACATCATTCGATTCATACATATAAAGCTATCTTATTCGAAGGTTTAAACTTGTAATCACTAGAACATAGTTTAGTTAATTCTAAACTTGTTCGCAAATAAAAGTTAATCCTTCTAACTTGACTTTTAAAATCAACTAAATACATGTTCTATATCTATATGATATGCTAACTTAATGATTTAAAACCTGGAAACACGAAAAACACCGTAAAACCGGATTTACGCCGTCGTAGTAACACCACGGGCTGTTTTGGGTTAGTTAATTAAAAACTATGATAAACTTTGATTTAAAAGTTGTTATTATGAGAAAATGATTTTTATTATGAACATGAAACTATATCCAAAAATTATGGTTAAACTCAAAGTGGAAGTATGTTTTCTAAAATGGTCATCTAGACGTCGTTCTTTCGACTGAAATGACTACCTTTACAAAAACGACTTGTAACTTATTTTTCCGACTATAAACCTATACTTTTTCTGTTTAGATTCATAAAATAGAGTTCAATATGAAACCATAGCAATTTGATTCACTCAAAACGGATTTAAAATGAAGAAGTTATGGGTAAAACAAGATTGGATAATTTTTCTCATTTTAGCTACGTGAAAATTGGTAACAAATCTATTCCAACCATAACTTAATCAACTTGTATTGTATATTATGTAATCTTGAGATACCATAGACACGTATACAATGTTTCGACCTGTCATGTCGACACATCTATATATATTTTGGAACAACCATAGACACTCTATATGTGAATGTTGGAGTTAGCTATACAGGGTTGAGGTTGATTCCAAAATATATATAGTTTGAGTTGTGATCAATACTGAGATACGTATACACTGGGTCGTGGATTGATTCAAGATAATATTTATCGATTTATTTCTGTACATCTAACTGTGGACAACTAGTTGTAGGTTACTAACGAGGACAGCTGACTTAATAAACTTAAAACATCAAAATATATTAAAAGTGTTATAAATATATTTTGAACATACTTTGATATATATGTATATATTGTTATAGGTTCGTGAATCAACCAGTGGCCAAGTCTTACTTCCCGACGAAGTAAAAATCTGTGAAAGTGAGTTATAGTCCCACTTTTAAAATCTAATATTTTTGGGATGAGAATACATGCAGGTTTTATAAATGATTTACAAAATAGACACAAGTACGTGAAACTACATTCTATGGTTAAATTATCAAAATCGAATATGCCCCTTTTTATTAAGTCTGGTAATCTAAGAATTAGGGAACAGACACCCTAATTGACGCGAATCCTAAAGATAGATCTATTGGGCCTAACAAACCCCATCCAAAGTACCGGATGCTTTAGTACTTCGAAATTTATATCATATCCGAAGGGTGTCCCGAAATGATGGGGATATTCTTATATATGCATCTTGTTAATGTCGGTTACCAGGTGTTCACCATATGAATGATTTTTATCTCTATGTATGGGATGTATATTGAAATATGAAATCTTGTGGTCTATTGTTACGATTTGATATATATAGGTTAAACCTATAACCCACCAACATTTTTGTTGACGTTTAAAGCATGTTTTTTCTCAGGTGAATACTAAGAGCTTTCGCTGTTGCATACTAAAATAAGGACAAGATTTGGAGTCCATGTTTGTATGATACTGTGTAAAAACTGCATTCAAGAAAATGATTTCGATGTAACATATTTGTATTGTAAACCATTATGTAATGGTCGTGTGTAAACAGGATATTTTAGATTATCATTATTTGATAATCTATGTAAAGCTTTTTAAACCTTTATTTATGAAATAAAGGTTATGGTTTGTTTTAAAAATGAATGCAGTCTTTGAAAAACGTCTCATATAGAGGTCAAAACCTCGCAACGAAATCAATTAATATGGAACGTTTTTAATCAATAAGAACGGGACATTTCATATTCCCATACAAAATTTCGCACTTACACACCAGTAATAGTGCGAACCGCCTTAGCTTCAACCCATTTGGTAAAGTAATCAATCGCAACAATCAGGAATTTAACATTTCCAGGACCTGCAGGAAATGGCCCTACAATATCAATAGCCCATTTATTAAACGGCCATGGTGAATTAACAGGAATCATATCATGCCGCGGCATTCGATTCTGCGGAGCACGCCTTTGGCAGCTTTTACAGCGTTTAACAATTTTTGCTACATCGTGTGATGACCCGGGAATTTCCGACCAAATTTAAAACTTAAATCTTATATGGTTTCGACACGATGAACAAAGTCTGTAATATTGAGTCTTAAAAGTTTTGGAATTTAACTCATGTAATCAATTACCCTTTTGACTGTGTTCATGCATATATTTGACCTTTGACCATGCCCGACGATTCACGAACAATTGTTTGTAAATAAATAAATAAATATATATATATATATATATATATATATATATATAAATTTAAGCAATTATTT
Organism: Rutidosis leptorrhynchoides; assembly: GCF_046630445.1. Lineage (NCBI taxonomy): Eukaryota > Viridiplantae > Streptophyta > Magnoliopsida > Asterales > Asteraceae > Rutidosis > Rutidosis leptorrhynchoides. The sequence continues at coordinate 181,946,866 of NC_092341.1, forward strand.
TTATACATAAATATAAATGTAAGTATTAATAAAAAGAATATATTAGATAATACAACATAAATAATAATGTAAAATATTATGTATAAGTTAAAATATAGTTGTTATAATATTATTACTTTCAATATTATTAAAATAAATCTATTAATATCAGTAGTAATAACAGTATGATATAAATATGAAATTAGATATGTATAAATTATTAGATTATTATTATTATTAGTATTATTATTATCTTTTAATAATATTTATATCAACATTATTAATATTAATGTTATTAATAATATTTTTATAATCATATTTTTTTATCAATATTGTTATTATTAATATTATTATATTGCTATTATATTTACTTTTATTATTATTATAAGTGTTTCTATTATTATTATTAGTATTTCTATTGTTATAATTAATAATAAGTATTATTAATATAATATTTATTAATGAGAAATATCGTTATTACTTATATATATTTGGTATGAATACTGATTTAATACTTTATAAAAATACAGATATATATATAAACAGGTATATTTAAATATAGTAAATACATATACAAATATATATATATATATATATATATATATATATATATATATATATATATATATATATATATATATATATATATATATATATATATATATATATATATATATATATATATATATATATATATATATATATATATATATATATATATATATATATATATATATATATATATAGAATTACAAGTTATAGTATAATTGAGATGTTGTTATTATAGTCATATATATTAGTAGTAGCATCAAAATCGATATTATCATTATTTATTATTTGATATTATTATTAAGAATTATTATAGAATATCGATATTATTAATATTATCATAGTTATTATTATTAAAAATTGATACAAGCTAATATTATCAATAATAATAAAAATTATTACAATTTTTTATGATTATTGTAACCTTATTATTTGTAATTATAAATATAATTATTATTAATTAGTATTATTATTATTAATTATATTTATTAAATATATGAATAAAGAGAGAGTTCGTACGAATTGTTATCTGTAGCCATCAAACTTTACTGACTTTTATTCTTGTTCTAATTAGGAGTTATTAGCAAATTATCAGAACAATCCAAAACCCGTAACAATCGTTCGTACAATTGATTTGGAATTTCAACTTAATTTTATTTATTTATTTGCTGAATGAATTTTTAAAGTCGACAGCTAATTGTTGTTAAACAAGAAATTGTTCCATATTACTAATGAACCCACTCAGTTTTACACACACATTATCACTTACAAGTATCCACTCCTGCTATTTATAATCAAGAACAAAAATAAAAATAAAAAAGAAAAAAAAACAGAAGTCGACGGCTCTGTTTGAACTCATATCACTCAAAGCTCGAATTCGTTTGAATTTTTAAAATGTATTAATGCTGTTTCGTTAGGAATATAATGAGTGATCTATCTGCAAAATTTCAGCATCTAATTCAAGTTATTGAGTTCTAATTCTTGAAGTCAAGATTTTTAATCAAAAAGTCAAACTTTTGTTCATCATCAAATTAGAATTCAAATCGATGTTTCTGATTCAATTGAGGTTACAGTTAGATTGTAGGAAGGTTTTGAAGCATCTTTTATGTTTTAATCTTTGTCTAAAACGCATTTAAACTTCGAATTCGATTTATAGTTCATATTGTGTTCCAAAATTCTGTACAGCGTATTTATATATATTTTTTTTTATAAACCTTTTAATGTATTAATGAAATTACACTCTGAGGAACGTTTCTAATTAAAATTCACTAGGTAATGTGTCTGTTATGATTTTCGTTGAATCAATGGTTGACTGAAAATTTTGATTTAGAAGAAGAAGGAGTTAGACAGAAAAATACGGGGTTAAAATAAATAGGTTTGAGATTAAATCAGAAAGACACGAATGGGTCCATGGTTAAGAGAGGATTCGGGTGAGCGGGAGGTCACGGGTTCGAGCCTGGGCAGCGATGTTTAATTTTTTTTAAAGCCTGAATGCTTTGAGGTAGCCTTTTTATTTTAGTTTTATTATAATTATTATTATTATTATTATTATTATTATTATTATTATTATTATTATTATTATTATTATTATTATTATTATTATTATCATTATGATTGTTAGAATTATAAAAATTATTACTAATGTCATATTTATATTTATAAGAATTAAAGATGTTATTATCATTAGTATATATCTATTTTTTTATAAGTAATATTAACATGATCATTTAGGTATTGTTACTAATATTATTATGATTATGCTCATTAATATTATCATTATTGTTGTTACTGGTATTAACATTAGGAAATATAGTTAATATTATTTTTTTATTAATACAAAAATTATTAGTTATTATTTATTATTAATATCATGATTATGATTATAATTACAATTATGATTATGATTATTGTAACGTCCTCCCAATAGGGTCTGGAAGAAACGTTACTAATATCAAATAAACCAACATATTATAATACGAGAACAATACTAAATGAGAAAATTTAACTTTATTGAGTACGCAGCGGAAAATGAAATGTCGTTACAATAATGGAAATAACGATAAAGTAATTGTTCATATGCAGAAGTAATAAATGCGATATCTCTTGATCCTAAGTCCAAGTAGCATCACATAAGTAGTAGATAAGAAAGCTTGAATCAAACAGCACCTGAGACAAAACATGCTAAAGTGTCAACCAAAAAGGTTGAGTGAAGTTCATAGGTTTAACAAAAGTAGTTATCGTTGTTTTTAGACCACAAGATTTAGTTGTAAAGTTGATCTCCCGCAGGATCAAAAAGTAGATCTCGCAGATCCAAAAGTTATGCCAGTGCGTGATATTTAGACTAAACGTTCAAGTTTGCCCCATGACAAGTTGTGTCTGTCCTTGTCGGTTTAAATTTCATTATCAAGTAATACAAAGACTGAGTCAAATGTATCGGGGACGTTACTCCCGATAGGCCTACCCCCAATAAATAAGCATGCCGCAGCACTTAAAAATATCACTGTAGGGACTTAGTCGGACGTAGCCGGGTATAGCATAGTTTTAGCAGTTGGTACTTGTGTCTAAATTGTAAATAGTAAAAGCAGCATGTGTCTCACCCCAAATAAGTTAAATAAGTTTGCTAGCAATAAAGAATGGGGCTATGAATTCACCTTAGTAAGTAGAGAGAGTTATTCCTCGGAATAGAGAGTTGAACGAGTGAGCAGGAAAGTCAACCTATTGACATTTAAGAGTAGTTAAGTGTTTTGCCCATGTTTAAGTTTAAGTATGTGTTTAAGTATAGTTTATTTTACTAAGTTTCTATTCCTAGTAAGTTACTATTTTTATAAAGTTTCTATTTTTAGAAAGTTTCTTATTTTACTAAGTTTCTATGACTAGAGAGTTTCTACTTTTATGAGTGTTTCCATTTTAGGATACTTGCCGTATTAGATAAGCTTCCAATCACCCCTTTCCCTTCGAATGGCTAATTTAGATCTAGGGGCTTGAGCCATAGGACCCTTTAAATCGGAAATCCAAACCCTCTGCCTAGAATCTCGTAGAAACCATTCGTCAAGAAAGTTCGAAGATCTATACATCTCTAATACATATCCCAAAATGTTTTTGTGCTATAATATAATTAGTAGGTTATAGGTGCTAGTAATAGTAATAGTGTATACATGTTAAGTACTAGTATAAGTAGTATTAGGGTTTCATTAATTAGGGTTAGTTAATTAAAGTAGTAATTAATAACTAGGGTTTAGTAATTAATGTCCTAGGGTTTCATAAATGTTTAGAGTTTAATTAATTAGGGTTTAAGAATTATAGTTTAGGTGTAATTAGGGTTTAAGGTTTTAATATGTATATGTATATATAATTCGTATATATATGTATATATATATATATATATATAAATATTTTTTTTACATGTATATATGTATATATAAATCTAGGTGTGTTTATGTATATACTTATGAATAACAAGTTTATAATATGAATATGAATTATCAAAGATCAAAGTTTATGTAAATAGTTTAGGGTTTATGTTATACCTTTGAAGATTCAAGATAATTAACAAAGAAAAGATGAACACGATGAAGATGGAAGATCAAAGCCTTGAAAATCTTGAAGAACTCCTTGAAGATTCTTGAAGAACACGAAGAACAAGCTTGAAGATCCGAATACCACAAGAGAGGGAGAGGGAGAGATTGTTTTTGAGAGAGGATTTTGGTGTGATTTGTGAATGAGAAACTAGGTGTTTATATAGTGCAAGTATTAGAGTGTTAGTCAACATAAGGATGTTCTAATTAATGATTTTATTTTGTTTTATAATTTTTAGTCAACAATAGGTGGTACTAGTTTATAATTAGTCAACATAAGGATGTACTAGTTTACACTTTATTTTTAGTCAACATAAGGATGTAAGATTTTTTTAGTCTCATTATTATTACTATTATTATTATTATTATTTTTACATTTACTACATGATAAGTATTATTTTCTTTTTACTAATTCATGACTTGTATATATTTAGTTCCCAATTGTTTTATTATTTATATAAATGTCACTTTTTATTTATTACTTATAGGTTATTAGTTATAATATTACATAAATGCATAAATTTTAATTAGCAGTGAGTGTCGACTAACAGTTTATTATTTTCATCTTTTATTAACTTGTCAATTTTTGTACAAAGTTAATTAATATGTTTTCTAACTCTTAACACTTAACAATTGTTGATTAAAGTTTAATCATTAAGTTTTAATTATATTGTTTGGGCTTTTAATATTGGAAAAATATAGAATGGAAAAAATGAGTGTCGTTATAGTACCTCCCCGTTATTGAAAACTTCGTCCCGAAGTTTTTAGGTAGTTTCCTCGTTTGCATCAGCAGTTGAGAAGAGATGGGGATATTTCCGTTTCATATGGTCTTTGCGTTCCCAGGTATATTCGGGGCCTCTACGCGAATTCCAACGGACTTTAACGATAGGTATATTGCTTTTACGCGTTTGTTTGACCTCTCCTTCCATGATTTCTATAGGTTATTCAACGAAGTGCATTTTATCATTAATGCGAATATCATTCAAAATGATGATGTTATACAAGTCATTTCAGTAAATTGGATACATGAAATGTGTTATAAATAGTACTGAGCTCATTTAAAACCTTGAGCATTTTATGCCACAATATTAGGGCAGACAAACAAAGAAGAGTTCGTGAAAATCACAGTCATGAAATTTGATAGAGATCTTCATTGTTTACAACAAGAATATTTTAATGATGAATATAAGTTGAAAAATAAAGTTTTATCACTATTGAATAATATGGATAAAACGATTCGTTTATAGGAAGAGTATAAATGAAGCTATCATAAAAGAGTGAAATGAGAAAATTAAATGTTCGCCTTAACTTTTGACGTAGTCACGATTGATTTCCGGAATTCAAGGAATTAAAGGAAATCTTCGTAATCTATAAGATTTGATTCTCCGGTATTTACGAAATTTTGAGATTTGTTTGATTAAATGCGGTGATTTGCCTCGATTGATGTGTTTGGAATTTTGCTATAAATTAGCTTCTTTCGTTTCATTATCTTCACCACTTCTATACTTTCTTTCTCAATTCAAACTTTCAAAAGATTAAGAAAATGCTTAATCCAGTTCTGATCCTGGTTATTATATTGACCATCTATGCAGTCATTCTTCTTTTTCTTTTACCGCCAGAGGAATCTGTTTACTTCTACTATGCTCTTGGGGTTATAGTGTTTTTAATTATCCCGTGTCTTTATATTGCTATACGCATTGATATACACGGTTTGTAATTTCGGAGTCGTTATCGGGCTTTATATTTTCCCTTATATGTCGGAGCTTTATGCTTTTGTTTCTTCTTCCCGACTTCAAGTCAAGCGAGTAATGGTCCAGAATTCATAGGTATGAAGTTTCGAATGATCATAATATATAAAGTAGAAAGGAAATGTAATAGCACGATTTGATTTGTCATATTACCAGAATATCCGGAAAAGACCGAATCATCAAGAAAAATATGTTCTTGATATATTTAGAGGTTAAATAGAATGTAAGAGTCGTGTAACATGGAAAATGATGATTATAAAATCTATGAATCATCATCTTCCATTAAAAACTTAGCATGACTTACTGTAATATAATCACGTTGGCCTGACGTCATTATATTATACTAACTCATGCTTCAATTCCCAACACTTCTTCAAAACATTTATAATTTAAACTCGAATTTTACAGAATATAGAAACTAAAACAGTTTCCTTTATAAAGATATCGCAAAGAGATACTTAATTGCGGACATGAATCGTTATGAAGATATCTTTCGAAATATAGAGGATATTTATGATGATATTTTGGAATTTCTAAGTTCGAAAGTTGATGAAGAAAAATTTTCCGCAAGCTTTTAACATGACTTCGGAGCAAGATATTCTCTAAAGATTTCACCGGATCCAAAATTACCTGGATTCTTTGAATATAGGGTTTGACCCTTGTGTTTGTCCTTGGTCTCCTCCATGGTTAGCTCAATCCGTTTTTCAGTTCCAAATTTTCTTTTGAGCTTTTCCAACGTACCATTCTTTATTATCAAACTGTTGGCCCTTAAGACCATCTACAATTTTTCTGTTTCCTCTGCATTTAATGCAGCCATATTTGAATCATCGGTTATCAATCCGAAATGGTTTCAAGAAATTTCATTTTTAGATGATTAAACGCTGATTGCGATCGTCAAGATTCAAAGGATGTTTTCAAGAATTTTAAATTTGAAGTGTTTAAGCGTAAGATGCATCCATCAATGGATCTAACGGTTGACGAAGAAATGTTGTGATTTTCAAAAGTAAGGAATGGTAAGTTCGGTGGTTTGATTTGATAATTCATCATAGAATACGAATGAATATAATTCATGAATGTAGTGATCTTTAGGAAGATAACACTTGCTAAAGCTTTACTTAAGTTTCGATATGTCAAAATCAGAGTATGTAACTGAATTTGTATGAAAATGGTTTTTCTTTGGTGAACATATACATATATCATGTGAATGTAAGTAGTATAGTTAACAACTGCTGAATCAGAATGGAAGAATGTACAATGTAACATATTTATATGAGATATGAATATCTCTCGGGTTTTACCTACTCGTTAAAATATTTTTTACAATTATGTGTATGTACAAAAGAGAAGATATACGTTCATATATGTATTCTTCAGATGTAATCATGGTTTTAATGAGCTAATATAATATTAAACTCATTTGATTTGCTGTTGAAATGAGAATAAATAATCTCCAAAACCTTAGAGATTTCATAATTGTCGTGAAATATTTCGCTAATGAAGTTATGAATTAATACTTCATCGTTCATTGTTATTGATATACTTCGGTATATGATGTTGGTGCTCTTGGAATTCTTGTGAAATTCATAAGGCACTAATGATATTTTCTAGAAAGTTTCGAGTACATCGAAAATTAAAGTATACAATCAATCATATATTTGAGTAATACACTTGGTTTATTACGAAATGGAGTTTATTGTATTGAAGCAATGATTAACGATTGTTAAGTTATTAACAAAAGATGTACATCATAGCATATTGTGATATGAATTAACCATGTGGTACATACTAGTTAAGATTCACACGTAATAGCTTAGTACGAAAAGATTTATTATTGTTCCAATCCATATATATAAAGTATACATATGTAATTCTTCAGGAAGAATGAGTCAATACATCTTAACTCATTATTAATAATATTCCTTGGTATCTATGGGGCGTATGATGTTGATGTTTGAGGTACTGAGTGCGATGTTGAGGCGTGGAATGCGGATGTTGTCGTTGGTGAAGCTGGTGATGTTGGTGGTGATGTTGGTGGTGATGCTGATGGTACTGGTGGTACTGGTTATGCTGCTGGTGCTGCTGCTGGTGTTCGTAGGTTTCGCACCATATTCTCCAGAGCCACTACTCGAGCGCGAAGCTCGTTGACTTCTTCTATTATTCCGGGATGATTGGCGGTTCGGACAAGTGGATGAATAAGATCTAAAATTTTAGATATTATATATTCGTGACTGGATATCCTGGAAATGAGGGTGAAAATAGTGTTCCGAACGGGTTCGCCAGTAAGTGCTTCAGGTTCTTCACCAAGAGGTGAATTCGGTTGGTGGAAGGGATCACCTTCTTCTTGTCTCCATTGATTAAGTTTACTACGAACCCATCCCCAATTCATCCAAAATAGATGATGGCTGATTGGTTGGTTCATTCCGGTTACGCTGCCATTGGAGCTCGAAGAGTTCGAGGAATCCATATTATGTGTTTGGAATTAGGGTTTTTGATATGAGATTAGTGTTGAATACTGGATGATATATTCGTCTCCTCGAATACGTGTATATAGCAAAAAGATTTCCGTAATTTACGGAGGGAATTTAGGAAAAGTGTTAGACAAAATCTATTGGGATAGATACGATAAGATATAATAAGATATGATGTGTCTATACTTTAATAATGGCAGTATGACGTGTCGAGATCATAAAGTGATAAGTATGTAATCTAATAATCTTTTGATTAAAGACTTTCAATTCGTATACTGTGATAACCCAATGACATTTTTCGATTCATAAACCGATGCATAAAGGCATAAGGCATATAGGTACGTGATATAACAGGGAGTTATATACGTTTGTGTGTGAGTAGTAACAATTATAAGAGTTTCAAAATCATGGATAATATTTCATGTAATACATATGTAATACACATAACCATGATAGATGACTTATGAATGTCAAGAATTTCAGAAATCATTGTGTCGCATTTAGATGCGGTGGTGTAATTGGATAGTACTCAGGAAAGTGAGCAGAGTTCTTAGATTAGCTTGTCATTCTAAGATAAGTAAAGTTTATAAAGTATAGTGTAGCATTTAACAGTTAAAGGCAACAATTAAAGGCACTATGGCCAAGAAAAGTTGTAGTCCTACATTAGGAAAGAGACTTTGATTAGAATCTTTAAGTCAAGTTTGGTAAAGCATGATTGTTAAGATTATAAGGCAATCCTAAGTGCTTTAAGTGTAAGGCAGGAAAGGTTATAGTTTCCTAGATTGCTAAGGCACCCTAGCTAGCAAGTAAGGCACACATAAAATTGCAATCCTGGTTCTCTATAACAGCCTGGTTATGCTCTGATACCAATCTGTAACGTCCTCCCAATAGGGTCTGGAAGAAACGTTACTAATATCAAATAAACCAACATATTATAATACGAGAACAATACTAAATGAGAAAATTTAACTTTATTGAGTACGCAGCGGAAAATGAAATGTCGTTACAATAATGGAAATAACGATAAAGTAATTGTTCATATGCAGAAGTAATAAATGCGATATCTCTTGATCCTAAGTCCAAGTAGCATCACATAAGTAGTAGATAAGAAAGCTTGAATCAAACAGCACCTGAGACAAAACATGCTAAAGTGTCAACCAAAAAGGTTGAGTGAAGTTCATAGGTTTAACAAAAGTAGTTATCGTTGTTTTTAGACCACAAGATTTAGTTGTAAAGTTGATCTCCCGCAGGATCAAAAAGTAGATCTCGCAGATCCAAAAGTTATGCCAGTGCGTGATATTTAGACTAAACGTTCAAGTTTGCCCCATGACAAGTTGTGTCTGTCCTTGTCGGTTTAAATTTCATTATCAAGTAATACAAAGACTGAGTCAAATGTATCGGGGACGTTACTCCCGATAGGCCTACCCCCAATAAATAAGCATGCCGCAGCACTTAAAAATATCACTGTAGGGACTTAGTCGGACGTAGCCGGGTATAGCATAGTTTTAGCAGTTGGTACTTGTGTCTAAATTGTAAATAGTAAAAGCAGCATGTGTCTCACCCCAAATAAGTTAAATAAGTTTGCTAGCAATAAAGAATGGGGCTATGAATTCACCTTAGTAAGTAGAGAGAGTTATTCCTCGGAATAGAGAGTTGAACGAGTGAGCAGGAAAGTCAACCTATTGACATTTAAGAGTAGTTAAGTGTTTTGCCCATGTTTAAGTTTAAGTATGTGTTTAAGTATAGTTTATTTTACTAAGTTTCTATTCCTAGTAAGTTACTATTTTTATAAAGTTTCTATTTTTAGAAAGTTTCTTATTTTACTAAGTTTCTATGACTAGAGAGTTTCTACTTTTATGAGTGTTTCCATTTTAGGATACTTGCCGTATTAGATAAGCTTCCAATCACCCCTTTCCCTTCGAATGGCTAATTTAGATCTAGGGGCTTGAGCCATAGGACCCTTTAAATCGGAAATCCAAACCCTCTGCCTAGAATCTCGTAGAAACCATTCGTCAAGAAAGTTCGAAGATCTATACATCTCTAATACATATCCCAAAATGTTTTTGTGCTATAATATAATTAGTAGGTTATAGGTGCTAGTAATAGTAATAGTGTATACATGTTAAGTACTAGTATAAGTAGTATTAGGGTTTCATTAATTAGGGTTAGTTAATTAAAGTAGTAATTAATAACTAGGGTTTAGTAATTAATGTCCTAGGGTTTCATAAATGTTTAGAGTTTAATTAATTAGGGTTTAAGAATTATAGTTTAGGTGTAATTAGGGTTTAAGGTTTTAATATGTATATGTATATATAATTCGTATATATATGTATATATATATATATATATATATAAATATTTTTTTTACATGTATATATGTATATATAAATCTAGGTGTGTTTATGTATATACTTATGAATAACAAGTTTATAATATGAATATGAATTATCAAAGATCAAAGTTTATGTAAATAGTTTAGGGTTTATGTTATACCTTTGAAGATTCAAGATAATTAACAAAGAAAAGATGAACACGATGAAGATGGAAGATCAAAGCCTTGAAAATCTTGAAGAACTCCTTGAAGATTCTTGAAGAACACGAAGAACAAGCTTGAAGATCCGAATACCACAAGAGAGGGAGAGGGAGAGATTGTTTTTGAGAGAGGATTTTGGTGTGATTTGTGAATGAGAAACTAGGTGTTTATATAGTGCAAGTATTAGAGTGTTAGTCAACATAAGGATGTTCTAATTAATGATTTTATTTTGTTTTATAATTTTTAGTCAACAATAGGTGGTACTAGTTTATAATTAGTCAACATAAGGATGTACTAGTTTACACTTTATTTTTAGTCAACATAAGGATGTAAGATTTTTTTAGTCTCATTATTATTACTATTATTATTATTATTATTTTTACATTTACTACATGATAAGTATTATTTTCTTTTTACTAATTCATGACTTGTATATATTTAGTTCCCAATTGTTTTATTATTTATATAAATGTCACTTTTTATTTATTACTTATAGGTTATTAGTTATAATATTACATAAATGCATAAATTTTAATTAGCAGTGAGTGTCGACTAACAGTTTATTATTTTCATCTTTTATTAACTTGTCAATTTTTGTACAAAGTTAATTAATATGTTTTCTAACTCTTAACACTTAAAAATTGTTGATTAAAGTTTAATCATTAAGTTTTAATTATATTGTTTGGGCTTTTAATATTGGAAAAATATAGAATGGAAAAAATGAGGGTCGTTATAATTATTATTATTGCTATTACTAATATTATTATCAAAAACTACCACCAGCAGTAAAATTATTATTTATTATTATTATTAGTAGTATTATTAATAGTATTATCATTAGTATTATCATTACGATTAAAATTTAGTACAATTATGGTTAAATCAATATTTTAGTATTATTATCATTAACTTAACAAACAAATGATATTATATAAAAATATATTTAAAAATATATAACATAACAAAATTTCTAGTTTTATAAACAAAATGAATATATGAGACATATATATATTATTAATATAAAAAAAAGGATATGATTAATAAATTTATATATATAATTGTTCATTTTCAATTATGTATATTAATTTATATACAAATAATATACGTTCGTGAATCCGAGGCCAACCTTGCACTTGTTCAATGACGTTATATGTATTTTTACTACGAAATACAGTATGGTGAGTTTCATTTGATTCCCTTTTACTCTTTACATTTTTGGGACTGAGAATACATGCAAATGCTTTATTAACTGTTTTACAATAATTATATGCGTGAGTTTCATTAATCCCTTTTTAAATGCTTTTGCAATATATATTTTTGGAACTGAGAATACATGCGCTGTTTTTATAACTATTTTACGAAATAGACACAAGTAATCGAAACTACATTCTATGGTTGGATTATCTAATCGAATATGCCCTTTTTATTAAGTCTGGTAATCTAAGAATTAGGGAACAGACACCCTAATTGATGCGAACTCTAAAGATAGATCTATTGGGCCTAACAAACCCCATCCAAAGTACCGGATGCTTTAGTACTTCGAAATTTATATCATGTCCGAAGGAGGATCCCGGAATGATAGGGGATATTCTTATATGTATCTAGTTAATGTCGGTTACCAGGTGTTCACCATATGAATGATTATTTTTGTCTCTTTGCATGGGACGTATATTTATGAGAACTGGAAATGAAATTCTTGTGGTCTATTAAAATGATGGAAATAAATGATTATGATAAACTAATGAACTCACCAACCTTTTGGTTGACACTTTAAAGCATATTTATTCTCAGGTGTTAAAGAAATCTTCTGCTGTGCATTTGCTCATTTTTGTAGTGACCCGAACTTTTCCATGTTTATATATATTAATTGAGATTGATATTTACATGATTAAATGTTTCCAACATGTTAAGCAATCAAACTTGTTAAGACTTGATTAATTGAAATATGTTTCATATAGACAATTGACCACCCAAGTTGATCGGTGATTCACGAACGTTAAAACTTGTAAAAACTATATGATGACATATATATGGATATATATATATATATATATATATATATATATATATAGTTAACATGATACTATGATAAGAAAACATATCATAAAGTATATTAACAATGAACTACATATGTAAAAACAAGACTACTAACTTAATGATTTTTAAACGAGACATATATGTAACGATTATCGTTGTAAAGACATTTAATGTATATATATCATATTAAGAGATATTCATACATGATAATATCATGATAATATAATAATTTAAAATCTCATTTGATATTATAAACATTGGATTAACAACATTTAACAAGATCGTTAACCTAAAGGTTTCAAAACAACACTTACATGTAACGACTAACGATGACTTAACGACTCAGTTAAAATGTATATACATGTAGTGTTTTAATATGTATTTATACACTTTTGAAAGACTTCAATACACTTATCAAAATACTTCTACTTAACAAAAATGCTTACAATTACATCCTCGTTCAGTTTCATCAACAATTCTACTCGTATGCACCCGTATTCGTACTCGTACAATACACAGCTTTTAGATGTATGTACTATTGGTATATACACTCCAATGATCAGCTCTTAGCAGCCCATGTGAGTCACCTAACACATGTGGGAACCATCATTTGGCAACTAGCATGAAATATCTCATAAAATTACAAAAATATGAGTAATCATTCATGACTTATTTACATGAAAACAAAATTACATATCCTTTATATCTAATCCATACACCAACGACCAAAAACACCTACAAACACTTTCATTCTTCAATTTTCTTCATCTAATTGATCTCTCTCAAGTTCTATCTTCAAGTTCTAAGTGTTCTTCATAAATTCCAAAAGTTCTAGTTTCATAAAATCAAGAATACTTTCAAGTTTGCTAGCTCACTTCCAATCTTGTAAGGTGATCATCCAACCTCAAGAAATCTTTGTTTCTTACAGTAGGTTATCATTCTAATACAAGGTAATAATCATATTCAAACTTTGGTTCAATTTCTATAACTATAACAATCTTATTTCAAGTGATGATCTTACTTGAACTTGTTTTCGTGTCATGATTCTGCTTCAAGAACTTCGAGCCATCCAAGGATCCATTGAAGCTAGATCCATTTTTCTCTTTTCCAGTAGGTTTATCCAAGGAAATTAAGGTAGTAATGATGTTCATAACATCATTCGATTCATACATATAAAGCTATCTTATTCGAAGGTTTAAACTTGTAATCACTAGAACATAGTTTAGTTAATTCTAAACTTGTTCGCAAACAAAAGTTAATCCTTCTAACTTGACTTTTAAAATCAACTAAACACATGTTCTATATCTATATGATATGCTAACTTAATGATTTAAAACCTGGAAACACGAAAAACACCGTAAAACCGGATTTACGCCGTCGTAGTAACACCGCGGGCTGTTTTGGGTTAGTTAATTAAAAACTATGATAAACTTTGATTTAAAAGTTGTTATTCTGTGAAAATGATTTTTATTATGAACATGAAACTATATCCAAAAATTATGGTTAAACTCAAAGTGGAAGTATGTTTTCTAAAATGGTCATCTAGACGTCGTTCTTTCTACTGAAATGACTACCTTTACAAAAACAACTTGTAACTTATTTTTCCGACTATAAACCTATACTTTTTCTGTTTAGATTCATAAAATAGAGTTCAATATGAAATCATAGCAATTTGATTCACTCAAAACGGATTTAAAATGAAGAAGTTATGGGTAAAACAAGATTGGATAATTTTTCTCATTTTAGCTACGTGAAAATTGGTAACAAATCTATTCCAACCATAACTTAATCAACTTGTATTGTATATTATGTAATCTTGAGATACCATAGACACGTATACAATGTTTCGACCTATCATGTCGACACATCTATATATATTTCGGAACAACCATAGACACTCTATATGTGAATGTTGGAGTTAGCTATACAGGGTTGAGGTTGATTCCAAAATATATATAGTTTGAGTTGTGATCAATACTGAGATACGTATACACTGGGTCGTGGATTGATTCAAGATAATATTTATCGATTTATTTTTGTACATCTAACTGTGGACAACTAGTTATAGGTTACTAACGAGGACAGCTGACTTAATAAACTTAAAACATCAAAATATATTAAAAGTGTTGTAAATATATTTTGAACATACTTTAATATATATGTATATATTGTTATAGGTTCGTGAATCAACAGTGGCCAAGTCTTACTTCCCGACGAAGTAAAAATCTGTGAAAGTGAGTTATAGTCCCACTTTTAAAATCTAATATTTTTGGGATGAGAATACATGCAGGTTTTATAAATGATTTACAAAATAGACACAAGTACGTGAAACTACATTCTATGGTTGAATTATCGAAATCGAATATGCCCCTTTTTATTAAGTCTGGTAATCTAAGAATTAGGGAACAGACACCCTAATTGACGCGAATCCTAAAGATAGATCTATTGGGCCTAACAAACCCCATCCAAAGTACCGGATGCTTTAGTACTTCGAAATTTATATCATATCCGAAGGGTGTCCCGGAATGATGGGGATATTCTTATATATGCATCTTGTTATTGTCGGTTACCAGGTGTTCACCATATGAATGATTTTTTATCTCTATGTATGGGATGTGTATTGAAATATGAAATCTTGTGGTCTATTGTTACGATTTGATATATATAGGTTAAACCTATAACTCACCAACATTTTTGTTGACGTTTAAAGCATGTTTATTCTCAGGTGAATATTAAGAGCTTCCGCTGTTGCATACTAAAATAAGGACAAGATTTGGAGTCCATGTTTGTATGATATTGTGTAAAAACTGCATTCAAGAAACTGATTTCGATGTAACATATTTGTATTGTAAACCATTATGTAATGGTCGTGTGTAAACAGGATATTTTAGATTATCATTATTTGATAATCTACGTAAAGCTTATTAAACCTTTATTTATGAAATAAAGGTTATGGTTTGTTTTAAAAATGAATGCAGTCTTTGAAAAACGTCTCATATAGAGGTCAAAACCTCGCAACGAAATCAATTAATATGGAACGTTTTTAATCAATAAGAACGGGACATTTCAGTTGGTATCCGAGCGTTGGTCTTAGAGAACCAGAAAATTTGCATTAGTGTGTCTTATCGAGTTTGTTAGGATGCATTAGTGATTCTGGACTTCGACTGTGTTTTCTTAAAAAATGATTGCTTAACATTTTTGTTGGAAACTATATAATTTTAACATATGAATATTATGTGATATATTAATCTCTTAACGTGTTTGATATTATGTGATAGATGTCTACCTCTAGAACAAGTCCCATTGACTCACCTAATAATAATGAAGAGTCAAATGTAAATTTGAATGATTCGTGGACTGATTCACAAGTTCCCGAAGAGGAACCGGAAGAAGAGTCGGAACCGGAAGAAGAATCGGAACCGGACGAAGAATCGGAACCGGAAGAAGAATCAGAACCGGTGGGGGAAATAATAAAACGGTTAAGTAAAAGAGAATCCTCAACCAACCGACCAAGGTTAATTATGGTCAATGGTGTTTCCGCCAAGGAAGCAAAATATTGGGAGGATTACCAATTCTCCGATGAATCGGATTCCGACGAGAATTCCAATGATGTTATAGAAATTACCCCAACTGAATTTAAAAAGGCAAAAGAAAATAATAAGGGAAAGGGCATAAAAATAGAGAAATCTAATTCCAACCCCGATGAACTTTATATGTATCGTCAACCCCCGAAGTCCTTAAGTTGTAACAATGACCCGGGAACCTCTAAACCACCAGGTTTTTCTAAACCAATGTGGACAACGACGGCTCGTATTAGGGGAACATCATATATCCCTAGAAACTTGGCAAAACGAACCAAAACCGAAGAAGAAGAAACGAGCGAGTCGGAATAAGATAGTTGTATTCGTGTGGTGTAATATATGTAATATAGTGTTCTTATGCTTTATGATATATGTAAAAATTGCTTGTATTAATAAGTATTTTTTTATGAATCTAACTCTTGTCTATTTTACAGTTTAAAAACACAAAATGGATAGACAACCCAATATTTTAAGAGACCTACCCGGAGACATGATTGATGAAATCTTGTCTAGAATCGGCCAGAATTCCTCGGCACAACTATTTAAGGCGAGATCAGTTTGTAAGACATTCGAAGAACGTTCCAAGAATGTCTTGGTTTATAAGAGACTTTCGTTTGAAAGATGGGGGATATCACATTGGGAAACCCATAAGTTACGATGTGTTTACTTTGACGCATATATTGCGGGGAACCCAAATGCTATTTTACGCAACGGGTTAAGAAATTATTTTGACTCAATATATCCGAATATTGGACTTCGTGATTTAGAAAAAGATGCTAACATGCAACATAAAGAAGCATGTTATGCTTACGGATTAGTAATGTTCGCTTCTCACCAAAGTGAGAACAAGAACATCGGGCTACAACTATTAAACAAAACGTTTCCACAAGTGACAGAGTCGGTAATTGGGGTAAGAAATGAGGTTTTTAGATTGTTACGGGACTGTTGGACATTACGTAACCCTCGTCCCTTTGACGACGTTACAACACGCTGTCTTATCAACGGCCATAACGGTTATGTTCCACAAGACCAAGGATGGGAAGTAGTCCTAGTAAAACTAGAATGCATGACTTGTTTCTGGACGTATGAATTACGTGTCTTTATTGCCTTTGCTGAACGACTTGTGTACTAGCTAGAATTATCTTCACAACTATCTTGTATCAAAGTTATTGTGTGCTATATTTCATGCTTTATGTAAAATAAGCGGTATTGTAAGTTTGTAAAATATTGTATAAAAGTTTGAACGCGAAATACTATTATAATCAGTTTTTCATATAGAATTGTAGTAGTTGAATTGTATATTAGCTACTAAGTATGAACTTAACGGGTAGGTACTACCCGAATTTAAACTTATAAAACGCTAATATGAAGAAAAAGCTTTTATAAATGAGTTCATATTATGCTACGAAATACTATTAACTACTCTTAATATTCTGTATGATTAACTTGTTCCATTTAACTATTTTGAAGGAAATGGCACCGACTACTCGACACACCGTGAATATGAATGAAGAGGAATTCCGTACTTTTCTAGCTTCAAACATAGCCGCAGTACAGGCTGCGCTACATACCAACAATAACCTTGGATCTAGCAGTACAGGAAATCGTGTAGGATGCACCTACAAAGAATTCACTGCCTGCAAACCTTTGGAATTTGATGGAACCGAAGGACCGATCGGATTGAAACGATGGACCGAGAAGGTCGAATCGGTGTTTGCCATAAGTAAGTGTACTGAAGAGGACAAAGTAAAGTATGCTACGCATACCTTCACAGGTTCTGCGTTAACATGGTGGAATACCTATCTAGAGCAAGTGGGACAAGACGATGCGTACGCACTACCGTGGTCAGCATTCAAGCACTTGATGAACGAGAAGTACCGTCCCAGAACCGAGGTCAATAAGCTCAAGACAGAACTTAGAGGGTTACGAACCCAAGGATTTGATATTACCACGTACGAAAGACGATTCACAGAATTGTGCCTATTGTGTCCGGGAGCATTCGAAGATGAGGAAGAGAAGATCGACGCGTTTGTGAAAGGATTACCGGAAAGAATCCAAGAAGATATAAGTTCACACGAGCCCGCCTCCATACAACAGGCATGTAGAATGGCTCACAAACTCGTGAACCAAATTGAAGAAAGAATTAAAGAACAGACTGCTGAAGAGGCCAATGTGAAGCAAGTCAAAAGAAAGTGGGAGGAAAACGGTGATAAGAATCACCAATACAACAACAACAGCAATTACAACAATAATCGCAACAATTATCCCAACAATCGCAACATCAATCGCAACTACAACAAACGGCCCAACAACAACAACAACAACAACAACAGCAACTACAACAATCATCCCAACAACAATAATAACCGCAACAACAACAACAATCAGAAGCAGCTATGCCAAAGGTGTGAAAAGAATCACTCGGGGTTCTGCACCAAATTTTGCAACAAGTGTAAAAGAAATGGTCATAGCGCGGCGAAGTGTGAGGTCTACGGACCAGGGGTTAATAGAACGAAAGGAACAAATGGTGTCGAAACGAGTAATGGCGGAGCAAGTAGTGTCGGAGCAAGTTATGCCAATGTAGTTTGTTATAAATGTGGAAAACCGGGCCACATTATTAGAAATTGCCCGAACCAGGAGAACACGAATGGACAAGGCCGTGGAAGAGTTTTCAATATTAATGCGGCAGAGGCACAGGAAGACCCGGAGCTTGTTACGGGTATGTTTCTTATTGACAATAAATCTGCTTACGTTTTATTTGATTCGGGTGCGGATAGAAGCTATATGAGTAGAGATTTTTGTGCTAAATTAAGTTGTCCATTGACGCCTTTGGATAGTAAATTTTTACTCGAATTAGCAAATGGTAAATTAATTTCAGCAGATAATATATGTCGGAATCGAGAAATTAAACTGGTTAGCGAAACATTTAAGATTGATTTGATACCAGTAGAGTTAGGGAGTTTTGATGTGATAATCGGTATGGACTGGTTGAAAGAAGTGAAAGCGGAGATCGTTTGTTACAAAAATGCAATTCGCATTATACGAGAAAAAGGAAAACCCTTAATGGTGTACGGAGAAAAGGGCAACACGAAGCTACATCTTATTAGTAATTTGAAGGCACAAAAACTAATAAGAAAAGGTTGCTATGCTGTTCTAGCACACGTCGAGAAAGTACAAACTGAAGAAAAGAGCATCAATGATGTTCCCGTCGCAAAAGAATTTCCTGATGTATTTCCGAAAGAATTACCGGGATTACCCCCACATCGATCCGTTGAATTTCAAATAGATCTTGTACCAGGAGCTGCACCAATAGCTCGTGCTCCTTACAGACTCGCACCCAGCGAGATGAAAGAACTACAAAGCCAATTACAAGAACTTTTAGAGCGTGGTTTCATTCGACCAAGCACATCACCGTGGGGAGCTCCTGTTTTGTTTGTCAAGAAGAAAGATGGTACATTCAGGTTGTGTATCGACTACCGAGAGTTGAACAAACTTACCATCAAGAACCGCTACCCACTACTGAGAATCGATGACTTATTTGATCAACTACAAGGCTCGTCTGTTTATTCAAAGATTGACTTACGTTCCGGGTATCATCAAATGCGGGTGAAAGAAGATGATATTCCAAAGACTGCTTTCAGAACACGTTACGGTCATTACGAGTTTATGGTCATGCCGTTTGGTTTAACTAATGCACCAGCTGTGTTCATGGACCTTATGAACCGAGTGTGTGGACCATACCTTGACAAGTTTGTCATTGTTTTCATTGATGACATACTTATTTACTCAAAGAATGACCAAGAACACGGTGAACATTTGAGAAAGGTGTTAGAAGTATTGAGGAAGGAAGAATTGTACGCTAAGTTTTCAAAGTGTGCATTTTGGTTGGAAGAAGTTCAATTCCTCGATCACATAGTGAACAAAGAAGGTATTAAGGTGGATCCGGCAAAGATAGAAACTGTTGAAAAGTGGGAAACCCCGAAAACTCCGAAACACATACGCCAGTTTTTAGGACTAGCTGGTTACTACAGAAGGTTCATCCAAGACTTTTCCAGAATAGCAAAACCCTTGACTGCATTAACGCATAAAGGGAAGAAATTTGAATGGAATGATGAACAAGAGAAAGCGTTTCAGTTATTGAAGAAAAAGCTAACTACGGCACCTATATTGTCATTGCCTGAAGGGAATGATGATTTTGTGATTTATTGTGATGCATCAAAGCAAGGTCTCGGTTGTGTATTAATGCAACGAACGAAGGTGATTGCTTATGCGTCTAGACAATTGAAGATTCACGAACAAAATTATACGACGCATGATTTGGAATTAGGCGCGGTTGTTTTTGCATTAAAGACTTGGAGGCACTACTTATATGGGGTCAAAAGTATTATATATACCGACCACAAAAGTCTTCAACACATATTTAATCAGAAACAACTGAATATGAGGCAGCGTAGGTGGATTGAATTATTGAATGATTACGACTTTGAGATTCGTTACCACCCGGGGAAGGCAAATGTGGTAGCCGATGCCTTGAGCAGTAAGGACAGAGAACCCATTCGAGTAAAATCTATGAATATAATGATTCATAATAACATTACTACTCAAATAAAGGAGGCGCAACAAGGAGTTTTAAAAGAGGGAAATTTAAAGGATGAAATACCCAAAGGATCGGAGAAGCATCTTAATATTCGGGAAGACGGAACCCGGTATAGGGCTGAAAGGATTTGGGTACCAAAATTTGGAGATATGAGAGAAATGGTACTTAGAGAAGCTCATAAAACCAGATACTCAATACATCCTGGAACGGGGAAGATGTACAAGGATCTCAAGAAACATTTTTGGTGGCCGGGTATGAAAGCCGATGTGCTAAATACGTAGGAGAATGTTTGACGTGTTCTAAGGTCAAAGCTGAGCATCAAAAACCATCAGGTCTACTTCAACAACCTGAAATCCTGGAATGGAAATGGGAAAACATTACCATGGATTTCATCACTAAATTGCCAAGGACTGCAAGTGGTTTTGATACTATTTGGGTAATAGTTGACCGTCTCACCAAATCAGCACACTTCTTGCCAATAAGAGAAGATGACAAGATGGAGAAGTTAGCACGACTGTATTTGAAGGAAGTCGTCTCCAGACATGGAATACCAATCTCTATTATCTCTGATAGGGATGGCAGATTTATTTCAAGATTCTGGCAGACATTACAGCAAGCATTAGGAACTCGTCTAGACATGAGTACTGCCTATCATCCACAAACTGATGGGCAGAGCGAAAGGACGATACAAACGCTTGAAGACATGCTACGAGCATGTGTTATTGATTTCGGAAACAGTTGGGATCGACATCTACCGTTAGCAGAATTTTCCTACAACAACAGCTACCATTCAAGCATTGAGATGGCGCCGTTTGAAGCACTTTATGGTAGAAAGTGCAGGTCTCCGATTTGTTGGAGTGAAGTGGGGGATAGACAGATTACGGGTCCGGAGATTATACAAGAAACTACCGAGAAGATCATCCAAATTCAACAACGGTTGAAAACCGCCCAAAGTCGACAAAAGAGCTACGCTGACATTAAAAGAAAAGATATAGAATTTGAAATTGGAGAGATGGTCATGCTTAAAGTTGCACCTTGGAAAGGCGTTGTTCGATTTGGTAAACGAGGGAAATTAAATCCAAGGTATATTGGACCATTCAAGATTATTGATCGTGTCGGACCAGTAGCTTACCGACTAGAGTTACCTCAACAACTCGCGGCTGTACATAACACTTTCCACGTCTCAAATTTAAAGAAATGTTTTGCTAAAGAAGATCTCACTATTCCGTTAGATGAAATCCAAATCAACGAAAAACTTCAATTCATCGAAGAACCCGTCGAAATAATGGATCGTGAGGTTAAAAGACTTAAGCAAAACAAGATACCAATTGTTAAGGTTCGATGGAATGCTCGTAGAGGACCCAAGTTCACCTGGGAGCGTGAAGATCAGATGAAGAAGAAATACCCGCATCTATTTCCAGAAGATTCGTCAACACCTTCAACAGCTTAAAATTTCGGGACGAAATTTATTTAACGGGTAGGTACTGTAGTGACCCGAACTTTTCCATGTTTATATATATTAATTGAGATTGATATTTACATGATTAAATGTTTCCAACATGTTAAGCAATCAAACTTGTTAAGACTTGATTAATTGAAATATGTTTCATATAGACAATTGACCACCCAAGTTGATCGGTGATTCACGAACGTTAAAACTTGTAAAAACTATATGATGACATATATATGGATATATATATATATATATATATAGTTAACATGATACTATGATAAGAAAACATATCATAAAGTATATTAACAATGAACTACATATGTAAAAACAAGACTACTAACTTAATGATTTTTAAACGAGACATATATGTAACGATTATCGTTGTAAAGACATTTAATGTATATATATCATATTAAGAGATATTCATACATGATAATATCATGATAATATAATAATTTAAAATCTCATTTGATATTATAAACATTGGATTAACAACATTTAACAAGATCGTTAACCTAAAGGTTTCAAAACAACACTTACATGTAACGACTAACGATGACTTAACGACTCAGTTAAAATGTATATACATGTAGTGTTTTAATATGTATTTATACACTTTTGAAAGACTTCAATACACTTATCAAAATACTTCTACTTAACAAAAATGCTTACAATTACATCCTCGTTCAGTTTCATCAACAATTCTACTCGTATGCACCCGTATTCGTACTCGTACAATACACAGCTTTTAGATGTATGTACTATTGGTATATACACTCCAATGATCAGCTCTTAGCAGCCCATGTGAGTCACCTAACACATGTGGGAACCATCATTTGGCAACTAGCATGAAATATCTCATAAAATTACAAAAATATGAGTAATCATTCATGACTTATTTACATGAAAACAAAATTACATATCCTTTATATCTAATCCATACACCAACGACCAAAAACACCTACAAACACTTTCATTCTTCAATTTTCTTCATCTAATTGATCTCTCTCAAGTTCTATCTTCAAGTTCTAAGTGTTCTTCATAAATTCCAAAAGTTCTAGTTTCATAAAATCAAGAATACTTTCAAGTTTGCTAGCTCACTTCCAATCTTGTAAGGTGATCATCCAACCTCAAGAAATCTTTGTTTCTTACAGTAGGTTATCATTCTAATACAAGGTAATAATCATATTCAAACTTTGGTTCAATTTCTATAACTATAACAATCTTATTTCAAGTGATGATCTTACTTGAACTTGTTTTCGTGTCATGATTCTGCTTCAAGAACTTTGAGCCATCCAAGGATCCATTGAAGCTAGATCCATTTTTCTCTTTTCCAGTAGGTTTATCCAAGGAAATTAAGGTAGTAATGATGTTCATAACATCATTCGATTCATACATATAAAGCTATCTTATTCGAAGGTTTAAACTTGTAATCACTAGAACATAGTTTAGTTAATTCTAAACTTGTTCGCAAACAAAAGTTAATCCTTCTAACTTGACTTTTAAAATCAACTAAACACATGTTCTATATCTATATGATATGCTAACTTAATGATTTAAAACCTGGAAACACGAAAAACACCGTAAAACCGGATTTACGCCGTCGTAGTAACACCGCGGGCTGTTTTGGGTTAGTTAATTAAAAACTATGATAAACTTTGATTTAAAAGTTGTTATTCTGAGAAAATGATTTTTATTATGAACATGAAACTATATCCAAAAATTATGGTTAAACTCAAAGTGGAAGTATGTTTTCTAAAATGGTCATCTAGACGTCGTTCTTTCGACTTAAATGACTACCTTTACAAAAACAACTTGTAACTTATTTTTCCGACTATAAACCTATACTTTTTCTGTTTAGATTCATAAAATAGAGTTCAATATGAAATCATAGCAATTTGATTCACTCAAAACGGATTTAAAATGAAGAAGTTATGGGTAAAACAAGATTGGATAATTTTTCTCATTTTAGCTACGTGAAAATTGGTAACAAATCTATTCCAACCATAACTTAATCAACTTGTATTGTATATTATGTAATCTTGAGATACCATAGACACGTATACAATGTTTCGACCTATCATGTCGACACATCTATATATATTTCGGAACAACCATAGACACTCTATATGTGAATGTTGGAGTTAGCTATACAGGGTTGAGGTTGATTCCAAAATATATATAGTTTGAGTTGTGATCAATACTGAGATACGTATACACTGGGTCGTGGATTGATTCAAGATAATATTTATCGATTTATTTTTGTACATCTAACTGTGGACAACTAGTTATAGGTTACTAACGAGGACAGCTGACTTAATAAACTTAAAACATCAAAATATATTAAAAGTGTTGTAAATATATTTTGAACATACTTTAATATATATGTATATATTGTTATAGGTTCGTGAATCAACAGTGGCCAAGTCTTACTTCCCGACGAAGTAAAAATCTGTGAAAGTGAGTTATAGTCCCACTTTTAAAATCTAATATTTTTGGGATGAGAATACATGCAGGTTTTATAAATGATTTACAAAATAGACACAAGTACGTGAAACTACATTCTATGGTTGAATTATCGAAATCGAATATGCCCCTTTTTATTAAGTCTGGTAATCTAAGAATTAGGGAACAGACACCCTAATTGACGCGAATCCTAAAGATAGATCTATTGGGCCTAACAAACCCCATCCAAAGTACCGGATGCTTTAGTACTTCGAAATTTATATCATATCCGAAGGGTGTCCCGGAATGATGGGGATATTCTTATATATGCATCTTGTTATTGTCGGTTACCAGGTGTTCACCATATGAATGATTTTTTATCTCTATGTATGGGATGTGTATTGAAATATGAAATCTTGTGGTCTATTGTTACGATTTGATATATATAGGTTAAACCTATAACTCACCAACATTTTTGTTGACGTTTAAAGCATGTTTATTCTCAGGTGAATATTAAGAGCTTCCGCTGTTGCATACTAAAATAAGGACAAGATTTGGAGTCCATGTTTGTATGATATTGTGTAAAAACTGCATTCAAGAAACTGATTTCGATGTAACATATTTGTATTGTAAACCATTATGTAATGGTCGTGTGTAAACAGGATATTTTAGATTATCATTATTTGATAATCTACGTAAAGCTTATTAAACCTTTATTTATGAAATAAAGGTTATGGTTTGTTTTAAAAATGAATGCAGTCTTTGAAAAACGTCTCATATAGAGGTCAAAACCTCGCAACGAAATCAATTAATATGGAACGTTTTTAATCAATAAGAACGGGACATTTCAATTTTAAAGATATTACTTGGAGTCTTTCATAGCATATTTCGAAGAACGTTGCATTCGAGTCATTGAGTTCATCAAAGATTATTATTAAATCAATTTATAGTTGGATAGTGGATATTATGAAATGGTATGCATGCCTGTCAATTTTCGATGTAAAGAAAGTTTGTCTTTTAAAAACGAATGCAATGTTTGTAAAATGTATCATATAGAGGTCAAATACCTCGCAATGTAATCAACTATTGTGAATCGTTTATAATGTATATGAATGGGTCCTTTCAGTTGGTATCAGAGCGGTGGTCTTAGTGAACCAGGTCTTGCATTAGTATGTCTAACTGATAGTTGTTAGGATGCAGTAGTGAGTCTGGACTTCGACCGTGTCTGCATGTCAAAAGTTTTGCTTATCATTTCCAGTCGAAAATCATCTGCTTATCATCCTTAGGAAATTACCTGCAATGATTGCATGAATAGTGTATAGACAAAATTCGTATCTTAATGTATCTGCTAATTCGTATCTTAGCATATCTGTTACTGTAGACTTTGCCTGACAGCTTCCGTAGATTCCTCCATAACTTATGGGATTTTAGTATTATATATGCATATGTAAATTATGTTTTGCAGGGTACTAATCTACATCCTATAATCTATTTCTTATCGAAAATCCTTCATCTGATCGTACGAGATGAATCCTTCAACTAGTTCGAGTCCCTCGGATTCCGACAGCTATTCCGATAGTTATTCAGACAGTTATTCCGAATGGATAGTCATCTAAGCTCCGGGAGCAACGTCAGCAGAATGAATCAACCAATCATCCATCACCAATTCATCTGATGGATTCGTAGTCGACTTAATCAATGGAGACGCGCAGAAGGCGATCCCTTCCAATAACTGAATTCAACTTTTGGCGAAGAACCTGAAGCACTTACCGGCGAACCTATTCGTAACACCATTTTCACCCTCATTTCTCGAATATCTCGCCACGACTAGATCATAACTCAGATTCTAAACCTTATTCATCCGCTCGTTCTGACCGACAATCATCCCAGAGTAATACAAGAAGTCAATGAACTTCGCGCTCTTGTAATCAATTTGGAGAATATGGTGCAAAACGTACCAGCTTCAGCAACATCACCCGCACCAACATCAATACCTGTACCACCAACAACTCAAGTTCACATCATACACCTCAACATCTAATTATGTACCTCGAGCATAATCATCAATCTACGAATCGTTCTACATCATTTATCTTCATTCGACATGACGATTATGTAATCTTCAATGTTTTAGAGATTATATATTCTAGTTCTAACGGTAAATCAAATGAGATTAATATTATATTAACTCATTAAATCTATGATTACATCTGAAGAAAATATATATGTAAGTATATTTTCATAAAGATTGTAATAAAAAATTCTTTCGTATAAACTGTTAATGGTGAAAATATTTTAACGGGTAGGTAATACCCGAGGAATATTTAGATTTCACTTTAATAGGTTATACTGTACATTCTTCGAATCTGATTCAACATCCATTTACTATCCTACTTACATCTACAGAGATACAAATCCGTTCACTGCAGAATAACCATTTTTTTTATTCAATTTCATATTTGGAATTTTGATTTATCACAATCCAACAAGTGGCAAAATGAAGAAAACATTGGACAAAATAAAAGTTGTTAGAAACAAACGAATTAACTAATTGAAATTTTGTTAAGAATCCACGCTAACTGTTCCTAGCTAACTGATTACATTTTAGTTATCGCAGTTTATTTATCGCAATTTAATTATCGCAATTTTATTTATTGTTATTTAATTTCTGTTATTTACTTTACGCATTTAATTTATCGTCATTTAATTTCTGTTATTTATTTTACGCACTTTAAATATCGGGACACGTATACAAGGTTTTGACATATCATATCGACGCATCTATATATATTATTTGGAATCACCATAGACACTCTATATGCAGTAATGATCGAGTTCTCTATACAGGGTTGAGGTTGATTCTCAAATAATATATATACTTTGAGTTGTGATCGAGTCTGAGACATGTACACGGGTCACGATACGTATTAATTAATTCGAATATTATATATTAAACTATATATGAATTATTGGACTGTAAACTGTGGACTATCGACTGTGGACTAATAATATTGGACAATTAAAGTGAATTAAAATACTGATTATAACATATGAAACTAAATAATTCTTCAAGTTTGCCACTTGATTTCATCTTAAACCTCATTTGTATCCTGACAATTAGAATCCGCTTTCAAACCTTTCATGATCCTTGAAAACACCTCAATCGAGAAGATGAATCAACCGCACTTCATCTACGAGAGAAAAGATTGATGCATTTAGTTATGCATCTGAAAAACTCTCAGAAACTGAGTAAACGTTTAACACGTAGTTGTGCTAATTCCTTTAGTGTTATTATTACCCAAAATAAATTTGCATTCCCTTTCCAAATTAGCAAATTTTGTCACAGCTCCAGCAAGTCAACTTTGACTTTTCGTTCGAAACAACCTTATTATAACCTTGATATATATATATGTGCGCTCTTTTATTGTTACCGGGGAACCTTTTATATTCCACCATAGTACCATCAGCGTTTAATCATCTAAAAATACAATTCTACTGAAACCACCTCGGATTGATAACCGATGATTCAAATATCGTAGCATTAAATGCAGAGGAAACAGAAAAATGGTAGATGGTCTATGTAGTGACCCGAACTTTTCCATGTTTATATATATTAATTGAGATTGATATTTACATGATTAAATGTTTCCAACATGTTAAGCAATCAAACTTGTTAAGACTTGATTAATTGAAATATGTTTCATATAGACAATTGACCACCCAAGTTGATCGGTGATTCACGAACGTTAAAACTTGTAAAAACTATATGATGACATATATATGGTTATATATATAGTTAACATGATATTATGATATGTAAACATATCATTAAGTATATTAACAATGAACTACATATGTAAAAACAAGACTACTAACTTAATGATTTTGAAACGAGATATATATGTAACGATTATCGTTGTAACGACATTTAATGTATATATATCATATTAAGAGATATTTGTACATCATAATATCATGATAATATAATAATTTAAAATCTCTTTTGATATTATAAACATTGGGTTAACAACATTTAACAAGATCGTTAACCTAAAGGTTTCAAAACAACATTTACATGTAACGACTAACGATGACTTAACGACTCAGTTAAAATGTATATACATGTAGTGTTTTAATATGTATTCATACACTTTTGAAAGACTTCAAGACACTTATCAAAATACTTCTACTTAACAAAAATGCTTACAATTACATCCTCGTTCAGTTTCATCAACAATTCTACTCGTATGCACCCGTATTCGTACTCGTACAATACACAGCTTTTAGATGTATGTACTATTGGTATATACACTCCAATGATCAGCTCTTAGCAGCCCATGTGAGTCACCTAACACATGTGGGAACCATCATTTGGCAACTAGCATGAAATATCTCATAAAATTACAAAAATATGAGTAATCATTCATGACTTATTTACATGAAAACAAAATTACATATCCTTTATATCTAATCCATACACCAACGACCAAAAACACCTACAAACACTTTCATTCTTCAATTTTCTTCATCTAATTGATCTCTCTCAAGTTCTATCTTCAAGTTCTAAGTGTTCTTCATAAATTCCAAAAGTTCTAGTTTCATAAAATCAAGAATACTTTCAAGTTTGCTAGCTCACTTCCAATCTTGTAAGGTGATCATCCAACCTCAAGAAATCTTTGTTTCTTACAGTAGGTTATCATTCTAATACAAGGTAATAATCATATTCAAACTTTGGTTCAATTTCTATAACTATAACAATCTTATTTCAAGTGATGATCTTACTTGAACTTGTTTTCGTGCCATGATTCTGCTTCAAGAACTTCGAGCCATCCAAGGATCCATTGAAGCTAGATCCATTTTTCTCTTTTCCAGTAGGTTTATCCAAGGAACTTAAGGTAGTAATGATGTTCATAACATCATTCAATTCATACATATAAAGCTATCTTATTCGAAGGTTTAAACTTGTAATCACTAGAACATAGTTTAGTTAATTCTAAACTTGTTCGCAAACAAAAATTAATCCTTCTAACTTGACTTTTAAAATCAACTAAACACATGTTCTATATCTATATGATATGCTAACTTAATGATTTAAAACCAGGAAACACGAAAAACACCGTAAAACCGGATTTACGCCGTCGTAGTAACACCGCGGGCTGTTTTGGGTTAGTTAATTAAAAACTATGATAAACTTTGATTTAAAAGTTGTTATTCTGAGAAAATGATTTTTATTATGAACATGAAACTATATCCAAAAATTATGGTTAAACTCAAAGTGGAAGTATGTTTTCTAAAATGGTCATCTAGACGTCGTTCTTTCGACTGAAATGACTACCTTTACAAAAACGACTTGTAACTTATTTTTCCGACTATAAACCTATACTTTTTCTGTTTAGATTCATAAAATAGAGTTCAATATGAAATCATAGCTATTTGATTCACTCAAAACAGATTTAAAATGAAGAAGTTATGGGTAAAACAAGATTGGATAATTTTTCTCATTTTAGCTACGTGAAAATTGGTAACAAATCTATTCCAACCATAACTTAATCAACTTGTATTGTATATTATGTAATCTTGAGATACCATAGACACGTATACAATGTTTCGACCTATCATGTCGACACATCTATATATATTTCGGAACAACCATAGACACTCTATATGTGAATGTTGGAGTTAGCTATACAGGGTTGAGGTTGATTCCAAAATATATATAGTTTGAGTTGTGATCAATACTGAGATACGTATACACTGGGTCGTGGATTGATTCAAGATAATATTTATCAATTTATTTCTGTACATCTAACTGTGGACAACTAGTTGTAGGTTACTAACGAGGACAGCTGACTTAATAAACTTAAGACATCAAAATATATTAAAAGTGTTGTAAATATATTTTGAACATACTTTGATATATATGTATATATTGTTATAGGTTCGTGAATCAACCAGTGGCCAAGTCTTACTTCCCGACGAAGTAAAAATCTGTGAAAGTGAGTTATAGTCCCATTTTTAAAATCTAATATTTTTGGGATGAGAATACATGCAGGTTTTATAAATGATTTACAAAATAGACACAAGTACGTGAAACTACATTCTATGGTTGAATTATCGAAATCGAATATGCCCCTTTTTATTAAGTCTGGTAATCTAAGAATTAGGGAACAGACACTCTAATTGACGCGAATCCTAAAGATAGATCTATTGGGCCTAACAAACCCCATCCAAAGTACCGGATGCTTTAGTACTTCGAAATTTATATCATATCCGAAGGGTGTCCCGGAATGATGGGGATATTCTTATATATGCATCTTGTTATTGTCGGTTACCAGGTGTTCACCATATGAATGATTTTTATCTCTATGTATGGGATGTGTATTGAAATATGAAATCTTGTGGTCTATTGTTACGATTTGATATATATAGGTTAAACCTATAACTCACCAACATTTTTGTTGACGTTTTAAGCATGTTTATTCTCAGGTGATTATTAAGAGCTTCCGCTGTCGCATACTTAAATAAGGACAAGATTTGGAGTCCATGCTTGTATGATATTGTGTAAAAACTGCATTCAAGAAACTTATTTTGTTGTAACATATTTGTATTGTAAACCATTATGTAATGGTCGTGTGTAAACAGGATATTTTAGATTATCATTATTTGATAATCTACGTAAAGCTTTTTAAACCTTTATTGATGAAATAAAGGTTATGGTTTGTTTAAAAATGAATGCAGTCTTTGAAAAACGTCTCATATAGAGGTCAAAACCTCGCAACGAAATCAATTAATATGGAACGTTTTTAATCAATAAGAACGGGACATTTCAGTTGGTATCCGAGCGTTGGTCTTAGAGAACCAGAAAATTTGCATTAGTGTGTCTTATCGAGTTTGTTAGGATGCATTAGTGAGTCTGGACTTCGACCGTGTTTTCTTTAAAAATGATTGCTTAACATTTTTGTTGGAAACTATATATTTTTAACATATGAATATTATGTGATATATTAATCTCTTAACGTGTTTGATATTATGTGATAGATGTCTACCTCTAGAACAAGTCCCATTGACTCACCTAATAATAATGAAGAGTCAAATGTAAATTGGAATGATTTGTGGACTGATTCACAAGTTCCCGAAGAGGAACCGGAAGAAGAGTCGGAACCGGAAGAAGAATCGGAACCGGAAGAAGAATCGGAACCGGATGAAGAAATAGAACCGGTGGGGGAAATAATAAAACGGTTAAGTAAAAGAAAATCCTCAACCAATCGACCAAAGTTAATTATGGTCAATGGTGTTTCCGCCAAGGAAGCAAAATATTGGGAGGATTACCAATTCTCCGATGAATCGGATTCCGACGAGAATTCCGATGATGTTATAGAAATTACCCCAACTGAATTTAAAAAGGCAAAAGAAAATAATAAGGGAAAGGGCATAAAAATAGAGAAATCTAATTCCAACCCCGATGAACTTTATATGTATCGTCAACCCCCGAAGTCCTTAAGTTGTAACAATGACCCGGGAACCTCTAAACCACCAGGTTTTTCTAAACCAATGTGGACAACGACGGCTCGTATTAGGGAAACATCATATATCCCTAGAAACTTGGCAAAACGAACCAAAACCGAAGAAGAAGAAACGAGCGAGTCAGAATAAGATAGTTGTATTCGTGTGGTGTAATATATGTAATATAGTGTTCTTATGCTTTATGATATATGTAAAAATTGCTTGTATTAATAAGTATTTTTTTTATGAAACTAACTCTTGTCTATTTTACAGTTTAAAAACACAAAATGGATAGACAACCCAATATTTTAAGAGACCTACCCGGAGACATGATTGATGAAATCTTGTCTAGAGTAGGCCAGAATTCTTCGGCACAACTATTTAAGGCGAGATCAGTTTGTAAGACATTCGAAGAACGTTCCAAGAATGTCTTGGTTTATAAGAGACTTTCGTTTGAAAGATGGGGGATATCACATTGGGAAACCCATAAGTTACGATGTGTTTACTTTGACGCATATATTGCGGGGAACCCAAATGCTATTTTACGAAACGGGTTAAGAAATTATTTTGACTCAATATATCCGAATATTGGACTTCGTGATTTAGAAAAAGCGGCTAACATGCAACATAAAGAAGCATGTTATGCTTACGGATTAGTAATGTTCGCTTCTCACCAAAGTGAGAACAAGAACATCGGGCTACAACTATTAAACAAAACATTCCCACAAGTGACGGAGTCGGTAATTGGGGTAAGAAATGAGGTTTTTAGATTGTTACGGGACTGTTGGACATTACGTAACCCTCGTCCCTTTGACGACGTTACAACACGCTGTCTTATCAACGGCCATAACGGTTATGTTGCACAAGACCAAGGATGGGAAGTAGTCCTAGTAAAACCAGAATGCATGACTTGTTTCTGGACGTATGAATTACGTGTCTTTATTGCCTTTGCCGAACGACTTGTGTACTAGCTAGAATTGTCTTCACAACTATCTTGTATCAAAGTTATTGTGTGCTATATTTCATGCTTTATGTAAAATAAGCGGTATTGTAAGTTTGTAAAATATTGTATAAAAGTTTGAACGCGAAATATTATTACAATCAGTTTTTCATATAGAATTGTAGTAGTTGAATTGTATATTAGCTACTAAGTATGAACTTAACGGGTTGGTACTACCCGAATTTAAACTTATAAAACGCTAATATGAAGAAAAAGCTTTTATAAATGAGTTCATATTATGCTACGAAATACTATTAACTACTCTTAATATTCTGTATGATTAACTTGTTCCATTTAACTATTTTGAAGGAAATGGCACCGACTACTCGACACACCGTGAATATGAATGAAGAGGAATTCCGTACTTTTCTAGCTTCAAACATAGCCGCAGTACAGGCTGCGCTACATACCAACAATAACCTTGGATCTAGCAGTACAGGAAATCGTGTAGGATGCACCTACAAAGAATTCACTGCCTGCAAACCTTTGGAATTTGATGGAACCGAAGGACCGATCGGATTGAAACGGTGGACCGAGAAGGTTGAATCGGTGTTTGCCATAAGTAAGTGTACTGAAGAGGACAAAGTGAAGTACGCTACGCATACCTTCACAGGTTCTGCGTTAACATGGTGGAATACCTATCTAGAGCAAGTGGGACAAGATGATGCGTACGCACTACCGTGGTCAGCATTCAAGCACTTGATGAACGAGAAGTACCGTCCCAGAACCGAGGTCAATAAGCTCAAGACAGAACTTAGAGGGTTACGAACCCAAGGATTTGATATTACCACGTACGAAAGACGATTCACAGAATTGTGCCTATTGTGTCCGGGAGAATTCGAAGATGAGGAAGAGAAGATCGACGCGTTTGTGAAAGGATTACCGGAAAGAATCCAAGAAGATATAAGTTCACACGAGCCCGCCTCCATACAACAGGCATGTAGAATGGCTCAAAAACTAGTGAACCAGATTGAAGAAAGAATTAAAGAACAGACTGCTGAAGAGGCCAATGTGAAGCAAGTCAAAAGAAAGTGGGAGGAAAACGGTGATAAGAATCACCAATACAACAACAACAGCAATTACAACAATAATCGCAACAATTATCCCAACAATCGCAACATCAATCGCAACTACAACAAACGGCCCAACAACAACAACAACAACAACAGCAACTACAACAATCATCCCAACAACAATAATAACCGCAACAACAACAACAATCAGAAGCAACTATGCCAAAGGTGTGAAAAGAATCACTCGGGGTTCTGCACCAAATTTTGCAACAAGTGTAAAAGAAATGGTCATAGCGCGGCGAAGTGTGAGGTCTACGGACCAGGGGTTAATAGAACGAAAGGAACAAATGGTGTCGGAACGAGTAATGGCGGAGCAAGTAGTGTCGGAGCAAGTTATGCCAATGTAGTTTGTTATAAATGTGGAAAACCAGGCCACATTATTAGAAATTGCCCGAACCAGGAGAACACGAATGGACAAGGCCGTGGAAGAGTTTTCAATATTAATGCGGTAGAGGCACAGGAAGACCCGGAGCTTGTTACGGGTACGTTTCTTATTGACAATAAATCTGCTTACGTTTTATTTGATTCGGGTGCGGATAGAAGCTATATGAGTAGAGATTTTTGTGCTAAATTAAGTTGTCCATTGACGCCTTTGGATAGTAAATTTTTACTCGAATTAGCAAATGGTAAATTAATTTCAGCAGATAATATATGTCGAAATCGAGAAATTAAACTGGTTAGCGAAACATTTAAGATTGATTTGATACCAGTAGAGTTAGGGAGTTTTGATGTGATAATCGGTATGGACTGGTTGAAAGAAGTGAAAGCGGAGATCGTTTGTTACAAAAATGCAATTCGCATTATACGAGAAAAAGGAAAACCCTTAATGGTGTACGGAGAAAAGGGCAACACGAAGCTACATCTTATTAGTAATTTGAAGGCACAAAAACTAATAAGAAAAGGTTGCTATGCTGTTCTAGCACACGTCGAGAAAGTACAAACTGAAGAAAAGAGCATCAATGATGTTCCCATTGCAAAAGAATTTCCCGATGTATTTCCGAAAGAATTACCGGGATTACCCCCACATCGATCCGTTGAATTTCAAATAGATCTTGTACCAGGAGCTGCACCAATAGCTCGTGCTCCTTACAGACTCGCACCCAGCGAGATGAAAGAACTGCAAAGCCAATTACAAGAACTTTTACAGCGTGGTTTCATTCGACCAAGCACATCACCGTGGGGAGCTCCTGTTTTGTTTGTCAAG
The DNA here is from genome assembly GCF_046630445.1 of Rutidosis leptorrhynchoides. Lineage (NCBI taxonomy): Eukaryota > Viridiplantae > Streptophyta > Magnoliopsida > Asterales > Asteraceae > Rutidosis > Rutidosis leptorrhynchoides. The sequence continues at coordinate 181,982,611 of NC_092341.1, forward strand.
AAGAAAGATGGTACATTCAGGTTGTGTATCGACTACCGAGAGTTGAACAAACTTACCATCAAGAACCGCTACCCACTACCGAGAATCGACGACTTATTTGATCAACTACAAGGCTCGTCTGTTTATTCAAAGATTGACTTACGTTCCGGGTATCATCAAATGCGGGTGAAAGAAGATGATATTCCAAAGACTGCTTTCAGAACACGTTACGGTCATTACGAGTTTATGGTCATGCCGTTTGGTTTAACTAATGCACCAGCTGTGTTCATGGACCTTATGAACCGAGTGTGTGGACCATACCTTGACAAGTTTGTCATTGTTTTCATTGATGACATACTTATTTACTCAAAGAATGACCAAGAACACGGTGAACATTTGAGAAAGGTGTTAGAAGTATTGAGGAAGGAAGAATTGTACGCTAAGTTTTCAAAGTGTGCATTTTGGTTGGAAGAAGTTCAATTCCTCGGTCACATAGTGAACAAAGAAGGTATTAAGGTGGATCCGGCAAAGATAGAAACTGTTGAAAAGTGGGAAACCCCGAAAACTCCGAAACACATACGCCAGTTTTTAGGACTAGCTGGTTACTACAGAAGGTTCATCCAAGACTTTTCCAGAATAGCAAAACCCTTGACTGCATTAACGCATAAAGGGAAGAAATTTGAATGGAATGATGAACAAGAGAAAGCGTTTCAGTTATTGAAGAAAAAGCTAACTACGGCACCTATATTGTCATTGCCTGAAGGGAATGATGATTTTGTGATTTATTGTGACGCATCAAAGCAAGGTCTCGGTTGTGTATTAATGCAACGAACGAAGGTGATTGCTTATGCGTCTAGACAATTGAAGATTCACGAACAAAATTATACGACGCATGATTTGGAATTAGGCGCGGTTGTTTTTGCATTAAAGACTTGGAGGCACTACTTATATGGGGTCAAAAGTATTATATATACCGACCACAAAAGTCTTCAACACATATTTAATCAGAAACAACTGAATATGAGGCAGCGTAGGTGGATTGAATTATTGAATGATTACGACTTTGAGATTCGTTACCACCCGGGGAAGGCAAATGTGGTAGCCGATGCCTTGAGCAGGAAGGACAGAGAACCCATTCGAGTAAAATCTATGAATATAATGATTCATAATAACATTACTACTCAAATAAAGGAGGCGCAACAAGGAGTTTTAAAAGAGGGAAATTTAAAGGATGAAATACCCAAAGGATCGGAGAAGCATCTTAATATTCGGGAAGACGGAACCCGGTATAGGGCTGAAAGGATTTGGGTACCAAAATTTGGAGATATGAGAGAAATGGTACTTAGAGAAGCTCATAAAACCAGATACTCAATACATCCTGGAACGGGGAAGATGTACAAGGATCTCAAGAAACATTTTTGGTGGCCGGGTATGAAATCCGATGTTGCTAAATACGTAGGAGAATGTTTGACGTGTTCTAAGGTCAAAGCTGAGCATCAGAAACCATCAGGTCTACTTCAACAACCCGAAATCCCGGAATGGAAATGGGAAAACATTACCATGGATTTCATCACTAAATTGCCAAGGACTGCAAGTGGTTTTGATACTATTTGGGTAATAGTTGATCGTCTCACCAAATCAGCACACTTCCTACCAATAAGAGAAGATGACAAGATGGAGAAGTTAGCACGACTGTATTTGAAGGAAGTCGTCTCCAGACATGGAATACCAATCTCTATTATCTCTGATAGGGATGGCAGATTTATTTCAAGATTCTGGCAGACATTACAGCAAGCATTAGGAACTCGTCTAGACATGAGTACTGCCTATCATCCACAAACTGATGGGCAGAGCGAAAGGACGATACAAACGCTTGAAGACATGCTACGAGCATGTGTTATTGATTTCGGAAACAGTTGGGATCGACATCTACCGTTAGCAGAATTTTCCTACAACAACAGCTACCATTCAAGCATTGAGATGGCGCCGTTTGAAGCACTTTATGGTAGAAAGTGCAGGTCTCCGATTTGTTGGAGTGAAGTGGGGGATAGACAGATTACGGGTCCGGAGATTATACAAGAAACTACCGAGAAGATCATCCAAATTCAACAACGGTTGAAAACCGCCCAAAGTCGACAAAAGAGCTACGCTGACATTAAAAGAAAAGATATAGAATTTGAAATTGGAGAGATGGTCATGCTTAAAGTTTCACCTTGGAAAGGCGTTGTTCGATTTGGTAAACGAGGGAAATTAAATCCAAGGTATATTGGACCATTCAAGATTATTGATCGTGTCGGACCAGTAGCTTACCGACTTGAGTTACCTCAACAACTCGCGGCTGTACATAACACTTTCCACGTCTCGAATTTGAAGAAATGTTTTGCTAAAGAAGATCTCACTATTCCGTTAGATGAAATCCAAATCAACGAAAAACTCCAATTCATCGAAGAACCCGTCGAAATAATGGATCGTGAGGTTAAAAGACTTAAGCAAAACAAGATACCAATTGTTAAGGTTCGATGGAATGCTCGTAGAGGACCCGAGTTCACCTGGGAGTGTGAAGATCAGATGAAGAAGAAATACCCGCATCTATTTCCAGAAGACTCGTCAACACCTTCAACAGCTTAAAATTTCGGGACGAAATTTATTTAACGGGTAGGTACTGTAGTGACCCGAACTTTTCCATGTTTATATATATTAATTGAGATTGATATTTACATGATTAAATGTTTCCAACATGTTAAGCAATCAAACTTGTTAAGACTTGATTAATTGAAATATGTTTCATATAGACAATTGACCACCCAAGTTGATCGGTGATTCACGAACGTTAAAACTTGTAAAAACTATATGATGACATATATATGGTTATATATATAGTTAACATGATATTATGATATGTAAACATATCATTAAGTATATTAACAATGAACTACATATGTAAAAACAAGACTACTAACTTAATGATTTTGAAACGAGATATATATGTAACGATTATCGTTGTAACGACATTTAATGTATATATATCATATTAAGAGATATTTGTACATCATAATATCATGATAATATAATAATTTAAAATCTCTTTTGATATTATAAACATTGGGTTAACAACATTTAACAAAATCGTTAACCTAAAGGTTTCAAAACAACATTTACATGTAACGACTAACGATGACTTAACGACTCAGTTAAAATGTATATACATGTAGTGTTTTAATATGTATTCATACACTTTTGAAAGACTTCAAGACACTTATCAAAATACTTCTACTTAACAAAAATGCTTACAATTACATCCTCGTTCAGTTTCATCAACAATTCTACTCGTATGCACCCGTATTCGTACTCGTACAATACACAGCTTTTAGATGTATGTACTATTGGTATATACACTCCAATGATCAGCTCTTAGCAGCCCATGTGAGTCACCTAACACATGTGGGAACCATCATTTGGCAACTAGCATGAAATATCTCATAAAATTACAAAAATATGAGTAATCATTCATGACTTATTTACATGAAAACAAAATTACATATCCTTTATATCTAATCCATACACCAACGACCAAAAACACCTACAAACACTTTCATTCTTCAATTTTCTTCATCTAATTGATCTCTCTCAAGTTCTATCTTCAAGTTCTAAGTGTTCTTCATAAATTCCAAAAGTTCTAGTTTCATAAAATCAAGAATACTTTCAAGTTTGCTAGCTCACTTCCAATCTTGTAAGGTGATCATCCAACCTCAAGAAATCTTTGTTTCTTACAGTAGGTTATCATTCTAATACAAGGTAATAATCATATTCAAACTTTGGTTCAATTTCTATAACTATAACAATCTTATTTCAAGTGATGATCTTACTTGAACTTGTTTTCGTGCCATGATTCTGCTTCAAGAACTTCGAGCCATCCAAGGATCCATTGAAGCTAGATCCATTTTTCTCTTTTCCAGTAGGTTTATCCAAGGAACTTAAGGTAGTAATGATGTTCATAACATCATTCAATTCATACATATAAAGCTATCTTATTCGAAGGTTTAAACTTGTAATCACTAGAACATAGTTTAGTTAATTCTAAACTTGTTCGCAAACAAAAATTAATCCTTCTAACTTGACTTTTAAAATCAACTAAACACATGTTCTATATCTATATGATATGCTAACTTAATGATTTAAAACCTGGAAACACGAAAAACACCGTAAAACCGGATTTACGCCGTCGTAGTAACACCGCGGGCTGTTTTGGGTTAGTTAATTAAAAACTATGATAAACTTTGATTTAAAAGTTGTTATTCTGAGAAAATGATTTTTATTATGAACATGAAACTATATCCAAAAATTATGGTTAAACTCAAAGTGGAAGTATGTTTTCTAAAATGGTCATCTAGACGTCGTTCTTTCGACTGAAATGACTACCTTTACAAAAACGACTTGTAACTTATTTTTCCGACTATAAACCTATACTTTTTCTGTTTAGATTCATAAAATAGAGTTCAATATGAAATCATAGCAATTTGATTCACTCAAAACAGATTTAAAATGAAGAAGTTATGGGTAAAACAAGATTGGATAATTTTTCTCATTTTAGCTACGTGAAAATTGGTAACAAATCTATTCCAACCATAACTTAATCAACTTGTATTGTATATTATGTAATCTTGAGATACCATAGACACGTATACAATGTTTCGACCTATCATGTCGACACATCTATATATATTTCGGAACAACCATAGACACTCTATATGTGAATGTTGGAGTTAGCTATACAGGGTTGAGGTTGATTCCAAAATATATATAGTTTGAGTTGTGATCAATACTGAGATACGTATACACTGGGTCGTGGATTGATTCAAGATAATATTTATCAATTTATTTCTGTACATCTAACTGTGGACAACTAGTTGTAGGTTACTAACGAGGACAGCTGACTTAATAAACTTAAGACATCAAAATATATTAAAAGTGTTGTAAATATATTTTGAACATACTTTGATATATATGTATATATTGTTATAGGTTCGTGAATCAACCAGTGGCCAAGTCTTACTTCCCGACGAAGTAAAAATCTGTGAAAGTGAGTTATAGTCCCATTTTTAAAATCTAATATTTTTGGGATGAGAATACATGCAGGTTTTATAAATGATTTACAAAATAGACACAAGTACGTGAAACTACATTCTATGGTTGAATTATCGAAATCGAATATGCCCCTTTTTATTAAGTCTGGTAATCTAAGAATTAGGGAACAGACACCCTAATTGACGCGAATCCTAAAGATAGATCTATTGGGCCTAACAAACCCCATCCAAAGTACCGGATGCTTTAGTACTTCGAAATTTATATCATATCCGAAGGGTGTCCCGGAATGATGGGGATATTCTTATATATGCATCTTGTTATTGTCGGTTACCAGGTGTTCACCATATGAATGATTTTTATCTCTATGTATGGGATGTGTATTGAAATATGAAATCTTGTGGTCTATTGTTACGATTTGATATATATAGGTTAAACCTATAACTCACCAACATTTTTGTTGACGTTTTAAGCATGTTTATTCTCAGGTGATTATTAAGAGCTTCCGCTGTCGCATACTTAAATAAGGACAAGATTTGGAGTCCATGCTTGTATGATATTGTGTAAAAACTGCATTCAAGAAACTTATTTTGTTGTAACATATTTGTATTGTAAACCATTATGTAATGGTCGTGTGTAAACAGGATATTTTAGATTATCATTATTTGATAATCTACGTAAAGCTTTTTAAACCTTTATTGATGAAATAAAGGTTATGGTTTGTTTAAAAATGAATGCAGTCTTTGAAAAACGTCTCATATAGAGGTCAAAACCTCGCAACGAAATCAATTAATATGGAACGTTTTTAATCAATAAGAACGGGACATTTCAGTCTAAACGGCCAAAAGTTTGATAATAAAGAAGGGAATGTTAGGAACGCTCGATAGAATATTTGGTACTAAAAAAAAAAAAAAAAAATTGAGCAAACTATGAAGGAGACCAAGGCTAAATACAAAGACCATACCCTATATTCAAAGAATCCAGATAATTCTGGATCTGTTGAAATCTTTAGAGAATATCTTGCTCCGAAGTCATGTTAAAATCTTGCGGAAAACCTTTCTCCATCAATTATCGAACTTAGAAATTCCAAAAAAAAAAAAAAAAAAATATCCTTATCAATATCTTCGATATTTCTGAGGATATTTTCATAAATAATCTCGTCCGAAAATTATATACCTCTTCGTGCTTCCTGTGTATCATTATATTGGAAACATTCAATAGAAAATTTAGTACCGAAAAGCAGATTATGTGAAACTATGAAGAAAGCCGTGGACAAATCACAAAGAATAAGTTTGACTTCAAAGAATCCAAATGATTCAATGCCTGCTAAAGTCTTTAGCGAATATCTTGCTCTTTACTCTAAACCCTTGCGGACAATAGTTTCTATCATCCTCTGATCTTAGATATTCCGAGATATTATAGTATCTTTCATTATAAATATCCTCGATATTTTTGAATATATTTTCATAACTAATCTTATCTGAAATTATTAATCTCTTCATGATATCAGTGTTACATCATATAGAAACTGTTAGTTTCTATATTCTGTAAACTTTCGAGATTAAAATATGAATGTTATTGAAGTAATATTGGGAACTGATGCATGAGTTAGTATAATATAATGACACTTGATCAACGTGATTATATTACAGTAATTCATGCTGAGTTTCTAATGGAACGTGATGATTCACAGACCTTAACGTCATCATGTGCTATGTTACATAACTCTTTCATTCTGATTAACTTCTGAACATATCAAGAAAATATATTCTTGATAGTTCTATTCTCAGTGATTCTGGTAATTTGACAAATCAAATCGTGCTAATACGTTCTTTCTTGTTTAGAACATTAAGCTCATTCGAAACTCCACACCTATGAATTCTAGACCGTTACTTGTAAAAAGAAAACAAAAGCATGAAGCTCCGAGATAGAAAGGGGGTATCAATCGCAGCAAATAAGAGAGAGCATTAACTGTGAATGACAATAATTATAGAAGACGGAAACATGTATTCCAAAATATAAGAGAAAAATATAAAAACCCAATAACAACACGGAGGTTTCAAACCGGGGATATTAATACGAATAGCAATATAAAGACACGGTAGAATAAAGAATAGTATCCTCCCAAGGTAAAAGTAGAAGTAAACAGATTCGTCAGGTGGAAGTTGGAAAAAGGAGAATGATTGTTACGAAGGGTGAGGACAAGGATTTGAACTGGATTAAGCATTTGTTCAATCTTTTGAATTTGGGAATTGAGTATAGGAATGGTTAAAGTAATGGAACGGGAGAAGTTAATTTATAGTAAAATGTCTGATAGAGGAAGCAAGAAAGATCTCCGCATTTAATTATAGAAATCTTAATTTCCTTATTCGCTGAAGAATCAAATCTTTTATATTTCGAAGATTTTCTTTAAATTCCTTGATTTCCAGAAATCAAATGTGACTACGTCACCAGACAAGACGAATCTACATTTAGTCATTTCACTCTTTTGTGATAGCTTCATTCATACGCTTCGATTAATTGAATCATTTTATCCATATTACTCAAGGATGATAAAACTCTATTTATCAAATCATATTCTTCATGAAAACATTTTTATTGTCAACCATGACCACCTCCCTCAAATTTCGGGACGAAATTTCTTTAACGGGTAGTTACTATGATGACCCAGGAATTTCCGACCAAATTTAAAACCTAAATCTTATATGGTTTCGACACGATGAACAAAGTCTGTAATATTGAGTCTTAAAAGTTTTGGAATTTAACTCATGTAATCAATTACCCTTTTGACTGTGTTCATGCATATATTTGACCTTTGACCATGCCCGACGATTCACGAACAATTGTTTGTAAATAAATAAATAAATAAATAAATATATATATATATATATATATATATATATATATATATATATATATATATATATATATATATATATATATATATATATATATATATATATATATATATATATATATAAATGTAAGTAATTATAATTATACATAAATATAAATGTAAGTATTAATAAAAAGAATATATTAGATAATACAACATAAATAATAATGTAAAATATTATGTATAAGTTAAAATATAGTTGTTATAATACTATTACTTTCAATATTATTAAAATAAATCTATTAATATCAGTAGTAATAACAGTATGATATAAATATGAAATTAGATATGTATAAATTATTAGATTATTATTATTATTAGTATTATTATTATCTTTTAATAATATTTATATCAACATTATTAATATTAATGTTATTAATAATATTTTTATAATCATATTTTTTTATCAATATTGTTATTATTAATATTATTAAATTGCTATTATATTTACTTTTATTATTATTATAAGTGTTTCTATTATTATTATTAGTATTTGTATTGTTATAATTAATAATAAGTATTATTAATATAATATTTATTAATGAGAAATATCGTTATTACTTATATATATTTGGTATGAATACTGATTTAATACTTTATAAAAATACAGATATATATATAAACAGGTATATTTAAATATAGTAAATACATATACAAATATATATATATATTAGTAGTAGCATCAAAATCGATATTATCATTATTTGTTATTTGATATTATTATTAAGAATTATTATAGAATATCGATATTATTAATATTATCATAGTTATTATTATTAAAAATTGATACAAGCTAATATTATCAATAATAATAAAAATTATTACAATTTTTAATGATTATTGTAACCTTATTATTTGTAATTATAAATATAATTATTATTAATTAGTATTATTATTATTAATTATATTTATTAAATATATGAATAAAGAGAGAGTTCGTACGAATTGTTATCTGCAGCCATCAAACTTTACTGACTTTTATTCTTGTTCTAATTAGGAGTTATTAGCAAATTATCAGAACAATCCAAAACCCGTAACAATCGTTCGTACAATTGATTTGGAATTTCAACTTAATTTTATTTATTTATTTACTGAATGAATTTTTAAAGTCGACAGCTAATTGTTGTTAAACAAGAAATTGTTCCATATTACTAATGAACCCACTCAGTTTTACACACACATTATCACTTACAAGTATCCACTCCTGCTATTTATAATCAAGAACAAAAATAAAAAAAGAAAAAGAAAAAAAAACAGAAGTCGACGGCTCTGTTTTAACTCATATCACTCAAAGCTCGAATTCGTTTGAATTTTTAAAATGTATTAATGCTGTTTCGTTAGGAATATAATGAGTGATCTATCTGCAAAATTTCAGCATCTAATTCAAGTTATTGAGTTCTAATTCTTGAAGTCAAGATTTTTAATCAAAAAGTCAAACTTTTGTTCATCATCAAATTAGAATTCAAATCGATGTTTCTGATTCAATTGAGGTTACAGTTAGATTGTAGGAAGGTTTTGAAGCATCTTTTATGTTTTAATCTTTGTCTAAAACGCATTTAAACTTCGAATTCGATTTATAGTTCATATTGTGTTCCAAAATTCTGTACAGCGTATTTATATATATATTTTTTTTATAAACCTTTTAATGTATTAATTAAATTACACTCTGAGGAACGTTTCTAATTAAAATTCACTAGGTAATGTGTCTGTTATGATTTTCGTTGAATCAATGGTTGACTGAAAATTTTGATTTAGAAGAAGAAGGAGTTAGACAGAAAAATACGGGGTTAAAATAAATAGGTTTGAGATTAAATCAGAAAGACACGAATGGGTCCATGGTTAAGAGAGGATTCGGGTGAGTGGGAGGTCACAGGTTCCTAGCCTGGGCAGCGATGTTTAATTTTTTTTAAAGCCTGAATGCTTTGAGGTAGCCTTTTTATTTAAGTTTTATTATAATTATTATTATTATTATAATTATTATTATTATTATTATTATTATTATTATTATTATTATTATTATTATTATTATTATTATTATTATTATTATTATTATTATTATTATTATTATTATTATTATTATTATTATGATTATTATTATCATTATGATTGTTAGAATTATAAAAATTATTACTAATGTCATATTTATATTTATAAGAATTAAAGATGTTATTATCATTAGTATATATCTATTTTTTTATAAGTAATATTAACATGATCATTTAGGTATTGTTACTAATATTATTATGATTATGCTCATTAATATTATCATTATTGTTGTTACTAGTATTAACATTAGGAAATATAGTTAATATTATTTTTTTATTAATACAAAAATTATTAGTTATTATTTATTATTAATATCATGATTATGATTATAATTACAATTATGATTATGATTATTATTATTGTTATTACTAATATTATTATCATAAACTACCACCAGCAGTAAAATTATTATTTATTATTATTATCAGTAGTATTATTAATAGTATTATGATTAGTATTATCATTACGATTAAAATTTAGTACAATTATGGTTAAATCAATATTTTAGTATTATTATCATTAACTTAACAAACAAATGATATTATATAAAAATATATTTAAAAATATATAACATAACAAAATTTCTAGTTTTATAAACAAAAGGAATATATGAGACATATATATATTATTAATATAAAAAAAGGATATGATTAATAAATTTATATATATAATTGTTCATTTTCAATTATGTATATTAATTTATATACAAATAATATAGGTTCGTGAATCCGAGGCCAACCTTGCACTTGTTCAATGACGTTATATGTATTTTTACTACGAAATACAGTATGGTGAGTTTCATTTGATTCCCTTTTACTCTTTACATTTTTGGGACTGAGAATACATGCAAATGCTTTATTAACTGTTTTACAATAATTATATGCGTGAGTTTCATTAATCCCTTTTTAAATGCTTTTGCAATATATATTTTTGGGACTGAGAATACATGCGCTGTTTTTATAACTGTTTTACGAAATAGACACAAGTAATCGAAACTACATTCTATGGTTGGATTATCTAATCGAATATGCCCTTTTTATTAAGTCTGGTAATCTAAGAATTAGGGAATAGACACCCTAATTGACGCGAACTCTAAAGATAGATCTATTGGGCCTAACAAACCCCATCCAAAGTACCGGATGCTTTAGTACTTCGAAATTTATATCATGTCCGAAGGAGGATCCTGGAATGATAGGGGATATTCTTATATGTATCTAGTTAATGTCGGTTACCAGGTGTTCACCATATGAATGATTATTTTTGTCTCTATGCATGGGACGTATATTTATGAGAACTGGAAATGAAATTCTTGTGGTCTATTAAAATGATGGAAATAAATGATTATGATAAACTAATGAACTCACCAACCTTTTGGTTGACACTTTAAAGCATGTTTATTCTCAGGTGTTAAAGAAATCTTCCGCTGTGCATTTGCTCATTTTAAAGATATTACTTGGAGTCTTTCATAGCATATTTCGAAGAACGTTGCATTCGAGTCATTGAGTTCATCAAAGATTATTATTAAATCAGTTTATAGTTGGATAGTGGATATTATGAAATGGTATGCATGCCTGTCAATTTTCGATGTAAAGAAAGTTTGTCTATTTAAAAACGAATGCAATGTTTGTAAAATGTATCATATAGAGGTCAAATACCTCGCAATGTAATCAACTATTGTGAATCGTTTATAATGTATATGAACGGGTCCTTTCACATCGTGGTATAGGGATGGCCAAAAGTATCCCATTCGCATAATTTTTGCTGTGATAGTTTTGTAGCCTGAAAGCAGTGCACAAGTACCATTATGCACTTCTTCTATAATCATTTCTGCCTCGATTGGACCGACACAACGCATCATTGGCCCGCAATATGATTTGCGATATAAGATATCATCTTGGATGATATACATCGGTGCTCGCTCTCTTACTAAACGGGCTTCGCGACCATCATATGGCAGAATATCACTGCGGATATATTGTAAAATTGGATCCATCCAATTTTGCTGTTCTTCTGTAACAGATGCAACCATTAAGTCACTATCTATTGATTTACTTGGTAATTCCTCAACCCATACTTATTTTTGAAAGTACGAGAACGTCAACGCAGCCAATTTGCTCAACGCATCCGCCTTTTTATTTTGGCTTCTTGGCACTTGTGCGAGTTCGAAATGCTCAAATCGCATTGCCATTTCTTTCAATAATTGCAAGTACTTTTGCATAGAGGGATCATGTGTAGTGACCCGAACTTTTCCATGTTTATATATATTAATTGAGATTGATGTTTACATGATTAAATGTTTCCAACATGTTAAGCAATCAAACTTGTTAAGACTTGATTAATTGAAATAGGTTTCATATAGACAATTGACCACCCAAGTTGACCGGTGATTCACGAACGTTAAAACTTGTAAAAAAACTATATGATGACATATATATGGTTATATATATAGTTAACATGATATTATGATAAGTAAACATATCATTAATTATATTAACAATGAACTACATATGTAAAAACAAGACTACTAACTTAATGATTTTGAAACGAGACATATATGTAACGTTTATCGTTGTAACGACATTTAATGTATATATATCATATTAAGAGATATTCGTACATCATAATATCATGATAATATAATAATTTAAAATCTCTTTTGTTATTATAAACATTGGGTTAACAACATTTAACAAGATCGTTAACCTAAAGGTTTCAAAACAACACTTACATGTAACGACTAACGATGACTTAACGACTCAGTTAAAATGTATATACATGTAGTGTTTTAATATGTATTTATACACTTTTGAAAGACTTCAATACACTTATCAAAATACTTCTACTTAACAAAAATGCTTACAATTACATTCTCGTTCAGTTTCATCAACAATTCTACTCGTATGCACCCGTATTCGTACTCGTACAATACACAGCTTTTAGATGTATGTACTATTGGTATATACACTCCAATGATCAGCTCTTAGCAGCCCATGTGAGTCACCTAACACATGTGGGAACCATCATTTGGCAACTAGCATGAAATATCTCATAAGATTACAAAAATATGAGTAATCATTCATGACTTATTTACATGAAAACAAAATTACATATCCTTTATATCTAATCCATACACCAACGACCAAAAACACCTACAAACACTTTCATTCTTCAATTTTCTTCATCTAATTGAACTCTCTCAAGTTCTATCTTCAAGTTCTAAGTGTTCTTCATAAATTCCAAAAGTTCTAGTTTCATAAAATCAAGAATACTTTCAAGTTTGCTAGCTCACTTCCAATCTTGTAAGGTGATCATCCAACCTCAAGAAATCTTTGTTTCTTACAGTAGGTTATCATTCTAATACAAGGTAATAATCATATTCAAACTTTGGTTCAATTTCTATAACTATAACAATCTTATTTCAAGTGATGATCTTACTTGAACTTGTTTTCGTGTCATGATTTTGCTTCAAGAACTTTGAGCCATCCAAGGATCCATTGAAGCTAGATCCATTTTTCTCTTTTCCAGTAGGTTCATCCAAGGAACTTAAGGTAGTAATGATGTTCATAACATCATTCGATTCATACATATAAAGCTATCTTATTCGAAGGTTTAAACTTGTAATCACTAGAACATAGTTTAGTTAATTCTAAACTTGTTCGCAAACAAAAGTTAATCCTTCTAAATTGACTTTTAAAATCAACTAAACACATGTTCTATATCTATATGATATGCTAACTTAATGATTTAAAACCTGGAAACACGAAAAACACCGTAAAACCGGATTTACGCCGTCGTAGTAACACCGCGGGCTGTTTTGGGTTAGTTAATTAAAAACTATGATAAACTTTGATTTAAAAGTTTTTATTCTGAGAAAATGATTTTTAGTATGAACATGAAACTATATCCAAAAATTATGGTTAAACTCAAAGTGGAAGTATGTTTTCTAAAATGGTCATCTAGACGTCGTTCTTTCGACTGAAATGACTACCTTTACAAAAACGACTTGTAACTTATTTTTCCGACTAGAAACCTATACTTTTTTTGTTTAGATTCATAAAATAGAGTTCAATATGAAACCATAGCAATTTGATTCACTCAAAACGGATTTAAAATGAAGAAGTTATGGGTAAAACAAGATTGGATAATTTTTCTCATTTTAGCTACGTGAAAATTGGTAACAAATCTATTCCAACCATAACTTAATCAACTTGTATTATATATTATGTAATCTTGAGATACCATAGACACGTATACAATGTTTCGACCTATCATGTCGACACATCTATATATATTTCGGAACAACCATAGACACTCTATATGTGAATGTTGGAGTTAGCTATACAGGGTTGAGGTTGATTCCAAAATATATATAGTTTGAGTTGTGATCAATACTGAGATACGTATACACTGGGTCGTGGATTGATTCAAGATAATATTTATCGATTTATTTCTGTACATCTAACTGTGGACAACTAGTTGTAGGTTACTAACGAGGACAGCTGACTTAATAAACTTAAAACATCAAAATATATTAAAAGTGTTGTAAATATATTTTGAACATACTTTGATATATATGTATATATTGTTATAGGTTCGTGAATCAACCAGTGGCCAAGTCTTACTTCCCGACGAAGTAAAAATCTGTGAAAGTGAGTTATAGTCCCACTTTTAAAATCTAATATTTTTGGGATGAGATTACATGCAGGTTTTATAAATGATTTACAAAATAGACACAAGTACGTGAAACTACATTCTATGGTTGAATTATCGAAATCGAATATGCCCCTTTTTATTAAGTCTGGTAATCTAAGAATTAGGGAACAGACACCCTAATTGACGCGAATCCTAAAGATAGATCTATTGGGCCTAACAAACCCCATCCAAAGTACCGGATGCTTTAGTACTTCGAAATTTATATCATATCCGAAGGGTGTCCCGGAATGATGGGGATATTCTTATATATGCATCTTGTTATTGTCGGTTACCAGGTGTTCACCATATGAATGATTTTTATCTCTATGTATGGGATGTGTATTGAAATATGAAATCTTGTGGTCTATTGTTACGATTTGATATATATAGGTTAAACCTATAACTCACCAACATTTTTGTTGACGTTTTAAGCATGTTTATTCTCAGGTGATTATTAAGAGCTTCCGCTGTCGCATACTTAAATAAGGACAAGATTTGGAGTCCATGCTTGTATGATATTGTGTAAAAACTGCATTCAAGAAACTTATTTTGTTGTAACATATTTGTATTGTAAACCATTATGTAATGGTCGTGTGTAAACAGGATATATTAGATTATCATTATTTGATAATCTACGTAAAGCTTTTTAAACCTTTATTGATGAAATAAAGGTTATGGTTTGTTTAAAAATGAATGCAGTCTTTGAAAAACATCTCATATAGAGGTCAAAACCTCGCAACGAAATCAATTAATATGGAACGTTTTTAATCAATAAGAACGGGACATTTCAGTTGGTATCCGAGCGTTGGTCTTAGAGAACCAGAAAATTTGCATTAGTGTGTCTTATCGAGTTTGTTAGGATGCATTAGTGAGTCTGGACTTCGACCGTGTTTTCTTTAAAAATGATTGCTTAACATTTTTGTTGGAAACTATATATTTTTAACATATGAATATTATGTGATATATTAATCTCTTAACGTGTTTGATATTATGTGATAGATGTCTACCTCTAGAACAAGTCCCATTGACTCACCTAATAATAATGAAGAGTCAAATGTAAATTGGAATAATTTGTGGACTGATTCACAAGTTCCCGAAGAGGAACCGGAAGAAGAGTCGGAACCGGAAGAAGAATCGGAACCGGAAGAAGAATCGGAACCGGATGAAGAAATAGAACCGGTGGGGGAAATAATAAAACGTTTAAGTAAAAGAAAATCCTCAACCAACCGACCAAAGTTAATTATGGTCAATGGTGTTTCCGCCAAGGAAGCAAAATATTGGGAGGATTACCAATTCTCCGATGAATCGGATTCCGACGAGAATTCCGATGATGTTATAGAAATTACCCCAACTGAATTTAAAAAGGCAAAAGAAAATAATAAGGGAAAGGGCATAAAAATAGAGAAATCTAATTCCAACCCCGATGAACTTTATATGTATCGTCAACCCCCGAAGTCCTTAAGTTGTAACAATGACCCGGGAACCTCTAAACCACCAGGTTTTTCTAAACCAATGTAGACAACGACGGTTCGTATTAGGGGAACATCATATATCCCTAGAAACTTGGCAAAACGAACCAAAACCGAAGAAGAAGAAACGAGCGAGTCGGAATAAGATAGTTGTATTCGTGTGGTGTAATATATGGAATATAGTGTTCTTATGCTTTATGATATATGTAAAAATTGCTTGTATTAATAAGTATTTTTTTTTATGAATCTAACTCTTGTCTATTTTACAGTTTAAAAATACAAAATGGATAGACAACCCAATATTTTAAGAGACCTACCCGGAGACATGATTGATGAAATCTTGTCTAGAGTCGGCCAGAATTCTTCGGCACAACTATTTAAGGCGAGATCAGTTTGTAAGACATTCGAAGAACGTTCCAAGAATGTCTTGGTTTATAAGAGACTTTCGTTTGAAAGATGGGGGATATCACATTGGGAAACCCATAAGTTACGATGTGTTTACTTTGACGCATATATTGCGGGGAACCCAAATGCTATTTTACGCAACGGGTTAAGAAATTATTTTGACTCAATATATCCGAATATTGGACTTCGTGATTTAGAAAAAGCGGCTAACATGCAACATAAAGAAGCATGTTATGCTTACGGATTAGTAATGTTCGCTTCTCACCAAAGTGAGAACAAGAACATCGGGCTACAACTATTAAACAAAACGTTTCCACAAGTGACGGAGTCGGTAATTGGGGTAAGAAATGAGGTTTTTAGATTATTACGGGACTGTTGGACATTACGTAACCCTCGTCCCTTTGATGACGTTACAACACGCTGTCTTATCAACGGCCATAACGGTTATGTTGCACAAGACCAAGGATGGGAAGTAGTCCTGGTAAAACCAGAATGCATGACTTGTTTCTGGACGTATGAATTACGTGTATTTATTGCCTTTGCTGAACGACTTGTATACTAGCTAGAATTGTCTTCACAACTATTTTGTATCAAAGTTATTGTGTGCTATATTTCATGCTTTATGTAAAATAAGCGGTATTGTAAGTTTGTAAAATATTGTATAAAAGTTTGAACGCGAAATATTATTATAATCAGTTTTTCATATAGAATTGTAGTAGTTGAATTGTATATTAGCTACTAAGTATGAACTTAACGGGTAGGTACTACCCGAATTTAAACTTATAAAACGCTAATATGAAGAAAAAGCTTTTATAAATGAGTTCATATTATGCTACGAAATACTATTAACTACTCTTAATATTCTGTATGATTAACTTGTTCCATTTAACTATTTTGAAGGAAATGGCACCGACTACTCGACACACCGTGAATATGAATGAAGAGGAATTCCGTACTTTTCTAGCTTCAAACATAGCCGCAGTACAGGCTGCGCTACATACCAACAATAACCTTGGATCTAGCAGTACAGGAAATCGTGTAGGATGCACCTACAAAGAATTCACTGCCTGCAAACCTTTGGAATTTGATGGAACCGAAGGACCGATCGGATTGAAACGGTGGACCGAGAAGGTTGAATCGGTGTTTGCCATAAGTAAGTGTACTGAAGAGGACAAAGTGAAGTACGCTACGCATACCTTCACAGGTTCTGCGTTAACATGGTGGAATACCTATCTAGAGCAAGTGGGACAAGATGATGCGTACGCACTACCGTGGTCAGCATTCAAGCACTTGATGAACGAGAAGTACCGTCCCAGAACCGAGGTCAATAAGCTCAAGACAGAACTTAGAGGGTTACAAACCCAAGGATTTGATATTACCACGTACGAAAGACGATTCACAGAATTGTGCCTATTGTGTCCGGGAGCATTCGAAGATGAGGAAGAGAAGATCGACGCGTTTGTGAAAGGATTACCGGAAAGAATCCAAGAAGATATAAGTTCACACGAGCCCGCCTCCATACAACAGGCATGTAGAATGGCTCACAAACTAGTGAACCAGATTGAAGAAAGAATTAAAGAACAGACTGCTGAAGAGGCCAATGTGAAGCAAGTCAAAAGAAAGTGGGAGGAAAACGGTGATAAGAATCACCAATACAACAACAACAGCAATTACAACAATAATCGCAACAATTATCCCAACAATCGCAACATCAATCGCAACTACAACAAACGGCCCAACAACAACAACAACAACAACAACAACAACAGCAACTACAACAATCATCCCAACAACAATAATAACCGCAACAACAACAACAACAATCAGAAGCAACTATGCCAAAGGTGTGAAAAGAATCACTCGGGGTTCTGCACCAAATTTTGCAACAAGTGTAAAAGAAATGGTCATAGCGCGGCGAAGTGTGAGGTCTACGGACCAGGGGTTAATAGAACGAAAGGAACAAATGGTGTCGGAACGAGTAATGGCGGAGCAAGTAGTGTCGGAGCAAGTTATGCCAATGTAGTTTGTTATAAATGTGGAAAACCAGGCCACATTATTAGAAATTGCCCGAACCAGGAGAACACGAATGGACAAGGCCGTGGAAGAGTTTTCAATATTAATGCGGTAGAGGCACAGGAAGACCCGGAGCTTGTTACGGGTACGTTTCTTATTGACAATAAATCTGCTTACGTTTTATTTGATTCGGGTGCGGATAGAAGCTATATGAGTAGAGATTTTTGTGCTAAATTAAGTTGTCCATTGACGCCTTTGGATAGTAAATTTTTACTCGAATTAGCAAATGGTAAATTAATTTCAGCAGATAATATATGTCGGAATCGAGAAATTAAACTGGTTAGCGAAACATTTAAGATTGATTTGATACCAGTAGAGTTAGGGAGTTTTGATGTGATAATCGGTATGGACTGGTTGAAAGAAGTGAAAGCGGAGATCGTTTGTTACAAAAATGCAATTCGCATTATACGAGAAAAAGGAAAACCCTTAATGGTGTACGGAGAAAAGGGCAGCACGAAGCTACATCTTATTAGTAATTTGAAGGCACAAAAACTAATAAGAAAAGGTTGCTATGCTGTTCTAGCACACGTCGAGAAAGTACAAACTGAAGAAAAGAGCATCAATGATGTTCCCATTGCAAAAGAATTTCCCGATGTATTTCCGAAAGAATTACCGGGATTACCCCCACATCGATCCGTTGAATTTCAAATAGATCTTGTACTAGGAGCTGCACCAATAGCTCGTGCTCCTTACAGACTCGCACCCAGCGAGATGAAAGAACTGCAAAGCCAATTACAAGAACTTTTAGAGCGTGGTTTCATTCGACCAAGCACATCACCGTGGGGAGCTCCTGTTTTGTTTGTCAAGAAGAAAGATGGTACATTCAGGTTGTGTATCGACTACCGAGAGTTGAACAAACTTACCATCAAGAACCGCTACCCACTACCGAGAATCGACGACTTATTTGATCAACTACAAGGCTCGTCTGTTTATTCAAAGATTGACTTACGTTCCGGGTATCATCAAATGCGGGTGAAAGAAGATGATATTCCAAAGACTGCTTTCAGAACACGTTACGGTCATTACGAGTTTATGGTCATGCCGTTTGGTTTAACTAATGCACCAGCTGTGTTCATGGACCTTATGAACCGAGTGTGTGGACCATACCTTGACAAGTTTGTCATTGTTTTCATTGATGACATACTTATTTACTCAAAGAATGACCAAGAACACGGTGAACATTTGAGAAAAGTGTTAGAAGTATTGAGGAAGGAAGAATTGTACGCTAAGTTTTCAAAGTGTGCATTTTGGTTGGAAGAAGTTCAATTCCTCGGTCACATAGTGAACAAAGAAGGTATTAAGGTGGATCCGGCAAAGATAGAAACTGTTGAAAAGTGGGAAACCCCGAAAACTCCGAAACACATACGCCAGTTTTTAGGACTAGCTGGTTGTTACTACAGAAGGTTCATCCAAGACTTTTCCAGAATAGCAAAACCCTTGACTGCATTAACGCATAAAGGGAAGAAATTTGAATGGAATGATGAACAAGAGAAAGCGTTTCAGTTATTGAAGAAAAAGCTAACTACGGCACCTATATTGTCATTGCCTGAAGGGAATGATGATTTTGTGATTTATTGTGACGCATCAAAGCAAGGTCTCGGTTGTGTATTAATGCAACGAACGAAGGTGATTGCTTATGCGTCTAGACAATTGAAGATTCACGAACAAAATTATACGACGCATGATTTGGAATTAGGCGCGGTTGTTTTTGCATTAAAGACTTGGAGGCACTACTTATATGGGGTCAAAAGTATTATATATACCGACCACAAAAGTCTTCAACATATATTTAATCAGAAACAACTGAATATGAGGCAGCGTAGGTGGATTGAATTATTGAATGATTACGATTTTGAGATTCGTTACCACCCGGGGAAGGCAAATGTGGTAGCCGATGCCTTGAGCAGGAAGGATAGAGAACCCATTCGAGTAAAATCTATGAATATAATGATTCATAATAACATTACTACTCAAATAAAGGAGGCGCAACAAGGAGTTTTAAAAGAGGGAAATTTAAAGGATGAAATACCCAAAGGATCGGAGAAACATCTTAATATTCGGGAAGACGGAACCCGGTATAGGGCTGAAAGGATTTGGGTACCAAAATTTGGAGATATGAGAGAAATGGTACTTAGAGAAACTCATAAAACCAGATACTCAATACATCCTGGAACGGGGAAGATGTACAAGGATCTCAAGAAACATTTTTGGTGGCCGGGTATGAAAGCCGATGTTGCTAAATACGTAGGAGAATGTTTGACGTGTTCTAAGGTCAAAGCTGAGCATCAGAAACCATCAGGTCTACTTCAACAACCCGAAATCCCGGAATGGAAATGGGAAAACATTACCATGGATTTCATCACTAAATTGCCAAGGACTGCAAGTGGTTTTGATACTATTTGGGTAATAGTTGATCGTCTCACCAAATCAGCACACTTCCTACCAATAAGAGAAGATGACAAGATGGAGAAGTTAGCACGACTGTATTTGAAGGAAGTCGTCTCCAGACATGGAATACCAATCTCTATTATCTCTGATAGGGATGGCAGATTTATTTCAAGATTCTGGCAGACATTACAGCAAGCATTAGGAACTCGTCTAGACATGAGTACTGCCTATCATCCACAAACTGATGGGCAGAGCGAAAGGACGATACAAACGCTTGAAGACATGCTACGAGCATGTGTTATTGATTTCGGAAACAGTTGGGATCGACATCTACCGTTAGCAGAATTTTCCTACAACAACAGCTACCATTCAAGCATTGAGATGGCGCCGTTTGAAGCACTTTATGGTAGAAAGTGCAGGTCTCCGATTTGTTGGAGTGAGGTGGGGGATAGACAGATTACGGGTCCGGAGATTATACAAGAAACTACCGAGAAGATCATCCAAATTCAACAACGGTTGAAAACCGCCCAAAGTCGACAAAAGAGCTACGCTGACATTAAAAGAAAAGATATAGAATTTGAAATTGGAGAGATGGTCATGCTTAAAGTTTCACCTTGGAAAGGCGTTGTTCGATTTGGTAAACGAGGGAAATTAAATCCAAGGTATATTGGACCATTCAAGATTATTGATCGTGTCGGACCAGTAGCTTACCGACTTGAGTTACCTCAACAACTCGCGGATGTACATAACACTTTCCACGTCTCGAATTTGAAGAAATGTTTTGCTAAAGAAGATCTCACTATTCCGTTAGATGAAATCCAAATCAACGAAAAACTCCAATTCATCGAAGAACCCGTCGAAATAATGGATCGTGAGGTTAAAAGACTTAAGCAAAACAAGATACCAATTGTTAAGGTTCGATGGAATGCTCGTAGAGGACCCGAGTTCACCTGGGAGCGTGAAGATCAGATGAAGAAGAAATACCCGCATCTATTTCCAGAAGATTCGTCAACACCTTCAACAGCTTAAAATTTCGGGACGAAATTTATTTAACGGGTAGGTACTGTAGTGACCCGAACTTTTCCATGTTTATATATATTAATTGAGATTGATGTTTACATGATTAAATGTTTCCAACATGTTAAGCAATCAAACTTGTTAAGACTTGATTAATTGAAATAGGTTTCATATAGACAATTGACCACCCAAGTTGACCGGTGATTCACGAACGTTAAAACTTGTAAAAAAACTATATGATGACATATATATGGTTATATATATAGTTAACATGATATTATGATAAGTAAACATATCATTAATTATATTAACAATGAACTACATATGTAAAAACAAGACTACTAACTTAATGATTTTGAAACGAGACATATATGTAACGTTTATCGTTGTAACGACATTTAATGTATATATATCATATTAAGAGATATTCGTACATCATAATATCATGATAATATAATAATTTAAAATCTCTTTTGTTATTATAAACATTGGGTTAACAACATTTAACAAGATCGTTAACCTAAAGGTTTCAAAACAACACTTACATGTAACGACTAACGATGACTTAACGACTCAGTTAAAATGTATATACATGTAGTGTTTTAATATGTATTTATACACTTTTGAAAGACTTCAATACACTTATCAAAATACTTCTACTTAACAAAAATGCTTACAATTACATTCTCGTTCAGTTTCATCAACAATTCTACTCGTATGCACCCGTATTCGTACTCGTACAATACACAGCTTTTAGATGTATGTACTATTGGTATATACACTCCAATGATCAGCTCTTAGCAGCCCATGTGAGTCACCTAACACATGTGGGAACCATCATTT